>NC_136069.1:1162817606-1163461529 GCF_964261635.1 Lissotriton helveticus | reverse complement strand
ATTTAGAGTAAATTATTGTTCATGCGAGAACGTTCAATTTTTCATGCAAAACGATCGATGACCCGCGACCTTATGAAATTACTCTGAGATGACCAAAATGGTCCGTTTTGAAAATTTTCATCTTTCAACTAATTTTGACTCTCAGAGGTTGATCATCACTTTTGGAGATAAAATGAGCATCGCTATCGTCATTTTCATGCTTCTAGGGAGCCAAAACGCAAGATTTGGCTTATGGTTAAAAGTGACTTAAAAGGACCCAAATGCTCACTTTGAGGGCTTAAAACGTGTTTATTCACTGCGGAAAGAGATATAAACAATATTTAGAGTGAATTAATGTTCATGCGAGAACGTTCAATTTTTCATGCAAAACGATCGATGACCCGCGACCTGATGAAATGACTTTGAGATGACCAAAATGGTCCGTTTTGAAAATTTTCATCTTTCAACTAATTTTGACTCTCAGAGGTTGATCATCACTTTTGGAGATAAAATGAGCATCGCTATCGTCATTTTCATGCTTCTAGGGAGCCAAAACTCAAGATTTGGCTTATGGTTAAAAGTGACTTAAAAGGACCCAAATGCTCACTTCGAGGGCTTAAAACGTGTTTATTCACTGCGGGAAGAGATATAAACAATAGTTAGAGTGAATTAATGTTCATGCGAGAACGTTCAATTTTTCATGCAAAACGATCGATGACCCGCGACCTGATGAAATTGCTCTGAGATGACCAAAATGTTACGTTTAGAAAATGTTCATCTTTCAACTAATTTTGACTCTCAGAGGTGGATCATCACTATTGGAGATAAAATGAGCATCGTTATCGTCATTTTCATGCTTCTAGGGAGCCAAAACACAAGATTTGGCTTATGGTTAAAAGTGACTTAAAAGGACCCAAATGCTCACTTCGAGGGCTTAAAACGTGTTTATTCACTGCGGGAAGAGATATAAACAATAGTTAGAGTGAATTAATGTTCATGCGAGAACGTTCAATTTTTCATGCAAAACGATCGATGACCCGCGACCTGATGAAATGACTCTGAGATTACCAAAATGTTCCGTTTTGAAAATTTTCATCTTTCAACTAATTTTGACTCTCAGAGGTGGATCATCACTTTTGGAGATAAAATGAGCATCGTTATCGTCATTTTCATGCTACTAGGGAGCCAAAACTCAAGATTTGGCTTATGGTTAAAAGTGACTTAAAAGGACACAAATGCTCACTTGGAGGGCTTAAAACGTGTTTATTCACTGCGGGAAGAGATATAAACAACATTTAGAGTAAATTATTGTTCATGCGAGAACGTTCAATTTTTCATGCAAAACGATCGATGACCCGCGACCTGATGAAATTACTCTGAGATGACCAAAATGGTCTGTTTTGAAAATTTTCATCTTTCAACTAATTTTGACTCTCAGAGGTTGATCATCACTTTTGGAGATAAAATGAGCATCGTTATCGTCATTTTCATGCTTCTAGGGAGCCAAAACTCAAGATTTGGCTTATGGTTAAAAGTGACTTAAAAGGACCCAAATGCTCACTTTGAGGGCTTAAAACGTGTTTATTCACTGCGGAAAGAGATATAAACAATATTTAGAGTGAATTAATGTTCATGCGAGAACGTTCAATTTTTCATGCAAAACGATCGATGACCCGCGACCTGATGAAATTGCTCTGAGATGGCCAAAATGGTCCGTTTTGAAAAAGTTCATCTTTCAACTAATTTTGACTCTCAGAGGTGGATCATCACTTTTGGAGATAAAATGAGCATCGTTATCGCCATTTTCATGCTTCTAGGGAGCCAAAACTCAAGATTTGGCTCATGGTTAAAAGTGACTGAAAAGGCCCAAAATGCTCACTTCGAGGGCTTAAAACATGTTTATTCACTGCGGGAAGAGATATAAACAATAGTTAGAGTGAATTAATGTTCATGCGAGAATGTTCAATTTTTCATGCAAAACGATCGATGACCCGCGACCTGATGAAATGACTCTGAGATGACCAAAATGTTCGGTTTTGAAAATTTTCATCTTTCAACTAATTTTGACTCTCAGAGGTGGATCATCACTTTTGGAGATAAAATGAGCATCGTTATAGTCATTTTCATGCTTCTAGGGAGCCAAAACTCAAGATTTGGCTTATGGTTAAAAGTGACTTAAAAGGACCCAAATGCTCACTTCGAGGGCTTAAAACGTGTTTATTCACTGCAGGAAGAGATATAATCAACATTTAGAGTAAATTATTGTTCATGCGAGAACGTTCAATTTTTCATGCAAAACGATCGATGACCCGCGACCTGATGAAATTGCTCTGAGATGACCAAAATGGTCCGTTTTGAAATTTTTCATCTTTCAACTAATTTTGACTCTCAGAGGTTGATCATCACTTTTGGAGATAAAATGAGCATCGTTATCGTCATTTTCATGCTTCTAGGGAGCCAAAACTCAAGATTTGGCTTATGGTTAAAAGTGACTTAAAAGGACCCAAATGCTCACTTTGAGGGCTTAAAACGTGTTTATTCACTGCGGAAAGAGATATAAACAATATTTAGAGTGAATTAATGTTCATGCGAGAACGTTCAATTTTTCATGCAAAACGATCGATGACCCGCGACCTGATGAAATGACTCTGAGATGACCAAAATGTTCCGTTTTGAAAAAGTTCATCTTTCAACTAATTTTGACTCTCAGAGGTGGATCATCACTTTTGGAGATAAAATGAGCATCGTTATCGTCATTTTCATGCTTCTAGGGAGCCAAAACTCAAGATTTGGCTTATGGTTAAAAGTGACTTAAAAGGACCCAAATGCTCACTTGGAGGGCTTAAAACGTGTTTATTCACTGCGGGAAGAGATATAAACAACATTTAGAGTAAATTATTGTTCATGCGAGAACGTTCAATTTTTCATGCAAAACGATCGATGACCCGCGACCTGATGAAATTACTCTGAGATGACCAAAATGGTCCGTTTTGAAAATTTTCATCTTTCAACTAATTTTGACTCTCAGAGGTTGATCATCACTTTTGGAGATAAAATGAGCATCGCTATCGTCATTTTCATGCTTCTAGGGAGCCAAAACGCAAGATTTGGCTTATGGTTAAAAGTGACTTAAAAGGACCCAAATGCTCACTTTGAGGGCTTAAAACGTGTTTATTCACTGCGGAAAGAGATATAAACAATATTTAGAGTGAATTAATGTTCATGCGAGAACGTTCAATTTTTCATGCAAAACGATCGATGACCCGCGACCTGATGAAATGACTTTGAGATGACCAAAATGGTCCGTTTTGAAAATTTTCATCTTTCAACTAATTTTGACTCTCAGAGGTTGATCATCACTTTTGGAGATAAAATGAGCATCGCTATCGTCATTTTCATGCTTCTAGGGAGCCAAAACTCAAGATTTGGCTTATGGTTAAAAGTGACTTAAAAGGACCCAAATGCTCACTTCGAGGGCTTAAAACGTGTTTATTCACTGCGGGAAGAGATATAAACAATAGTTAGAGTGAATTAATGTTCATGCGAGAACGTTCAATTTTTCATGCAAAACGATCGATGACCCGCGACCTGATGAAATTGCTCTGAGATGACCAAAATGTTACGTTTAGAAAATGTTCATCTTTCAACTAATTTTGACTCTCAGAGGTGGATCATCACTATTGGAGATAAAATGAGCATCGTTATCGTCATTTTCATGCTTCTAGGGAGCCAAAACACAAGATTTGGCTTATGGTTAAAAGTGACTTAAAAGGACCCAAATGCTCACTTCGAGGGCTTAAAACGTGTTTATTCACTGCGGGAAGAGATATAAACAATAGTTAGAGTGAATTAATGTTCATGCGAGAACGTTCAATTTTTCATGCAAAACGATCGATGACCCGCGACCTGATGAAATGACTCTGAGATTACCAAAATGTTCCGTTTTGAAAATTTTCATCTTTCAACTAATTTTGACTCTCAGAGGTGGATCATCACTTTTGGAGATAAAATGAGCATCGTTATCGTCATTTTCATGCTACTAGGGAGCCAAAACTCAAGATTTGGCTTATGGTTAAAAGTGACTTAAAAGGACACAAATGCTCACTTGGAGGGCTTAAAACGTGTTTATTCACTGCGGGAAGAGATATAAACAACATTTAGAGTAAATTATTGTTCATGCGAGAACGTTCAATTTTTCATGCAAAACGATCGATGACCCGCGACCTGATGAAATTACTCTGAGATGACCAAAATGGTCTGTTTTGAAAATTTTCATCTTTCAACTAATTTTGACTCTCAGAGGTTGATCATCACTTTTGGAGATAAAATGAGCATCGTTATCGTCATTTTCATGCTTCTAGGGAGCCAAAACTCAAGATTTGGCTTATGGTTAAAAGTGACTTAAAAGGACCCAAATGCTCACTTTGAGGGCTTAAAACGTGTTTATTCACTGCGGAAAGAGATATAAACAATATTTAGAGTGAATTAATGTTCATGCGAGAACGTTCAATTTTTCATGCAAAACGATCGATGACCCGCGACCTGATGAAATTGCTCTGAGATGGCCAAAATGGTCCGTTTTGAAAAAGTTCATCTTTCAACTAATTTTGACTCTCAGAGGTGGATCATCACTTTTGGAGATAAAATGAGCATCGTTATCGCCATTTTCATGCTTCTAGGGAGCCAAAACTCAAGATTTGGCTCATGGTTAAAAGTGACTGAAAAGGCCCAAAATGCTCACTTCGAGGGCTTAAAACATGTTTATTCACTGCGGGAAGAGATATAAACAATAGTTAGAGTGAATTAATGTTCATGCGAGAATGTTCAATTTTTCATGCAAAACGATCGATGACCCGCGACCTGATGAAATGACTCTGAGATGACCAAAATGTTCGGTTTTGAAAATTTTCATCTTTCAACTAATTTTGACTCTCAGAGGTGGATCATCACTTTTGGAGATAAAATGAGCATTGTTATAGTCATTTTCATGCTTCTAGGGAGCCAAAACTCAAGATTTGGCTTATGGTTAAAAGTGACTTAAAAGGACCCAAATGCTCACTTCGAGGGCTTAAAACGTGTTTATTCACTGCAGGAAGAGATATAAACAACATTTAGAGTAAATTATTGTTCATGCGAGAACGTTCAATTTTTCATGCAAAACGATCGATGACCCGCGACCTGATGAAATTGCTCTGAGATGACCAAAATAGTCCGTTTTGAAATTTTTCATCTTTCAACTAATTTTGACTCTCAGAGGTTGATCATCACTTTTGGAGATAAAATGAGCATCGTTATCGTCATTTTCATGCTTCTAGGGAGCCGAAACTCAAGATTTGGCTTATGGTTAAAAGTGACTTAAAAGGACCCAAATGCTCACTTTGAGGGCTTAAAACGTGTTTATTCACTGCGGAAAGAGATATAAACAATATTTAGAGTGAATTAATGTTCATGCGAGAACGTTCAATTTTTCATGCAAAACGATCGATGACCCGCGACTTGATGAAATGACTCTGAGATGACCAAAATGTTCCGTTTTGAAAAAGTTCATCTTTCAACTAATTTTGACTCTCAGAGGTGGATCATCACTTTTGGAGATAAAATGAGCATCGTTATCGTCATTTTCATGCTTCTAGGGAGCCAAAACTCAAGATTTGGCTTATGGTTAAAAGTGACTTAAAAGGACCCAAATGCTCACTTGGAGGGCTTAAAACGTGTTTATTCACTGCGGGAAGAGATATAAACAACATTTAGAGTAAATTATTGTTCATGCGAGAACGTTCAATTTTTCATGCAAAACGATCGATGACCCGCGACCTGATGAAATTACTCTGAGATGACCAAAATGGTCCGTTTTGAAAATGTTCATCTTTCAACTAATTTTGACTCTCAGAGGTTGATCATCACTTTTGGAGATAAAATGAGCATCGCTATCGTCATTTTCATGCTTCTAGGGAGCCAAAACGCAAGATTTGGCTTATGGTTAAAAGTGACTTAAAAGGACCCAAATGCTCACTTTGAGGGCTTAAAACGTGTTTATTCACTGCGGAAAGAGATATAAACAATATTTAGAGTGAATTAATGTTCATGCGAGAACGTTCAATTTTTCATGCAAAACGATCGATGACCCGCGACCTGATGAAATGACTTTGAGATGACCAAAATGTTCCGTCTTGAAAATTTTCATCTTTCAACTAATTTTGACTCTCAGAGGTGGATCATCACTATTGGAGATAAAATTAGCATCGTTATCGTCATTTTCATGCTTCTAGGGAGCCAAAACACAAGATTTGGCTTATGGTTAAAAGTGACTTAAAAGGACCCAAATGCTCACTTCGAGGGGTTAAAAACGTGTTTATTCACTGCGGGAAGAGATATAAACAATAGTTAGAGTGAATTAATGTTCATGCGAGAACGTTCAATTTTTCATGCAAAACGATCGATGACCCGCGACCTGATGAAATGACTCTGAGATTACCAAAATGTTCCGTTTTGAAAATTTTCATCTTTCAACTAATTTTGACTCTCAGAGGTGGATCATCACTTTTGGAGATAAAATGAGCATCGTTATCGTCATGTTCATGCTACTAGGGAGCCAAAACTCAAGATTTGGCTTATGGTTAAAAGTGACTTAAAAGGACACAAATGCTCACTTGGAGGGCTTAAAACGTGTTTATTCACTGCGGGAAGAGATATAAACAACATTTAGAGTAAATTATTGTTCATGCGAGAACGTTCAATTTTTCATGCAAAACTATCGATGACCCGCGACCTGATGAAATTACTCTGAGATGACCAAAATGGTCCGTTTTGAAAATTTTCATCTTTCAACTAATTTTGACTCTCAGAGGTTGATCATCACTTTTGGAGATAAAATGAGCATCGTTATCGTCATTTTCATGCTTCTAGGGAGCCAAAACTCAAGATTTGGCTTATGGTTAAAAGTGACTTAAAAGGACCCAAATGCTCACTTTGAGGGCTTAAAACGTGTTTATTCACTGCGGAAAGAGATATAAACAATATTTAGAGTGAATTAATGTTCATGCGAGAACGTTCAATTTTTCATGCAAAACGATCGATGACCCGCGACCTGATGAAATTGCTGTGAGATGACCAAAATGTTCGGTTTTGAAAATTTTCATCTTTCAACTAATTTTGACTTCCAGAGGTGGATCATCACTTTTGGAGATAAAATGAGCATCGTTATAGTCATTTTCATGCTTCTAGGGAGCCAAAACTCAAGATTTGGCTTATGGTTAAAAGTGACTTAAAAGGACCCAAATGCTCACTTCGAGGGCTTAAAACGTGTGTATTCACTGCAGGAAGAGATATAAACAACATTTAGAGTAAATTATTGTTCATGCGAGAACGTTCAATTTTTCATGCAAAACGATCGATGACCCGCGACCTGATGAAATTGCTCTGAGATGACCAAAATGGTCCGTTTTGAAATTTTTCATCTTTCAACTAATTTTGACTCTCAGAGGTTGATCATCACTTTTGGAGATAAAATGAGCATCGTTATCGTCATTTTCATGCTTCTAGGGAGCCAAAACTCAAGATTTGGCTTATGGTTAAAAGTGACTTAAAAGGACCCAAATGCTCACTTTGAGGGCTTAAAACGTGTTTATTCACTGCGGAAAGAGATATAAACAATATTTAGAGTGAATTAATGTTCATGCGAGAACGTTCAATTTTTCATGCAAAATGATCGATGACCCGCGACCTGATGAAATGACTCTGAGATGACCAAAATGTTCCGTTTTGAAAAAGTTCATCTTTCAACTAATTTTGACTCTCAGAGGTGGATCATCACTTTTGGAGATAAAATGAGCATCGTTATCGTCATTTTCATGCTTCTAGGGAGCCAAAACTCAAGATTTGGCTTATGGTTAAAAGTGACTTAAAAGGACCCAAATGCTCACTTGGAGGGCTTAAAACGTGTTTATTCACTGCGGGAAGAGATATAAACAACATTTAGAGTAAATTATTGTTCATGCGAGAACGTTCAATTTTTCATGCAAAACGATCGATGACCCGCGACCTGATGAAATTACTCTGAGATGACCAAAATGGTCCGTTTTGAAAATTTTCATCTTTCAACTAATTTTGACTCTCAGAGGTTGATCATCACTTTTGGAGATAAAATGAGCATCGCTATCGTCATTTTCATGCTTCTAGGGAGCCAAAACTCAAGATTTGGCTTATGGTTAAAAGTGACTTAAAAGGACCCAAATGCTCACTTTGAGGGCTTAAAACGTGTTTATTCACTGCGGAAAGAGATATAAACAATATTTAGAGTGAATTAATGTTCATGCGAGAACGTTCAATTTTTCATGCAAAACGATCGATGACCCGCGACCTGATGAAATGACTTTGAGATGACCAAAATGTTCCGTCTTGAAAATTTTCATCTTTCAACTAATTTTGACTCTCAGAGGTGGATCATCACTTTTGGAGATAAAATGAGCATCGTTATCGTCATTTTCATGCTTCTAGGGAGCCAAAACTCAAGATTTGGCTTATGGTTAAAAGTGACTTAAAAGGACCCAAATGCTCACTTCGAGGGCTTAAAACGTGTTTATTCACTGCGGGAAGAGATATAAACAATAGTTAGAGTGAATTAATGTTCATGCGAGAACGTTCAATTTTTCATGCAAAACGATCGATGACCCGCGACCTGATGAAATTGCTCTGAGATGACCAAAATGTTACGTTTTGAAAATGTTCATCTTTCAACTAATTTTGACTCTCAGAGGTGGATCATCACTATTGGAGATAAAATGAGCATCGTTATCGTCATTTTCATGCTTCTAGGGAGCCAAAACACAAGATTTGGCTTATGGTTAAAAGTGACTTAAAAGGACACAAATGCTCACTTGGAGGGCTTAAAACGTGTTTATTCACTGCGGGAAGAGATATAAACAACATTTAGAGTAAATTATTGTTCATGCGAGAACGTTCAATTTTTCATGCAAAACGATCGATGACCCGCGACCTGATGAAATTACTCTGAGATGACCAAAATGGTCCGTTTTGAAAATTTTCATCTTTCAACTAATTTTGACTCTCAGAGGTTGATCATCACTTTTGGAGATAAAATGAGCATCATTATCGTCATTTTCATGCTTCTAGGGAGCCAAAACTCAAGATTTGGCTTATGGTTAAAAGTGACTTAAAAGGACCCAAATGCTCACTTCGAGGGCTTAAAACGTGTTTATTCACTGCAGGAAGAGATATAAACAACATTTAGAGTGAATAATTGTTCATGCGAGAACGTTCAATTTTTCATGCAAAACGATCGATGACCCGCGACCTGATGAAATTGCTCTGAGATGACCAAAATGGTCCGTTTTGAAAATTTTCATCTTTCAACTAATTTTGACTCTCAGAGGTTGATCATCACTTTTGGAGATAAAATGAGCATCGTTATCGTCATTTTCATGCTTCTAGGGAGCCAAAACTCAAGATTTGGCTTATGGTTAAAAGTGACTTAAAAGGACCCAAATGCTCACTTTGAGGGCTTAAAACGTGTTTATTCACTGCGGAAAGAGATATAAACAATATTTAGAGTGAATTAATGTTCATGCGAGAACGTTCAATTTTTCATGCAAAACGATCGATGACCCGCGACCTGATGAAATGACTTTGAGATGACCAAAATGTTCCGTCTTGAAAATTTTCATCTTTCAACTAATTTTGACTCTCAGAGGTGGATCATCACTTTTGGAGATAAAATGAGCATCGTTATCGTCATTTTCATGCTTCTAGGGAGCCAAAACTCAAGATTTGGCTTATGGTTAAAAGTGACTTAAAAGGACCCAAATGCTCACTTCGAGGGCTTAAAACGTGTTTATTCACTGCGGGAAGAGATATAAACAATAGTTAGAGTGAATTAATGTTCATGCGAGAACGTTCAATTTTTCATGCAAAACGATCGATGACCCGCGACCTGATGAAATTGCTCTGAGATGACCAAAATGTTACGTTTTGAAAATGTTCATCTTTCAACTAATTTTGACTCTCAGAGGTGGATCATCACTATTGGAGATAAAATGAGCATCGTTATCGTCATTTTCATGCTTCTAGGGAGCCAAAACACAAGATTTGGCTTATGGTTAAAAGTGACTTAAAAGGACACAAATGCTCACTTGGAGGGCTTAAAACGTGTTTATTCACTGCGGGAAGAGATATAAACAACATTTAGAGTAAATTATTGTTCATGCGAGAACGTTCAATTTTTCATGCAAAACGATCGATGACCCGCGACCTGATGAAATTACTCTGAGATGACCAAAATGGTCCGTTTTGAAAATTTTCATCTTTCAACTAATTTTGACTCTCAGAGGTTGATCATCACTTTTGGAGATAAAATGAGCATCATTATCGTCATTTTCATGCTTCTAGGGAGCCAAAACTCAAGATTTGGCTTATGGTTAAAAGTGACTTAAAAGGACCCAAATGCTCACTTCGAGGGCTTAAAACGTGTTTATTCACTGCAGGAAGAGATATAAACAACATTTAGAGTGAATAATTGTTCATGCGAGAACGTTCAATTTTTCATGCAAAACGATCGATGACCCGCGACCTGATGAAATTGCTCTGAGATGACCAAAATGGTCCGTTTTGAAAATTTTCATCTTTCAACTAATTTTGACTCTCAGAGGTTGATCATCACTTTTGGAGATAAAATGAGCATCGTTATCGTCATTTTCATGCTTCTAGGGAGCCAAAACTCAAGATTTGGCTTATGGTTAAAAGTGACTTAAAAGGACCCAAATGCTTACTTTGAGGGCTTAAAACGTGTTTATTCACTGCGGAAAGAGATATAAACAATATTTAGAGTGAATTAATGTTCATGCGAGAACGTTCAATTTTTCATGCAAAACGATCGATGACCCGCGACTTGATGAAATGACTCTGAGATGACCAAAATGTTCCGTTTTGAAAAAGTTCATCTTTCAACTAATTTTGACTCTCAGAGGTGGATCATCACTTTTGGAGATAAAATGAGCATCGTTATCGTCATTTTCATGCTTCTAGGGAGCCAAAACTCAAGATTTGGCTTATGGTTAAAAGTGACTTAAAAGGACCCAAATGCTCACTTGGAGGGCTTAAAACGTGTTTATTCACTGCGGGAAGAGATATAAACAACATTTAGAGTAAATTATTGTTCATGCGAGAACGTTCAATTTTTCATGCAAAACGATCGATGACCCGCGACCTGATGAAATTACTCTGAGATGACCAAAATGGTCCGTTTTGAAAATGTTCATCTTTCAACTAATTTTGACTCTCAGAGGTTGATCATCACTTTTGGAGATAAAATGAGCATCGCTATCGTCATTTTCATGCTTCTAGGGAGCCAAAACGCAAGATTTGGCTTATGGTTAAAAGTGACTTAAAAGGACCCAAATGCTCACTTTGAGGGATTAAAACGTGTTTATTCACTGCGGAAAGAGATATAAACAATATTTAGAGTGAATTAATGTTCATGCGAGAACGTTCAATTTTTCATGCAAAACGATCGATGACCCGCGACCTGATGAAATGACTTTGAGATGACCAAAATGTTCCGTCTTGAAAATTTTCATCTTTCAACTAATTTTGACTCTCAGAGGTGGATCATCACTATTGGAGATAAAATTAGCATCGTTATCGTCATTTTCATGCTTCTAGGGAGCCAAAACACAAGATTTGGCTTATGGTTAAAAGTGACTTAAAAGGACCCAAATGCTCACTTCGAGGGGTTAAAAACGTGTTTATTCACTGCGGGAAGAGATATAAACAATAGTTAGAGTGAATTAATGTTCATGCGAGAACGTTCAATTTTTCATGCAAAACGATCGATGACCCGCGACCTGATGAAATGACTCTGAGATTACCAAAATGTTCCGTTTTGAAAATTTTCATCTTTCAACTAATTTTGACTCTCAGAGGTGGATCATCACTTTTGGAGATAAAATGAGCATCGTTATCGTCATTTTCATGCTACTAGGGAGCCAAAACTCAAGATTTGGCTTATGGTTAAAAGTGACTTAAAAGGACACAAATGCTCACTTGGAGGGCTTAAAACGTGTTTATTCACTGCGGGAAGAGATATAAACAACATTTAGAGTAAATTATTGTTCATGCGAGAACGTTCAATTTTTCATGCAAAACTATCGATGACCCGCGACCTGATGAAATTACTCTGAGATGACCAAAATGGTCCGTTTTGAAAATTTTCATCTTTCAACTAATTTTGACTCTCAGAGGTTGATCATCACTTTTGGAGATAAAATGAGCATCGTTATCGTCATTTTCATGCTTCTAGGGAGCCAAAACTCAAGATTTGGCTTATGGTTAAAAGTGACTTAAAAGGACCCAAATGCTCACTTCGAGGGCTTAAAACGTGTTTATTCACTGCAGGAAGAGATATAAACAACATTTAGAGTGAATAATTGTTCATGCGAGAACGTTCAATTTTTCATGCAAAACGATCGATGACCCGCGACCTGATGAAATTGCTCTGAGATGACCAAAATGGTCCGTTTTGAAAATTTTCATCTTTCAACTAATTTTGACTCTCAGAGGTTGATCATCACTTTTGGAGATAAAATGAGCATCGTTATCGTCATTTTCATGCTTCTAGGGAGCCAAAACTCAAGATTTGGCTTATGGTTAAAAGTGACTTAAAAGGACCCAAATGCTCACTTTGAGGGCTTAAAACGTGTTTATTCACTGCGGAAAGAGATATAAACAATATTTAGAGTGAATTAATGTTCATGCGAGAACGTTCAATTTTTCATGCAAAACGATCGATGACCCGCGACCTGATGAAATGACTTTGAGATGACCAAAATGTTCCGTCTTGAAAATTTTCATCTTTCAACTAATTTTGACTCTCAGAGGTGGATCATCACTTTTGGAGATAAAATGAGCATCGTTATCGTCATTTTCATGCTTCTAGGGAGCCAAAACTCAAGATTTGGCTTATGGTTAAAAGTGACTTAAAAGGACCCAAATGCTCACTTCGAGGGCTTAAAACGTGTTTATTCACTGCGGGAAGAGATATAAACAATAGTTAGAGTGAATTAATGTTCATGCGAGAACGTTCAATTTTTCATGCAAAACGATCGATGACCCGCGACCTGATGAAATTGCTCTGAGATGACCAAAATGTTACGTTTTGAAAATGTTCATCTTTCAACTAATTTTGACTCTCAGAGGTGGATCATCACTATTGGAGATAAAATGAGCATCGTTATCGTCATTTTCATGCTTCTAGGGAGCCAAAACACAAGATTTGGCTTATGGTTAAAAGTGACTTAAAAGGACACAAATGCTCACTTGGAGGGCTTAAAACGTGTTTATTCACTGCGGGAAGAGATATAAACAACATTTAGAGTAAATTATTGTTCATGCGAGAACGTTCAATTTTTCATGCAAAACGATCGATGACCCGCGACCTGATGAAATTACTCTGAGATGACCAAAATGGTCCGTTTTGAAAATTTTCATCTTTCAACTAATTTTGACTCTCAGAGGTTGATCATCACTTTTGGAGATAAAATGAGCATCATTATCGTCATTTTCATGCTTCTAGGGAGCCAAAACTCAAGATTTGGCTTATGGTTAAAAGTGACTTAAAAGGACCCAAATGCTCACTTCGAGGGCTTAAAACGTGTTTATTCACTGCAGGAAGAGATATAAACAACATTTAGAGTGAATAATTGTTCATGCGAGAACGTTCAATTTTTCATGCAAAACGATCGATGACCCGCGACCTGATGAAATTGCTCTGAGATGACCAAAATGGTCCGTTTTGAAAATTTTCATCTTTCAACTAATTTTGACTCTCAGAGGTTGATCATCACTTTTGGAGATAAAATGAGCATCGTTATCGTCATTTTCATGCTTCTAGGGAGCCAAAACTCAAGATTTGGCTTATGGTTAAAAGTGACTTAAAAGGACCCAAATGCTTACTTTGAGGGCTTAAAACGTGTTTATTCACTGCGGAAAGAGATATAAACAATATTTAGAGTGAATTAATGTTCATGCGAGAACGTTCAATTTTTCATGCAAAACGATCGATGACCCGCGACTTGATGAAATGACTCTGAGATGACCAAAATGTTCCGTTTTGAAAAAGTTCATCTTTCAACTAATTTTGACTCTCAGAGGTGGATCATCACTTTTGGAGATAAAATGAGCATCGTTATCGTCATTTTCATGCTTCTAGGGAGCCAAAACTCAAGATTTGGCTTATGGTTAAAAGTGACTTAAAAGGACCCAAATGCTCACTTGGAGGGCTTAAAACGTGTTTATTCACTGCGGGAAGAGATATAAACAACATTTAGAGTAAATTATTGTTCATGCGAGAACGTTCAATTTTTCATGCAAAACGATCGATGACCCGCGACCTGATGAAATTACTCTGAGATGACCAAAATGGTCCGTTTTGAAAATGTTCATCTTTCAACTAATTTTGACTCTCAGAGGTTGATCATCACTTTTGGAGATAAAATGAGCATCGCTATCGTCATTTTCATGCTTCTAGGGAGCCAAAACGCAAGATTTGGCTTATGGTTAAAAGTGACTTAAAAGGACCCAAATGCTCACTTTGAGGGATTAAAACGTGTTTATTCACTGCGGAAAGAGATATAAACAATATTTAGAGTGAATTAATGTTCATGCGAGAACGTTCAATTTTTCATGCAAAACGATCGATGACCCGCGACCTGATGAAATGACTTTGAGATGACCAAAATGTTCCGTCTTGAAAATTTTCATCTTTCAACTAATTTTGACTCTCAGAGGTGGATCATCACTATTGGAGATAAAATTAGCATCGTTATCGTCATTTTCATGCTTCTAGGGAGCCAAAACACAAGATTTGGCTTATGGTTAAAAGTGACTTAAAAGGACCCAAATGCTCACTTCGAGGGGTTAAAAACGTGTTTATTCACTGCGGGAAGAGATATAAACAATAGTTAGAGTGAATTAATGTTCATGCGAGAACGTTCAATTTTTCATGCAAAACGATCGATGACCCGCGACCTGATGAAATGACTCTGAGATTACCAAAATGTTCCGTTTTGAAAATTTTCATCTTTCAACTAATTTTGACTCTCAGAGGTGGATCATCACTTTTGGAGATAAAATGAGCATCGTTATCGTCATTTTCATGCTACTAGGGAGCCAAAACTCAAGATTTGGCTTATGGTTAAAAGTGACTTAAAAGGACACAAATGCTCACTTGGAGGGCTTAAAACGTGTTTATTCACTGCGGGAAGAGATATAAACAACATTTAGAGTAAATTATTGTTCATGCGAGAACGTTCAATTTTTCATGCAAAACTATCGATGACCCGCGACCTGATGAAATTACTCTGAGATGACCAAAATGGTCCGTTTTGAAAATTTTCATCTTTCAACTAATTTTGACTCTCAGAGGTTGATCATCACTTTTGGAGATAAAATGAGCATCGTTATCGTCATTTTCATGCTTCTAGGGAGCCAAAACTCAAGATTTGGCTTATGGTTAAAAGTGACTTAAAAGGACCCAAATGCTCACTTTGAGGGCTTAAAACGTGTTTATTCACTGCGGAAAGAGATATAAACAATATTTAGAGTGAATTAATGTTCATGCGAGAACGTTCAATTTTTCATGCAAAACGATCGATGACCCGCGACCTGATGAAATTGCTCTGAGATGACCAAAATGGTCCGTTTTGAAAAAGTTCATCTTTCAACTAATTTTGACTCTCAGAGGTGGATCATCACTTTTGGAGATAAAATGAGCATCGTTATCGCCATTTTCATGCTTCTAGGGAGCCAAAACTCAAGATTTGGCTCATGGTTAAAAGTGACTGAAAAGGCCCAAAATGCTCACTTCGAGGGCTTAAAACATGTTTATTCACTGCGGGAAGAGATAGAAACAATAGTTAGAGTGAATTAATGTTCATGCGAGAACGTTCAATTTTTCATGCAAAACGATCGATGACCCGCGACCTGATGAAATTGCTCTGAGATGACCAAAATGTTACGTTTTGAAAATGTTCATCTTTCAACTAATTTTGACTCTCAGAGGTGGATCATCACTATTGGAGATAAAATGAGCATCGTTATCGTCATTTTCATGCTTCTAGGGAGCCAAAACACAAGATTTGGCTTATGGTTAAAAGTGACTTAAAAGGACACAAATGCTCACTTGGAGGGCTTAAAACGTGTTTATTCACTGCGGGAAGAGATATAAACAACATTTAGAGTAAATTATTGTTCATGCGAGAACGTTCAATTTTTCATGCAAAACGATCGATGACCCGCGACCTGATGAAATTACTCTGAGATGACCAAAATGGTCCGTTTTGAAAATTTTCATCTTTCAACTAATTTTGACTCTCAGAGGTTGATCATCACTTTTGGAGATAAAATGAGCATCATTATCGTCATTTTCATGCTTCTAGGGAGCCAAAACTCAAGATTTGGCTTATGGTTAAAAGTGACTTAAAAGGACCCAAATGCTCACTTCGAGGGCTTAAAACGTGTTTATTCACTGCAGGAAGAGATATAAACAACATTTAGAGTGAATAATTGTTCATGCGAGAACGTTCAATTTTTCATGCAAAACGATCGATGACCCGCGACCTGA
Organism: Lissotriton helveticus; assembly: GCF_964261635.1. Lineage (NCBI taxonomy): Eukaryota > Metazoa > Chordata > Amphibia > Caudata > Salamandridae > Lissotriton > Lissotriton helveticus. The sequence goes on along the minus strand of NC_136069.1, from coordinate 1,163,444,917 downwards.
TGAAATTGCTCTGAGATGACCAAAATGGTCCGTTTTGAAAATTTTCATCTTTCAACTAATTTTGACTCTCAGAGGTTGATCATCACTTTTGGAGATAAAATGAGCATCGTTATCGTCATTTTCATGCTTCTAGGGAGCCAAAACTCAAGATTTGGCTTATGGTTAAAAGTGACTTAAAAGGACCCAAATGCTCACTTTGAGGGCTTAAAACGTGTTTATTCACTGCGGAAAGAGATATAAACAATATTTAGAGTGAATTAATGTTCATGCGAGAACGTTCAATTTTTCATGCAAAACGATCGATGACCCGCGACCTGATGAAATGACTTTGAGATGACCAAAATGTTCCGTCTTGAAAATTTTCATCTTTCAACTAATTTTGACTCTCAGAGGTGGATCATCACTTTTGGAGATAAAATGAGCATCGTTATCGTCATTTTCATGCTTCTAGGGAGCCAAAACTCAAGATTTGGCTTATGGTTAAAAGTGACTTAAAAGGACCCAAATGCTCACTTCGAGGGCTTAAAACGTGTTTATTCACTGCGGGAAGAGATATAAACAATAGTTAGAGTGAATTAATGTTCATGCGAGAACGTTCAATTTTTCATGCAAAACGATCGATGACCCGCGACCTGATGAAATTGCTCTGAGATGACCAAAATGTTACGTTTTGAAAATGTTCATCTTTCAACTAATTTTGACTCTCAGAGGTGGATCATCACTATTGGAGATAAAATGAGCATCGTTATCGTCATTTTCATGCTTCTAGGGAGCCAAAACACAAGATTTGGCTTATGGTTAAAAGTGACTTAAAAGGACACAAATGCTCACTTGGAGGGCTTAAAACGTGTTTATTCACTGCGGGAAGAGATATAAACAACATTTAGAGTAAATTATTGTTCATGCGAGAACGTTCAATTTTTCATGCAAAACGATCGATGACCCGCGACCTGATGAAATTACTCTGAGATGACCAAAATGGTCCGTTTTGAAAATTTTCATCTTTCAACTAATTTTGACTCTCAGAGGTTGATCATCACTTTTGGAGATAAAATGAGCATCATTATCGTCATTTTCATGCTTCTAGGGAGCCAAAACTCAAGATTTGGCTTATGGTTAAAAGTGACTTAAAAGGACCCAAATGCTCACTTCGAGGGCTTAAAACGTGTTTATTCACTGCAGGAAGAGATATAAACAACATTTAGAGTGAATAATTGTTCATGCGAGAACGTTCAATTTTTCATGCAAAACGATCGATGACCCGCGACCTGATGAAATTGCTCTGAGATGACCAAAATGGTCCGTTTTGAAAATTTTCATCTTTCAACTAATTTTGACTCTCAGAGGTTGATCATCACTTTTGGAGATAAAATGAGCATCGTTATCGTCATTTTCATGCTTCTAGGGAGCCAAAACTCAAGATTTGGCTTATGGTTAAAAGTGACTTAAAAGGACCCAAATGCTCACTTTGAGGGCTTAAAACGTGTTTATTCACTGCGGAAAGAGATATAAACAATATTTAGAGTGAATTAATGTTCATGCGAGAACGTTCAATTTTTCATGCAAAACGATCGATGACCCGCGACTTGATGAAATGACTCTGAGATGACCAAAATGTTCCGTTTTGAAAAAGTTCATCTTTCAACTAATTTTGACTCTCAGAGGTGGATCATCACTTTTGGAGATAAAATGAGCATCGTTATCGTCATTTTCATGCTTCTAGGGAGCCAAAACTCAAGATTTGGCTTATGGTTAAAAGTGACTTAAAAGGACCCAAATGCTCACTTGGAGGGCTTAAAACGTGTTTATTCACTGCGGGAAGAGATATAAACAACATTTAGAGTAAATTATTGTTCATGCGAGAACGTTCAATTTTTCATGCAAAACGATCGATGACCCGCGACCTGATGAAATTACTCTGAGATGACCAAAATGGTCCGTTTTGAAAATGTTCATCTTTCAACTAATTTTGACTCTCAGAGGTGGATCATCACTATTGGAGATAAAATTAGCATCGTTATCGTCATTTTCATGCTTCTAGGGAGCCAAAACGCAAGATTTGGCTTATGGTTAAAAGTGACTTAAAAGGACCCAAATGCTCACTTCGAGGGGTTAAAAACGTGTTTATTCACTGCGGGAAGAGATATAAACAATAGTTAGAGTGAATTAATGTTCATGCGAGAACGTTCAATTTTTCATGCAAAACGATCGATGACCCGCGACCTGATGAAATGACTCTGAGATTACCAAAATGTTCCGTTTTGAAAATTTTCATCTTTCAACTAATTTTGACTCTCAGAGGTGGATCATCACTTTTGGAGATAAAATGAGCATCGTTATCGTCATTTTCATGCTACTAGGGAGCCAAAACTCAAGATTTGGCTTATGGTTAAAAGTGACTTAAAAGGACACAAATGCTCACTTGGAGGGCTTAAAACGTGTTTATTCACTGCGGGAAGAGATATAAACAACATTTAGAGTAAATTATTGTTCATGCGAGAACGTTCAATTTTTCATGCAAAACTATCGATGACCCGCGACCTGATGAAATTACTCTGAGATGACCAAAATGGTCCGTTTTGAAAATTTTCATCTTTCAACTAATTTTGACTCTCAGAGGTTGATCATCACTTTTGGAGATAAAATGAGCATCGTTATCGTCATTTTCATGCTTCTAGGGAGCCAAAACTCAAGATTTGGCTTATGGTTAAAAGTGACTTAAAAGGACCCAAATGCTCACTTTGAGGGCTTAAAACGTGTTTATTCACTGCGGAAAGAGATATAAACAATATTTAGAGTGAATTAATGTTCATGCGAGAACGTTCAATTTTTCATGCAAAACGATCGATGACCCGCGACCTGATGAAATTGCTCTGAGATGACCAAAATGGTCCGTTTTGAAAAAGTTCATCTTTCAACTAATTTTGACTCTCAGAGGTGGATCATCACTTTTGGAGATAAAATGAGCATCGTTATCGCCATTTTCATGCTTCTAGGGAGCCAAAACTCAAGATTTGGCTCATGGTTAAAAGTGACTGAAAAGGCCCAAAATGCTCACTTCGAGGGCTTAAAACATGTTTATTCACTGCGGGAAGAGATAGAAACAATAGTTAGAGTGAATTAATGTTCATGCGAGAACGTTCAATTTTTCATGCAAAACGATCGATGACCCGCGACCTGATGAAATGACTCTGAGATGACCAAAATGTTCGGTTTTGAAAATTTTCATCTTTCAACTAATTTTGACTCTCAGAGGTGGATCATCACTTTTGGAGATAAAATGAGCATCGTTATAGTCATTTTCATGCTTCTAGGGAGCCAAAACTCAAGATTTGGCTTATGGTTAAAAGTGACTTAAAAGGACCCAAATGCTCACTTTGAGGGCTTAAAACGTGTTTATTCACTGCAGGAAGAGATATAAACAACATTTAGAGTAAATTATTGTTCATGCGAGAACGTTCAATTTTTCATGCAAAACGATCGATGACCCGCGACCTGATGAAATTGCTCTGAGATGACCAAAATGGTCCGTTTTGAAATTTTTCATCTTTCAACTAATTTTGACTCTCAGAGGTTGATCATCACTTTTGGAGATAAAATGAGCATCGTTATCGTCATTTTCATGCTTCTAGGGAGGCAAAACTCAAGATTTGGCTTATGGTTAAAAGTGACTTAAAAGGACCCAAATGCTCACTTTGAGGGCTTAAAACGTGTTTATTCACTGCGGAAAGAGATATAAACAATATTTAGAGTGAATTAATGTTCATGCGAGAACGTTCAATTTTTCATGCAAAACGATCGATGACCCGCGACCTGATGAAATGACTCTGAGATGACCAAAATGTTCCGTTTTGAAAAAGTTCATCTTTCAACTAATTTTGACTCTCAGAGGTGGATCATCACTTTTGGAGATAAAATGAGCATCTTTATCGTCATTTTCATGCTTCTAGGGAGCCAAAACTCAAGATTTGGCTTATGGTTAAAAGTGACTTAAAAGGACCCAAATGCTCACTTGGAGGGCTTAAAACGTGTTTATTCACTGCGGGAAGAGATATAAACAACATTTAGAGTAAATTATTGTTCATGCGAGAACGTTCAATTTTTCATGCAAAACGATCAATGACCCGCGACCTGATGAAATTACTCTGAGATGACCAAAATGGTCCGTTTTGAAAATTTTCATCTTTCAACTAATTTTGACTCTCAGAGGTTGATCATCACTTTTGGAGATAAAATGAGCATCGCTATCGTCATTTTCATGCTTCTAGGGAGCCAAAACTCAAGATTTGGCTTATGGTTAAAAGTGACTTAAAAGGACCCAAATGCTCACTTTGAGGGCTTAAAACGTGTTTATTCACTGCGGAAAGAGATATAAACAATATTTAGAGTGAATTAATGTTCATGCGAGAACGTTCAATTTTTCATGCAAAACTATCGATGACCCGCGACCTGATGAAATTACTCTGAGATGACCAAAATGGTCCGTTTTGAAAATTTTCATCTTTCAACTAATTTTGACTCTCAGAGGTTGATCATCACTTTTGGAGATAAAATGAGCATCGTTATCGTCATTTTCATGCTTCTAGGGAGCCAAAACTCAAGATTTGGCTTATGGTTAAAAGTGACTTAAAAGGACCCAAATGCTCACTTTGAGGGCTTAAAACGTGTTTATTCACTGCGGAAAGAGATATAAACAATATTTAGAGTGAATTAATGTTCATGCGAGAACGTTCAATTTTTCATGCAAAACGATCGATGACCCGCGACCTGATGAAATTGCTCTGAGATGACCAAAATGGTCCGTTTTGAAAAAGTTCATCTTTCAACTAATTTTGACTCTCAGAGGTGGATCATCACTTTTGGAGATAAAATGAGCATCGTTATCGCCATTTTCATGCTTCTAGGGAGCCAAAACTCAAGATTTGGCTCATGGTTAAAAGTGACTGAAAAGGCCCAAAATGCTCACTTCGAGGGCTTAAAACATGTTTATTCACTGCGGGAAGAGATATAAACAATAGTTAGAGTGAATTAATGTTCATGCGAGAACGTTCAATTTTTCATGCAAAACGATCGATGACCCGCGACCTGATGAAATGACTCTGAGATGACCAAAATGTTCGGTTTTGAAAATTTTCATCTTTCAACTAATTTTGACTCTCAGAGGTGGATCATCACTTTTGGAGATAAAATGAGCATCGTTATAGTCATTTTCATGCTTCTAGGGAGCCAAAACTCAAGATTTGGCTTATGGTTAAAAGTGACTTAAAAGGACCCAAATGCTCACTTTGAGGGCTTAAAACGTGTTTATTCACTGCAGGAAGAGATATAAACAACATTTAGAGTAAATTATTGTTCATGCAAGAACGTTCAATTTTTCATGCAAAACGATCGATGACCCGCGACCTGATGAAATTGCTCTGAGATGACCAAAATGGTCCGTTTTGAAATTTTTCATCTTTCAACTAATTTTGACTCTCAGAGGTTGATCATCACTTTTGGAGATAAAATGAGCATCGTTATCGTCATTTTCATGCTTCTAGGGAGCCAAAACTCAAGATTTGGCTTATGGTTAAAAGTGACTTAAAAGGACCCAAATGCTCACTTTGAGGGCTTAAAACGTGTTTATTCACTGCGGAAAGAGATATAAACAATATTTAGAGTGAATTAATGTTCATGCGAGAACGTTCAATTTTTCATGCAAAACGATCGATGACCCGCGACCTGATGAAATGACTCTGAGATGACCAAAATGTTCCGTTTTGAAAAAGTTCATCTTTCAACTAATTTTGACTCTCAGAGGTGGATCATCACTTTTGGAGATAAAATGAGCATCTTTATCGTCATTTTCATGCTTCTAGGGAGCCAAAACTCAAGATTTGGCTTATGGTTAAAAGTGACTTAAAAGGACCCAAATGCTCACTTGGAGGGCTTAAAACGTGTTTATTCACTGCGGGAAGAGATATAAACAACATTTAGAGTAAATTATTGTTCATGCGAGAACGTTCAATTTTTCATGCAAAACGATCAATGACCCGCGACCTGATGAAATTACTCTGAGATGACCAAAATGGTCCGTTTTGAAAATTTTCATCTTTCAACTAATTTTGACTCTCAGAGGTTGATCATCACTTTTGGAGATAAAATGAGCATCGCTATCGTCATTTTCATGCTTCTAGGGAGCCAAAACTCAAGATTTGGCTTATGGTTAAAAGTGACTTAAAAGGACCCAAATGCTCACTTTGAGGGCTTAAAACGTGTTTATTCACTGCGGAAAGAGATATAAACAATATTTAGAGTGAATTAATGTTCATGCGAGAACGTTCAATTTTTCATGCAAAACGATCGATGACCCGCGACCTGATGAAATGACTTTGAGATGACCAAAATGTTCCGTCTTGAAAATTTTCATCTTTCAACTAATTTTGACTCTCAGAGGTGGATCATCACTTTTGGAGATAAAATGAGCATCGTTATCGTCATTTTCATGCTTCTAGGGAGCCAAAACTCAAGATTTGGCTTATGGTTAAAAGTGACTTAAAAGGACCCAAATGCTCACTTCGAGGGCTTAAAACGTGTTTATTCACTGCGGGAAGAGATATAAACAATAGTTAGAGTGAATTAATGTTCATGAGAGAACGTTCAATTTTTCATGCAAAACGATCGATGACCCGCGACCTGATGAAATTGCTCTGAGATGACCAAAATGTTACGTTTTGAAAATGTTCATCTTTCAACTAATTTTGACTCTCAGAGGTGGATCATCACTATTGGAGATAAAATGAGCATCGTTATCGTCATTTTCATGCTTCTAGGGAGCCAAAACACAAGATTTGGCTTATGGTTAAAAGTGACTTAAAAGGACACAAATGCTCACTTGGAGGGCTTAAAACGTGTTTATTCACTGCGGGAAGAGATATAAACAACATTTAGAGTAAATTATTGTTCATGCGAGAACGTTCAATTTTTCATGCAAAACGATCGATGACCCGCGACCTGATGAAATTACTCTGAGATGACCAAAATAGTCCGTTTTGAAAATTTTCATCTTTCAACTAATTTTGACTCTCAGAGGTTGATCATCACTTTTGGAGATAAAATGAGCATCATTATCATCATTTTCATGCTTCTAGGGAGCCAAAACTCAAGATTTGGCTTATGGTTAAAAGTGACTTAAAAGGACCCAAATGCTCACTTCGAGGGCTTAAAACGTGTTTATTCACTGCAGGAAGAGATATAAACAACATTTAGAGTAAATAATTGTTCATGCGAGAACGTTCAATTTTTCATGCAAAACGATCGATGACCCGCGACCTGATGAAATTGCTCTGAGATGACCAAAATGGTCCGTTTTGAAAATTTTCATCTTTCAACTAATTTTGACTCTCAGAGGTGGATCATCACTTTTGGAGATAAAATGAGCATCGTTATCGTCATTTTCATGCTTCTAGGGAGCCAAAACTCAAGATTTGGCTTATGGTTAAAAGTGACTTAAAAGGACCCAAATGCTCACTTTGAGGGCTTAAAACGTGTTTATTCACTGCGGAAAGAGATATAAACAATATTTAGAGTGAATTAATGTTCATGCGAGAACGTTCAATTTTTCATGCAAAACGATCGATGACCCGCGACCTGATGAAATTGCTCTGAGATGACCAAAATGGTCCGTTTTGAAAAAGTTCATCTTTCAACTAATTTTGACTCTCAGAGGTGGATCATCACTTTTGGAGATAAAATGAGCATCGTTATCGCCATTTTCATGGTTCTAGGGAGCCAAAACTCAAGATTTGGCTCATGGTTAAAAGTGACTGAAAAGGCCCAAAATGCTCACTTCGAGGGCTTAAAACATGTTTATTCACTGCGGGAAGAGATATAAACAATAGTTAGAGTGAATTAATGTTCATGCGAGAACGTTCAATTTTTCATGCAAAACGATCGATGACCCGCGACCTGATGAAATGACTCTGAGATGACCAAAATGTTCGGTTTTGAAAATTTTCATCTTTCAACTAATTTTGACTCTCAGAGGTGGATCATCACTTTTGGAGATAAAATGAGCATCGTTATAGTCATTTTCATGCTTCTAGGGAGCCAAAACTCAAGATTTGGCTTATGGTTAAAAGTGACTTAAAAGGACCCAAATGCTCACTTCGAGGGCTTAAAACGTGTTTATTCACTGCAGGAAGAGATATAAACAACATTTAGAGTAAATTATTGTTCATGCGAGAACGTTCAATTTTTCATGCAAAACGATCGATGACCCGCGACCTGATGAAATTGCTCTGAGATGACCAAAATGGTCCGTTTTGAAATTTTTCATCTTTCAACTAATTTTGACTCTCAGAGGTTGATCATCACTTTTGGAGATAAAATGAGCATCGTTATCGTCATTTTCATGCTTCTAGGGAGCCAAAACTCAAGATTTGGCTTATGGTTAAAAGTGACTTAAAAGGACCCAAATGCTCACTTTGAGGGCTTAAAACGTGTTTATTCACTGCGGAAAGAGATATAAACAATATTTAGAGTGAATTAATGTTCATGCGAGAACGTTCAATTTTTCATGCAAAACGATCGATGACCCGCGACCTGATGAAATGACTCTGAGATGACCAAAATGTTCCGTTTTGAAAAAGTTCATCTTTCAACTAATTTTGACTCTCAGAGGTGGATCATCACTTTTGGAGATAAAATGAGCATCGTTATCGTCATTTTCATGCTTCTAGGGAGCCAAAACTCAAGATTTGGCTTATGGTTAAAAGTGACTTAAAAGGACCCAAATGCTCACTTGGAGGGCTTAAAACGTGTTTATTCACTGCGGGAAGAGATATAAACAACATTTAGAGTAAATTATTGTTCATGCGAGAACGTTCAATTTTTCATGCAAAACGATCGATGACCCGCGACCTGATGAAATTACTCTGAGATGACCAAAATGGTCCGTTTTGAAAATTTTCATCTTTCAACTAATTTTGACTCTCAGAGGTTGATCATCACTTTTGGAGATAAAATGAGCATCGCTATCGTCATTTTCATGCTTCTAGGGAGCCAAAACTCAAGATTTGGCTTATGGTTAAAAGTGACTTAAAAGGACCCAAATGCTCACTTTGAGGGCTTAAAACGTGTTTATTCACTGCGGAAAGAGATATAAACAATATTTAGAGTGAATTAATGTTCATGCGAGAACGTTCAATTTTTCATGCAAAACGATCGATGACCCGCGACCTGATGAAATGACTTTGAGATGACCAAAATGTTCCGTCTTGAAAATTTTCATCTTTCAACTAATTTTGACTCTCAGAGGTGGATCATCACTTTTGGAGATAAAATGAGCATCGTTATCGTCATTTTCATGCTTCTAGGGAGCCAAAACTCAAGATTTGGCTTATGGTTAAAAGTGACTTAAAAGGACCCAAATGCTCACTTCGAGGGCTTAAAACGTGTTTATTCACTGCGGGAAGAGATATAAACAATAGTTAGAGTGAATTAATGTTCATGCGAGAACGTTCAATTTTTCATGCAAAACGATCGATGACCCGCGACCTGATGAAATTGCTCTGAGATGACCAAAATGTTACGTTTTGAAAATGTTCATCTTTCAACTAATTTTGACTCTCAGAGGTGGATCATCACTATTGGAGATAAAATGAGCATCGTTATCGTCATTTTCATGCTTCTAGGGAGCCAAAACACAAAATTTGGCTTATGGTTAAAAGTGACTTAAAAGGACACAAATGCTCACTTGGAGGGCTTAAAACGTGTTTATTCACTGCGGGAAGAGATATAAACAACATTTAGAGTAAATTATTGTTCATGCGAGAACGTTCAATTTTTCATGCAAAACGATCGATGACCCGCGACCTGATGAAATTACTCTGAGATGACCAAAATGGTCCGTTTTGAAAATTTTCATCTTTCAACTAATTTTGACTCTCAGAGGTTGATCATCACTTTTGGAGATAAAATGAGCATCATTATCGTCATTTTCATGCTTCTAGGGAGCCAAAACTCAAGATTTGGCTTATGGTTAAAAGTGACTTAAAAGGACCCAAATGCTCACTTCGAGGGCTTAAAACGTGTTTATTCACTGCAGGAAGAGATATAAACAACATTTAGAGTAAATAATTGTTCATGCGAGAACGTTCAATTTTTCATGCAAAACGATCGATGACCCGCGACCTGATGAAATTGCTCTGAGATGACCAAAATGGTCCGTTTTGAAAATTTTCATCTTTCAACTAATTTTGACTCTCAGAGGTGGATCATCACTTTTGGAGATAAAATGAGCATCGTTATCGTCATTTTCATGCTTCTAGGGAGCCAAAACTCAAGATTTGGCTTATGGTTAAAAGTGACTTAAAAGGACCCAAATGCTCACTTTGAGGGCTTAAAACGTGTTTATTCACTGCGGAAAGAGATATAAACAATATTTAGAGTGAATTAATGTTCATGCGAGAACGTTCAATTTTTCATGCAAAACGATCGATGACCCGCGACCTGATGAAATTGCTCTGAGATGACCAAAATGGTCCGTTTTGAAAAAGTTCATCTTTCAACTAATTTTGACTCTCAGAGGTGGATCATCACTTTTGGAGATAAAATGAGCATCGTTATCGCCATTTTCATGGTTCTAGGGAGCCAAAACTCAAGATTTGGCTTATGGTTAAAAGTGACTTAAAAGGACCCAAATGCTCACTTCGAGGGCTTAAAACGTGTTTATTCACTGCAGGAAGAGATATAAACAACATTTAGAGTAAATTATTGTTCATGCGAGAACGTTCAATTTTTCATGCAAAACGATCGATGACCCGCGACCTGATGAAATTGCTCTGAGATGACCAAAATGGTCCGTTTTGAAATTTTTCATCTTTCAACTAATTTTGACTCTCAGAGGTTGATCATCACTTTTGGAGATAAAATGAGCATCGTTATCGTCATTTTTATGCTTCTAGGGAGCCAAAACTCAAGATTTGGCTTATGGTTAAAAGTGACTTAAAAGGACCCAAATGCTCACTTTGAGGGCTTAAAACGTGTTTATTCACTGCGGAAAGAGATATAAACAATATTTAGAGTGAATTTGTGTTCATGCGAGAACGTTCAATTTTTCATGCAAAACGATCGATGACCCGCGACCTGATGAAATGACTCTGAGATGACCAAAATGTTCCGTTTTGAAAAAGTTCATCTTTCAATTAATTTTGACTCTCAGAGGTTGATCATCACTTTTGGAGATAAAATGAGCATCGCTATCGTCATTTTCATGCTTCTAGGGAGCCAAAACGCAAGATTTGGCTTATGGTTAAAAGTGACTTACAAGGACCCAAATGCTCACTTTGAGGGCTTAAAACGTGTTTATTCACTGCGGAAAGAGATATAAACAATATTTAGAGTGAATTAATGTTCATGCGAGAACGTTCAATTTTTCATGCAAAACGATCGATGACCCGCGACCTGATGAAATGACTTTGAGATGACCAAAATGTTCCGTCTTGAAAATTTTCATCTTTCAACTAATTTTGACTCTCAGAGGTGGATCATCACTTTTGGAGATAAAATGAGCATCGTTATCGTCATTTTCATGCTTCTAGGGAGCCAAAACTCAAGATTTGGCTTATGGTTAAAAGTGACTTAAAAGGACCCAAATGCTCACTTCGAGGGCTTAAAACGTGTTTATTCACTGCGGGAAGAGATATAAACAATAGTTAGAGTGAATTAATGTTCATGCGAGAACGTTCAATTTTTCATGCAAAACGATCGATGACCCGCGACCTGATGAAATTGCTCTGAGATGACCAAAATGTTACGTTTTGAAAATGTTCATCTTTCAACTAATTTTGACTCTCAGAGGTGGATCATCACTATTGGAGATAAAATGAGCATCGTTATCGTCATTTTCATGCTTCTAGGGAGCCAAAACACAAGATTTGGCTTATGGTTAAAAGTGACTTAAAAGGACCCAAATGCTCACTTCGAGGGCTTAAAACGTGTTTATTCACTGCGGGAAGAGATATAAACAATAGTTAGAGTGAATTAATGTTCATGCGAGAACGTTCAATTTTTCATGCAAAACGATCGATGACCCGCGACCTGATGAAATGACTCTGAGATTACCAAAATGTTCCGTTTTGAAAATTTTCATCTTTCAACTAATTTTGACTCTCAGAGGTGGATCATCACTTTTGGAGATAAAATGAGCATTGTTATCGTCATTTTCATGCTACTAGGGAGCCAAAACTCAAGATTTGGCTTATGGTTAAAAGTGACTTAAAAGGACACAAATGCTCACTTGGAGGGCTTAAAACGTGTTTATTCACCGCGGGAAGAGATATAAACAACATTTAGAGTAAATTATTGTTCATGCGAGAACGTTCAATTTTTCATGCAAAACGATCGATGACCCGCGACCTGATGAAATTACTCTGAGATGACCAAAATGGTCCGTTTTGAAAATTTTCATCTTTCAACTAATTTTGACTCTCAGAGGTTGATCATCACTTTTGGAGATAAAATGAGCATCATTATCGTCATTTTCATGCTTCTAGGGAGCCAAAACTCAAGATTTGGCTTATGGTTAAAAGTGACTTAAAAGGACCCAAATGCTCACTTCGAGGGCTTAAAACGTGTTTATTCACTGCAGGAAGAGATATAAACAACATTTAGAGTAAATAATTGTTCATGCGAGAACGTTCAATTTTTCATGCAAAACGATCGATGACCCGCGACCTGATGAAATTGCTCTGAGATGACCAAAATGGTCCGTTTTGAAAATTTTCATCTTTCAACTAATTTTGACTCTCAGAGGTGGATCATCACTTTTGGAGATAAAATGAGCATCGTTATCGTCATTTTCATGCTTCTAGGGAGCCAAAACTCAAGATTTGGCTTATGGTTAAAAGTGACTTAAAAGGACCCAAATGCTCACTTCGAGGGCTTAAAACATGTTTATTCACTGCGGGAAGAGATATAAACAATAGTTAGAGTGAAAAAATGTTCATGCGAGAACGTTCAATTTTTCATGCAAAACGATCGATGACCCGCGACCTGATGAAATGACTCTGAGATGACCAAAATGTTCGGTTTTGAAAATTTTCATCTTTCAACTAATTTTGACTCTCAGAGGTGGATCATCACTTTTGGAGATAAAATGAGCATCGTTATAGTCATTTTCATGCTTCTAGGGAGCCAAAACTCAAGATTTGGCTTATGGTTAAAAGTGACTTAAAAGGACCCAAATGCTCACTTCGAGGGCTTAAAACGTGTTTATTCACTGCGGGAAGAGATATAAACAATAGTTAGAGTGAATTAATGTTCATGCGAGAACGTTCAATTTTTCATGCAAAACGATCGATGACCCGCGACCTGATGAAATTGCTCTGAGATGACCAAAATGTTACGTTTTGAAAATGTTCATCTTTCAACTAATTTTGACTCTCAGAGGTGGATCATCACTATTGGAGATAAAATGAGCATCGTTATCGTCATTTTCATGCTTCTAGGGAGCCAAAACACAAGATTTGGCTTATGGTGAAAAGTGACTTAAAAGGACCCAAATGCTCACTTCGAGGGCTTAAAACGTGTTTATTCACTGCGGGAAGAGATATAAACAACATTTAGAGTAAATTATTGTTCATGCAAGAACGTTCAATTTTTCATGCAAAACGATCGATGACCCGCGACCTGATGAAATGACTCTGAGATGACCAAAATGTTCCGTTTTGAAAAAGTTCATCTTTCAATTAATTTTGACTCTCAGAGGTTGATCATCACTTTTGGAGATAAAATGAGCATCGCTATCGTCATTTTCATGCTTCTAGGGAGCCAAAACGCAAGATTTGGCTTATGGTTAAAAGTGACTTAAAAGGACCCAAATGCTCACTTTGAGGGCTTAAAACGTGTTTATTCACTGCGGAAAGAGATATAAACAATATTTAGAGTGAATTAATGTTCATGCGAGAACGTTCAATTTTTCATGCAAAACGATCGATGACCCGCGACCTGATGAAATGACTTTGAGATGACCAAAATGTTCCGTCTTGAAAATTTTCATCTTTCAACTAATTTTGACTCTCAGAGGTGGATCATCACTTTTGGAGATAAAATGAGCATCGTTATCGTCATTTTCATGCTTCTAGGGAGCCAAAACTCAAGATTTGGCTTATGGTTAAAAGTGACTTAAAAGGACCCAAATGCTCACTTCGAGGGCTTAAAACGTGTTTATTCACTGCGGGAAGAGATATAAACAATAGTTAGAGTGAATTAATGTTCATGCGAGAACGTTCAATTTTTCATGCAAAACGATCGATGACCCGCGACCTGATGAAATTGCTCTGAGATGACCAAAATGTTACGTTTTGAAAATGTTCATCTTTCAACTAATTTTGACTCTCAGAGGTGGATCATCACTATTGGAGATAAAATGAGCATCGTTATCGTCATTTTCATGCTTCTAGGGAGCCAAAACTCAAGATTTGGCTTATGGTTAAAAGTGACTTAAAAGGACCCAAATGCTCACTTCGAGGGCTTAAAACGTGTTTATTCACTGCGGGAAGAGATATAAACAATAGTTAGAGTGAATTAATGTTCATGCGAGAACGTTCAATTTTTCATGCAAAACGATCGATGACCCGCGACCTGATGAAATTGCTCTGAGATGACCAAAATGTTACGTTTTGAAAATGTTCATCTTTCAACTAATTTTGACTCTCAGAGGTGGATCATCACTATTGGAGATAAAATGAGCATCGTTATCGTCATTTTCATGCTTCTAGGGAGCCAAAACACAAGATTTGGCTTATGGTGAAAAGTGACTTAAAAGGACCCAAATGCTCACTTCGAGGGCTTAAAACGTGTTTATTCACTGCGGGAAGAGATATAAACAACATTTAGAGTAAATTATTGTTCATGCAAGAACGTTCAATTTTTCATGCAAAACGATCGATGACCCGCGACCTGATGAAATGACTCTGAGATGACCAAAATGTTCCGTTTTGAAAAAGTTCATCTTTCAATTAATTTTGACTCTCAGAGGTTGATCATCACTTTTGGAGATAAAATGAGCATCGCTATCGTCATTTTCATGCTTCTAGGGAGCCAAAACGCAAGATTTGGCTTATGGTTAAAAGTGACTTAAAAGGACCCAAATGCTCACTTTGAGGGCTTAAAACGTGTTTATTCACTGCGGAAAGAGATATAAACAATATTTAGAGTGAATTAATGTTCATGCGAGAACGTTCAATTTTTCATGCAAAACGATCGATGACCCGCGACCTGATGAAATGACTTTGAGATGACCAAAATGTTCCGTCTTGAAAATTTTCATCTTTCAACTAATTTTGACTCTCAGAGGTGGATCATCACTTTTGGAGATAAAATGAGCATCGTTATCGTCATTTTCATGCTTCTAGGGAGCCAAAACTCAAGATTTGGCTTATGGTTAAAAGTGACTTAAAAGGACCCAAATGCTCACTTCGAGGGCTTAAAACGTGTTTATTCACTGCGGGAAGAGATATAAACAATAGTTAGAGTGAATTAATGTTCATGCGAGAACGTTCAATTTTTCATGCAAAACGATCGATGACCCGCGACCTGATGAAATTGCTCTGAGATGACCAAAATGTTACGTTTTGAAAATGTTCATCTTTCAACTAATTTTGACTCTCAGAGGTGGATCATCACTATTGGAGATAAAATGAGCATCGTTATCGTCATTTTCATGCTTCTAGGGAGCCAAAACACAAGATTTGGCTTATGGTTAAAAGTGACTTAAAAGGACCCAAATGCTCACTTCGAGGGCTTAAAACGTGTTTATTCACTGCGGGAAGAGATATAAACAATAGTTAGAGTGAATTAATGTTCATGCGAGAACGTTCAATTTTTCATGCAAAACGATCGATGACCCGCGACCTGATGAAATGACTCTGAGATTACCAAAATGTTCCGTTTTGAAAATTTTCATCTTTCAACTAATTTTGACTCTCAGAGGTGGATCATCACTTTTGGAGATAAAATGAGCATTGTTATCGTCATTTTAATGCTACTAGGGAGCCAAAACTCAAGATTTGGCTTATGGTTAAAAGTGACTTAAAAGGACACAAATGCTCACTTGGAGGGCTTAAAACGTGTTTATTCACCGCGGGAAGAGATATAAACAACATTTAGAGTAAATTATTGTTCATGCGAGAACGTTCAATTTTTCATGCAAAACGATCGATGACCCGCGACCTGATGAAATTACTCTGAGATGACCAAAATGGTCCGTTTTGAAAATTTTCATCTTTCAACTAATTTTGACTCTCAGAGGTTGATCATCACTTTTGGAGATAAAATGAGCATCATTATCGTCATTTTCATGCTTCTAGGGAGCCAAAACTCAAGATTTGGCTTATGGTTAAAAGTGACTTAAAAGGACCCAAATGCTCACTTCGAGGGCTTAAAACGTGTTTATTCACTGCAGGAAGAGATATAAACAACATTTAGAGTAAATAATTGTTCATGCGAGAACGTTCAATTTTTCATGCAAAACGATCGATGACCCGCGACCTGATGAAATTGCTCTGAGATGACCAAAATGGTCCGTTTTGAAAATTTTCATCTTTCAACTAATTTTGACTCTCAGAGGTGGATCATCACTTTTGGAGATAAAATGAGCATCGTTATCATCATTTTCATGCTTCTAGGGAGCCAAAACTCAAGATTTGGCTTATGGTTAAAAGTGACTTAAAAGGACCCAAATGCTCACTTTGAGGGCTTAAAACGTGTTTATTCACTGCGGAAAGAGATATAAACAATATTTAGAGTGAATTAATGTTCATGCGAGAACGTTCAATTTTTCATGCAAAACGATCGATGACCCGCGACCTGATGAAATTGCTCTGAGATGACCAAAATGGTCCGTTTTGAAAAAGTTCATCTTTCAACTAATTTTGACTCTCAGAGGTGGATCATCACTTTTGGAGATAAAATGAGCATCGTTATCGCCATTTTCATGGTTCTAGGGAGCCAAAACTCAAGATTTGGCTCATGGTTAAAAGTGACTGAAAAGGCCCAAAATGCTCACTTCGAGGGCTTAAAACATGTTTATTCACTGCGGGAAGAGATATAAACAATAGTTAGAGTGAATTAATGTTCATGCGAGAACGTTCAATTTTTCATGCAAAACGATCGATGACCCGCGACCTGATGAAATGACTCTGAGATGACCAAAATGTTCGGTTTTGAAAATTTTCATCTTTCAACTAATTTTGACTCTCAGAGGTGGATCATCACTTTTGGAGATAAAATGAGCATCGTTATAGTCATTTTCATGCTTCTAGGGAGCCAAAACTCAAGATTTGGCTTATGGTTAAAAGTGACCTAAAAGGACCCAAATGCTCACTTTCGAGGGCTTAAAACGTGTTTATTCACTGCGGGAAGAGATATAAACAATAGTTAGAGTGAATTAATGTTCATGCGAGAACGTTCAATTTTTCATGCAAAACGATCAATGACCCGCGACCTGATGAAATGACTCTGAGATGACCAAAATGTTCCGTCTTGAAAATTTTCATCTTTCAACTAATTTTGACTCTCAGAGGTGGATCATCACTTTTGGAGATAAAATGAGCATCGTTATCGTCATTTTCATGCTTCTACGGAGCCAAAACTCAAAATTTGGCTCATGGTTAAAAGTGACTTAAAAGGCCCAAAATGCTCACTTCGAGGGCTTAAAACGTGTTTATTCACTGCCGGAAGAGATATAAACAATAGTTAGAGTGAATTAATGTTCATGCGAGAACGTTCAATTTTTCATGCAAAACAATCGATGACCCGCGACCTGATGAAATTGCTCTGAGATGACCAAAATGGTCCGTTTTGAAAATGTTCATCTTTCAACTAATTTTGACTCTCAGAGGTGGATCATCACTATTGGAGATAAAATGAGCATCGTTATCGTCATTTTCATGCTTCTAGGGAGCCAAAACTCAAGATTTGGCTTATGGTTAAAAGTGACTTAAAAGGACCCAAATGCTCACTTTGAGGGCTTAAAACGTGTTTATTCACTGCCGGAAGAGATATAAACAATAGTTAGAGTGAATTAATGTTCATGCGAGAACGTTCAATTTTTCATGCAAAACAATCGATGACCCGCGACCTGATGAAATTGCTCTGAGATGACCAAAATGGTCCGTTTTGAAAATGTTCATCTTTCAACTAATTTTGACTCTCAGAGGTGGATCATCACTATTGGAGATAAAATGAGCATCGTTATCGTCATTTTCATGCTTCTAGGGAGCCAAAACGCAAGATTTGGCTTATGGTTAAAAGTGACTTAAAAGGACCCAAATGCTCACTTTGAGGGCTTAAAACGTGTTTATTCACTGCGGAAAGAGATATAAACAATATTTAGAGTGAATTAATGTTCATGCGAGAACGTTCAATTTTTCATGCAAAACGATCGATGACCCGCGACCTGATGAAATGACTTTGAGATGACCAAAATGTTCCGTCTTGAAAATTTTCATCTTTCAACTAATTTTGACTCTCAGAGGTGGATCATCACTTTTGGAGATAAAATGAGCATCGTTATCGTCATTTTCATGCTTCTAGGGAGCCAAAACTCAAGATTTGGCTTATGGTTAAAAGTGACTTAAAAGGACCCAAATGCTCACTTCGAGGGCTTAAAACGTGTTTATTCACTGCGGGAAGAGATATAAACAATAGTTAGAGTGAATTAATGTTCATGCGAGAACGTTCAATTTTCCATGCAAAACGATCGATGACCCGTGACCTGATGAAATTGCTCTGAGATGACCAAAATGTTACGTTTTGAAAATGTTCATCTTTCAACTAATTTTGACTCTCAGAGGTGGATCATCACTATTGGAGATAAAATGAGCATCGTTATCGTCATTTTCATGCTTCTAGGGAGCCAAAACACAAGATTTGGCTTATGGTTAAAAGTGACTTAAAAGGACCCAAATGCTCACTTCGAGGGCTTAAAACGTGTTTATTCACTGCGGGAAGAGATATAAACAATAGTTAGAGTGAATTAATGTTCATGCGAGAACGTTCAATTTTTCATGCAAAACGATCGATGACCCGCGACCTGATGAAATGACTCTGAGATTACCAAAATGTTCCGTTTTGAAAATTTTCATCTTTCAACTAATTTTGACTCTCAGAGGTGGATCATCACTTTTGGAGATAAAATGAGCATCGTTATCGTCATTTTCATGCTACTAGGGAGCCAAAACTCAAGATTTGGCTTATGGTTAAAAGTGACTTAAAAGGACACAAATGCTCACTTCGAGGGCTTAAAACGTGTTTATTCACTGCGGGAAGAGATATAAACAATAGTTAGAGTGAATTAATGTTCATGCGAGAACGTTCAATTTTTCATGCAAAACGATCGATGACCCGCGACCTGATGAAATTGCTCTGAGATGACCAAAATGGTCCGTTTTGAAAAAGTTCATCTTTCAACTAATTTTGACTCTCAGAGGTGGATCATCACTTTTGGAGATAAAATGAGCATCGTTATCGCCATTTTCATGGTTCTAGGGAGCCAAAACTCAAGATTTGGCTCATGGTTAAAAGTGACTGAAAAGGCCCAAAATGCTCACTTCGAGGGCTTAAAACATGTTTATTCACTGCGGGAAGAGATATAAACAATAGTTAGAGTGAATTAATGTTCATGCGAGAACGTTCAATTTTTCATGCAAAACGATCGATGACCCGCGACCTGATGAAATGACTCTGAGATGACCAAAATGTTCGGTTTTGAAAATTTTCATCTTTCAACTAATTTTGACTCTCAGAGGTGGATCTTCACTTTTGGAGATAAAATGAGCATCGTTATAGTCATTTTCATGCTTCTAGGGAGCCAAAACTCAAGATTTGGCTTATGGTTAAAAGTGACCTAAAAGGACCCAAATGCTCACTTTCGAGGGCTTAAAACGTGTTTATTCACTGCGGGAAGAGATATAAACAATAGTTAGAGTGAATTAATGTTCATGCGAGAACGTTCAATTTTTCATGCAAAACGATCAATGACCCGCGACCTGATGAAATGACTCTGAGATGACCAAAATGTTCCGTCTTGAAATTTTTCATCTTTCAACTAATTTTGACTCTCAGAGGTGGATCATCACTTTTGGAGATAAAATGAGCATCGTTATCGTCATTTTCATGCTTCTAGGGAGCCAAAACTCAAGATTTGGCTCATGGTTAAAAGTGACTTAAAAGGCCCAAAATGCTCACTTCGAGGGCTTAAAACGTGTTTATTCACTGCCGGAAGAGATATAAACAATAGTTAGAGTGAATTAATGTTCATGCGAGAACGTTCAATTTTTCATGCAAAACAATCGATGACCCGCGACCTGATGAAATTGCTCTGAGATGACCAAAATGGTCCGTTTTGAAAATGTTCATCTTTCAACTAATTTTGACTCTCAGAGGTGGATCATCACTATTGGAGATAAAATGAGCATCGTTATCGTCACTTTCATGCTTCTAGGGAGCCAAAACTCAAGATTTGGCTTATGGTTAAAAGTGACTTAAAAGGACCCAAATGCTCACTTTGAGGGCTTAAAACGTGTTTATTCACTGCCGGAAGAGATATAAACAATAGTTAGAGTGAATTAATGTTCATGCGAGAACGTTCCATTTTTCATGCAAAACAATCGATGACCCGCGTCCTGATGAAATTGCTCTGAGATGACCAAAATGGTCCGTTTTGAAAATGTTCATCTTTCAACTAATTTTGACTCTCAGAGGTGGATCATCACTATTGGAGATAAAATGAGCATCGTTATCGTCATTTTCATGCTTCTAGGGAGCCAAAACGCAAGATTTGGCTTATGGTTAAAAGTGACTTAAAAGGACCCAAATGCTCACTTTGAGGGCTTAAAACGTGTTTATTCACTGCGGAAAGAGATATAAACAATATTTAGAGTGAATTAATGTTCATGCGAGAACGTTCAATTTTTCATGCAAAACGATCGATGACCCGCGACCTGATGAAATGACTTTGAGATGACCAAAATGTTCCGTCTTGAAAATTTTCATCTTTCAACTAATTTTGACTCTCAGAGGTGGATCATCACTTTTGGAGATAAAATGAGCATCGTTATCGTCATTTTCATGCTTCTAGGGAGCCAAAACTCAAGATTTGGCTTATGGTTAAAAGTGACTTAAAAGGACCCAAATGCTCACTTCGAGGGCTTAAAACGTGTTTATTCACTGCGGGAAGAGATATAAACAATAGTTAGAGTGAATTAATGTTCATGCGAGAACGTTCAATTTTTCATGCAAAACGATCGATGACCCGCGACCTGATGAAATTGCTCTGAGATGACCAAAATGTTACATTTTGAAAATGTTCATCTTTCAACTAATTTTGACTCTCAGAGGTGGATCATCACTATTGGAGATAAAATGAGCATCGTTATCGTCATTTTCATGCTTCTAGGGAGCCAAAACTCAAGATTTGGCTTATGGTTAAAAGTGACTTAAAAGGACCCAAATGCTCACTTCGAGGGCTTAAAACGTGTTTATTCACTGCGGGAAGAGATATAAACAATAGTTAGAGTGAATTAATGTTCATGCGAGAACGTTCAATTTTTCATGCAAAACGATCGATGACCCGCGACCTGATGAAATGACTCTGAGATTACCAAAATGTTCCGTTTTGAAAATTTTCATCTTTCAACTAATTTTGACTCTCAGAGGTGGATCATCACTTTTGGAGATAAAATGAGCATCGTTATCGTCATTTTCATGCTTCTAGGGAGCCAAAACTCAAGATTTGGCTTATGGTTAAAAGTGACTTAAAAGGACCCAAATGCTCACTTGGAGGGCTTAAAACGTGTTTATTCACTGCGGGAAGAGATATAAACAACATTTAGAGTAAATTATTGTTCATGTGAGAACGTTCAATTTTTCATGCAAAACGATCGATGACCCGCGACCTGATGAAATTACTCTGAGATGACCAAAATGGTCCGTTTTTGAAAATTTTCATCTTTCAACTAATTTTGACTCTCAGAGGTTGATCATCACTTTTGGAGATAAAATGAGCATCGTTATCGTCATTTTCATGCTTCTAGGGAGCCAAAACTCAAGATTTGGCTTATGGTTAAAAGTGACTTAAAAGGACCCAAATGCTCACTTTGAGGGCTTAAAACGTGTTTATTCACTGCGGGAAGAGATATAAACAATAGTTAGAGTGAATTAATGTTCATGCGAGAACGTTCAATTTTTCATGCAAAACGATCGATGACCCGCGACCTGATGAAATGACTCTGAGATTACCAAAATGTTCCGTTTTGAAAATTTTCATCTTTCAACTAATTTTGACTCTCAGAGGTGGATCATCACTTTTGGAGATAAAATGAGCATCCTTATCGTCATTTTCATGCTTCTAGGGAGCCAAAACTCAAGATTTGGCTTATGGTTAAAAGTGACTTAAAAGGACCCAAATGCTCACTTCGAGGGCTTAAAACGTGTTTATTCACTGCGGGAAGAGATATAAACAATAGTTAGAGTGAATTAATGTTCATGCGAGAACGTTCAATTTTTCATGCAAAACGATCGATGACCCGCGACCTGATGAAATGACTCTGAGATTACCAAAATGTTCCGTTTTGAAAATTTTCATCTTTCAACTAATTTTGACTCTCAGAGGTGGATCATCACTTTTGGAGATAAAATGAGCATCGTTATCGTCATTTTCATGCTTCTAGGGAGCCAAAACTCAAGATTTGGCTTATGGTTAAAAGTGACTTAAAAGGACCCAAATGCTCACTTGGAGGGCTTAAAACGTGTTTATTCACTGCGGGAAGAGATATAAACAATAGTTAGAGTGAATTAATGTTCATGCGAGAACGTTCAATTTTTCATGCAAAACGATCGATGACCCGCGACCTGATGAAATGACTCTGAGATGACCAAAATGTTCGGTTTTGAAAATTTTCATCTTTCAACTAATTTTGACTCTCAGAGGTGGATCATCACTTTTGGAGATAAAATGAGCATCGTTATAGTCATTTTCATGCTTCTAGGGAGCCAAAACTCAAGATTTGGCTTATGGTTAAAAGTGACCTAAAAGGACCCAAATGCTCACTTTCGAGGGCTTAAAACGTGTTTATTCACTGCGGGAAGAGATATAAACAATAGTTAGAGTGAATTAATGTTCATGCGAGAACGTTCAATTTTTCATGCAAAACGATCAATGACCCGCGACCTGATGAAATGACTCTGAGATGACCAAAATGTTCCGTCTTGAAAATTTTCATCTTTCAACTAATTTTGACTCTCAGAGGTGGATCATCACTTTTGGAGATAAAATGAGCATCGTTATCGTCATTTTCATGCTTCTAGGGAGCCAAAACTCAAGATTTGGCTCATGGTTAAAAGTGACTTAAAAGGCCCAAAATGCTCACTTCGAGGGCTTAAAACGTGTTTATTCACTGCCGGAAGAGATATAAACAATAGTTAGAGTGAATTAATGTTCATGCGAGAACGTTCAATTTTTCATGCAAAACAATCGATGACCCGCGACCTGATGAAATTGCTCTGAGATGACCAAAATGGTCCGTTTTGAAAATGTTCATCTTTCAACTAATTTTGACTCTCAGAGGTGGATCATCACTATTGGAGATAAAATGAGCATCGTTATCGTCACTTTCATGCTTCTAGGGAGCCAAAACTCAAGATTTGGCTTATGGTTAAAAGTGACTTAAAAGGACCCAAATGCTCACTTTGAGGGCTTAAAACGTGTTTATTCACTGCCGGAAGAGATATAAACAATAGTTAGAGTGAATTAATGTTCATGCGAGAACGTTCCATTTTTCATGCAAAACAATCGATGACCCGCGTCCTGATGAAATTGCTCTGAGATGACCAAAATGGTCCGTTTTGAAAATGTTCATCTTTCAACTAATTTTGACTCTCAGAGGTGGATCATCACTATTGGAGATAAAATGAGCATCGTTATCGTCATTTTCATGCTTCTAGGGAGCCAAAACGCAAGATTTGGCTTATGGTTAAAAGTGACTTAAAAGGACCCAAATGCTCACTTTGAGGGCTTAAAACGTGTTTATTCACTGCGGAAAGAGATATAAACAATATTTAGAGTGAATTAATGTTCATGCGAGAACGTTCAATTTTTCATGCAAAACGATCGATGACCCGCGACCTGATGAAATGACTTTGAGATGACCAAAATGTTCCGTCTTGAAAATTTTCATCTTTCAACTAATTTTGACTCTCAGAGGTGGATCATCACTTTTGGAGATAAAATGAGCATCGTTATCGTCATTTTCATGCTTCTAGGGAGCCAAAACTCAAGATTTGGCTTATGGTTAAAAGTGACTTAAAAGGACCCAAATGCTCACTTCGAGGGCTTAAAACGTGTTTATTCACTGCGGGAAGAGATATAAACAATAGTTAGAGTGAATTAATGTTCATGCGAGAACGTTCAATTTTTCATGCAAAACGATCGATGACCCGCGACCTGATGAAATTGCTCTGAGATGACCAAAATGTTACATTTTGAAAATGTTCATCTTTCAACTAATTTTGACTCTCAGAGGTGGATCATCACTATTGGAGATAAAATGAGCATCGTTATCGTCATTTTCATGCTTCTAGGGAGCCAAAACTCAAGATTTGGCTTATGGTTAAAAGTGACTTAAAAGGACCCAAATGCTCACTTCGAGGGCTTAAAACGTGTTTATTCACTGCGGGAAGAGATATAAACAATAGTTAGAGTGAATTAATGTTCATGCGAGAACGTTCAATTTTTCATGCAAAACGATCGATGACCCGCGACCTGATGAAATGACTCTGAGATTACCAAAATGTTCCGTTTTGAAAATTTTCATCTTTCAACTAATTTTGACTCTCAGAGGTGGATCATCACTTTTGGAGATAAAATGAGCATCGTTATCGTCATTTTCATGCTTCTAGGGAGCCAAAACTCAAGATTTGGCTTATGGTTAAAAGTGACTTAAAAGGACCCAAATGCTCACTTGGAGGGCTTAAAACGTGTTTATTCACTGCGGGAAGAGATATAAACAACATTTAGAGTAAATTATTGTTCATGTGAGAACGTTCAATTTTTCATGCAAAACGATCGATGACCCGCGACCTGATGAAATTACTCTGAGATGACCAAAATGGTCCGTTTTTGAAAATTTTCATCTTTCAACTAATTTTGACTCTCAGAGGTTGATCATCACTTTTGGAGATAAAATGAGCATCGTTATCGTCATTTTCATGCTTCTAGGGAGCCAAAACTCAAGATTTGGCTTATGGTTAAAAGTGACTTAAAAGGACCCAAATGCTCACTTTGAGGGCTTAAAACGTGTTTATTCACTGCGGGAAGAGATATAAACAATAGTTAGAGTGAATTAATGTTCATGCGAGAACGTTCAATTTTTCATGCAAAACGATCGATGACCCGCGACCTGATGAAATGACTCTGAGATTACCAAAATGTTCCGTTTTGAAAATTTTCATCTTTCAACTAATTTTGACTCTCAGAGGTGGATCATCACTTTTGGAGATAAAATGAGCATCCTTATCGTCATTTTCATGCTTCTAGGGAGCCAAAACTCAAGATTTGGCTTATGGTTAAAAGTGACTTAAAAGGACCCAAATGCTCACTTCGAGGGCTTAAAACGTGTTTATTCACTGCGGGAAGAGATATAAACAATAGTTAGAGTGAATTAATGTTCATGCGAGAACGTTCAATTTTTCATGCAAAACGATCGATGACCCGCGACCTGATGAAATGACTCTGAGATTACCAAAATGTTCCGTTTTGAAAATTTTCATCTTTCAACTAATTTTGACTCTCAGAGGTGGATCATCACTTTTGGAGATAAAATGAGCATCGTTATCGTCATTTTCATGCTTCTAGGGAGCCAAAACTCAAGATTTGGCTTATGGTTAAAAGTGACTTAAAAGGACCCAAATGCTCACTTGGAGGGCTTAAAACGTGTTTATTCACTGCGGGAAGAGATATAAACAACATTTAGAGTAAATTATTGTTCATGCGAGAACGTTCAATTTTTCATGCAAAACGATCGATGACCCGCGACCTGATGAAATTACTCTGAGATGACCAAAATGGTCCGTTTTTGAAAATTTTCATCTTTCAACTAATTTTGACTCTCAGAGGTTGATCATCACTTTTGGAGATAAAATGAGCATCGTTATCGTCATTTTCATGCTTCTAGGGAGCCAAAACTCAAGATTTGGCTTATGGTTAAAAGTGACTTAAAAGGACCCAAATGCTCACTTTGAGGGCTTAAAACGTGTTTATTCACCGCGGAAAGAGATATAAACAATATTTAGAGTGAATTAATGTTCATGCGAGAACGTTCAATTTTTCATGCAAAACGATCGATGACCCGCGACCTGATGAAATGACTCTGAGATGACCAAAATGTTCAGTTTTGAAAATTTTCATCTTTCAACTAATTTTGACTCTCAGAGGTGGATCATCACTTTTGGAGATAAAATGAGCATCGTTATCGTCATTTTCATGCTTCTAGGGAGCCAAAACTCAAGATTTGGCTTATGGTTAAAAGTGACTTAAAAGGACCCAAATGCTCACTTCGAGGGCTTAAAGCGTGTTTATTCACTGCGGGAAGAGACATAAACAACATTTAGAGTAAATTATTGTTCATGCGAGAACGTTCAATTTTTCATTCAAAACGATCGATGACCCGCGACCTGATGAAATTGCTCTGAGATGACCAAAATGTTACGTTTTGAAAATGTTCATCTTTCAACTAATTTTGACTCTCAGAGGTGGATCATCACTTTTGGAGATAAAATGAGCATCGTTATCGTCATTTTCATGCTTCTAGGGAGCCAAAACTCAAGATTTGGCTCATGGTTAAAAGTGACTTAAAAGGCCCAAAATGCTCACTTCGAGGGCTAAAACGTGTTTATTCACTGCCGGAAGAGATATAAACAATAGTTAGAGTGAATTAATGTTCATGCGAGAACGTTCAATTTTTCATGCAAAACAATCGATGACCCGCGACCTGATGAAATTGCTCTGAGATTACCAAAATGGTCCGTTTTGAAAATGTTAATCTTTCAACTAATTTTGACTCTCAGAGGTGGATCATCACTATTGGAGATAAAATGAGCATCGTTATCGTCATTTTCATGCTTCTAGGGAGCCAAAACTCAAGATTTGGCTTATGGTTAAAAGTGACTTAAAAGGACCCAAATGCTCACTTCGAGGGCTTAAAACGTGTTTATTCACTGCGGGAAGAGATATAAACAATAGTTAGAGTGAATTAATGTTCATGCGAGAACGTTCAATTTTTCATGCAAAACGATCGATGACCCGCGACCTGATGAAATGACTCTGAGATTACCAAAATGTTCCGTTTTGAAAATTTTCATCTTTCAACTAATTTTGACTCTCAGAGGTGGATCATCACTTTTGGAGATAAAATGAGCATTGTTATCGTCATTTTCATGCTTCTAGGGAGCCAAAACTCAAGATTTGGCTTATGGTTAAAAGTGACTTAAAAGGACCCAAATGATCACTTCGAGGGCTTAAAGCGTGTTTATTCACTGCGGGAAGAGATATAAACAACATTTAGAGTAAATTATTGTTCATGCGAGAACGTTCAATTTTTCATTCAAAACGATCGATGACCCGCGACCTGATGAAATTGCTCTGAGATGACCAAAATGTTACGTTTTGAAAATGTTCATCTTTCAACTAATTTTGACTCTCAGAGGTGGATCATCACTTTTGGAGATAAAATGAGCATCGTTATCGTCATTTTCATGCTTCTAGGGAGCCAAAACTCAAGATTTGGCTCATGGTTAAAAGTGACTTAAAAGGCCCAAAATGCTCACTTCGAGGGCTTAAAACGTGTTTATTCACTGCAGGAAGAGATATAAACAATAGTTAGAGTGAAATAATGTTCATGTGAGAACGTTCAATTTTTCATGCAAAACGATCGATGACCCGCGACCTGATGAAATGACTCTGAGATGACCAAAATGTTCCGTTTTGAAAAAGTTCATCTTTCAACTAATTTTGAATCTCAGAGGTGGATCATCACTTTTGGAGATAAAATGAGCATCCTTATCGTCATTTTCATGCTTCTAGGGAGCCAAAACTCAAGATTTGGCTTATGGTTAAAAGTGACTTAAAAGGACCCAAATGCTCACTTCGAGGGCTTAAAACGTGTTTATTCACTGCAGGAAGAGATATAAACAATAGTTAGAGTGAATTAATGTTCATGCGAGAACGTTCAATTTTTCATGCAAAACGATCGATGACCCGCGACCTGATGAAATGACTCTGAGATTACCAAAATGTTCCGTTTTGAAAATTTTCATCTTTCAACTAATTTTGACTCTCAGAGGTGGATCATCACTTTTGGAGATAAAATGAGCATCGTTATCGTCATTTTCATGCTTCTAGGGAGCCAAAACTCAAGATTTGGCTTATGGTTAAAAGTGACTTAAAAGGACCCAAATGCTCACTTGGAGGGCTTAAAACGTGTTTATTCACTGCGGGAAGAGATATAAACAACATTTAGAGTAAATTATTGTTCATGCGAGAACGTTCAATTTTTCATGCAAAACGATCGATGACCCGCGACCTGATGAAATTACTCTGAGATGACCAAAATGGTCCGTTTTTGAAAATTTTCATCTTTCAACTAATTTTGACTCTCAGAGGTTGATCATCACTTTTGGAGATAAAATGAGCATCGTTATCGTCATTTTCATGCTTCTAGGGAGCCAAAACTCAAGATTTGGCTTATGGTTAAAAGTGACTTAAAAGGACCCAAATGATCACTTCGAGGGCTTAAAGCGTGTTTATTCACTGCGGGAAGAGATATAAACAACATTTAGAGTAAATTATTGTTCATGCGAGAACGTTCAATTTTTCATTCAAAACGATCGATGACCCGCGACCTGATGAAATTGCTCTGAGATGACCAAAATGTTACGTTTTGAAAATGTTCATCTTTCAACTAATTTTGACTCTCAGAGGTGGATCATCACTTTTGGAGATAAAATGAGCATCGTTATCGTCATTTTCATGCTTCTAGGGAGCCAAAACTCAAGATTTGGCTCATGGTTAAAAGTGACTTAAAAGGCCCAAAATGCTCACTTCGAGGGCTTAAAACGTGTTTATTCACGGCAGGAAGAGATATAAACAATAGTTAGAGTGAAATAATGTTCATGTGAGAACGTTCAATTTTTCATGCAAAACGATCGATGACCCGCGACCTGATGAAATGACTCTGAGATGACCAAAATGTTCCGTTTTGAAAAAGTTCATCTTTCAACTAATTTTGAATCTCAGAGGTGGATCATCACTTTTGGAGATAAAATGAGCATCCTTATCGTCATTTTCATGCTTCTAGGGAGCCAAAACTCAAGATTTGGCTTATGGTTAAAAGTGACTTAAAAGGACCCAAATGCTCACTTCGAGGGCTTAAAACGTGTTTATTCACTGCGGGAAGAGATATAAACAATAGTTAGAGTGAATTAATGTTCATGCGAGAACGTTCAATTTTTCATGCAAAACGATCGATGACCCGCGACCTGATGAAATGACTCTGAGATTACCAAAATGTTCCGTTTTGAAAATTTTCATCTTTCAACTAATTTTGACTCTCAGAGGTGGATCATCACTTTTGGAGATAAAATGAGCATCGTTATCGTCATTTTCATGCTTCTAGGGAGCCAAAACTCAAGATTTGGCTTATGGTTAAAAGTGACTTAAAAGGACCCAAATGCTCACTTGGAGGGCTTAAAACGTGTTTATTCACTGCGGGAAGAGATATAAACAACATTTAGAGTAAATTATTGTTCATGCGAGAACGTTCAATTTTTCATGCAAAACGATCGATGACCCGCGACCTGATGAAATTACTCTGAGATGACCAAAATGGTCCGTTTTTGAAAATTTTCATCTTTCAACTAATTTTGACTCTCAGAGGTTGATCATCACTTTTGGAGATAAAATGAGCATCGTTATCGTCATTTTCATGCTTCTAGGGAGCCAAAACTCAAGATTTGGCTTATGGTTAAAAGTGACTTAAAAGGACCCAAATGCTCACTTTGAGGGCTTAAAACGTGTTTATTCACTGCGGAAAGAGATATAAACAATATTTAGAGTGAATTAATGTTCATGCGAGAACGTTCAATTTTTCATGCAAAACGATCGATGACCCGCGACCTGATGAAATGACTCTGAGATGACCAAAATGTTCAGTTTTGAAAATTTTCATCTTTCAACTAATTTTGACTCTCAGAGGTGGATCATCACTTTTGGAGATAAAATGAGCATCGTTATCGTCATTTTCATGCTTCTAGGGAGCCAAAACTCAAGATTTGGCTTATGGTTAAAAGTGACTTAAAAGGACCCAAATGCTCACTTCGAGGGCTTAAAGCGTGTTTATTCACTGCGGGAAGAGACATAAACAACATTTAGAGTAAATTATTGTTCATGCGAGAACGTTCAATTTTTCATTCAAAACGATCGATGACCCGCGACCTGATGAAATTGCTCTGAGATGACCAAAATGTTACGTTTTGAAAATGTTCATCTTTCAACTAATTTTGACTCTCAGAGGTGGATCATCACTTTTGGAGATAAAATGAGCATCGTTATCGTCATTTTCATGCTTCTAGGGAGCCAAAACTCAAGATTTGGCTCATGGTTAAAAGTGACTTAAAAGGCCCAAAATGCTCACTTCGAGGGCTAAAACGTGTTTATTCACTGCCGGAAGAGATATAAACAATAGTTAGAGTGAATTAATGTTCATGCGAGAACGTTCAATTTTTCATGCAAAACAATCGATGACCCGCGACCTGATGAAATTGCTCTGAGATTACCAAAATGGTCCGTTTTGAAAATGTTAATCTTTCAACTAATTTTGACTCTCAGAGGTGGATCATCACTATTGGAGATAAAATGAGCATCGTTATCGTCATTTTCATGCTTCTAGGGAGCCAAAACTCAAGATTTGGCTTATGGTTAAAAGTGACTTAAAAGGACCCAAATGCTCACTTCGAGGGCTTAAAACGTGTTTATTCACTGCGGGAAGAGATATAAACAATAGTTAGAGTGAATGAATGTTCATGCGAGAACATTCAATTTTTCATGCAAAACGATCGATGACCCGCGCGCGACCTGATGAAATGACTCTGAGATTACCAAAATGTTCCGTTTTGAAAATTTTCATCTTTCAACTAATTTTGACTCTCAGAGGTGGATCATCACTTTTGGAGATAAAATGAGCATTGTTATCGTCATTTTCATGCTTCTAGGGAGCCAAAACTCAAGATTTGGCTCATGGTTAAAAGTGACTTAAAAGGCCCAAAATGCTCACTTCGAGGGCTTAAAACGTGTTTATTCACTGCCGGAAGAGATATAAACAATAGTTAGAGTGAAATAATGTTCATGTGAGAACGTTCAATTTTTCATGCAAAACGATCGATGACCCGCGACCTGATGAAATGACTCTGAGATTACCAAAATGTTCCGTTTTGAAAATTTTCATCTTTCAACTAATTTTGACTCTCAGAGGTGGATCATCACTTTTGGAGATAAAATGAGCATCGTTATCGTCATTTTCATGCTACTAGGGAGCCAAAACTCAAGATTTGGCTTATGGTTAAAAGTGACTTAAAAGGACACAAATGCTCACTTGGAGGGCTTAAAACGTGTTTATGCACTGCGGGAAGAGATATAAACAACATTTAGAGTAAATTATTGTTCATGCGAGAACGTTCAATTTTTCATGCAAAACGATCGATGACCCGCGACCTGATGAAATTACTCTGAGATGACCAAAATGGTCCGTTTTGAAAATTTTCATCTTTCAACTAATTTTGACTCTCAGAGGTTGATCATCACTTTTGGAGATAAAATGAGCATCATTATCGTCATTTTCATGCTTCTAGGGAGCCAAAACTCAAGATTTGGCTTATGGTTAAAAGTGACTTAAAAGGACCCAAATGCTCACTTCGAGGGCTTAAAACGTGTTTATTCACTGCAGGAAGAGATATAAACAACATTTAGAGTAAATAATTGTTCATGCGAGAACGTTCAATTTTTCATGCAAAACGATCGATGACCCGCGACCTGATGAAATTGCTCTGAGATGACCAAAATGGTCCGTTTTGAAAATTTTCATCTTTCAACTAATTTTGACTCTCAGAGGTGGATCATCACTTTTGGAGATAAAATGAGCATCGTTATCGTCATTTTCATGCTTCTAGGGAGCCAAAACTCAAGATTTGGCTTATGGTTAAAAGTGACTTAAAAGGACCCAAATGCTCACTTTGAGGGCTTAAAACGTGTTTATTCACTGCGGAAAGAGATATAAACAATATTTAGAGTGAATTAATGTTCATGCGAGAACGTTCAATTTTTCATGCAAAACGATCGATGACCCGCGACCTGATGAAATTGCTCTGAGATGACCAAAATGGTCCGTTTTGAAAAAGTTCATCTTTCAACTAATTTTGACTCTCAGAGGTGGATCATCACTTTTGGAGATAAAATGAGCATCGTTATCGCCATTTTCATGGTTCTAGGGAGCCAAAACTCAAGATTTGGCTCATGGTTAAAAGTGACTGAAAAGGCCCAAAATGCTCACTTCGA
Source organism: Lissotriton helveticus (assembly GCF_964261635.1). Taxonomy (NCBI): domain Eukaryota; kingdom Metazoa; phylum Chordata; class Amphibia; order Caudata; family Salamandridae; genus Lissotriton; species Lissotriton helveticus. The sequence goes on along the minus strand of NC_136069.1, from coordinate 1,163,412,270 downwards.
GGGCTTAAAACATGTTTATTCACTGCGGGAAGAGATATAAACAATAGTTAGAGTGAATTAATGTTCATGCGAGAACGTTCAATTTTTCATGCAAAACGATCGATGACCCGCGACCTGATGAAATGACTCTGAGATGACCAAAATGTTCCGTTTTGAAAATTTTCATCTTTCAACTAATTTTGACTCTCAGAGGTGGATCATCACTTTTGGAGATAAAATGAGCATCGTTATCGTCATTTTCATGCTTCTAGGGAGCCAAAACTCAAGATTTGGCTTATGGTTAAAAGTGACTTAAAAGGACCCAAATGCTCACTTCGAGGGCTTAAAACGTGTTTATTCACTGCTGGAAGAGATATAAACAATAGTTAGAGTGAATTAATGTTCATGCGAGAACGTTCAATTTTTCATGCAAAACGATCGATGACCCGCGACCTGATGAAATTGCTCTGAGATGACCAAAATGGTCCGTTTTGAAAATTTTCATCTTTCAACTAATTTTGACTCTCAGAGGTGGATCATCACTTTTGGAGATAAAATGAGCATCGTTATCGTCATTTTCATGCTTCTAGGGAGCCAAAACTCAAGATTTGGCTCATGGTTAAAAGTGACTTAAAAGGCCCAAAATGCTCACTTCGAGGGCTAAAACGTGTTTATTCACTGCCGGAAGAGATATAAACAATAGTTAGAGTGAATTAATGTTCATGCGAGAACGTTCAATTTTTCATGCAAAACAATCGATGACCCGCGACCTGATGAAATTGCTCTGAGATTACCAAAATGGTCCGTTTTGAAAATGTTAATCTTTCAACTAATTTTGACTCTCAGAGGTGGATCATCACTATTGGAGATAAAATGAGCATCGTTATCGTCATTTTCATGCTTCTAGGGAGCCAAAACTCAAGATTTGGCTTATGGTTAAAAGTGACTTAAAAGGACCCAAATGCTCACTTCGAGGGCTTAAAACGTGTTTATTCACTGCGGGAAGAGATATAAACAATAGTTAGAGTGAATTAATGTTCATGCGAGAACATTCAATTTTTCATGCAAAACGATCGATGACCCGCGCGCGACCTGATGAAATGACTCTGAGATTACCAAAATGTTCCGTTTTGAAAATTTTCATCTTTCAACTAATTTTGACTCTCAGAGGTGGATCATCACTTTTGGAGATAAAATGAGCATTGTTATCGTCATTTTCATGCTTCTAGGGAGCCAAAACTCAAGATTTGGCTTATGGTTAAAAGTGACTTAAAAGGCCCAAAATGCTCACTTCGAGGGCTTAAAACGTGTTTATTCACTGCCGGAAGAGATATAAACAATAGTTAGAGTGAAATAATGTTCATGTGAGAACGTTCAATTTTTCATGCAAAACGATCGATGACCCGCGACCTGATGAAATGACTCTGAGATTACCAAAATGTTCCGTTTTGAAAATTTTCATCTTTCAACTAATTTTGACTCTCAGAGGTGGATCATCACTTTTGGAGATAAAATGAGCATCGTTATCGTCATTTTCATGCTACTAGGGAGCCAAAACTCAAGATTTGGCTTATGGTTAAAAGTGACTTAAAAGGACACAAATGCTCACTTGGAGGGCTTAAAACGTGTTTATGCACTGCGGGAAGAGATATAAACAACATTTAGAGTAAATTATTGTTCATGCGAGAACGTTCAATTTTTCATGCAAAACGATCGATGACCCGCGACCTGATGAAATTACTCTGAGATGACCAAAATGGTCCGTTTTGAAAATTTTCATCTTTCAACTAATTTTGACTCTCAGAGGTTGATCATCACTTTTGGAGATAAAATGAGCATCATTATCGTCATTTTCATGCTTCTAGGGAGCCAAAACTCAAGATTTGGCTTATGGTTAAAAGTGACTTAAAAGGACCCAAATGCTCACTTCGAGGGCTTAAAACGTGTTTATTCACTGCAGGAAGAGATATAAACAACATTTAGAGTAAATAATTGTTCATGCGAGAACGTTCAATTTTTCATGCAAAACGATCGATGACCCGCGACCTGATGAAATTGCTCTGAGATGACCAAAATGGTCCGTTTTGAAAATTTTCATCTTTCAACTAATTTTGACTCTCAGAGGTGGATCATCACTTTTGGAGATAAAATGAGCATCGTTATCGTCATTTTCATGCTTCTAGGGAGCCAAAACTCAAGATTTGGCTTATGGTTAAAAGTGACTTAAAAGGACCCAAATGCTCACTTTGAGGGCTTAAAACGTGTTTATTCACTGCGGAAAGAGATATAAACAATATTTAGAGTGAATTAATGTTCATGCGAGAACGTTCAATTTTTCATGCAAAACGATCGATGACCCGCGACCTGATGAAATTGCTCTGAGATGACCAAAATGGTCCGTTTTGAAAAAGTTCATCTTTCAACTAATTTTGACTCTCAGAGGTGGATCATCACTTTTGGAGATAAAATGAGCATCGTTATCGCCATTTTCATGGTTCTAGGGAGCCAAAACTCAAGATTTGGCTCATGGTTAAAAGTGACTGAAAAGGCCCAAAATGCTCACTTCGAGGGCTTAAAACATGTTTATTCACTGCGGGAAGAGATATAAACAATAGTTAGAGTGAATTAATGTTCATGCGAGAACGTTCAATTTTTCATGCAAAACGATCGATGACCCGCGACCTGATGAAATGACTCTGAGATGACCAAAATGTTCCGTTTTGAAAATTTTCATCTTTCAACTAATTTTGACTCTCAGAGGTGGATCATCACTTTTGGAGATAAAATGAGCATCGTTATCGTCATTTTCATGCTTCTAGGGAGCCAAAACTCAAGATTTGGCTTATGGTTAAAAGTGACTTAAAAGGACCCAAATGCTCACTTCGAGGGCTTAAAACGTGTTTATTCACTGCTGGAAGAGATATAAACAATAGTTAGAGTGAATTAATGTTCATGCGAGAACGTTCAATTTTTCATGCAAAACGATCGATGACCCGCGACCTGATGAAATTGCTCTGAGATGACCAAAATGGTCCGTTTTGAAAATTTTCATCTTTCAACTAATTTTGACTCTCAGAGGTGGATCATCACTTTTGGAGATAAAATGAGCATCGTTATCGTCATTTTCATGCTTCTAGGGAGCCAAAACTCAAGATTTGGCTTATGGTTAAAAGTGACTTAAAAGGACCCAAATGCTCACTTTGAGGGCTTAAAACGTGTTTATTCACTGCGGAAAGAGATATAAACAATATTTAGAGTGAATTAATGTTCATGCGAGAACGTTCAATTTTTCATGCAAAACGATCGATGACCCGCGACCTGATGAAATTACTCTGAGATGACCAAAATGGTCCGTTTTGAAAAAGTTCATCTTTCAACTAATTTTGACTCTCAGAGGTGGATCATCACTTTTGGAGATAAAATGAGCATCGTTATCGCCATTTTCATGGTTCTAGGGAGCCAAAACTCAAGATTTGGCTCATGGTTAAAAGTGACTGAAAAGGCCCAAAATGCTCACTTCGAGGGCTTAAAACATGTTTATTCACTGCGGGAAGAGATATAAACAATAGTTAGAGTGAATTAATGTTCATGCGAGAACGTTCAGTTTTTCATGCAAAACGATCGATGACCCGCGACCTGATGAAATGACTCTGAGATGACCAAAAATGTTCCGTTTTGAAAATTTTCATCTTTCAACTAATTTTGACTCTCAGAGGTGGATCATCACTTTTGGAGATAAAATGAGCATCGTTATCGTCATTTTCATGCTTCTAGGGAGCCAAAACTCAAGATTTGGCTTATGGTTAAAAGTGACTTAAAAGGACCCAAATGCTCACTTCGAGGGCTTAAAACGTGTTTATTCACTGCTGGAAGAGATATAAACAATAGTTAGAGTGAATTAATGTTCATGCGAGAACGTTCAATTTTTCATGCAAAACGATCGATGACCCGCGACCTGATGAAATGACTCTGAGATTACCAAAATGTTCCGTTTTGAAAATTTTCATCTTTCAACCAATTTTGACTCTCAGAGGTGGATCATCACTTTTGGAGATAAAATGAGCATCGTTATCGTCATTTTCATGCTTCTAGGGAGCCAAAACTCAAGATTTGGCTTATGGTTAAAAGTGACTTAAAAGGACCCAAATGCTCACTTCGAGGGCTTAAAACGTGTTTATTCACTGCGGGAAGAGATATAAACAATAGTTAGAGTGAATTAATGTTCATGCGAGAACGTTCAATTTTTCATGCAAAACGATCGATGACCCGCGACCTGATGAAATTGCTCTGAGATGACCAAAATGTTACGTTTTGAAAATGTTCATCTTTCAACTAATTTTGACTCTCAGAGGTGGATCATCACTATTGGAGATAAAATGAGCATCGTTATCGTCATTTTCATGCTTCTAGGGAGCCAAAACACAAGATTTGGCTTATGGTTAAAAGTGACTTAAAAGGACCCAAATGCTCACTTCGAGGGCTTAAAACGTGTTTATTCACTGCGGGAAGAGATATAAACAATAGTTAGAGTGAATTAATGTTCATGCGAGAACGTTCAATTTTTCATGCAAAACGATCGATGACCCGCGACCTGATGAAATGACTCTGAGATTACCAAAATGTTCCGTTTTGAAAATTTTCATCTTTCAACTAATTTTGACTCTCAGCGGTGGATCATCACTTTTGGAGATAAAATGAGCATCGTTATCGTCATTTTCATGCTACTAGGGAGCCAAAACTCAAGATTTGGCTTATGGTTAAAAGTGACTTAAAAGGACACAAATGCCTACTTGGAGGGCTTAAAACGTGTTTATTCACTGCGGGAAGAGATATAAACAACATTTAGAGTAAATTATTGTTCATGCGAGAACGTTCAATTTTTCATGCAAAACGATCGATGACCCGCGACCTGATGAAATTGCTCTGAGATGACCAAAATGGTCCGTTTTGAAAATTTTCATCTTTCAACTAATTTTGACTCTCAGAGGTTGATCATCACTTTTGGAGATAAAATGAGCATCGTTATCGTCATTTTCATGCTTCTAGGGAGCCAAAACTCAAGATTTGGCTTATGGTTAAAAGTGACTTAAAAGGACCCAAATGCTCACTTTGAGGGCTTAAAACGTGTTTATTCACTGCGGAAAGAGATATAAACAATATTTAGAGTGAATTAATGTTCATGCGAGAACGTTCAATTTTTCATGCAAAACGATCGATGACCCGCGACCTGATGAAATGACTCTGAGATGACCAAAATGTTCCGTTTTGAAAAAGTTCATCTTTCAACTAATTTTGACTCTCAGAGGTGGATCATCACTTTTGGAGATACAATGAGCATCGTTATCGTCATTTTCATGGTTCTAGGGAGCCAAAACTCAAGATTTGGCTTATGGTTAAAAGTGACTTAAAAGGACCCAAATGCTCACTTTGAGGGCTTAAAACGTGTTTATTCACTGCGGAAAGAGATATAAACAATATTTAGAGTGAATTAATGTTCATGCGAGAACGTTCAATTTTTCATGCAAAACGATCGATGACCCGCGACCTGATGAAATGACTCTGAGATGACCAAAATGTTCCGTTTTGAAAAAGTTCATCTTTCAACTAATTTTGACTCTCAGAGGTGGATCATCACTTTTGGAGATACAATGAGCATCGTTATCGTCATTTTCATGGTTCTAGGGAGCCAAAACTCAAGATTTGGCTTATGGTTAAAAGTGACCTAAAAGGACCCAAATGCTCACTTTCGAGGGCTTAAAACGTGTTTATTCACTGCGGGAAGAGATATAAACAATAGTTAGAGTGAATTAATGTTCATGCGAGAACGTTCAATTTTTCATGCAAAACGATCGATGACCCGCGACCTGATGAAATGACTCTGAGATTACCAAAATGTTCCGTTTTGAAAATTGTCATCTTTCAACTAATTTTGACTCTCAGAGGTGGATCATCACTTTTGGAGATAAAATGAGCATCGTTATAGTCATTTTCATGCTTCTAGGGAGCCAAAACTCAAGATTTGGCTTATGGTTAAAAGTGACTTAAAAGGACCCAAATGCTCACTTCGAGGGCTTAAAACGTGTTTATTCACTGCAGGAAGAGATATAAACAACATTTAGAGTAAATTATTGTTCATGCGAGACCGTTCAATTTTTCATGCAAAACGATCGATGACCCGCGACCTGATGAAATTGCTCTGAGATGACCAAAATGGTCCGTTTTGAAATTTTTCATCTTTCAACTAATTTTGACTCTCAGAGGTTGATCATCACTTTTGGAGATAAAATGAGCATCGTTATCGTCATTTTCATGCTTCTAGGGAGCCAAAACTCAAGATTTGGCTTATGGTTAAAAGTGACTAAAAAGGACCCAAATGCTCACTTTGAGGGCTTAAAACGTGTTTATTCACGGCGGAAAGAGATATAAACAATATTTAGAGTGAATTAATGTTCATGCGAGAACGTTCAATTTTTCATGCAAAACGATCGATGACCCGCGACCTGATGAAATGACTCTGAGATGACCAAAATGTTCCGTTTTGAAAAAGTTCATCTTTCAACTAATTTTGACTCTCAGAGGTGGATCATCACTTTTGGAGATAAAATGAGCATCGTTATCGTCATTTTCATGCTTCTAGGGAGCCAAAACTCAAGATTTGGCTTATGGTTAAAAGTGACTTAAAAGGACCCAAATGCTCACTTGGAGGGCTTAAAACGTGTTTATTAACTGCGGGAAGAGATATAAACAACATTTAGAGTAAATTATTGTTCATGCGAGAACGTTCAATTTTTCATGCAAAACGATCGATGACCCGCGACCTGATGAAATTACTCTGAGATGACCAAAATGGTCCGTTTTGAAAATTTTCATCTTTCAACTAATTTTGACTCTCAGAGGTTGATCATCACTTTTGGAGATAAAATGAGCATCGCTATCGTCATTTTCATGCTTCTAGGGAGCCAAAACGCAAGATTTGGCTTATGGTTAAAAGTGACTTAAAAGGACCCAAATGCTCACTTTGAGGGCTTAAAACGTGTTTATTCACTGCGGAAAGAGATATAAACAATATTTAGAGTGAATTAATGTTCATGCGAGAACGTTCAATTTTTCATGCAAAACGATCGATGACCCGCGACCTGATGAAATGACTTTGAGATGACCAAAATGTTCCGTCTTGAAAATTTTCATCTTTCAACTAATTTTGACTCTCAGAGGTGGATCATCACTTTTGGAGATAAAATGAGCATCGTTATCGTCATTTTCATGCTTCTAGGGAGCCAAAACTCAAGATTTGGCTTATGGTTAAAAGTGACTTAAAAGGACCCAAATGCTCACTTCGAGGGCTTAAAACGTGTTTATTCACTGCGGGAAGAGATATAAACAATAGTTAGAGTGAATTAATGTTCATGCGAGAACGTTCAATTTTTCATGCAAAACGATCGATGACCCGCGACCTGATGAAATTGCTCTGAGATGACCAAAATGTTACGTTTTGAAAATGTTCATCTTTCAACTAATTTTGACTCTCAGAGGTGGATCATCACTATTGGAGATAAAATGAGCATCGTTATCGTCATTTTCATGCTTCTAGGGAGCCAAAACTCAAGATTTGGCTTATGGTTAAAAGTGACCTAAAAGGACCCAAATGCTCACTTTCGAGGGCTTAAAACGTGTTTATTCACTGCGGGAAGAGATATAAACAATAGTTAGAGTGAATTAATGTTCATGCGAGAACGTTCAATTTTTCATGCAAAACGATCGATGACCCGCGACCTGATGAAATGACTCTGAGATTACCAAAATGTTCCGTTTTGAAAATTTTCATCTTTCAACTAATTTTGACTCTCAGAGGTTGATCATCACTTTTGGAGATAAAATGAGCATCGTTATCGTCATTTTCATGCTTCTAGGGAGCCAAAACTCAAGATTTGGCTTATGGTTAAAAGTGACTAAAAAGGACCCAAATGCTCACTTTGAGGGCTTAAAACGTGTTTATTCACTGCGGAAAGAGATATAAACAATATTTAGAGTGAATTAATGTTCATGCGAGAACGTTCAATTTTTCATGCAAAACGATCGATGACCCGCGACCTGATGAAATGACTCTGAGATGACCAAAATGTTCCGTTTTGAAAAAGTTCATCTTTCAACTAATTTTGACTCTCAGAGGTGGATCATCACTTTTGGAGATAAAATGAGCATCGTTATCGTCATTTTCATGCTTCTAGGGAGCCAAAACTCAAGATTTGGCTTATGGTTAAAAGTGACTTAAAAGGACCCAAATGCTCACTTGGAGGGCTTAAAACGTGTTTATTAACTGCGGGAAGAGATATAAACAACATTTAGAGTAAATTATTGTTCATGCGAGAACGTTCAATTTTTCATGCAAAACGATCGATGACCCGCGACCTGATGAAATTACTCTGAGATGACCAAAATGGTCCGTTTTGAAAATTTTCATCTTTCAACTAATTTTGACTCTCAGAGGTTGATCATCACTTTTGGAGATAAAATGAGCATCGCTATCGTCATTTTCATGCTTCTAGGGAGCCAAAACGCAAGATTTGGCTTATGGTTAAAAGTGACTTAAAAGGACCCAAATGCTCACTTTGAGGGCTTAAAACGTGTTTATTCACTGCGGAAAGAGATATAAACAATATTTAGAGTGAATTAATGTTCATGCGAGAACGTTCAATTTTTCATGCAAAACGATCGATGACCCGCGACCTGATGAAATGACTTTGAGATGACCAAAATGTTCCGTCTTGAAAATTTTCATCTTTCAACTAATTTTGACTCTCAGAGGTGGATCATCACTTTTGGAGATAAAATGAGCATCGTTATCGTCATTTTCATGCTTCTAGGGAGCCAAAACTCAAGATTTGGCTTATGGTTAAAAGTGACTTAAAAGGACCCAAATGCTCACTTCGAGGGCTTAAAACGTGTTTATTCACTGCGGGAAGAGATATAAACAATAGTTAGAGTGAATTAATGTTCATGCGAGAACGTTCAATTTTTCATGCAAAACGATCGATGACCCGCGACCTGATGAAATTGCTCTGAGATGACCAAAATGTTACGTTTTGAAAATGTTCATCTTTCAACTAATTTTGACTCTCAGAGGTGGATCATCACTATTGGAGATAAAATGAGCATCGTTATCGTCATTTTCATGCTTCTAGGGAGCCAAAACACAAGATTTGGCTTATGGTTAAAAGTGACTTAAAAGGACCCAAATGCTCACTTCGAAGGCTTAAAACGTGTTTATTCACTGCGGGAAGAGATATAAACAACATTTAGAGTAAATAATTGTTCATGCGAGAACGTTCAATTTTTCATGCAAAACGATCGATGACCCGCGACCTGATGAAATTGCTCTGAGATGACCAAAATGGTCCGTTTTGAAAATTTTCATCTTTCAACTAATTTTGACTCTCAGAGGTGGATCATCACTTTTGGAGATAAAATGAGCATCGTTATCGTCATTTTCATGCTTCTAGGGAGCCAAAACTCAAGATTTGGCTTATGGTTAAAAGTGACTTAAAAGGACCCAAATGCTCACTTCGAGGGCTTAAAACGTGTTTATTCACTGCAGGAAGAGATATAAACAACATTTAGAGTAAATTATTGTTCATGCAAGAACGTTCAATTTTTCATGCAAAACGATCGATGACCCGCGACCTGATGAAATTGCTCTGAGAAGACCAAAATGGTCCGTTTTGAAATTTTTCATCTTTCAACTAATTTTGACTCTCAGAGGTTGATCATCACTTTTGGAGATAAAATGAGCATCGTTATCGTCATTTTCATGCTTCTAGGGAGCCAAAACTCAAGATTTGGCTTATGGTTAAAAGTGACTTAAAAGGACCCAAATGCTCACTTTGAGGGCTTAAAACGTGTTTATTCACTGCGGAAAGAGATATAAACAATATTTAGAGTGAATTTATGTTCATGCGAGAACGTTCAATTTTTCATGCAAAACGATCGATGACCCGCGACCTGATGAAATGACTCTGAGATGACCAAAATGTTCCGTTTTGAAAAAGTTCATCTTTCAACTAATTTTGACTCTCAGAGGTGGATCATCACTTTTGGAGATAAAATGAGCATCGTTATCGTCATTTTCATGCTTCTAGTGAGCCAAAACTCAAGATTTGGCTTATGGTTAAAAGTGACCTAAAAGGACCCAAATGCTCACTTTCGAGGGCTTAAAACGTGTTTATTCACTGCAGGAAGAGATATAAACAATATTTAGAGTGAATTAATGTTCATGCGAGAACGTTCAATTTTTCATGCAAAACGATCAATGACCCGCGACCTGATGAAATGACTCTGAGATGACCAAAATGTTCCGTCTTGAAAATTTTCATCTTTCAACTAATTTTGACTCTCAGAGGTGGATCATCACTTTTGGAGATAAAATGAGCATCGTTATCGTCATTTTCATGCTTCTAGGGAGCCAAAACTCAAGATTTGGCTCATGGTTAAAAGTGACTTAAAAGGCCCAAAATGCTCACTTCGAGGGCTTAAAACGTGTTTATTCACTGCCGGAAGAGATATAAACAATAGTTAGAGTGAATTAATGTTCATGCGAGAACGTTCAATTTTTCATGCAAAACAATCGATGACCCGCGACCTGATGAAATTGCTCTGAGATGACCAAAATGGTCCGTTTTGAAAATGTTCATCTTTCAACTAATTTTGACTCTCAGAGGTGGATCATCACTATTGGAGATAAAATGAGCATCGTTATCGTCATTTTCATGCTTCTAGGGAGCCAAAACTCAAGATTTGGCTTATGGTTAAAAGTGACTTAAAAGGACCCAAATGCTCACTTTGAGGGCTTAAAACGTGTTTATTCACTGCCGGAAGAGATATAAACAATAGTTAGAGTGAATTAATGTTCATGCGAGAACGTTCAATTTTTCATGCAAAACAATCGATGACCCGCGACCTGATGAAATTGCTCTGAGATGACCAAAATGGTCCGTTTTGAAAATGTTCATCTTTCAACTAATTTTGACTCTCAGAGGTGGATCATCACTATTGGAGATAAAATGAGCATCGTTATCGTCATTTTCATGCTTCTAGGGAGCCAAAACACAAGATTTGGCTTATGGTTAAAAGTGACTTAAAAGGACCCAAATGCTCACTTCGAGGGCTTAAAATGTGTTTATTCACTGCGGGAAGAGATATAAACAATAGTTAGAGTGAATTAATGTTCATGCGAGAACGTTCAATTTTTCATGCAAAACGATCGATGACCCGCGACCTGATGAAATGACTCTGAGATGACCAAAATGTTCCGTTTTGAAAAAGTTCGTCTTTCAACTAATTTTGACTCTCAGAGGTGGATCATCACTATTGGAGATAAAATGAGCATCGTTATCGTCATTTTCATGCTTCTAGGGAGCCAAAACTCTAGATTTGGCTTATGGTTAAAAGTGACTTAAAAGGACCCAAATGCTCACTTCGAGGGCTTAAAACGTGTTTATTCACTGCAGGAAGAGATATAAACAACATTTAGAGTAAATTATTGTTCATGCGAGAACGTTCAATTTTTCATGCAAAACGATCGATGACCCGCGACCTGATGAAATTGCTCTGAGATGACCAAAATGGTCCGTTTTGAAATTTTTCATCTTTCAACTAATTTTGACTCTCAGAGGTTGATCATCACTTTTGGAGATAAAATGAGCATCGTTATCGTCATTTTCATGCTTCTAGGGAGCCAAAACTCAAGATTTGGCTTATGGTTAAAAGTGACTAAAAAGGACCCAAATGCTCACTTTGAGGGCTTAAAACGTGTTTATTCACTGCGGAAAGAGATATAAACAATATTTAGAGTGAATTAATGTTCATGCGAGAACGTTCAATTTTTCATGCAAAACGATCGATGACCCGCGACCTGATGAAATGACTCTGAGATGACCAAAATGTTCCGTTTTGAAAAAGTTCATCTTTCAACTAATTTTGACTCTCAGAGGTGGATCATCACTTTTGGAGATAAAATGAGCATCGTTATCGTCATTTTCATGCTTCTAGGGAGCCAAAACTCAAGATTTGGCTTATGGTTAAAAGTGAATTAAAAGGACCCAAATGCTCACTTGGAGGGCTTAAAACGTGTTTATTAACTGCGGGAAGAGATATAAACAACATTTAGAGTAAATTATTGTTCATGCGAGAACGTTCAATTTTTCATGCAAAACGATCGATGACCCGCGACCTGATGAAATTACTCTGAGATGACCAAAATGGTCCGTTTTGAAAATTTTCATCTTTCAACTAATTTTGACTCTCAGAGGTTGATCATCACTTTTGGAGATAAAATGAGCATCGCTATCGTCATTTTCATGCTTCTAGGGAGCCAAAACGCAAGATTTGGCTTATGGTTAAAAGTGACTTAAAAGGACCCAAATGCTCACTTTGAGGGCTTAAAACGTGTTTATTCACTGCGGAAAGAGATATAAACAATATTTAGAGTGAATTAATGTTCATGCGAGAACGTTCAATTTTTCATGCAAAACGATCGATGACCCGCGACCTGATGAAATGACTTTGAGATGACCAAAATGTTCCGTCTTGAAAATTTTCATCTTTCAACTAATTTTGACTCTCAGAGGTGGATCATCACTTTTGGAGATAAAATGAGCATCGTTATCGTCATTTTCATGCTTCTAGGGAGCCAAAACTCAAGATTTGGCTTATGGTTAAAAGTGACTTAAAAGGACCCAAATGCTCACTTCGAGGGCTTAAAACGTGTTTATTCACTGCGGGAAGAGATATAAACAATAGTTAGAGTGAATTAATGTTCATGCGAGAACGTTCAATTTTTCATGCAAAACGATCGATGACCCGCGACCTGATGAAATTGCTCTGAGATGACCAAAATGTTACGTTTTGAAAATGTTCATCTTTCAACTAATTTTGACTCTCAGAGGTGGATCATCACTATTGGAGATAAAATGAGCATCGTTATCGTCATTTTCATGCTTCTAGGGAGCCAAAACACAAGATTTGGCTTATGGTTAAAAGTGACTTAAAAGGACCCAAATGCTCACTTCGAAGGCTTAAAACGTGTTTATTCACTGCGGGAAGAGATATAAACAACATTTAGAGTAAATAATTGTTCATGCGAGAACGTTCAATTTTTCATGCAAAACGATCGATGACCCGCGACCTGATGAAATGACTCTGAGATGACCAAAATGTTCCGTTTTGAAAAAGTTCATCTTTCAACTAATTTTGACTCTCAGAGGTGGATCATCACTTTTGGAGATAAAATGAGCATCGTTATCGTCATTTTCATGCTTCTAGTGAGCCAAAACTCAAGATTTGGCTTATGGTTAAAAGTGACCTAAAAGGACCCAAATGCTCACTTTCGAGGGCTTAAAACGTGTTTATTCACTGCAGGAAGAGATATAAACAATATTTAGAGTGAATTAATGTTCATGCGAGAACGTTCAATTTTTCATGCAAAACGATCAATGACCCGCGACCTGATGAAATGACTCTGAGATGACCAAAATGTTCCGTCTTGAAAATTTTCATCTTTCAACTAATTTTGACTCTCAGAGGTGGATCATCACTTTTGGAGATAAAATGAGCATCGTTATCGTCATTTTCATGCTTCTAGGGAGCCAAAACTCAAGATTTGGCTCATGGTTAAAAGTGACTTAAAAGGCCCAAAATGCTCACTTCGAGGGCTTAAAACGTGTTTATTCACTGCCGGAAGAGATATAAACAATAGTTAGAGTGAATTAATGTTCATGCGAGAACGTTCAATTTTTCATGCAAAACAATCGATGACCCGCGACCTGATGAAATTGCTCTGAGATGACCAAAATGGTCCGTTTTGAAAATGTTCATCTTTCAACTAATTTTGACTCTCAGAGGTGGATCATCACTATTGGAGATAAAATGAGCATCGTTATCGTCATTTTCATGCTTCTAGGGAGCCAAAACTCAAGATTTGGCTTATGGTTAAAAGTGACTTAAAAGGACCCAAATGCTCACTTTGAGGGCTTAAAATGTGTTTATTCACTGCCGGAAGAGATATAAACAATAGTTAGAGTGAATTAATGTTCATGCGAGAACGTTCAATTTTTCATGCAAAACAATCGATGACCCGCGACCTGATGAAATTGCTCTGAGATGACCAAAATGGTCCGTTTTGAAAATGTTCATCTTTCAACTAATTTTGACTCTCAGAGGTGGATCATCACTATTGGAGATAAAATGAGCATCGTTATCGTCATTTTCATGCTTCTAGGGAGCCAAAACACAAGATTTGGCTTATGGTTAAAAGTGACTTAAAAGGACCCAAATGCTCACTTCGAGGGCTTAAAATGTGTTTATTCACTGCGGGAAGAGATATAAACAATAGTTAGAGTGAATTAATGTTCATGCGAGAACGTTCAATTTTTCATGCAAAACGATCGATGACCCGCGACCTGATGAAATGACTCTGAGATGACCAAAATGTTCCGTTTTGAAAAAGTTCGTCTTTCAACTAATTTTGACTCTCAGAGGTGGATCATCACTTTTGGAGATAAAATGAGCATCGTTATCGTCATTTTCATGCTTCTAGGGAGCCAAAACTCAAGATTTGGCTTATGGTTAAAAGTGACTTAAAAGGACCCAAATGCTCACTTGGAGGGCTTAAAACGTGTTTATTAACTGCGGGAAGAGATATAAACAACATTTAGAGTAAATTATTGTTCATGCGAGAACGTTCAATTTTTCATGCAAAACGATCGATGACCCGCGACCTGATGAAATTACTCTGAGATGACCAAAATGGTCCGTTTTGAAAATTTTCATCTTTCAACTAATTTTGACTCTCAGAGGTTGATCATCACTTTTGGAGATAAAATGAGCATCGCTATCGTCATTTTCATGCTTCTAGGGAGCCAAAACGCAAGATTTGGCTTATGGTTAAAAGTGACTTAAAAGGACCCAAATGCTCACTTTGAGGGCTTAAAACGTGTTTATTCACTGCGGAAAGAGATATAAACAATATTTAGAGTGAATTAATGTTCATGCGAGAACGTTCAATTTTTCATGCAAAACGATCGATGACCCGCGACCTGATGAAATGACTTTGAGATGACCAAAATGTTCCGTCTTGAAAATTTTCATCTTTCAACTAATTTTGACTCTCAGAGGTGGATCATCACTTTTGGAGATAAAATGAGCATCGTTATCGTCATTTTCATGCTTCTAGGGAGCCAAAACTCAAGATTTGGCTTATGGTTAAAAGTGACTTAAAAGGACCCAAATGCTCACTTCGAGGGCTTAAAACGTGTTTATTCACTGCGGGAAGAGATATAAACAATAGTTAGAGTGAATTAATGTTCATGCGAGAACGTTCAATTTTTCATGCAAAACGATCGATGACCCGCGACCTGATGAAATTGCTCTGAGATGACCAAAATGTTACGTTTTGAAAATGTTCATCTTTCAACTAATTTTGACTCTCAGAGGTGGATCATCACTATTGGAGATAAAATGAGCATCGTTATCGTCATTTTCATGCTTCTAGGGAGCCAAAACACAAGATTTGGCTTATGGTTAAAAGTGACCTAAAAGGACCCAAATGCTCACTTTCGAGGGCTTAAAACGTGTTTATTCACTGCGGGAAGAGATATAAACAATAGTTAGAGTGAATTAATGTTCATGCGAGAACGTTCAATTTTTCATGCAAAACGATCGATGACCCGCGACCTGATGAAATGACTCTGAGATTACCAAAATGTTCCGTTTTGAAAATTGTCATCTTTCAACTAATTTTGACTCTCAGAGGTGGATCATCACTTTTGGAGAAAAAATGAGCATCGTTATAGTCATTTTCATGCTTCTAGGGAGCCAAAACTCAAGATTTGGCTTATGGTTAAAAGTGACTTAAAAGGACCCAAATGCTCACTTCGAGGGCTTAAAACGTGTTTATTCACTGCGGAAAGTGATATAAACAATATTTAGAGTGAATTAATGTTCATGCGAGAACGTTCAATTTTTCAGGCAAAACGATCGATGACCCGCGACCTGATGAAATTACTCTGAGATGACCAAAATGGTCCGTTTTGAAAATTTTCATCTTTCAACTAATTTTGACTCTCAGAGGTTGATCATCACTTTTGGAGATAAAATGAGCATCGCTATCGTCATTTTCATGCTTCTAGGGAGCCAAAACGCAAGATTTGGCTTATGGTTAAAAGTGACTTAAAAGGACCCAAATGCTCACTTTGAGGGCTTAAAACGTGTTTATTCACTGCGGAAAGAGATATAAACAATATTTAGAGTGAATTAATGTTCATGCGAGAACGTTCAATTTTTCATGCAAAACGATCGATGACCCGCGACCTGATGAAATGACTTTGAGATGACCAAAATGTTCCGTCTTGAAAATTTTCATCTTTCAACTAATTTTGACTCTCAGAGGTGGATCATCACTTTTGGAGATAAAATGAGCATCGTTATCGTCATTTTCATGCTTCTAGGGAGCCAAAACTCAAGATTTGGCTTATGGTTAAAAGTGACTTAAAAGGACCCAAATGCTCACTTCGAGGGCTTAAAACGTGTTTATTCACTGCGGGAAGAGATATAAACAATAGTTAGAGTGAATTAATGTTCATGCGAGAACGTTCAATTTTTCATGCAAAACGATCGATGACCCGCGACCTGATGAAATTGCTCTGAGATGACCAAAATGTTACGTTTTGAAAATGTTCATCTTTCAACTAATTTTGACTCTCAGAGGTGGATCATCACTATTGGAGATAAAATGAGCATCGTTATCGTCATTTTCATGCTTCTAGGGAGCCAAAACACAAGATTTGGCTTATGGTTAAAAGTGACTTAAAAGGACCCAAATGCTCACTTCGAGGGCTTAAAACGTGTTTATTCACTGCGGGAAGAGATATAAACAATAGTTAGAGTGAATTAATGTTCATGCGAGAACGTTCAATTTTTCATGCAAAACGATCGATGACCCGCGACCTGATGAAATGACTCTGAGATTACCAAAATGTTCCGTTTTGAAAATTTTCATCTTTCAACTAATTTTGACTCTCAGAGGTGGATCATCACTTTTGGAGATAAAATGAGCATCGTTATAGTCATGTTCATGCTTCTAGGGAGCCAAAACTCAAGATTTGGCTTATGGTTAAAAGTGACTTAAAAGGACCCAAATGCTCACTTCGAGGGCTTAAAACGTGTTTATTCACTGCAGGAAGAGATATAAACAACATTTAGAGTAAATTATTGTTCATGCAAGAACGTTCAATTTTTCATGCAAAACGATCGATGACCCGCGACCTGATGAAATTGCTCTGAGATGACCAAAATGGTCAGTTTTGAAATTTTTCATCTTTCAACTAATTTTGACTCTCAGAGGTTGATCGTCACTTTTGGAGATAAAATGAGCATCGTTATCGTCATTTTCATGCTTCTAGGGAGCCAAAACTCAAGATTTGGCTTATGGTTAAAAGTGACTTAAAAGGACCCAAATGCTCACTTTGAGGGCTTAAAACGTGTTTATTCACTGCGGAAAGAGATATAAACAATATTTAGAGTGAATTAATGTTCATGCCAGAACGTTCAATTTTTCATGCAAAACGATCGATGACCCGCGACCTGATGAAATGACTCTGAGATGACCAAAATGTTCCGTTTTGAAAAAGTTCATCTTTCAACTAATTTTGACTCTCAGAGGTGGATCATCACTTTTGGAGATAAAATGAGCATCGTTATCGTCATTTTCATGCTTCTAGGGAGCCAAAACTCAAGATTTGGCTTATGGTTAAAAGTGACCTAAAAGGACCCAAATGCTCACTTTCGAGGGCTTAAAACGTGTTTATTCACTGTGGGAAGAGATATAAACAATAGTTCGAGTGAATTAATGTTCATGCGAGAACGTTCAATTTTTCATGCAAAACGATCGATGACCCGCGACCTGATGAAATGACTCTGAGATTACCAAAATGTTCCGTTTTGAAAATTGTCATCTTTCAACTAATTTTGACTCTCAGAGGTGGATCATCACTTTTGGAGATAAAATGAGCATCGTTATCGTCATTTTCATGCTTCTAGGGAGCCAAAACTCAAGATTTGGCTTATGGTTAAAAGTGACTTAAAAGGACCCAAATGCTCACTTGGAGGGCTTAAAACGTGTTTATTCACTGCGGGAAGAGATATAAACAACATTTAGAGTACATTATTGTTCATGCGAGAACGTTCAATTTTTCATGCAAAACGATCGATGACCCGCCACCTGATGAAATTGCTCTGAGATTACCAAAATGGTCAGTTTTGAAATTTTTCATCTTTCAACTAATTTTGACTCTCAGAGGTTGATCATCACTTTTGGAGATAAAATGAGCATCGTTATCGTCATTCTCATGCTTCTAGGGAGCCAAAACTCAAGATTTGGCTTATGGTTAAAAGTGACTTAAAAGGACCCAAATGCTCACTTTGAGGGCTTAAAACGTGTTTATTCACTGCGGAAAGAGATATAAACAATATTTAGAGTGAATTAATGTTCATGCGAGAACGTTCAATTTTTCATGCAAAACGATCGATGACCCGCGACCTGATGAAATGACTCTGAGATGACCAAAATGTTCCGTTTTGAAAAAGTTCATCTTTCAACTAATTTTGACTCTCAGAGGTGGATCATCACTTTTGGAGATAAAATGAGCATCGTTATCGTCATTTTCATGCTTCTAGGGAGCCAAAACTCAAGATTTGGCTTATGGTTAAAAGTGACCTAAAAGGACCAAAATGCTCACTTTCGAGGGCTTAAAACGTGTTTATTCACTGTGGGAAGAGATATAAACAATAGTTAGAGTGAATTAATGTTCATGCGAGAACGTTCAATTTTTCATGCAAAACGATCGATGACCCGCGACCTGATGAAATGACTCTGAGATTACCAAAATGTTCCGTTTTGAAAATTGTCATCTTTCAACTAATTTTGACTCTCAGAGGTGGATCATCACTTTTGGAGATAAAATGAGCATCGTTATCGTCATTTTCATGCTTCTAGGGAGCCAAAACTCAAGATTTGGCTTATGGTTAAAAGGGACTTAAAAGGACCCAAATGCTCACTTGGAGGGCTTAAAACGTGTTTATTCACTGCGGGAAGAGATATAAACAACATTTAGAGTACATTATTGTTCATGCGAGAACGTTCAATTTTTCATGCAAAACGATCGATGACCCGCGACCTGATGAAATTGCTCTGAGATGACCAAAATGGTCCGTTTTGAAATTTTTCATCTTTCAACTAATTTTGACTCTCAGAGGTTGATCATCACTTTTGGAGATAAAATGAGCATCGTTATCGTCATTTTCATGCTTCTAGGGAGCCAAAACTCAAGATTTGGCTTATGGTTAAAAGTGACTTAAAAGGACCCAAATGCTCACTTTGAGGGCTTAAAACGTGTTTATTCACTGCGGAAAGAGATATAAACAATATTTAGAGTGAATTAATGTTCATGCGAGAACGTTCAATTTTTCATGCAAAACGATCGATGACCAGCGACCTGATGAAATGACTCTGAGATTACCAAAATGTTCCGTTTTGAAAATTGTCATCTTTCAACTAATTTTGACTCTCAGAGGTGGATCATCACTTTTGGAGATAAAATGAGCATCGTTATCGTCATTTTCATGTTTCTAGGGAACCAAAACTCAAGATTTGGCTCATGGTTAAAAGTGACTTAAAAGGCCCAAAATGCTCACTTCGAGGGCTTAAAACGTGTTTATTCACTGCCGGAAGAGATATAAACAATAGTTAGAGTGAATTAATGTTCATGCGAGAACGTTCAATTTTTCATGCAAAACAATCGATGACCCGCGACCTGATGAAATTGCTCTGAGATGACCAAAATGGTCCGTTTTGAAAATGTTCATCTTTCAACTAATTTTGACTCTCAGAGGTGGATCATCACTATTGGAGATAAAATGAGCATCGTTATCGTCATTTTCATGCTTCTAGGGAGCCAAAACTCAAGATTTGGCTTATGGTTAAAAGTGACTTAAAAGGACCCAAATGCTCACTTTGAGGGCTTAAAACGTGTTTATTCACTGCCGGAAGAGATATAAACAATAGTTAGAGTGAATTAATGTTCATGCGAGAACGTTCAATTTTTCATGCAAAACAATCGATGACCCGCGACCTGATGAAATTGCTCTGAGATGACCAAAATGGTCCGTTTTGAAAAAGTTCATCTTTCAACTAATTTTGACTCTCAGAGGTGGATCATCACTTTTGGAGATAAAATGAGCATCGTTATCGCCATTTTCATGCTTCTAGGGAGCCAAAACTCAAGATTTGGCTCATGGTTAAAAGTGACTGAAAAGGCCCAAAATGTTCACTTCGAGGGCTTAAAATGTGTTTATTCACTGCAGGAAGAGATATAAACAACATTTAGAGTAAATTAATGTTCATGCGAGAACGTTCAATTTTTCATGCAAAACGATCGATGACCCGCGACCTGATGAAATGACTCTGAGATGACCAAAATGTTCCGTTTTGAAAAAGTTCATCTTTCAACTAATTTTGACTCTCAGAGGTGGATCATCACTTTTGGAGATAAAATGAGCATCGTTATCGTCATTTTCATGCTTCTAGGGAGCCAAAACTCAAGATTTGGCTTATGGTTAAAAGTGACTTAAAAGGACCCAAATGCTCACTTCGAGAGCTTAAAACGTGTTTATTCACTGCGGGAAGAGATATAAACAATAGTTAGAGTGAATTAATGTTCATGCGAGAACGTTCAATTTTTCATGCAAAACGATCGATGACCCGCGACCTGATGAAATGACTCTGAGATTACCAAAATGTTCCGTTTTGAAAATTTTCATCTTTCAACTAATTTTGACTCTCAGAGGTGGATCATCACTTTTGGAGATAAAATGAGCATCGTTATCGTCATTTTCATGCTTCTAGGGAGCCAAAACTCAAGATTTGGCTTATGGTTAAAAGTGACTTAAAAGGACCCAAATGCTCACTTGGAGGGCTTAAAACGTTTTTATTCACTGCGGGAAGAGATATAAACAATATTTAGAGTGAATTAATGTTCATGCGAGAACGTTCAATTTTTCATGCAAAACGATCGATGACCCGCGACCTGATGAAATTGCTCTGAGATGACCAAAATGTAACGTTTTGAAAATGTTCATCTTTCAACTAATTTTGACTCTCAGAGGTGGATCATCACTTTTGGAGATAAAATGAGCATCGTTATCGTCATTTTCATGCTCTAGGGAGCCAAAACTCAAGATTTGGCTCATGGTTAAAAGTGACTTAAAAGGCCCAAAATGCTCACTTCGAGGGCTTAAAACGTGTTTATTCACTGCCGGAAGAGATATAAACAATAGTTAGAGTGAATTAATGTTCATGCGAGAACGTTCAATTTTTCATGCAAAACAATCGATGACCCGCGACCTGATGAAATTGCTCTGAGTTGACCAAAATGGTCCGTTTTGAAAATGTTCATCTTTCAACTAATTTTGACTCTCAGAGGTGGATCATCACTATTGGAGATAAAATGAGAATCGTTATCGTCATTTTCATGCTTCTAGGGAGCCAAAACTCAAGATTTGGCTTATGGTTAAAAGTGACTTAAAAGGACCCAAATGCTCACTTTGAGGGCTTAAAACGTGTTTATTCACTGCGGAAAGAGATATAAACAATATTTAGAGTGAATTAATGTTCATGCGAGAACGTTCAATTTTTCATGCAAAACGATCGATGACCCGCGACCTGATGAAATTGCTCTGAGATGACCAAAATGGTCCGTTTTGAAAAAGTTAATCTTTCAACTAATTTTGACTCTCAGAGGTGGATCATCACTTTTGGAGATAAAATGAGCATCGTTATCGCCATTTTCATGCTTCTAGGGAGCCAAAACTCAAGATTTGGCTCATGGTTAAAAGTGACTGAAAAGGCCCAAAATGCTCACTTCGAGGGCTTAAAACGTGTTTATTCACTGCGGGAAGAGATTTAAACAATAGTTAGAGTGAATTAATGTTCATGCGAGAACGTTCAATTTTTCATGCAAAACGATCGATGACCCGCGACCTGATGAAATGACTCTGAGATGTCCAAAATGTTCTGTTTTGAAAATTTTCATCTTTCAACTAATTTTGACTCTCAGAGGTTGATCATCACTTTTGGAGATAAAATGAGCATCGTTATAGTCATTTTCATGCTTCTAGGGAGCCAAAACTCAAGATTTGGCTTATGGTTAAAAGTGACTTAAAAGGAACCAAATGCTCACTTCGAGGGCTTAAAAGGTGTTTATTCACTGCAGGAAGAGATATAAACAACATTTAGAGTAAATTATTGTTCATGCGAGAACGTTCAATTTTTCATGCAAAACGATCGATGACCCGCGACCTGATGAAATTGCTCTGAGATGACCAAAATGGTCCGTTTTGAAAATGTTCATCTTTCAACTTATTTTGACTCTCAGAGGTTGATCATCACTTTTGGAGATAAAATGAGCATCGTTATCGTCATTTTCATGCTTCTAGGGAGCAAAAACTCAATATTTGGCTTATGGTTAAAAGTGACTTAAAAGGACCCAAATGCTCACTTTGAGGGCTTAAAACGTGTTTATTCACTGCGGAAAGAGATATAAACAATATTTAGAGTGAATTAATGTTCATGCGAGAACGTTCAATTTTTCATGCAAAACGATCGATGACCCGCGACCTGATGAAATGACTCTGAGATGACCAAAATGTTCCGTTTTGAAAATTTTCATCTTTCAACTAATTTTGACTCTCAGAGGTGGATCATCACTTTTGGAGATAAAATGAGCATCGTTATCGTCATTTTCATGCTTCTAGGGAGCCAAAACTCAAGATTTGGCTTATGGTTAAAAGTGACTTAAAAGGACCCAAATGCTCACTTTGAGGGCTTAAAACGTGTTTATTCACTGCGGAAAGAGATATAAACAATATTTAGAGTGAATTAATGTTCATGCGAGAACGTTCAATTTTTCATGCAAAACGATCGATGACCCGCGACCTGATGAAATGACTCTGAGATGACCAAAATGTTCCGTTTTGAAAAAGTTCATCTTTCAACTAATTTTGACTCTCAGAGGTGGATCATCACTTTTGGAGATAAAATGAGCATCGTTATCGTCATTTTCATGCTTCTAGGGAGCCAAAACTCAAGATTTGGCTTATGGTTAAAAGTGACTTAAAAGGACCCAAATGCTCACTTCGAGGGCTTAAAACGTGTTTATTCACTGCGGGAAGAGATATAAACAATAGTTAGAGTGAATTAATGTTCATGCGAGAACGTTCAATTTTTCATGCAAAACGATCGATGACCCGCGACCTGATGAAATGACTCTGAGATTACCAAAATGTTCCGTTTTGAAAATTTTCATCTTTCAACTAATTTTGACTCTCAGAGGTGGATCATCACTTTTGGAGATAAAATGAGCATCGTTATCGTCATTTTCATGCTTCTAGGGAGCCAAAACTCAAGATTTGGCTTATGGTTAAAAGTGACTTAAAAGGACCCAAATGCTCACTTGGAGGGCTTAAAACGTTTTTATTCACTGCGGGAAGAGATATAAACAATATTTAGAGTGAATTAATGTTCATGCGAGAACGTTCAATTTTTCATGCAAAACGATCGATGACCCGCGACCTGATGAAATTGCTCTGAGATGACCAAAATGTTACGTTTTGAAAATGTTCATCTTTCAACTAATTTTGACTCTCAGAGGTGGATCATCACTTTTGGAGATAAAATGAGCATCGTTATCGTCATTTTCATGCTTCTAGGGAGCCAAAACTCAAGATTTGGCTTATGGTTAAAAGTGACTTAAAAGGACCCAAATGCTCACTTCGAGGGCTTAAAACGTGTTTATTCACTGCGGGAAGAGATATAAACAATAGTTAGAGTGAATTAATGTTCATGCGAGAACGTTCAATTTTTCATGCAAAACGATCGATGACCCGCGACCTGATGAAATGTCTCTGAGTTGACCAAAATGGTCCGTTTTGAAAATTTTCATCTTTCAACTAATTTTGACTCTCAGAGGTGGATCATCACTATTGGAGATAAAATGAGAATCGTTATCGTCATTTTCATGCTTCTAGGGAGCCAAAACTCAAGATTTGGCTTATGGTTAAAAGTGACTTAAAAGGACCCAAATGCTCACTTTGAGGGCTTAAAACGTGTTTATTCACTGCGGAAAGAGATATAAACAATATTTAGAGTGAATTAATGTTCATGCGAGAACGTTCAATTTTTCATGCAAAACGATCGATGACCCGCGACCTGATGAAATTGCTCTGAGATGACCAAAATGGTCCGTTTTGAAAAAGTTAATCTTTCAACTAATTTTGACTCTCAGAGGTGGATCATCACTTTTGGAGATAAAATGAGCATCGTTATCGCCATTTTCATGCTTCTAGGGAGCCAAAACTCAAGATTTGGCTCATGGTTAAAAGTGACTGAAAAGGCCCAAAATGCTCACTTCGAGGGCTTAAAACGTGTTTATTCACTGCGGGAAGAGATTTAAACAATAGTTAGAGTGAATTAATGTTCATGCGAGAACGTTCAATTTTTCATGCAAAACGATCGATGACCCGCGACCTGATGAAATGACTCTGAGATGTCCAAAATGTTCTGTTTTGAAAATTTTCATCTTTCAACTAATTTTGACTCTCAGAGGTTGATCATCACTTTTGGAGATAAAATGAGCATCGTTATAGTCATTTTCATGCTTCTAGGGAGCCAAAACTCAAGATTTGGCTTATGGTTAAAAGTGACTTAAAAGGAACCAAATGCTCACTTCGAGGGCTTAAAAGGTGTTTATTCACTGCAGGAAGAGATATAAACAACATTTAGAGTAAATTATTGTTCATGCGAGAACGTTCAATTTTTCATGCAAAACGATCGATGACCCGCGACCTGATGAAATTGCTCTGAGATGACCAAAATGGTCCGTTTTGAAAATGTTCATCTTTCAACTTATTTTGACTCTCAGAGGTTGATCATCACTTTTGGAGATAAAATGAGCATCGTTATCGTCATTTTCATGCTTCTAGGGAGCCAAAACTCAATATTTGGCTTATGGTTAAAAGTGACTTAAAAGGACCCAAATGCTCACTTTGAGGGCTTAAAACGTGTTTATTCACTGCGGAAAGAGATATAAACAATATTTAGAGTGAATTAATGTTCATGCGAGAACGTTCAATTTTTCATGCAAAACGATCGATGACCCGCGACCTGATGAAATGACTCTGAGATGACCAAAATGTTCCGTTTTGAAAATTTTCATCTTTCAACTAATTTTGACTCTCAGGGGTGGATCATCACTTTTGGAGATAAAATGAGCATCGTTATCGTCATTTTCATGCTTCTAGGGAGCCAAAACTCAAGATTTGGCTTATGGTTAAAAGTGACTTAAAAGGACCCAAATGCTCACTTTGAGGGCTTAAAACGTGTTTATTCACTGCGGAAAGAGATATAAACAATATTTAGAGTGAATTAATGTTCATGCGAGAACGTTCAATTTTTCATGCAAAACGATCGATGACCCGCGACCTGATGAAATGACTCTGAGATGACCAAAATGTTCCGTTTTGAAAAAGTTCATCTTTCAACTAATTTTGACTCTCAGAGGTGGATCATCACTTTTGGAGATAAAATGAGCATCGTTATCGTCATTTTCATGCTTCTAGGGAGCCAAAACTCAAGATTTGGCTTATGGTTAAAAGTGACTTAAAAGGACCCAAATGCTCACTTCGAGGGCTTAAAACGTGTTTATTCACTGCGGGAAGAGATATAAACAATAGTTAGAGTGAATTAATGTTCATGCGAGAACGTTCAATTTTTCATGCAAAACGATCGATGACCCGCGACCTGATGAAATTGCTCTGAGATGACCAAAATGTTACGTTTTGAAAATGTTCATCTTTCAACTAATTTTGACTCTCAGAGGTGGATCATCACTATTGGAGATAAAATGAGCATCGTTATCGTCATTTTCATGCTTCTAGGGAGCCAAAACACAAGATTTGGCTTATGGTTAAAAGTGACCTAAAAGGACCCAAATGCTCACTTTCGAGGGCTTAAAACGTGTTTATTCACTGCGGGAAGAGATATAAACAATAGTTAGAGTGAATTAATGTTCATGCGAGAACGTTCAATTTTTCATGCAAAACGATCGATGACCCGCGACCTGATGAAATGACTCTGAGATTACCAAAATGTTCCGTTTTGAAAATTGTCATCTTTCAACTAATTTTGACTCTCAGAGGTGGATCATCACTTTTGGAGAAAAAATGAGCATCGTTATAGTCATTTTCATGCTTCTAGGGAGCCAAAACTCAAGATTTGGCTTATGGTTAAAAGTGACTTAAAAGGACCCAAATGCTCACTTCGAGGGCTTAAAACGTGTTTATTCACTGCGGAAAGTGATATAAACAATATTTAGAGTGAATTAATGTTCATGCGAGAACGTTCAATTTTTCAGGCAAAACGATCGATGACCCGCGACCTGATGAAATTACTCTGAGATGACCAAAATGGTCCGTTTTGAAAATTTTCATCTTTCAACTAATTTTGACTCTCAGAGGTTGATCATCACTTTTGGAGATAAAATGAGCATCGCTATCGTCATTTTCATGCTTCTAGGGAGCCAAAACGCAAGATTTGGCTTATGGTTAAAAGTGACTTAAAAGGACCCAAATGCTCACTTTGAGGGCTTAAAACGTGTTTATTCACTGCGGAAAGAGATATAAACAATATTTAGAGTGAATTAATGTTCATGCGAGAACGTTCAATTTTTCATGCAAAACGATCGATGACCCGCGACCTGATGAAATGACTTTGAGATGACCAAAATGTTCCGTCTTGAAAATTTTCATCTTTCAACTAATTTTGACTCTCAGAGGTGGATCATCACTTTTGGAGATAAAATGAGCATCGTTATCGTCATTTTCATGCTTCTAGGGAGCCAAAACTCAAGATTTGGCTTATGGTTAAAAGTGACTTAAAAGGACCCAAATGCTCACTTCGAGGGCTTAAAACGTGTTTATTCACTGCGGGAAGAGATATAAACAATAGTTAGAGTGAATTAATGTTCATGCGAGAACGTTCAATTTTTCATGCAAAACGATCGATGACCCGCGACCTGATGAAATTGCTCTGAGATGACCAAAATGTTACGTTTTGAAAATGTTCATCTTTCAACTAATTTTGACTCTCAGAGGTGGATCATCACTATTGGAGATAAAATGAGCATCGTTATCGTCATTTTCATGCTTCTAGGGAGCCAAAACACAAGATTTGGCTTATGGTTAAAAGTGACTTAAAAGGACCCAAATGCTCACTTCGAGGGCTTAAAACGTGTTTATTCACTGCGGGAAGAGATATAAACAATAGTTAGAGTGAATTAATGTTCATGCGAGAACGTTCAATTTTTCATGCAAAACGATCGATGACCCGCGACCTGATGAAATGACTCTGAGATTACCAAAATGTTCCGTTTTGAAAATTTTCATCTTTCAACTAATTTTAACTCTCAGAGGTGGATCATCACTTTTGGAGATAAAATGAGCATCGTTATAGTCATGTTCATGCTTCTAGGGAGCCAAAACTCAAGATTTGGCTTATGGTTAAAAGTGACTTAAAAGGACCCAAATGCTCACTTCGAGGGCTTAAAACGTGTTTATTCACTGCAGGAAGAGATATAAACAACATTTAGAGTAAATTATTGTTCATGCAAGAACGTTCAATTTTTCATGCAAAACGATCGATGACCCGCGACCTGATGAAATTGCTCTGAGATGACCAAAATGGTCAGTTTTGAAATTTTTCATCTTTCAACTAATTTTGACTCTCAGAGGTTGATCGTCACTTTTGGAGATAAAATGAGCATCGTTATCGTCATTTTCATGCTTCTAGGGAGCCAAAACTCAAGATTTGGCTTATGGTTAAAAGTGACTTAAAAGGACCCAAATGCTCACTTTGAGGGCTTAAAACGTGTTTATTCACTGCGGAAAGAGATATAAACAATATTTAGAGTGAATTAATGTTCATGCCAGAACGTTCAATTTTTCATGCAAAACGATCGATGACCCGCGACCTGATGAAATGACTCTGAGATGACCAAAATGTTCCGTTTTGAAAAAGTTCATCTTTCAACTAATTTTGACTCTCAGAGGTGGATCATCACTTTTGGAGATAAAATGAGCATCGTTATCGTCATTTTCATGCTTCTAGGGAGCCAAAACTCAAGATTTGGCTTATGGTTAAAAGTGACCTAAAAGGACCCAAATGCTCACTTTCGAGGGCTTAAAACGTGTTTATTCACTGTGGGAAGAGATATAAACAATAGTTCGAGTGAATTAATGTTCATGCGAGAACGTTCAATTTTTCATGCAAAACGATCGATGACCCGCGACCTGATGAAATGACTCTGAGATTACCAAAATGTTCCGTTTTGAAAATTGTCATCTTTCAACTAATTTTGACTCTCAGAGGTGGATCATCACTTTTGGAGATAAAATGAGCATCGTTATCGTCATTTTCATGCTTCTAGGGAGCCAAAACTCAAGATTTGGCTTATGGTTAAAAGTGACTTAAAAGGACCCAAATGCTCACTTGGAGGGCTTAAAACGTGTTTATTCACTGCGGGAAGAGATATAAACAACATTTAGAGTACATTATTGTTCATGCGAGAACGTTCAATTTTTCATGCAAAACGATCGATGACCCGCGACCTGATGAAATTGCTCTGAGATTACCAAAATGGTCAGTTTTGAAATTTTTCATCTTTCAACTAATTTTGACTCTCAGAGGTTGATCATCACTTTTGGAGATAAAATGAGCATCGTTATCGTCATTCTCATGCTTCTAGGGAGCCAAAACTCAAGATTTGGCTTATGGTTAAAAGTGACTTAAAAGGACCCAAATGCTCACTTTGAGGGCTTAAAACGTGTTTATTCACTGCGGAAAGAGATATAAACAATATTTAGAGTGAATTAATGTTCATGCGAGAACGTTCAATTTTTCATGCAAAACGATCGATGACCCGCGACCTGATGAAATGACTCTGAGATGACCAAAATGTTCCGTTTTGAAAAAGTTCATCTTTCAACTAATTTTGACTCTCAGAGGTGGATCATCACTTTTGGAGATAAAATGAGCATCGTTATCGTCATTTTCATGCTTCTAGGGAGCCAAAACTCAAGATTTGGCTTATGGTTAAAAGTGACCTAAAAGGACCAAAATGCTCACTTTCGAGGGCTTAAAACGTGTTTATTCACTGTGGGAAGAGATATAAACAATAGTTAGAGTGAATTAATGTTCATGCGAGAACGTTCAATTTTTCATGCAAAACGATCGATGACCCGCGACCTGATGAAATGACTCTGAGATTACCAAAATGTTCCGTTTTGAAAATTGTCATCTTTCAACTAATTTTGACTCTCAGAGGTGGATCATCACTTTTGGAGATAAAATGAGCATCGTTATCGTCATTTTCATGTTTCTAGGGAACCAAAACTCAAGATTTGGCTCATGGTTAAAAGTGACTTAAAAGGCCCAAAATGCTCACTTCGAGGGCTTAAAACGTGTTTATTCACTGCCGGAAGAGATATAAACAATAGTTAGAGTGAATTAATGTTCATGCGAGAACGTTCAATTTTTCATGCAAAACAATCGATGACCCGCGACCTGATGAAATTGCTCTGAGATGACCAAAATGGTCCGTTTTGAAAATGTTCATCTTTCAACTAATTTTGACTCTCAGAGGTGGATCATCACTATTGGAGATAAAATGAGCATCGTTATCGTCATTTTCATGCTTCTAGGGAGCCAAAACTCAAGATTTGGCTTATGGTTAAAAGTGACTTAAAAGGACCCAAATGCTCACTTTGAGGGCTTAAAACGTGTTTATTCACTGCCGGAAGAGATATAAACAATAGTTAGAGTGAATTAATGTTCATGCGAGAACGTTCAATTTTTCATGCAAAACAATCGATGACCCGCGACCTGATGAAATTGCTCTGAGATGACCAAAATGGTCCGTTTTGAAAAAGTTCATCTTTCAACTAATTTTGACTCTCAGAGGTGGATCATCACTTTTGGAGATAAAATGAGCATCGTTATCGCCATTTTCATGCTTCTAGGGAGCCAAAACTCAAGATTTGGCTCATGGTTAAAAGTGACTGAAAAGGCCCAAAATGTTCACTTCGAGGGCTTAAAATGTGTTTATTCACTGCAGGAAGAGATATAAACAACATTTAGAGTAAATTAATGTTCATGCGAGAACGTTCAATTTTTCATGCAAAACGATCGATGACCCGCGACCTGATGAAATGACTCTGAGATGACCAAAATGTTCCGTTTTGAAAAAGTTCATCTTTCAACTAATTTTGACTCTCAGAGGTGGATCATCACTTTTGGAGATAAAATGAGCATCGTTATCGTCATTTTCATGCTTCTAGGGAGCCAAAACTCAAGATTTGGCTTATGGTTAAAAGTGACTTAAAAGGACCCAAATGCTCACTTCGAGAGCTTAAAACGTGTTTATTCACTGCGGGAAGAGATATAAACAATAGTTAGAGTGAATTAATGTTCATGCGAGAACGTTCAATTTTTCATGCAAAACGATCGATGACCCGCGACCTGATGAAATGACTCTGAGATTACCAAAATGTTCCGTTTTGAAAATTTTCATCTTTCAACTAATTTTGACTCTCAGAGGTGGATCATCACTTTTGGAGATAAAATGAGCATCGTTATCGTCATTTTCATGCTTCTAGGGAGCCAAAACTCAAGATTTGGCTTATGGTTAAAAGTGACTTAAAAGGACCCAAATGCTCACTTGGAGGGCTTAAAACGTTTTTATTCACTGCGGGAAGAGATATAAACAATATTTAGAGTGAATTAATGTTCATGCGAGAACGTTCAATTTTTCATGCAAAACGATCGATGACCCGCGACCTGATGAAATTGCTCTGAGATGACCAAAATGTAACGTTTTGAAAATGTTCATCTTTCAACTAATTTTGACTCTCAGAGGTGGATCATCACTTTTGGAGATAAAATGAGCATCGTTATCGTCATTTTCATGCTCTAGGGAGCCAAAACTCAAGATTTGGCTCATGGTTAAAAGTGACTTAAAAGGCCCAAAATGCTCACTTCGAGGGCTTAAAACGTGTTTATTCACTGCCGGAAGAGATATAAACAATAGTTAGAGTGAATTAATGTTCATGCGAGAACGTTCAATTTTTCATGCAAAACAATCGATGACCCGCGACCTGATGAAATTGCTCTGAGTTGACCAAAATGGTCCGTTTTGAAAATGTTCATCTTTCAACTAATTTTGACTCTCAGAGGTGGATCATCACTATTGGAGATAAAATGAGAATCGTTATCGTCATTTTCATGCTTCTAGGGAGCCAAAACTCAAGATTTGGCTTATGGTTAAAAGTGACTTAAAAGGACCCAAATGCTCACTTTGAGGGCTTAAAACGTGTTTATTCACTGCGGAAAGAGATATAAACAATATTTAGAGTGAATTAATGTTCATGCGAGAACGTTCAATTTTTCATGCAAAACGATCGATGACCCGCGACCTGATGAAATTGCTCTGAGATGACCAAAATGGTCCGTTTTGAAAAAGTTAATCTTTCAACTAATTTTGACTCTCAGAGGTGGATCATCACTTTTGGAGATAAAATGAGCATCGTTATCGCCATTTTCATGCTTCTAGGGAGCCAAAACTCAAGATTTGGCTCATGGTTAAAAGTGACTGAAAAGGCCCAAAATGCTCACTTCGAGGGCTTAAAACGTGTTTATTCACTGCGGGAAGAGATTTAAACAATAGTTAGAGTGAATTAATGTTCATGCGAGAACGTTCAATTTTTCATGCAAAACGATCGATGACCCGCGACCTGATGAAATGACTCTGAGATGTCCAAAATGTTCTGTTTTGAAAATTTTCATCTTTCAACTAATTTTGACTCTCAGAGGTTGATCATCACTTTTGGAGATAAAATGAGCATCGTTATAGTCATTTTCATGCTTCTAGGGAGCCAAAACTCAAGATTTGGCTTATGGTTAAAAGTGACTTAAAAGGAACCAAATGCTCACTTCGAGGGCTTAAAAGGTGTTTATTCACTGCAGGAAGAGATATAAACAACATTTAGAGTAAATTATTGTTCATGCGAGAACGTTCAATTTTTCATGCAAAACGATCGATGACCCGCGACCTGATGAAATTGCTCTGAGATGACCAAAATGGTCCGTTTTGAAAATGTTCATCTTTCAACTTATTTTGACTCTCAGAGGTTGATCATCACTTTTGGAGATAAAATGAGCATCGTTATCGTCATTTTCATGCTTCTAGGGAGCAAAAACTCAATATTTGGCTTATGGTTAAAAGTGACTTAAAAGGACCCAAATGCTCACTTTGAGGGCTTAAAACGTGTTTATTCACTGCGGAAAGAGATATAAACAATATTTAGAGTGAATTAATGTTCATGCGAGAACGTTCAATTTTTCATGCAAAACGATCGATGACCCGCGACCTGATGAAATGACTCTGAGATGACCAAAATGTTCCGTTTTGAAAATTTTCATCTTTCAACTAATTTTGACTCTCAGAGGTGGATCATCACTTTTGGAGATAAAATGAGCATCGTTATCGTCATTTTCATGCTTCTAGGGAGCCAAAACTCAAGATTTGGCTTATGGTTAAAAGTGACTTAAAAGGACCCAAATGCTCACTTTGAGGGCTTAAAACGTGTTTATTCACTGCGGAAAGAGATATAAACAATATTTAGAGTGAATTAATGTTCATGCGAGAACGTTCAATTTTTCATGCAAAACGATCGATGACCCGCGACCTGATGAAATGACTCTGAGATGACCAAAATGTTCCGTTTTGAAAAAGTTCATCTTTCAACTAATTTTGACTCTCAGAGGTGGATCATCACTTTTGGAGATAAAATGAGCATCGTTATCGTCATTTTCATGCTTCTAGGGAGCCAAAACTCAAGATTTGGCTTATGGTTAAAAGTGACTTAAAAGGACCCAAATGCTCACTTCGAGGGCTTAAAACGTGTTTATTCACTGCGGGAAGAGATATAAACAATAGTTAGAGTGAATTAATGTTCATGCGAGAACGTTCAATTTTTCATGCAAAACGATCGATGACCCGCGACCTGATGAAATGACTCTGAGATTACCAAAATGTTCCGTTTTGAAAATTTTCATCTTTCAACTAATTTTGACTCTCAGAGGTGGATCATCACTTTTGGAGATAAAATGAGCATCGTTATCGTCATTTTCATGCTTCTAGGGAGCCAAAACTCAAGATTTGGCTTATGGTTAAAAGTGACTTAAAAGGACCCAAATGCTCACTTGGAGGGCTTAAAACGTTTTTATTCACTGCGGGAAGAGATATAAACAATATTTAGAGTGAATTAATGTTCATGCGAGAACGTTCAATTTTTCATGCAAAACGATCGATGACCCGCGACCTGATGAAATTGCTCTGAGATGACCAAAATGTTACGTTTTGAAAATGTTCATCTTTCAACTAATTTTGACTCTCAGAGGTGGATCATCACTTTTGGAGATAAAATGAGCATCGTTATCGTCATTTTCATGCTTCTAGGGAGCCAAAACTCAAGATTTGGCTTATGGTTAAAAGTGACTTAAAAGGACCCAAATGCTCACTTCGAGGGCTTAAAACGTGTTTATTCACTGCGGGAAGAGATATAAACAATAGTTAGAGTGAATTAATGTTCATGCGAGAACGTTCAATTTTTCATGCAAAACGATCGATGACCCGCGACCTGATGAAATGTCTCTGAGTTGACCAAAATGGTCCGTTTTGAAAATTTTCATCTTTCAACTAATTTTGACTCTCAGAGGTGGATCATCACTATTGGAGATAAAATGAGAATCGTTATCGTCATTTTCATGCTTCTAGGGAGCCAAAACTCAAGATTTGGCTTATGGTTAAAAGTGACTTAAAAGGACCCAAATGCTCACTTTGAGGGCTTAAAACGTGTTTATTCACTGCGGAAAGAGATATAAACAATATTTAGAGTGAATTAATGTTCATGCGAGAACGTTCAATTTTTCATGCAAAACGATCGATGACCCGCGACCTGATGAAATTGCTCTGAGATGACCAAAATGGTCCGTTTTGAAAAAGTTAATCTTTCAACTAATTTTGACTCTCAGAGGTGGATCATCACTTTTGGAGATAAAATGAGCATCGTTATCGCCATTTTCATGCTTCTAGGGAGCCAAAACTCAAGATTTGGCTCATGGTTAAAAGTGACTGAAAAGGCCCAAAATGCTCACTTCGAGGGCTTAAAACGTGTTTATTCACTGCGGGAAGAGATTTAAACAATAGTTAGAGTGAATTAATGTTCATGCGAGAACGTTCAATTTTTCATGCAAAACGATCGATGACCCGCGACCTGATGAAATGACTCTGAGATGTCCAAAATGTTCTGTTTTGAAAATTTTCATCTTTCAACTAATTTTGACTCTCAGAGGTTGATCATCACTTTTGGAGATAAAATGAGCATCGTTATAGTCATTTTCATGCTTCTAGGGAGCCAAAACTCAAGATTTGGCTTATGGTTAAAAGTGACTTAAAAGGAACCAAATGCTCACTTCGAGGGCTTAAAAGGTGTTTATTCACTGCAGGAAGAGATATAAACAACATTTAGAGTAAATTATTGTTCATGCGAGAACGTTCAATTTTTCATGCAAAACGATCGATGACCCGCGACCTGATGAAATTGCTCTGAGATGACCAAAATGGTCCGTTTTGAAAATGTTCATCTTTCAACTTATTTTGACTCTCAGAGGTTGATCATCACTTTTGGAGATAAAATGAGCATCGTTATCGTCATTTTCATGCTTCTAGGGAGCCAAAACTCAATATTTGGCTTATGGTTAAAAGTGACTTAAAAGGACCCAAATGCTCACTTTGAGGGCTTAAAACGTGTTTATTCACTGCGGAAAGAGATATAAACAATATTTAGAGTGAATTAATGTTCATGCGAGAACGTTCAATTTTTCATGCAAAACGATCGATGACCCGCGACCTGATGAAAT
Source organism: Lissotriton helveticus (assembly GCF_964261635.1). Classification (NCBI taxonomy): domain Eukaryota; kingdom Metazoa; phylum Chordata; class Amphibia; order Caudata; family Salamandridae; genus Lissotriton; species Lissotriton helveticus. The sequence goes on along the minus strand of NC_136069.1, from coordinate 1,163,377,154 downwards.
GACTCTGAGATGACCAAAATGTTCCGTTTTGAAAATTTTCATCTTTCAACTAATTTTGACTCTCAGGGGTGGATCATCACTTTTGGAGATAAAATGAGCATCGTTATCGTCATTTTCATGCTTCTAGGGAGCCAAAACTCAAGATTTGGCTTATGGTTAAAAGTGACTTAAAAGGACCCAAATGCTCACTTTGAGGGCTTAAAACGTGTTTATTCACTGCGGAAAGAGATATAAACAATATTTAGAGTGAATTAATGTTCATGCGAGAACGTTCAATTTTTCATGCAAAACGATCGATGACCCGCGACCTGATGAAATGACTCTGAGATGACCAAAATGTTCCGTTTTGAAAAAGTTCATCTTTCAACTAATTTTGACTCTCAGAGGTGGATCATCACTTTTGGAGATAAAATGAGCATCGTTATCGTCATTTTCATGCTTCTAGGGAGCCAAAACTCAAGATTTGGCTTATGGTTAAAAGTGACTTAAAAGGACCCAAATGCTCACTTCGAGGGCTTAAAACGTGTTTATTCACTGCGGGAAGAGATATAAACAATAGTTAGAGTGAATTAATGTTCATGCGAGAACGTTCAATTTTTCATGCAAAACGATCGATGACCCGCGACCTGATGAAATGACTCTGAGATTACCAAAATGTTCCGTTTTGAAAATTTTCATCTTTCCACTAATTTTGACTCTCAGAGGTGGATCATCACTTTTGGAGATAAAATGAGCATCGTTATCGTCATTTTCATGCTTCTAGGAAGCCAAAACTCAAGATTTGGCTTATGGTTAAAAGTGACTTAAAAGGACCCAAATGCTCACTTGGAGGGCTTAAAACGTGTTTATTCACTGCGGGAAGAGATATAAACAACATTTAGAGTAAATTATTGTTCATGCGAGAACGTTCAATTTTTCATGCAAAACGATCGATGACCCGCGACCTGATGAAATTACTCTGAGATGACCAAAATGGTCCGTTTTGAAAATTTTCATCTTTCAACCAATTTTGACTCTCAGAGGTTGATCATCACTTTTGGAGATAAAATGAGCATCGTTATCGTCATTTTCATGCTTCTATGGAGCCAAAACTCAAGATTTGGCTTATGGTTAAAAGTGACTTAAAAGGACCCAAATGCTCACTTTGAGGGCTTAAAACGTGTTTATTCCCTGCGGAAAGAGATATAAACAATATTTAGAGTGAATTAATGTTCATGCGAGAACGTTCAATTTTTCATGCAAAACGATCGATGACCCGCGACCTGATGAAATGACTCTGAGATGACCAAAATGTTCAGTTTTGAAAATTTTCATCTTTCAACTAATTTTGACTCTCAGAGGTGGATCATCACTTTTGGAGATAAAATGAGCATCGTTATCGTCATTTTCATGCTTCTAGGGAGCCAAAACTCAAGATTTGGCTTATGGTTAAAAGTGACTTAAAAGGACCCAAATGCTCACTTCGAGGGCTTAAAACGTGTTTATTCACTGCCGGAAGAGATATAAACAATAGTTAGAGTGAATTAATGTTCATGCGAGAACGTTCAATTTTTCATGCAAAACAATCGATGACCCGCGACCTGATGAAATTGCTCTGAGATGACCAAAATGGTCCGTTTTGAAAATGTTCATCTTTCAACTAATTTTGACTCTCAGAGGTGGATCATCACTATTGGAGATAAAATGAGCATCGTTATCGTCATTTTCATGCTTCTAGGGAGCCAAAACTCAAGATTTGGCTTATGGTTAAAAGTGACTTAAAAGGACCCAAATGCTCACTTCGAGGGCTTAAAACGTGTTTATTCACTGCGGGAAGAGATATAAACAATAGTTAGAGTGAATTAATGTTCATGCGAGAACGTTCAATTTTTCATGCAAAACGATCGATGACCCGCGACCTGATGAAATGACTCTGAGATTACCAAAATGTTCCGTTTTGAAAATTTTCATCTTTCAACTAATTTTGACTCTCAGAGGTGGATCATCACTTTTGGAGATAAAATGAGCATCGTTATCGTCATTTTCATGCTTCTAGGGAGCCAAAACTCAAGATTTGGCTTATGGTTAAAAGTGACTTAAAAGGACCCAAATGCTCACGTTGAGGGCTTAAAACGTGTTTATTCACTGCGGAAAGAGATATAAACAATATTTAGAGTGAATTAATGTTCATGCGAGAACGTTCAATTTTTCATGCAAAACGATCGATGACCCGCGACCTGATGAAATGACTCTGAGATGACCAAAATGTTCCGTTTTGAAAAAGTTCATCTTTCAACTAATTTTGAATCTCAGAGGTGGATCATCACTTTTGGAGATAAAATGAGCATCCTTATCGTCATTTTCATGCTTCTAGGGAGCCAAAACTCAAGATTTGGCTTATGGTTAAAAGTGACTTAAAAGGACCCAAATGCTCACTTTGAGGGCTTAAAACGTGTTTATTCGCTGCGGGAAGAGATATAAACAATAGTTAGAGTGAATTAATGTTCATGCGAGAACGTTCAATTTTTCATGCAAAACGATCGATGACCCGCGACCTGATGAAATGACTCTGAGATTACCAAAATGTTCCGTTTTGAAAATTTTCATCTTTCAACCAATTTTGACTCTCAGAGGTGGATCATCACTTTTGGAGATAAAATGAGCATCGTTATCGTCATTTTCATGCTTCTAGGGAGCCAAAACTCAAGATTTGGCTTATGGTTAAAAGTGACTTAAAAGGACCCAAATGCTCACTTGGAGGGCTTAAAACGTGTTTATTCACTGCGGGAAGAGATATAAACAACATTTAAAATGAATTATTGTTCATGCGAGAACGTTCCATTTTTCATGCAAAACGATCGATGACCCGCGACCTGATGAAATTACTCTGAGATGACCAAAATGGTCCGTTTTTGAAAATGTTCATCTTTCAACTAATTTTGACTCTCAGAGGTTGATCATCACATTTGGAGATAAAATGAGCATCGTTATCGTCATTTTCATGCTTCTAGGGAGCCAAAACTCAAGATTTGGCTTATGGTTAAAAGTGACTTAAAAGGACCCAAATGCTCACTTTGAGGGCTTAAAACGTGTTTATTCACTGCGGAAAGAGATATAAACAATATTTAGAGTGAATTAATGTTCATGCGAGAACGTTCAATTTTTCATGCAAAACGATCGATGACCCGCGACCTGATGAAATGACTCTGAGATGACCAAAATGTTCCGTTTTGAAAATTTTCATCTTTCAACTAATTTTGACTCTCAGAGGTGGATCATCACTTTTGGAGATAAAATGAGCATCGTTATCGTCATTTTCATGCTTCTAGGGAGCCAAAACTCAAGATTTGGCTTATGGTTAAAAGTGACTTAAAAGGACCCAAATGCTCACTTGGAGGGCTTAAAACGTGTTTATTCACTGCGGGAAGAGATATAAACAACATTTAGAGTAAATTATTGTTCATGCGAGAACGTTCAATTTTTCATGCAAAACGATCGATGACCCACGACCTGATGAAATGACTCTGAGATGACCAAAATGGTCCGTTTTGAAAATGTTCATCTTTCAACTAATTTTGACTCTCAGAGGTTGATCATCACTTTTGGAGATAAAATGAGCATCGTTATTGTCATTTTCATGCTTCTAGGGAGCCAAAACTCAAGATTTGGCTTATGGTTAAAAGTGACTTAAAAGGACCCAAATGCTCACTTTGAGGGCTTAAAACGTGTTTATTCACTGCGGAAAGAGATATAAACAATATTTAGAGTGAATTAATGTTCATGCGAGAACGTTCAATTTTTCATGCAAAACGATCGATGACCCGCGACCTGATGAAATGACTCTGAGATGACCAAAATGTTACGTTTTGAAAATTTTCATCTTTCAACCAATTTTGACTCTCAGAGGTGGATCATCACTTTTGGAGATAAAATGAGCATTGTTATCGTCATTTTCATGCTTCTAGGGAGCCAAAACTCAAGATTTGGCTTATGGTTAAAAGTGACTTAATAGGACCCAAATGCTCACTTGGAGGGCTTAAAACGTGTTTATTCACTGCGGGAAGAGATATAAACAATATTTAGAGTGAATTAATGTTCATGCGAGAACGTTCAATTTTTCATGCAAAACGATCGATGACCCGCGACCTGATGAAATGACTCTGAGATGTCCAAAATGTTCTGTTTTGAAAATTTTCATCTTTCAACTAATTTTGACTCTCAGAGGTTGATCATCACTTTTGGAGATAAAATGAGCATCGTTATAGTCATTTTCATGCTTCTAGGGAGCCAAAACTCAAGATTTGGCTTATGGTTAAAAGTGACTTAAAAGGAACCAAATGCTCACTTCGAGGGCTTAAAAGGTGTTTATTCACTGCAGGAAGAGATATAAACAACATTTAGAGTAAATTATTGTTCATGCGAGAACGTTCAATTTTTCATGCAAAACGATCGATGACCCGCGACCTGATGAAATTGCTCTGAGATGACCAAAATGGTCCGTTTTGAAAATGTTCATCTTTCAACTTATTTTGACTCTCAGAGGTTGATCATCACTTTTGGAGATAAAATGAGCATCGTTATCGTCATTTTCATGCTTCTAGGGAGCAAAAACTCAATATTTGGCTTATGGTTAAAAGTGACTTAAAAGGACCCAAATGCTCACTTTGAGGGCTTAAAACGTGTTTATTCACTGCGGAAAGAGATATAAACAATATTTAGAGTGAATTAATGTTCATGCGAGAACGTTCAATTTTTCATGCAAAACGATCGATGACCCGCGACCTGATGAAATGACTCTGAGATGACCAAAATGTTCCGTTTTGAAAATTTTCATCTTTCAACTAATTTTGACTCTCAGAGGTGGATCATCACTTTTGGAGATAAAATGAGCATCGTTATCGTCATTTTCATGCTTCTAGGGAGCCAAAACTCAAGATTTGGCTTATGGTTAAAAGTGACTTAAAAGGACCCAAATGCTCACTTTGAGGGCTTAAAACGTGTTTATTCACTGCGGAAAGAGATATAAACAATATTTAGAGTGAATTAATGTTCATGCGAGAACGTTCAATTTTTCATGCAAAACGATCGATGACCCGCGACCTGATGAAATGACTCTGAGATGACCAAAATGTTCCGTTTTGAAAAAGTTCATCTTTCAACTAATTTTGACTCTCAGAGGTGGATCATCACTTTTGGAGATAAAATGAGCATCGTTATCGTCATTTTCATGCTTCTAGGGAGCCAAAACTCAAGATTTGGCTTATGGTTAAAAGTGACTTAAAAGGACCCAAATGCTCACTTCGAGGGCTTAAAACGTGTTTATTCACTGCGGGAAGAGATATAAACAATAGTTAGAGTGAATTAATGTTCATGCGAGAACGTTCAATTTTTCATGCAAAACGATCGATGACCCGCGACCTGATGAAATGACTCTGAGATTACCAAAATGTTCCGTTTTGAAAATTTTCATCTTTCAACTAATTTTGACTCTCAGAGGTGGATCATCACTTTTGGAGATAAAATGAGCATCGTTATCGTCATTTTCATGCTTCTAGGGAGCCAAAACTCAAGATTTGGCTTATGGTTAAAAGTGACTTAAAAGGACCCAAATGCTCACTTGGAGGGCTTAAAACGTTTTTATTCACTGCGGGAAGAGATATAAACAATATTTAGAGTGAATTAATGTTCATGCGAGAACGTTCAATTTTTCATGCAAAACGATCGATGACCCGCGACCTGATGAAATTGCTCTGAGATGACCAAAATGTTACGTTTTGAAAATGTTCATCTTTCAACTAATTTTGACTCTCAGAGGTGGATCATCACTTTTGGAGATAAAATGAGCATCGTTATCGTCATTTTCATGCTTCTAGGGAGCCAAAACTCAAGATTTGGCTTATGGTTAAAAGTGACTTAAAAGGACCCAAATGCTCACTTCGAGGGCTTAAAACGTGTTTATTCACTGCGGGAAGAGATATAAACAATAGTTAGAGTGAATTAATGTTCATGCGAGAACGTTCAATTTTTCATGCAAAACGATCGATGACCCGCGACCTGATGAAATGTCTCTGAGTTGACCAAAATGGTCCGTTTTGAAAATTTTCATCTTTCAACTAATTTTGACTCTCAGAGGTGGATCATCACTATTGGAGATAAAATGAGAATCGTTATCGTCATTTTCATGCTTCTAGGGAGCCAAAACTCAAGATTTGGCTTATGGTTAAAAGTGACTTAAAAGGACCCAAATGCTCACTTTGAGGGCTTAAAACGTGTTTATTCACTGCGGAAAGAGATATAAACAATATTTAGAGTGAATTAATGTTCATGCGAGAACGTTCAATTTTTCATGCAAAACGATCGATGACCCGCGACCTGATGAAATTGCTCTGAGATGACCAAAATGGTCCGTTTTGAAAAAGTTAATCTTTCAACTAATTTTGACTCTCAGAGGTGGATCATCACTTTTGGAGATAAAATGAGCATCGTTATCGCCATTTTCATGCTTCTAGGGAGCCAAAACTCAAGATTTGGCTCATGGTTAAAAGTGACTGAAAAGGCCCAAAATGCTCACTTCGAGGGCTTAAAACGTGTTTATTCACTGCGGGAAGAGATTTAAACAATAGTTAGAGTGAATTAATGTTCATGCGAGAACGTTCAATTTTTCATGCAAAACGATCGATGACCCGCGACCTGATGAAATGACTCTGAGATGTCCAAAATGTTCTGTTTTGAAAATTTTCATCTTTCAACTAATTTTGACTCTCAGAGGTTGATCATCACTTTTGGAGATAAAATGAGCATCGTTATAGTCATTTTCATGCTTCTAGGGAGCCAAAACTCAAGATTTGGCTTATGGTTAAAAGTGACTTAAAAGGAACCAAATGCTCACTTCGAGGGCTTAAAAGGTGTTTATTCACTGCAGGAAGAGATATAAACAACATTTAGAGTAAATTATTGTTCATGCGAGAACGTTCAATTTTTCATGCAAAACGATCGATGACCCGCGACCTGATGAAATTGCTCTGAGATGACCAAAATGGTCCGTTTTGAAAATGTTCATCTTTCAACTTATTTTGACTCTCAGAGGTTGATCATCACTTTTGGAGATAAAATGAGCATCGTTATCGTCATTTTCATGCTTCTAGGGAGCCAAAACTCAATATTTGGCTTATGGTTAAAAGTGACTTAAAAGGACCCAAATGCTCACTTTGAGGGCTTAAAACGTGTTTATTCACTGCGGAAAGAGATATAAACAATATTTAGAGTGAATTAATGTTCATGCGAGAACGTTCAATTTTTCATGCAAAACGATCGATGACCCGCGACCTGATGAAATGACTCTGAGATGACCAAAATGTTCCGTTTTGAAAATTTTCATCTTTCAACTAATTTTGACTCTCAGGGGTGGATCATCACTTTTGGAGATAAAATGAGCATCGTTATCGTCATTTTCATGCTTCTAGGGAGCCAAAACTCAAGATTTGGCTTATGGTTAAAAGTGACTTAAAAGGACCCAAATGCTCACTTTGAGGGCTTAAAACGTGTTTATTCACTGCGGAAAGAGATATAAACAATATTTAGAGTGAATTAATGTTCATGCGAGAACGTTCAATTTTTCATGCAAAACGATCGATGACCCGCGACCTGATGAAATGACTCTGAGATGACCAAAATGTTCCGTTTTGAAAAAGTTCATCTTTCAACTAATTTTGACTCTCAGAGGTGGATCATCACTTTTGGAGATAAAATGAGCATCGTTATCGTCATTTTCATGCTTCTAGGGAGCCAAAACTCAAGATTTGGCTTATGGTTAAAAGTGACTTAAAAGGACCCAAATGCTCACTTCGAGGGCTTAAAACGTGTTTATTCACTGCGGGAAGAGATATAAACAATAGTTAGAGTGAATTAATGTTCATGCGAGAACGTTCAATTTTTCATGCAAAACGATCGATGACCCGCGACCTGATGAAATTGCTCTGAGATGACCAAAATGTTACGTTTTGAAAATGTTCATCTTTCAACTAATTTTGACTCTCAGAGGTGGATCATCACTATTGGAGATAAAATGAGCATCGTTATCGTCATTTTCATGCTTCTAGGGAGCCAAAACACAAGATTTGGCTTATGGTTAAAAGTGACCTAAAAGGACCCAAATGCTCACTTTCGAGGGCTTAAAACGTGTTTATTCACTGCGGGAAGAGATATAAACAATAGTTAGAGTGAATTAATGTTCATGCGAGAACGTTCAATTTTTCATGCAAAACGATCGATGACCCGCGACCTGATGAAATGACTCTGAGATTACCAAAATGTTCCGTTTTGAAAATTGTCATCTTTCAACTAATTTTGACTCTCAGAGGTGGATCATCACTTTTGGAGAAAAAATGAGCATCGTTATAGTCATTTTCATGCTTCTAGGGAGCCAAAACTCAAGATTTGGCTTATGGTTAAAAGTGACTTAAAAGGACCCAAATGCTCACTTCGAGGGCTTAAAACGTGTTTATTCACTGCGGAAAGTGATATAAACAATATTTAGAGTGAATTAATGTTCATGCGAGAACGTTCAATTTTTCAGGCAAAACGATCGATGACCCGCGACCTGATGAAATTACTCTGAGATGACCAAAATGGTCCGTTTTGAAAATTTTCATCTTTCAACTAATTTTGACTCTCAGAGGTTGATCATCACTTTTGGAGATAAAATGAGCATCGCTATCGTCATTTTCATGCTTCTAGGGAGCCAAAACGCAAGATTTGGCTTATGGTTAAAAGTGACTTAAAAGAACCCAAATGCTCACTTTGAGGGCTTAAAACGTGTTTATTCACTGCGGAAAGAGATATAAACAATATTTAGAGTGAATTAATGTTCATGCGAGAACGTTCAATTTTTCATGCAAAACGATCGATGACCCGCGACCTGATGAAATGACTTTGAGATGACCAAAATGTTCCGTCTTGAAAATTTTCATCTTTCAACTAATTTTGACTCTCAGAGGTGGATCATCACTTTTGGAGATAAAATGAGCATCGTTATCGTCATTTTCATGCTTCTAGGGAGCCAAAACTCAAGATTTGGCTTATGGTTAAAAGTGACTTAAAAGGACCCAAATGCTCACTTCGAGGGCTTAAAACGTGTTTATTCACTGCGGGAAGAGATATAAACAATAGTTAGAGTGAATTAATGTTCATGCGAGAACGTTCAATTTTTCATGCAAAACGATCGATGACCCGCGACCTGATGAAATTGCTCTGAGATGACCAAAATGTTACGTTTTGAAAATGTTCATCTTTCAACTAATTTTGACTCTCAGAGGTGGATCATCACTATTGGAGATAAAATGAGCATCGTTATCGTCATTTTCATGCTTCTAGGGAGCCAAAACACAAGATTTGGCTTATGGTTAAAAGTGACTTAAAAGGACCCAAATGCTCACTTCGAGGGCTTAAAACGTGTTTATTCACTGCGGGAAGAGATATAAACAATAGTTAGAGTGAATTAATGTTCATGCGAGAACGTTCAATTTTTCATGCAAAACGATCGATGACCCGCGACCTGATGAAATGACTCTGAGATTACCAAAATGTTCCGTTTTGAAAATTTTCATCTTTCAACTAATTTTAACTCTCAGAGGTGGATCATCACTTTTGGAGATAAAATGAGCATCGTTATAGTCATGTTCATGCTTCTAGGGAGCCAAAACTCAAGATTTGGCTTATGGTTAAAAGTGACTTAAAAGGACCCAAATGCTCACTTCGAGGGCTTAAAACGTGTTTATTCACTGCAGGAAGAGATATAAACAACATTTAGAGTAAATTATTGTTCATGCAAGAACGTTCAATTTTTCATGCAAAACGATCGATGACCCGCGACCTGATGAAATTGCTCTGAGATGACCAAAATGGTCAGTTTTGAAATTTTTCATCTTTCAACTAATTTTGACTCTCAGAGGTTGATCGTCACTTTTGGAGATAAAATGAGCATCGTTATCGTCATTTTCATGCTTCTAGGGAGCCAAAACTCAAGATTTGGCTTATGGTTAAAAGTGACTTAAAAGGACCCAAATGCTCACTTTGAGGGCTTAAAACGTGTTTATTCACTGCGGAAAGAGATATAAACAATATTTAGAGTGAATTAATGTTCATGCCAGAACGTTCAATTTTTCATGCAAAACGATCGATGACCCGCGACCTGATGAAATGACTCTGAGATGACCAAAATGTTCCGTTTTGAAAAAGTTCATCTTTCAACTAATTTTGACTCTCAGAGGTGGATCATCACTTTTGGAGATAAAATGAGCATCGTTATCGTCATTTTCATGCTTCTAGGGAGCCAAAACTCAAGATTTGGCTTATGGTTAAAAGTGACCTAAAAGGACCCAAATGCTCACTTTCGAGGGCTTAAAACGTGTTTATTCACTGTGGGAAGAGATATAAACAATAGTTCGAGTGAATTAATGTTCATGCGAGAACGTTCAATTTTTCATGCAAAACGATCGATGACCCGCGACCTGATGAAATGACTCTGAGATTACCAAAATGTTCCGTTTTGAAAATTGTCATCTTTCAACTAATTTTGACTCTCAGAGGTGGATCATCACTTTTGGAGATAAAATGAGCATCGTTATCGTCATTTTCATGCTTCTAGGGAGCCAAAACTCAAGATTTGGCTTATGGTTAAAAGTGACTTAAAAGGACCCAAATGCTCACTTGGAGGGCTTAAAACGTGTTTATTCACTGCGGGAAGAGATATAAACAACATTTAGAGTACATTATTGTTCATGCGAGAACGTTCAATTTTTCATGCAAAACGATCGATGACCCGCGACCTGATGAAATTGCTCTGAGATTACCAAAATGGTCAGTTTTGAAATTTTTCATCTTTCAACTAATTTTGACTCTCAGAGGTTGATCATCACTTTTGGAGATAAAATGAGCATCGTTATCGTCATTCTCATGCTTCTAGGGAGCCAAAACTCAAGATTTGGCTTATGGTTAAAAGTGACTTAAAAGGACCCAAATGCTCACTTTGAGGGCTTAAAACGTGTTTATTCACTGCGGAAAGAGATATAAACAATATTTAGAGTGAATTAATGTTCATGCGAGAACGTTCAATTTTTCATGCAAAACGATCGATGACCCGCGACCTGATGAAATGACTCTGAGATGACCAAAATGTTCCGTTTTGAAAAAGTTCATCTTTCAACTAATTTTGACTCTCAGAGGTGGATCATCACTTTTGGAGATAAAATGAGCATCGTTATCGTCATTTTCATGCTTCTAGGGAGCCAAAACTCAAGATTTGGCTTATGGTTAAAAGTGACCTAAAAGGACCAAAATGCTCACTTTCGAGGGCTTAAAACGTGTTTATTCACTGTGGGAAGAGATATAAACAATAGTTAGAGTGAATTAATGTTCATGCGAGAACGTTCAATTTTTCATGCAAAACGATCGATGACCCGCGACCTGATGAAATGACTCTGAGATTACCAAAATGTTCCGTTTTGAAAATTGTCATCTTTCAACTAATTTTGACTCTCAGAGGTGGATCATCACTTTTGGAGATAAAATGAGCATCGTTATCGTCATTTTCATGTTTCTAGGGAACCAAAACTCAAGATTTGGCTCATGGTTAAAAGTGACTTAAAAGGCCCAAAATGCTCACTTCGAGGGCTTAAAACGTGTTTATTCACTGCCGGAAGAGATATAAACAATAGTTAGAGTGAATTAATGTTCATGCGAGAACGTTCAATTTTTCATGCAAAACAATCGATGACCCGCGACCTGATGAAATTGCTCTGAGATGACCAAAATGGTCCGTTTTGAAAATGTTCATCTTTCAACTAATTTTGACTCTCAGAGGTGGATCATCACTATTGGAGATAAAATGAGCATCGTTATCGTCATTTTCATGCTTCTAGGGAGCCAAAACTCAAGATTTGGCTTATGGTTAAAAGTGACTTAAAAGGACCCAAATGCTCACTTTGAGGGCTTAAAACGTGTTTATTCACTGCCGGAAGAGATATAAACAATAGTTAGAGTGAATTAATGTTCATGCGAGAACGTTCAATTTTTCATGCAAAACAATCGATGACCCGCGACCTGATGAAATTGCTCTGAGATGACCAAAATGGTCCGTTTTGAAAAAGTTCATCTTTCAACTAATTTTGACTCTCAGAGGTGGATCATCACTTTTGGAGATAAAATGAGCATCGTTATCGCCATTTTCATGCTTCTAGGGAGCCAAAACTCAAGATTTGGCTCATGGTTAAAAGTGACTGAAAAGGCCCAAAATGTTCACTTCGAGGGCTTAAAATGTGTTTATTCACTGCAGGAAGAGATATAAACAACATTTAGAGTAAATTAATGTTCATGCGAGAACGTTCAATTTTTCATGCAAAACGATCGATGACCCGCGACCTGATGAAATGACTCTGAGATGACCAAAATGTTCCGTTTTGAAAAAGTTCATCTTTCAACTAATTTTGACTCTCAGAGGTGGATCATCACTTTTGGAGATAAAATGAGCATCGTTATCGTCATTTTCATGCTTCTAGGGAGCCAAAACTCAAGATTTGGCTTATGGTTAAAAGTGACTTAAAAGGACCCAAATGCTCACTTCGAGAGCTTAAAACGTGTTTATTCACTGCGGGAAGAGATATAAACAATAGTTAGAGTGAATTAATGTTCATGCGAGAACGTTCAATTTTTCATGCAAAACGATCGATGACCCGCGACCTGATGAAATGACTCTGAGATTACCAAAATGTTCCGTTTTGAAAATTTTCATCTTTCAACTAATTTTGACTCTCAGAGGTGGATCATCACTTTTGGAGATAAAATGAGCATCGTTATCGTCATTTTCATGCTTCTAGGGAGCCAAAACTCAAGATTTGGCTTATGGTTAAAAGTGACTTAAAAGGACCCAAATGCTCACTTGGAGGGCTTAAAACGTTTTTATTCACTGCGGGAAGAGATATAAACAATATTTAGAGTGAATTAATGTTCATGCGAGAACGTTCAATTTTTCATGCAAAACGATCGATGACCCGCGACCTGATGAAATTGCTCTGAGATGACCAAAATGTAACGTTTTGAAAATGTTCATCTTTCAACTAATTTTGACTCTCAGAGGTGGATCATCACTTTTGGAGATAAAATGAGCATCGTTATCGTCATTTTCATGCTCTAGGGAGCCAAAACTCAAGATTTGGCTCATGGTTAAAAGTGACTTAAAAGGCCCAAAATGCTCACTTCGAGGGCTTAAAACGTGTTTATTCACTGCCGGAAGAGATATAAACAATAGTTAGAGTGAATTAATGTTCATGCGAGAACGTTCAATTTTTCATGCAAAACAATCGATGACCCGCGACCTGATGAAATTGCTCTGAGTTGACCAAAATGGTCCGTTTTGAAAATGTTCATCTTTCAACTAATTTTGACTCTCAGAGGTGGATCATCACTATTGGAGATAAAATGAGAATCGTTATCGTCATTTTCATGCTTCTAGGGAGCCAAAACTCAAGATTTGGCTTATGGTTAAAAGTGACTTAAAAGGACCCAAATGCTCACTTTGAGGGCTTAAAACGTGTTTATTCACTGCGGAAAGAGATATAAACAATATTTAGAGTGAATTAATGTTCATGCGAGAACGTTCAATTTTTCATGCAAAACGATCGATGACCCGCGACCTGATGAAATTGCTCTGAGATGACCAAAATGGTCCGTTTTGAAAAAGTTAATCTTTCAACTAATTTTGACTCTCAGAGGTGGATCATCACTTTTGGAGATAAAATGAGCATCGTTATCGCCATTTTCATGCTTCTAGGGAGCCAAAACTCAAGATTTGGCTCATGGTTAAAAGTGACTGAAAAGGCCCAAAATGCTCACTTCGAGGGCTTAAAACGTGTTTATTCACTGCGGGAAGAGATTTAAACAATAGTTAGAGTGAATTAATGTTCATGCGAGAACGTTCAATTTTTCATGCAAAACGATCGATGACCCGCGACCTGATGAAATGACTCTGAGATGTCCAAAATGTTCTGTTTTGAAAATTTTCATCTTTCAACTAATTTTGACTCTCAGAGGTTGATCATCACTTTTGGAGATAAAATGAGCATCGTTATAGTCATTTTCATGCTTCTAGGGAGCCAAAACTCAAGATTTGGCTTATGGTTAAAAGTGACTTAAAAGGAACCAAATGCTCACTTCGAGGGCTTAAAAGGTGTTTATTCACTGCAGGAAGAGATATAAACAACATTTAGAGTAAATTATTGTTCATGCGAGAACGTTCAATTTTTCATGCAAAACGATCGATGACCCGCGACCTGATGAAATTGCTCTGAGATGACCAAAATGGTCCGTTTTGAAAATGTTCATCTTTCAACTTATTTTGACTCTCAGAGGTTGATCATCACTTTTGGAGATAAAATGAGCATCGTTATCGTCATTTTCATGCTTCTAGGGAGCAAAAACTCAATATTTGGCTTATGGTTAAAAGTGACTTAAAAGGACCCAAATGCTCACTTTGAGGGCTTAAAACGTGTTTATTCACTGCGGAAAGAGATATAAACAATATTTAGAGTGAATTAATGTTCATGCGAGAACGTTCAATTTTTCATGCAAAACGATCGATGACCCGCGACCTGATGAAATGACTCTGAGATGACCAAAATGTTCCGTTTTGAAAAAGTTCATCTTTCAACTAATTTTGACTCTCAGAGGTGGATCATCACTTTTGGAGATAAAATGAGCATCGTTATCGTCATTTTCATGCTTCTAGGGAGCCAAAACTCAAGATTTGGCTTATGGTTAAAAGTGACTTAAAAGGACCCAAATGCTCACTTCGAGGGCTTAAAACGTGTTTATTCACTGCGGGAAGAGATATAAACAATAGTTAGAGTGAATTAATGTTCATGCGAGAACGTTCAATTTTTCATGCAAAACGATCGATGACCCGCGACCTGATGAAATGACTCTGAGATTACCAAAATGTTCCGTTTTGAAAATTTTCATCTTTCAACTAATTTTGACTCTCAGAGGTGGATCATCACTTTTGGAGATAAAATGAGCATCGTTATCGTCATTTTCATGCTTCTAGGGAGCCAAAACTCAAGATTTGGCTTATGGTTAAAAGTGACTTAAAAGGACCCAAATGCTCACTTGGAGGGCTTAAAACGTTTTTATTCACTGCGGGAAGAGATATAAACAATATTTAGAGTGAATTAATGTTCATGCGAGAACGTTCAATTTTTCATGCAAAACGATCGATGACCCGCGACCTGATGAAATTGCTCTGAGATGACCAAAATGTTACGTTTTGAAAATGTTCATCTTTCAACTAATTTTGACTCTCAGAGGTGGATCATCACTTTTGGAGATAAAATGAGCATCGTTATCGTCATTTTCATGCTTCTAGGGAGCCAAAACTCAAGATTTGGCTTATGGTTAAAAGTGACTTAAAAGGACCCAAATGCTCACTTCGAGGGCTTAAAACGTGTTTATTCACTGCGGGAAGAGATATAAACAATAGTTAGAGTGAATTAATGTTCATGCGAGAACGTTCAATTTTTCATGCAAAACGATCGATGACCCGCGACCTGATGAAATGTCTCTGAGTTGACCAAAATGGTCCGTTTTGAAAATTTTCATCTTTCAACTAATTTTGACTCTCAGAGGTGGATCATCACTATTGGAGATAAAATGAGAATCGTTATCGTCATTTTCATGCTTCTAGGGAGCCAAAACTCAAGATTTGGCTTATGGTTAAAAGTGACTTAAAAGGACCCAAATGCTCACTTTGAGGGCTTAAAACGTGTTTATTCACTGCGGAAAGAGATATAAACAATATTTAGAGTGAATTAATGTTCATGCGAGAACGTTCAATTTTTCATGCAAAACGATCGATGACCCGCGACCTGATGAAATTGCTCTGAGATGACCAAAATGGTCCGTTTTGAAAAAGTTAATCTTTCAACTAATTTTGACTCTCAGAGGTGGATCATCACTTTTGGAGATAAAATGAGCATCGTTATCGCCATTTTCATGCTTCTAGGGAGCCAAAACTCAAGATTTGGCTCATGGTTAAAAGTGACTGAAAAGGCCCAAAATGCTCACTTCGAGGGCTTAAAACGTGTTTATTCACTGCGGGAAGAGATTTAAACAATAGTTAGAGTGAATTAATGTTCATGCGAGAACGTTCAATTTTTCATGCAAAACGATCGATGACCCGCGACCTGATGAAATGACTCTGAGATGTCCAAAATGTTCTGTTTTGAAAATTTTCATCTTTCAACTAATTTTGACTCTCAGAGGTTGATCATCACTTTTGGAGATAAAATGAGCATCGTTATAGTCATTTTCATGCTTCTAGGGAGCCAAAACTCAAGATTTGGCTTATGGTTAAAAGTGACTTAAAAGGAACCAAATGCTCACTTCGAGGGCTTAAAAGGTGTTTATTCACTGCAGGAAGAGATATAAACAACATTTAGAGTAAATTATTGTTCATGCGAGAACGTTCAATTTTTCATGCAAAACGATCGATGACCCGCGACCTGATGAAATTGCTCTGAGATGACCAAAATGGTCCGTTTTGAAAATGTTCATCTTTCAACTTATTTTGACTCTCAGAGGTTGATCATCACTTTTGGAGATAAAATGAGCATCGTTATCGTCATTTTCATGCTTCTAGGGAGCCAAAACTCAATATTTGGCTTATGGTTAAAAGTGACTTAAAAGGACCCAAATGCTCACTTTGAGGGCTTAAAACGTGTTTATTCACTGCGGAAAGAGATATAAACAATATTTAGAGTGAATTAATGTTCATGCGAGAACGTTCAATTTTTCATGCAAAACGATCGATGACCCGCGACCTGATGAAATGACTCTGAGATGACCAAAATGTTCCGTTTTGAAAATTTTCATCTTTCAACTAATTTTGACTCTCAGGGGTGGATCATCACTTTTGGAGATAAAATGAGCATCGTTATCGTCATTTTCATGCTTCTAGGGAGCCAAAACTCAAGATTTGGCTTATGGTTAAAAGTGACTTAAAAGGACCCAAATGCTCACTTTGAGGGCTTAAAACGTGTTTATTCACTGCGGAAAGAGATATAAACAATATTTAGAGTGAATTAATGTTCATGCGAGAACGTTCAATTTTTCATGCAAAACGATCGATGACCCGCGACCTGATGAAATGACTCTGAGATGACCAAAATGTTCCGTTTTGAAAAAGTTCATCTTTCAACTAATTTTGACTCTCAGAGGTGGATCATCACTTTTGGAGATAAAATGAGCATCGTTATCGTCATTTTCATGCTTCTAGGGAGCCAAAACTCAAGATTTGGCTTATGGTTAAAAGTGACTTAAAAGGACCCAAATGCTCACTTCGAGGGCTTAAAACGTGTTTATTCACTGCGGGAAGAGATATAAACAATAGTTAGAGTGAATTAATGTTCATGCGAGAACGTTCAATTTTTCATGCAAAACGATCGATGACCCGCGACCTGATGAAATGACTCTGAGATTACCAAAATGTTCCGTTTTGAAAATTTTCATCTTTCCACTAATTTTGACTCTCAGAGGTGGATCATCACTTTTGGAGATAAAATGAGCATCGTTATCGTCATTTTCATGCTTCTAGGAAGCCAAAACTCAAGATTTGGCTTATGGTTAAAAGTGACTTAAAAGGACCCAAATGCTCACTTGGAGGGCTTAAAACGTGTTTATTCACTGCGGGAAGAGATATAAACAACATTTAGAGTAAATTATTGTTCATGCGAGAACGTTCAATTTTTCATGCAAAACGATCGATGACCCGCGACCTGATGAAATTACTCTGAGATGACCAAAATGGTCCGTTTTGAAAATTTTCATCTTTCAACCAATTTTGACTCTCAGAGGTTGATCATCACTTTTGGAGATAAAATGAGCATCGTTATCGTCATTTTCATGCTTCTATGGAGCCAAAACTCAAGATTTGGCTTATGGTTAAAAGTGACTTAAAAGGACCCAAATGCTCACTTTGAGGGCTTAAAACGTGTTTATTCCCTGCGGAAAGAGATATAAACAATATTTAGAGTGAATTAATGTTCATGCGAGAACGTTCAATTTTTCATGCAAAACGATCGATGACCCGCGACCTGATGAAATGACTCTGAGATGACCAAAATGTTCAGTTTTGAAAATTTTCATCTTTCAACTAATTTTGACTCTCAGAGGTGGATCATCACTTTTGGAGATAAAATGAGCATCGTTATCGTCATTTTCATGCTTCTAGGGAGCCAAAACTCAAGATTTGGCTTATGGTTAAAAGTGACTTAAAAGGACCCAAATGCTCACTTCGAGGGCTTAAAACGTGTTTATTCACTGCCGGAAGAGATATAAACAATAGTTAGAGTGAATTAATGTTCATGCGAGAACGTTCAATTTTTCATGCAAAACAATCGATGACCCGCGACCTGATGAAATTGCTCTGAGATGACCAAAATGGTCCGTTTTGAAAATGTTCATCTTTCAACTAATTTTGACTCTCAGAGGTGGATCATCACTATTGGAGATAAAATGAGCATCGTTATCGTCATTTTCATGCTTCTAGGGAGCCAAAACTCAAGATTTGGCTTATGGTTAAAAGTGACTTAAAAGGACCCAAATGCTCACTTCGAGGGCTTAAAACGTGTTTATTCACTGCGGGAAGAGATATAAACAATAGTTAGAGTGAATTAATGTTCATGCGAGAACGTTCAATTTTTCATGCAAAACGATCGATGACCCGCGACCTGATGAAATGACTCTGAGATTACCAAAATGTTCCGTTTTGAAAATTTTCATCTTTCAACTAATTTTGACTCTCAGAGGTGGATCATCACTTTTGGAGATAAAATGAGCATCGTTATCGTCATTTTCATGCTTCTAGGGAGCCAAAACTCAAGATTTGGCTTATGGTTAAAAGTGACTTAAAAGGACCCAAATGCTCACGTTGAGGGCTTAAAACGTGTTTATTCACTGCGGAAAGAGATATAAACAATATTTAGAGTGAATTAATGTTCATGCGAGAACGTTCAATTTTTCATGCAAAACGATCGATGACCCGCGACCTGATGAAATGACTCTGAGATGACCAAAATGTTCCGTTTTGAAAAAGTTCATCTTTCAACTAATTTTGAATCTCAGAGGTGGATCATCACTTTTGGAGATAAAATGAGCATCCTTATCGTCATTTTCATGCTTCTAGGGAGCCAAAACTCAAGATTTGGCTTATGGTTAAAAGTGACTTAAAAGGACCCAAATGCTCACTTTGAGGGCTTAAAACGTGTTTATTCGCTGCGGGAAGAGATATAAACAATAGTTAGAGTGAATTAATGTTCATGCGAGAACGTTCAATTTTTCATGCAAAACGATCGATGACCCGCGACCTGATGAAATGACTCTGAGATTACCAAAATGTTCCGTTTTGAAAATTTTCATCTTTCAACCAATTTTGACTCTCAGAGGTGGATCATCACTTTTGGAGATAAAATGAGCATCGTTATCGTCATTTTCATGCTTCTAGGGAGCCAAAACTCAAGATTTGGCTTATGGTTAAAAGTGACTTAAAAGGACCCAAATGCTCACTTGGAGGGCTTAAAACGTGTTTATTCACTGCGGGAAGAGATATAAACAACATTTAAAATGAATTATTGTTCATGCGAGAACGTTCCATTTTTCATGCAAAACGATCGATGACCCGCGACCTGATGAAATTACTCTGAGATGACCAAAATGGTCCGTTTTTGAAAATGTTCATCTTTCAACTAATTTTGACTCTCAGAGGTTGATCATCACATTTGGAGATAAAATGAGCATCGTTATCGTCATTTTCATGCTTCTAGGGAGCCAAAACTCAAGATTTGGCTTATGGTTAAAAGTGACTTAAAAGGACCCAAATGCTCACTTTGAGGGCTTAAAACGTGTTTATTCACTGCGGAAAGAGATATAAACAATATTTAGAGTGAATTAATGTTCATGCGAGAACGTTCAATTTTTCATGCAAAACGATCGATGACCCGCGACCTGATGAAATGACTCTGAGATGACCAAAATGTTCCGTTTTGAAAATTTTCATCTTTCAACTAATTTTGACTCTCAGAGGTGGATCATCACTTTTGGAGATAAAATGATCATCGTTATCGTCATTTTCATGCTTCTAGGGAGCCAAAACTCAAGATTTGGCTTATGGTTAAAAGTGACTTAAAAGGACCCAAATGCTCACTTGGAGGGCTTAAAACGTGTTTATTCACTGCGGGAAGAGATATAAACAACATTTAGAGTAAATTATTGTTCATGCGAGAACGTTCAATTTTTCATGCAAAACGATCGATGACCCACGACCTGATGAAATGACTCTGAGATGACCAAAATGGTCCGTTTTGAAAATGTTCATCTTTCAACTAATTTTGACTCTCAGAGGTTGATCATCACTTTTGGAGATAAAATGAGCATCGTTATTGTCATTTTCATGCTTCTAGGGAGCCAAAACTCAAGATTTGGCTTATGGTTAAAAGTGACTTAAAAGGACCCAAATGCTCACTTTGAGGGCTTAAAACGTGTTTATTCACTGCGGAAAGAGATATAAACAATATTTAGAGTGAATTAATGTTCATGCGAGAACGTTCAATTTTTCATGCAAAACGATCGATGACCCGCGACCTGATGAAATGACTCTGAGATGACCAAAATGTTACGTTTTGAAAATTTTCATCTTTCAACCAATTTTGACTCTCAGAGGTGGATCATCACTTTTGGAGATAAAATGAGCATTGTTATCGTCATTTTCATGCTTCTAGGGAGCCAAAACTCAAGATTTGGCTTATGGTTAAAAGTGACTTAATAGGACCCAAATGCTCACTTGGAGGGCTTAAAACGTGTTTATTCACTGCGGGAAGAGATATAAACAATATTTAGAGTGAATTAATGTTCATGCGAGAACGTTCAATTTTTCATGCAAAACGATCGATGACCCGCGACCTGATGAAATGACTCTGAGATGACCAAAATGTTCCGTTTTGAAAATTTTCATCTTTCAACTAATTTTGACTCTCAGAGGTGGATCATCACTTTTGGAGATAAAATGAGCATCGTTATCGTCATTTTCATGCTTCTAGGGAGCCAAAACTCAAGATTTGGCTTATGGTTAAAAGTGACTTAAAAGGACCCAAATGCTCACTTCGAGGGCTTAAAACGTGTTTATTCACTGCCGGAAGAGATATAAACAATAGAGAGTGAATTAATGTTCATGCGAGAACGTTCAATTTTTCATGCAAAACAATCGATGACCCGCGACCTGATGAAATTGCTCTGAGATGACCAAAATGGTCCGTTTTGAAAATGTTCATCTTTCAACTAATTTTGACTCTCAGAGGTGGATCATCACTTTTGGAGATAAAATGAGCATCGTTATCGTCATTTTCATGCTTCTAGGGAGCCAAAACTCAAGATTTGGCTTATGGTTAAAAGTGACTTAAAAGGACCCAAATGCTCACTTTGAGGGCTTAAAACGTGTTTATTCACTGCGGAAAGAGATATAAACAATATTTAGAGTGAATTAATGTTCATGCGAGAACGTTCAATTTTTCATGCAAAACGATCGATGACCCGCGACCTGATGAAATGACTCTGAGATTACCAAAATGTTCCGTTTTGAAAATTTTCATCTTTCAACCAATTTTGACTCTCAGAGGTGGATCATCACTTTTGGAGATAAAATGAGCATCGTTATCGTCATTTTCATGCTTCTAGGGAGCCAAAACTCAAGATTTGGCTTATGGTTAAAAGTGACTTAAAAGGACCCAAATGCTCACTTGGAGGGCTTAAAACGTGTTTATTCACTGCGGGAAGAGATATAAACAACATTTAACCCCTTCGACGCTCATGACGAGCTGGGCTCGTCATGAGGTAGCCTCCTCGCACGCTCATGACGAGCCCAGCTCGTCATGAATAATGGGTTTTTGAAAATCCGAGCGCAGGAAGGGAAAATGTGCCGCGAGGATGTGGTTAAAATGAATTATTGTTCATGCGAGAACGTTCCATTTTTCATGCAAAACGATCGATGACCCGCGACCTGATGAAATTACTCTGAGATGACCAAAATGGTCCGTTTTTGAAAATTTTCATCTTTCAACTAATTTTGACTCTCAGAGGTTGATCATCACATTTGGAGATAAAATGAGCATCGTTATCGTCATTTTCATGCTTCTAGGGAGCCAAAACTCAAGATTTGGCTTATGGTTAAAAGTGACTTAAAAGGACCCAAATGCTCACTTTGAGGGCTTAAAACGTGTTTATTCACTGCGGAAAGAGATATAAACAATATTTAGAGTGAATTAATGTTCATGCGAGAACGTTCAATTTTTCATGCAAAACGATCGATGACCCGCGACCTGATGAAATGACTCTGAGATGACCAAAATGTTCCGTTTTGAAAATTTTCATCTTTCAACTAATTTTGACTCTCAGAGGTGGATCATCACTTTTGGAGATAAAATGAGCATCGTTATCGTCATTTTCATGCTTCTAGGGAGCCAAAACTCAAGATTTGGCTTATGGTTAAAAGTGACTTAAAAGGACCCAAATGCTCACTTGGAGGGCTTAAAACGTGTTTATTCACTGCGGGAAGAGATATAAACAACATTTAGAGTAAATTATTGTTCATGCGAGAACGTTCAATTTTTCATGCAAAACGATCGATGACCCACGACCTGATGAAATGACTCTGAGATGACCAAAATGGTCCGTTTTGAAAATGTTCATCTTTCAACTAATTTTGACTCTCAGAGGTTGATCATCACTTTTGGAGATAAAATGAGCATCGTTATTGTCATTTTCATGCTTCTAGGGAGCCAAAACTCAAGATTTGAGTTATGGTTAAAAGTGACTTAAAAGGACCCAAATGCTCACTTTGAGGGCTTAAAACGTGTTTATTCACTGCGGAAAGAGATATAAACAATATTTAGAGTGAATTAATGTTCATGCGAGAACGTTCAATTTTTCATGCAAAACGATCGATGACCCGCGACCTGATGAAATGACTCTGAGATGACCAAAATGTTACGTTTTGAAAATTTTCATCTTTCAACCAATTTTGACTCTCAGAGGTGGATCATCACTTTTGGAGATAAAATGAGCATTGTTATCGTCATTTTCATGCTTCTAGGGAGCCAAAACTCAAGATTTGGCTTATGGTTAAAAGTGACTTAATAGGACCCAAATGCTCACTTGGAGGGCTTAAAACGTGTTTATTCACTGCGGGAAGAGATATAAACAATAGAGAGTGAATTAATGTTCATGCGAGAACGTTCAATTTTTCATGCAAAACGATCGATGACCCGTGACCTGATGAAATGACTCTGAGATGACCAAAATGTTCCGTTTTGAAAATTTTCATCTTTCAACTAATTTTGACTCTCAGAGGTGGATCATCACTTTTGGAGATAAAATGAGCATCGTTATCGTCATTTTCATGCTTCTAGGGAGCCAAAACTCAAGATTTGGCTTATGGTTAAAAGTGACTTAAAAGGACCCAAATGCTCACTTCGAGGGCTTAAAACGTGTTTATTCACTGCCGGAAGAGATATAAACAATAGAGAGTGAATTAATGTTCATGCGAGAACGTTCAATTTTTCATGCAAAACAATCGATGACCCGCGACCTGATGAAATTGCTCTGAGATGACCAAAATGGTCCGTTTTGAAAATGTTCATCTTTCAACTAATTTTGACTCTCAGAGGTGGATCATCACTTTTGGAGATAAAATGAGCATCGTTATCGTCATTTTCATGCTTCTAGGGAGCCAAAACTCAAGATTTGGCTCATGGTTAAAAGTGACTGAAAAGGCCCAAAATGCTCACTTCGAGGGCTTAAAACATGTTTATTCACTGCGGGAAGAGATATAAACAATAGTTAGAGTGAATTAATGTTCATGCGAGAACGTTCAATTTTTCATGCAAAACGATCGATGACCCGCGACCTGATGAAATGACTCTGAGATGACCAAAATGTTCGGTTTTGAAAATTTTCATCTTTCAACTAATTTTGACTCTCAGAGGTGGATCATCACTTTTGGAGATAAAATGAGCATCGTTATAGTCATTTTCATGCTTCTAGGGAGCCAAAACTCAAGATTTGGCTTATGGTTAAAAGTGACTTAAAAGGACCCAAATGCTCACTTCGAGGGCTTAAAACGTGTTTATTCACTGCAGGAAGAGATATAAACAACATTTAGAGTAAATTATTGTTCATGCGAGAACGTTCAATTTTTCATGCAAAACGATCGATGACCCGCGACCTGATGAAATTGCTCTGAGATGACCAAAATGGTCCGTTTTGAAATTTTTCATCTTTCAACTAATTTTGACTCTCAGAGGTTGATCATCACTTTTGGAGATAAAATGAGCATCGTTATCGTCATTTTCATGCTTCTAGGGAGCCAAAACTCAAGATTTGGCTTATGTTTAAAAGTGACTTAAAAGGACCCAAATGCTCACTTTGAGGGCTTAAAACGTGTTTATTCACTGCGGAAAGAGATATAAACAATATTTAGAGTGAATTAATGTTCATGCAAGAACGTTCAATTTTTCATGCAAAACGATCGATGACCCGCGACCTGATGAAATGACTCTGAGATGACCAAAATGTTCCGTTTTGAAAAAGTTCATCTTTCAACTAATTTTGACTCTCAGAGGTGGATCATCACTTTTGGAGATAAAATGAGCATCGTTATCGTCATTTTCATGCTTCTAGGGAGCCAAAACTCAAGATTTGGCTTATGGTTAAAAGTGACTTAAAAGGACCCAAATGCTCACTTGGAGGGCTTAAAACGTGTTTATTCACTGCGGGAAGAGATATAAACAACATTTAGAGTAAATTATTGTTCATGCGAGAACGTTCAATTTTTCATGCAAAACGATCGATGACCCGCGACCTGATGAAATTACTCTGAGATGACCAAAATGGTCCGTTTTGAAAATGTTCATCTTTCAACTAATTTTGACTCTCAGAGGTTGATCATCACTTTTGGAGATAAAATGAGCATCGCTATCGTCATTTTCATGCTTCTAGGGAGCCAAAGCGCAAGATTTGGCTTATGGTTAAAAGTGACTTAAAAGGACCCAAATGCTCACTTTGAGGGCTTAAAACGTGTTTATTCACTGCGGAAAGAGATATAAACAATATTTAGAGTGAATTAATGTTCATGCAAGAACGTTCAATTTTTCATGCAAAACGATCGATGACCCGCGACCTGATGAAATGACTTTGAGATGACCAAAATGTTCCGTCTTGAAAATTTTCATCTTTCAACTAATTTTGACTCTCAGAGGTGGATCATCACTTTTGGAGATAAAATGAGCATCGTTATCGTCATTTTCATGCTTCTAGGGAGCCAAAACTCAAGATTTGGCTTATGGTTAAAAGTGACTTAAAAGGACCCAAATGCTCACTTCGAGGGCTTAAAACGTGTTTATTCACTGCGGGAAGAGATATAAACAATAGTTAGAGTGAATTAATGTTCATGCGAGAACGTTCAATTTTTCATGCAAAACGATCGATGACCCGCGACCTGATGAAATTGCTCTGAGATGACCAAAATGTTACGTTTTGAAAATGTTCATCTTTCAACTAATTTTGACTCTCAGAGGTTGATCATCACTTTTGGAGATAAAATGAGCATCGTTATCGTCATTTTCATGCTTCTAGGGAGCCAAAACTCAAGATTTGGCTTATGGTTAAAAGTGACTTAAAAGGACCCAAATGCTCACTTTGAGGGCTTAAAACGTGTTTATTCACTGCGGAAAGAGATATAAACAATATTTAGAGTGAATTAATGTTCATGCGAGAACGTTCAATTTTTCATGCAAAACGATCGATGACCCGCGACCTGATGAAATTGCTCTGAGATGACCAAAATGGTCCGTTTTGAAAAAGTTCATCTTTCAACTAATTTTGACTCTCAGAGGTGGATCATCACTTTTGGAGATAAAATGAGCATCGTTATCGCCATTTTCATGCTTCTAGGGAGCCAAAACTCAAGATTTGGCTCATGGTTAAAAGTGACTGAAAAGGCCCAAAATGCTCACTTCGAGGGCTTAAAACATGTTTATTCACTGCGGGAAGAGATATAAACAATAGTTAGAGTGAATTAATGTTCATGCGAGAACGTTCAATTTTTCATGCAAAACGATCGATGACCCGCGACCTGATGAAATGACTCTGAGATGACCAAAATGTTCGGTTTTGAAAATTTTCATCTTTCAACTAATTTTGACTCTCAGAGGTGGATCATCACTTTTGGAGATAAAATGAGCATCGTTATAGTCATTTTCATGCTTCTAGGGAGCCAAAACTCAAGATTTGGCTTATGGTTAAAAGTGACTTAAAAGGACCCAAATGCTCACTTCGAGGGCTTAAAACGTGTTTATTCACTGCAGGAAGAGATATAAACAACATTTAGAGTAAATTATTGTTCATGCGAGAACGTTCAATTTTTCATGCAAAACGATCGATGACCCGCGACCTGATGAAATTGCTCTGAGATGACCAAAATGGTCCGTTTTGAAATTTTTCATCTTTCAACTAATTTTGACTCTCAGAGGTTGATCATCACTTTTGGAGATAAAATGAGCATCGTTATCGTCATTTTCATGCTTCTAGGGAGCCAAAACTCAAGATTTGGCTTATGGTTAAAAGTGACTTAAAAGGACCCAAATGCTCACTTTGAGGGCTTAAAACGTGTTTATTCACTGCGGAAAGAGATATAAACAATATTTAGAGTGAATTAATGTTCATGCGAGAACGTTCAATTTTTCATGCAAAACGATCGATGACCCGCGACCTGATGAAATGACTCTGAGATGACCAAAATGTTCCGTTTTGAAAAAGTTCATCTTTCAACTAATTTTGACTCTCAGAGGTGGATCATCACTTTTGGAGATAAAATGAGCATCGTTATCGTCATTTTCATGCTTCTAGGGAGCCAAAACTCAAGATTTGGCTTATGGTTAAAAGTGACTTAAAAGGACCCAAATGCTCACTTGGAGGGCTTAAAACGTGTTTATTCACTGCGGGAAGAGATATAAACAACATTTAGAGTAAATTATTGTTCATGCGAGAACGTTCAATTTTTCATGCAAAACGATCGATGACCCGCGACCTGATGAAATTACTCTGAGATGACCAAAATGGTCCGTTTTGAAAATTTTCATCTTTCAACTAATTTTGACTCTCAGAGGTTGATCATCACTTTTGGAGATAAAATGAGCATCGCTATCGTCATTTTCATGCTTCTAGGGAGCCAAAACGCAAGATTTGGCTTATGGTTAAAAGTGACTTAAAAGGACCCAAATGCTCACTTTGAGGGCTTAAAACGTGTTTATTCACTGCGGAAAGAGATATAAACAATATTTAGAGTGAATTAATGTTCATGCGAGAACGTTCAATTTTTCATGCAAAACGATCGATGACCCGCGACCTGATGAAATGACTCTGAGATTACCAAAATGTTCCGTTTTGAAAATTTTCATCTTTCAACTAATTTTGACTCTCAGAGTGTAGTGTAGCTCCTATTTTCCCAATAGGCTCTGCGCATTGGAATAGTACCTACAGCAGTAAAGGCCTAGGCCAGACGTTAACTAGGTCTACTACTGTCGATGCTAGACTTAATTTTTGGGTTTGCCAGCTAAGCTCAGAGTTCGCTAGAAACTTTCTCGAATGTTCAAGGAAGGATTAACTCCCCTGATTAGACAAGAAGGGATTTAGTTTCTGACAACCATAGAACATGACAACTTTGCTCTCCCCTAATCAAGAGTCAATCTCGAGAGTCGTGTGAGCACAAGGCAATTATTTTACTCAGTCAGTACGTGCATTCTTAGTCTCATCAGAATGTAGAGAAAAGGAAGAGACGGGCGTGTTCAATAAAAGGTGTTATTTATTGATCAGTCTCTTTTCTCGTACAAGAGAAATGGATCGATATTATTGCAATACTTATAGTTAAGTAAAGTGCATACATTAAAAGCAATAGTATAAAATAATACTGTAAAAACATTGATATGGTTTCTGAGCCATATGATGTTTTGAAATGATTAAAATATATTTACATACACATATACATTTGACTAAACGTACTCAACTGGTGTTTCTAAATACGCCTACCCCGTGTACCTGACCTAAGTCTAATGCGTGGGCGGGAATAGAAAGTTACAGTTTAAGTTAAGTTTGTTTTTGCCAAGTGAATAACTAAAGAATTCTCTAGGAGGGGTTATTCAGTTCTGTACCTGGAATTTAGGATGGATGAGGAATGGTATCTCTTTCTCTGCTCTCGATATTCCAGGCTGCCTGCGAGGGCTACCCGGAAGCGCCGGTGCTGGGTCTCTCGGCTTGAGATAGCAGCACATCTCTCAGCGCGTCAGGAAGGCGGGGCTGCTGCCTGCGGGGTCTGCTTCTGCTCTCGGCTTCGGCAAGTATGGCTGCTCCGTCTTGTCACCACGCCTGTGTTTTGCATAGGGCAAGGTCGGCAATATTTATACCTTAAAGGTGCCGGGATTGACGTAAGGATGGACATAGGTACGTCAATAAAGATGTCATACGACTTGCTCGTTAGCACATTCTTTACTAAAGTTCTCTGTGTAATCAAAACAATGGCCGCACGGATTATCCAGGTTGTCATAGGTTTGATTTGTTATGAGAACGTCGTATGCCTTATCAGGGGCTGGAGGAATGTCGCTTGTCTAATTAGATCTCAAGCGTTATGACCTAATCAGATAACACGTTCCTGTGCCGTAGTGTGACTGCGTCAGATAACGGTATCTGCATCATGGGGGATTTCTTGCCTCATGGGCTGACTGTTAGTTAACTAGCTAGGTAGTTTAACCAGAATAGGGTCAGGAATAGGGGGATCGATTCAGAACCTATAGAAATACACGACACCCACTCCACGCTAACTATGGTCATATCTACTAATCTATGCATAGTATAACATAGTACAACATACTATAGAGTATAGTGTATACCTTACCACCCCAAAATACATAAATGCATTTTGAAATTTTCAAATATACTGAAAAATTGCAGTCATATATATTGTATGCACTTAAGCTATGAATTAAATGCAAAAGTAAACACGCATTGTTATGCATTATTGCTTGTTGGTATATGAGAAATACACATGAAATGGCTCTTAATATGGCTATACAGAAAAAAAGTCGAAACCATTTCATCACATAAAATATATTGTGAACATACCAGCGGGCAGCTAAAGTCTATATAAAGTCTATAAAGTATCTAAAAAAATAGAAATCTTAGTTCTCTAGGAATAGTTTCTTACTTTAAGCAGAAGATCAGTGTCCCGG
Organism: Lissotriton helveticus; assembly: GCF_964261635.1. NCBI lineage: Eukaryota > Metazoa > Chordata > Amphibia > Caudata > Salamandridae > Lissotriton > Lissotriton helveticus. The sequence continues at coordinate 1,163,347,800 of NC_136069.1, read as the reverse complement.
GGCAAAAATATATAGAAAAATATTTTAAGGGCTTGCTGAAAAAAGTTGCTGTCCGTGAACTGGATTGTAATTGTTCATGTGACTTTATTTTCTAAAAGTTGAAGGCCGAATTCAGGGAACGCCGTGTGCGAGTTTACTCAAAAGTCTCTATTTCTGTTCCGGAGAGAACATCATATCATTCAGGCTTTCGAAAAAACTGTCAACAGCTTCATGGGAAAGTTCCACTAAGTCGGAAATAGGGGTAACCATGCATTCATGCGCATGATTGTCTGCATTGACATTCTGATTTGCATTGCTGACAGAAGGTCGTACCTGTTCGATGTTGCTTTCATCTTGAACTTCACTACTCTTCAATCGCAGTGGTGAAGATTCCAGGAATGCCGTCATCAGAATTGGCAGCCTTTGAGGGCAGCACAAAGCGTGAACCTTGGTAGGAACCAGCAGTGTATCTGCATCCACCGGCGCATCCGATTGTAGTGTCAGACAGGTGTCTAACACACATTCTTCTCCGCATAGCAGACACCTTAGTACAGGTAAAACACACCTTTGCCACATTGGTCGAAATGATAGAAACCAAGTCATGTTTAGGTCTCTAAGCCGGGAGAGTCCCAGGATTTTTGATATCCGGTCCCGGTATCCAATGGCTAGGATCGTATCTTCCATTGTCGTGAGAGTTTGTTCTGTGACATGGGTTGCCATAACGAAAAATAAGGACTAGGAATAGGATTCCTGCAATTAGTCCCAGGATCAAGGGAAGTCCGCCAAAAATCGAATGGACGAAATCTGGAAAAATACCCAGTATGGCTTTGAATGGTGTTAATGCCATCGAAAATACTGTCTTAAATACCTTTGAGACCCCAGTGGTATCAGAAATATTTAAGATTTCGCTCAGGATTTCCGCGAAATGTACGGGGGAATTAGTTGATAATAATGTATGTATCTCTGCAGTCGTCCTTGCGACTTGTAGATCATACGTTTCTTTAGATGACGTGAGCCTTGTAGGCGTCTGAAGAAGCACTGTTTTCATTCTGCTTAAAGTGTCTATTCGAATAGAAGTAATTTTCAAACCGGGCCATGCCCTTGCCTCCCTGTCTGGAAAGGAGCTGGGGAACAAAGAACGTCCACAGCACTTGACCTTCGCCGTCGTAGTGACGAGATAAGGAGTCCCGGGCATAAGACTACAACATCTGCGGTCTACAATAAGAATGTAACTCCCATTATAGAGTCTTTGAAAGAATGGTTCTATTTCAGTTGCAGGTGCGCCTTGCTGGTGACATGAAAGGTTGTATGAATTCCCTTCACAGGCTCCGTGCAAACTAATACCGTTACACAGAAGCGTGCCGCTTAGTGACATAGCACAATTGTTGCCACTAAGAAACACTTTCTGTCCTTTGTTACTGACACATGCATGTGAATAGGGCAGGTTCCAAGTTGTTTTAAGGTACCCCTTTCCCAATTTCTCGTACATGCCAGCCTGTATATATTTTTGGCAGTATTGAAACCTGAAGGTTGAGATTGGAATATTTATGATTCCGTGGATTATCCATTCACTGACAGGTCGTTCTGACATTGTCATTGGTAATCTTTCTAGTTTTTCAATGCTCAAGATTGTATAATCAGCACCCTTCTGCGCCATACCGATTTGTCTATCAGTAAGGTTAAAGATTTGGAATAGTGATGTAGTGTTGATTAAACGCCAAGGCACATAGCCTGAACGCAGATTTTGTAACGTCCAGCCAAGCTGTACGATAGAACGCAATTGTGACTGACCATGTTGAAATAACAGTAAGTCTTGCGATAATATATCGATTGCTGAAGACACAATGCTGTCCAATGAAAAATTCTGGAGGACAGAGTCATTAACCCATTGTCCACTACAGAAAGTGATTTTTCCAAATTAATACGATCAATTTCACGTATTCTCTCTGCTGTTTCAATTTGAGTAACCTTCCAGGCCTCATTGTATGCTGCATATACAGAGGCTGCTATGAAACGCTTTTGACGCTGTTTGCGTGGTCCCATTATGAAATCACGCAAGTCAGCACCATCAGTAAGTAAAGTTAGGTGTTGCTTAATTTCAGGCAGTGTGGAAGACTGCAGCCATTGAAGGCATAATTTGCCCACACTGTAGGTTGTTATTATCCCTGGGTGATGTCTTTGGGGATATCTAGGGTCTGGCCTGGTCATTTTGAAACCCTGTGTTTTATTCAGGAATCTATCTTGACAGTTATTTGTATCTGTGGGCCAGATCAACCATTGTTTCCAATCAGGATGTGTTCTGTTTTGGTTAAGTATATGGTTTATGTCTATTTCTTCATCAGAGTTATTGCTAAACATTGTTGGCTTTGGAATAGACGGGTTATTTAAATCTTTGATTTTGGCTAAGCCAAGACAGGTGGTTTGTTGAACAGTGTCATTTAAAAATATCATTTGTTCTGGGATCATGCAGGCTCTAAACAAAGCTTCTATACCCTGTACTTGCCATTCTTTTGTACCCCAAACACTTTTCAAATCAACATTTTTGTCCCAATAATCGAATCCAAAAGTATTCATTTTTTCAAAGAATGAATCAGAATAAATCAATTTTGTGTTGGTTATCATGGTTTTGGTCCCTGTCTTGTTTGACAATTTATAATAAAATGTTTCAGCATTACTAGTGTTAAAACCTTGAAAGTATGAATATTTGTCATAAACGGTTCTAGAGCTCCCTTTTGGAGGTGTAGCACAATGTTCCCATTGATTAAAATTTAAAACATTTCTAGGTTGTGCAGATTTATGCAAGAAATGGTTACCATAGTGGTTATAGCAATACATACTATCATAATTTGTAGAACCTTGCAAATAATCATGTTTTGTAAATTTAGCAGACATTACTAAGTCAGACATCATATTGTTTATACTTTCAAAGTCCCAATCAGCAAATGAGTTTGGTTTTGCAAAGTCACTCAAAGAGATCTTAATTTGGTGTGGATATTTCAGGATCTCGACCGGACCATAAATTTCATAGTCAGTGTTGTCCCAGGCTACCCCACCAGGTATTGGAATTGCTGTGAAGTTGGCTGAAGAAAGTTCTGAAGAAAGTTCTCTTTTCTCGACGTGTGAAGATGTGTGTGGTTTGAGGACCAAGTTGATGTTCTGACTTGCTGTGTCCATTTTAGCATATTTTCCCTCAATGAAGCGTCCCAAAGTAAATACCATGATGAGCCAAAGTATGAGGATAAATGCACCAAAACCCACCCAAAATTCAATCCATGGAGAAATCAGATATGTTTCTTTTAGTTGTTTCAAAAGTTCCTTCGCTTTGTCTTTAAAGGATTTTGATGATGGCTGTGTCTTTTGTTCGCTGAAGCCTTCAGAGGAATCATCGAAGTTGATGAAGTAACCAGATGCAGTTCTGTCAATTGTTCCAATTGGTTCAGGATTTTTGTTTTTTGCATTTTCACTTGGTACTTCAGTATAGATTGGTGTGTCTCTGCTAAATGTCTTTATTTGGGTTTTCAGAGGTCTAAGTTCTATTGCATTGTTGCATAGTCCTTGTTGTTCTTCTGTAGGCGTTTCGAATGTGATGAGCCTCTTTGTTAGGACCTCTGTACTGGTAGCAAACCTTGGTGTTCTGCTACTTATTGGGAGTCCACTTGGCCTACTGTTTGTTATCGGCCACATGTTGTGGTTTTACCAGGTCGATGGATACAACTCGGTTCTCCTTTTTTCCAGCAAGTGGCGGTAGTACAACTGATCTTGTCCCGTTGACAGACAAGACAGGAACTGCTTTTCTGTAAGAAGGCCCAAATTCCTTCTTTACCGCGATCTTCTCCCTGACTAGATCCCCGACTTTTGGAATCCAGACAGGTCTTGCTGGGACAGGTGGTGATTCTTCAGTGGTTGTTGGCTGTTGTTTCAACTGTATGTTGCTCAGGTCTTTTCTTGTTTTGTTTAAGTCCTGCAAAATAGCCAAACGGTCTTTGACATCAAAGCTTTTTTCTATTACCACTGAAGTCTGACTATCAAGGTCAGAGATCAACATCCTAGTTCCGAATAATAATTCGTACGGACTGAATCCCTTCAGAGAATTTCTTGGCAAGTTATTTAGACTACGTTGGACACTTATTAGATGTTTGACCCACCCAGCTCCCGAACCTAATATCCTTTCTATTATAGATTGCTTTCTGCCTTGGTTTTTTCTTTACACCGTCCCATACCCTCAGGAAGGAAGTGAGAAGATTCCCGCTGGGCTGTGCTCATTTGGCCATTCTTTCCCCCCCCAGGCTGGATTGCCTGAGAAAAAGAAAAAAATGGTCGAACGTAGCATGCTCTTAGCGTATATGCCATTTAGACTCGCAAATCTTGTATAACAGTCCGGACGTCAGCTGAGTGCTGTGGATCTACATTATAAGTGGGAACTAGCCTGTATATGTTAATCGCAAGCCATTCTTTTTGCTGGTAATATTATCTGCCTTGATACGACGAGGTATTAAACTGCTTCTCTCCCCACTGCGATCTCTGTTGCAGTTTGGGCAGTTTTTTACAAACATGGTGTAGTGCAGGCTCATGCCTGGCCACCAGTACCGTGATTGTAAATCTTCCAGAGAATCTTTTAATTTAAGGTGTCTGTGACCCTCGCCCATGTGTGCGTCTGCGATTAACAAGTTTCTCCTGTCCATGTTTGGAATCACTCTATCCCCCACTCCAGGGATTCGAGCAAAAGGGACGGAGTTTGCATCGATTATGTATGTATAATTGAGTGGATAGTTGATCGGTAACACTGAGCAGTCGCCTATTGATGACGTTTTCACCGCCAGCAATGTTTCACCGTCAATGTATTTTAATGTACGCTTTTTCCGATCTACGGGAGCCGATTTAGTGGCTGCCGCTGCGGCTGTCTCAGCCAATGAATTCCCTACAACGTGAACGCCATCACGTTGATGACTCAGTGAGTGAGTCACGTGAGTCTTTGGTAGTTCTGTCTTCAAAAGAGCTACTTGTTCCCAGAGAAGTCTCTGCTTTATTGGTGCATCTGTGTCATCTTTGTAACCGTTCTGAATCCATGTCTGCAAATCCTTGTTATATGCTTTGACGCAGTAATATGAATCTGACACTATAAGTGTCGGGAATTTGCGATCCGCATTATCTAGCGCCATTTTCAAAGCTATTATTTCAGTTTGTAGTTCTGAATTAGTTTCTACTGAGTGTGATTTTGTTAATAGAGGTCTTAGTTTACCTCCGCGCCACACTTCTTTTGTAATCTCACATGTGGGGTTGTATGCTTGTTCTCCCCAAACGGAGGGTTGAGCATGTCCGTCTGTATAGATTACACAGGCGTAATGTCATAGAGGAAGAATGTCGATTGGCAGAGGATACGTCTTTTCATATTTTAGATTTTTTAATTCTTCTAGTTCTGGATCAAAGTAGTAGTATACTTTGTCCGTTGTGATTGAATTCACCCATTGTATCCATTCCGGATCCAATGTTGTTGTTGGTAAATTACACGGTGTTGTTAATGCCTCAAAGGCTGATTCAGCTGTTCTGACTGTGATATGTCTACCGTCAGCTATGTCTTTTTCTCTAGCTATTGCGGTTTGAACTGCTTGAACAATTTTTCCTTTGTTGCTGAATCTCTGTTCAGCTTTTGTGTACAAGTGTGATTTGAATGCAATTGGTACCTTTTCTCCCTCATTAGAGGTCAGGTATGTGAATCCGCATCTCCCTGGGATGACTCGGATCACAAGGTTGCGTGTATTATCACGTGTTTCTAATTTTGTCTTAATTAGCATGTCTGTTTGTAAGGATCTCAAAATGTCTGTGTGTGTTTGAGTCCAACTGGATCTTTTAAAATCTGGTTTAATTAGATCGTAAAGGGGTTTGACCCTTTCTGCGTAATTTGCAATGTAAGTTCTTCCGAAATTTAGGAAGCCTAGAATTGACTGTAGGTTTTTTAGTGTTTTAGGAGCTTGGATTACGGCACATTTCTCTAGGAAATTGTCTGCCAGGCTTTTGCCTTCACTTGATAACTCATATCCTAAGAATAGGACCGTCAGATGGGCAATTCTGGACTTTTTCAAGTTGAATTTGTAACCCTCTGCAGCGAAACCAAGTATTATGGTGTTCACTCTTTTCAAGTGAGTCTCCAAGTCATCATCTGTTAAGTAAATGTCATCGACATAAGATAATGCTTCATCATCATATTGTTGTAGTAATTCTGTTACTCTCGCTGAGAATACCCCCGGGCTGTTCTTGTACCCCTGGGCTAACCGACAGAATTGTTTTTGAGTGCCATTTACTGAGAAAGCTGTTAAATATCTGCTCTCTGGTGCTATGTTTTGACAAAAGAATCCGTTGGAGATGTCCAAGGTAGTTTTGTATTTTTTGCGCACTATGTTATTCATTAGTGCAGCACTGTGTGAGTTTTGCACTGCAAAAGTTTTGCAACATGTGTTAAGGTGTCGGTAATCCAAAACTAGACGATATGAATTGTCTGGTTTGGAGACCGGAAACAAAGGATTGTTCATTTGTGAGGTGCAAGTTTCAATCACCCCCTGGTATTCTAGCTGATCTAGTATTTCATTTACTTGTTTTTTAGCTTCTTGCTTAATTGAGTACTGCCTTTGTGCAGTTGGTTGTGATTTTAACTGGACTTTGTGAGGAGGAGAATCCTCATCCCATCCTACATGATTTTTATATAAAGCAGGTGTTAAGGCCACTGCCCACTTTCTAGCAAGTGTGTATTTTTTATGAATCGGGATTTGATTCGAGAAGGCAGGCATAATTACTTCTTCGCCATGAGGGCACTCCCTGACAAACTCTGGTGGCCAGTCTTTTTCAGCTAGAAGGATGTCATAGCCTTTTGAGAGGTTATCCCAAAATAGTCCCCTAATTTTCCTAGTCTTATCTCCCTCTATACGTAATGTTATCTCGTATATTTTGTGGGGCTTGCTAACTCTGGTATCTGCAGTTTCCACTTGAAGGTATTCATTCGTGTCCACTGTCTCCAGATGATTCATAAGGACTTTGCGAGCTATGCTCACCTCTGCTGCGCTGTCTAGCATTGTCTGAGCCCACTCTCCGTTTTTCAGTTGTGTCCTCAGTATTCTCGGCATTGTTAACTACCTTGATACTGGCTACCTTCTTTTTTGGAAATTGTGATTTCTTTTTCAGTTGAGCAGATTCCTTGTCTTTGGACTTGGCGTGCTCTTCTGATCGTCCTCTTCTTTCCGATTTCTGCGAGGAATTCTGAAAAGATTGAGAGGGACGTGTATCAATGTCTTGATATCTATCAGGTTTTTTAATATTATCCCTATTTCTAAGGTTATATCTATTCCCAGAGGGTTCACTCTGGGGTGACCTTTGTCTCGGGTTTGGAGATTTCTCTCTTCGCCTAGGAGACCTTCCTCTGGACTGGAATTTCTTTTCTTTAGGATTGGATTGTTTGTTCCCATCCCAGTTCTTTTTTGGTGAATTATTATTATTATTAAAAAACACTTTTTCTGGACTTGTAGTCAGTTGCCGTTTTACTGGTATTCCACCTAGACTATCTCTGCCTAGTTCTTCATAGGATTTTTCTATGATTCTGGCAATTTCAGCTGGTTGGTCTGCTATATCTGTCTCTTTTAACCTCTGGCGGATCGCCACGTTTGCTGCTTCACCCTTTATGTTGGCTAGTAATATAGCCGAGACCTGCTTGAAGTCTTTTAGTAATTTCATACCAAGAGTTAAAGCAGGTTCTGGACCGTATTCATCTTGAATTTGTTTTAGCACATCTGGTATTACCGAAATGGATGGAACACCGTGCGTTTTTGTGTAGATGGAAGCAAAGACTGTACCCCAAGTGTCACAGTCCTCAATGTGTGGTGCGATTCCCATTGGGAGACATATAGTCAGAATCCTGTGTTTTTCTAATGGGGTGGTGTCAGGAAACACCGCCTCTATTTGGGTAATTTTCTGTGCCAACCAGAATGGTATTTGTTCCCGTTTTGCTGGGACTTTACCTAGGCAGGATTGGATGTTCTGTGGTGTAATTTTATTTGTGTTCCCCTGGTGAGGGGTCAGCTGTGGAAGTTTAATCGCTGGCTGAATTGTTGAAGTCCGCATTACATACTGAACTAATTGTCTGTGAATTTTTAGTAGTTGTTTTAGCTGTATTAACAGCTCTGCTGCAGACATTCTTTCGATGTCTGGATGTGGTGTGTATCCGGCTAGGACCGGCCACGTTGCTCCTGGTCTTCCTAAAGGACCGAGCCTTGTAATGTGATTGTTATGTATTAGGGCGCCATCAAATAAGAGCAAATGCTCTTGGAATTTGAGTGGTACTTCCACCTCCTCGAAAGGAGTGTACTCATTAGGAGGTTCCTCTACTTTGTAATAGTGGAAGTACTTTGTTATAGTATTAGCTGCTGGAAAATGTATCCATGTATAGTATACCTCTGTCTGCCGATATTCGTGTGCCTCGATTATGAATATGACTGTGCCACCTCTAGGTGTCAGTCCATTTTCTATAAGTTTTAAGGTTATAGATCTCCTTTTTGCGACCGGAATGAGTATTATATCCGCGTCTGCTGCTTGCATGGTAGCATCAGCATCTGCTATTTCAGTAGCTAATCTAGTAACCTCTCGTTCTTCATCGCTGTCCATTTTGCTGACAGGATGGTATTATGTTTATTTGCAGATCAGGTTTCTTTATTGGAAACAGAGATTAGATGCACAATATTTTGGAACACCGTTTATCCTTCAACGTTGACTAGACCAAGAACCATACATAGGAGTTCCCTCCTGCGAGGTTTTGGAGGATATTATAACCTTTCACCCACTCCAGACGTCTTTGGAGTATTTGGAAAAAGGGGTCTGAGTGAGAAAGCACGACTGAGTTACTCTAAATGTCTTACGTTAGTTTTATCGCCCTTTCCAAACACGTTGGGCGCCATGTAGTGTAGCTCCTATTTTCCCAATAGGCTCTGCGCATTGGAATAGTACCTACAGCAGTAAAGGCCTAGGCCAGACGTTAACTAGGTCTACTACTGTCGATGCTAGACTTAATTTTTGGGTTTGCCAGCTAAGCTCAGAGTTCGCTAGAAACTTTCTCGAATGTTCAAGGAAGGATTAACTCCCCTGATTAGACAAGAAGGGATTTAGTTTCTGACAACCATAGAACATGACAACTTTGCTCTCCCCTAATCAAGAGTCAATCTCGAGAGTTGTGTGAGCACAAGGCAATTATTTTACTCAGTCAGTACGTGCATTCTTAGTCTCATCAGAATGTAGAGAAAAGGAAGAGACGGGCGTGTTCAATAAAAGGTGTTATTTATTGATCAGTCTCTTTTCTCGTACAAGAGAAATGGATCGATATTATTGCAATACTTATAGTTAAGTAAAGTGCATACATTAAAAGCAATAGTATAAAATAATACTGTAAAAACATTGATATGGTTTCTGAGCCATATGATGTTTTGAAATGATTAAAATATATTTACATACACATATACATTTGACTAAACGTACTCAACTGGTGTTTCTAAATACGCCTACCCCGTGTACCTGACCTAAGTCTAATGCGTGGGCGGGAATAGAAAGTTACAGTTTAAGTTAAGTTTGTTTTTGCCAAGTGAATAACTAAAGAATTCTCTAGGAGGGGTTATTCAGTTCTGTACCTGGAATTTAGGATGGATGAGGAATGGTATCTCTTTCTCTGCTCTCGATATTCCAGGCTGCCTGCGAGGGCTACCCGGAAGCGCCGGTGCTGGGTCTCTCGGCTTGAGATAGCAGCACATCTCTCAGCGCGTCAGGAAGGCGGGGCTGCTGCCTGCGGGGTCTGCTTCTGCTCTCGGCTTCGGCAAGTATGGCTGCTCCGTCTTGTCACCACGCCTGTGTTTTGCATAGGGCAAGGTCGGCAATATTTATACCTTAAAGGTGCCGGGATTGACGTAAGGATGGACATAGGTACGTCAATAAAGATGTCATACGACTTGCTCGTTAGCACATTCTTTACTAAAGTTCTCTGTGTAATCAAAACAATGGCCGCACGGATTATCCAGGTTGTCATAGGTTTGATTTGTTATGAGAACGTCGTATGCCTTATCAGGGGCTGGAGGAATGTCGCTTGTCTAATTAGATCTCAAGCGTTATGACCTAATCAGATAACACGTTCCTGTGCCGTAGTGTGACTGCGTCAGATAACGGTATCTGCATCATGGGGGATTTCTTGCCTCATGGGCTGACTGTTAGTTAACTAGCTAGGTAGTTTAACCAGAATAGGGTCAGGAATAGGGGGATCGATTCAGAACCTATAGAAATACACGACACCCACTCCACGCTAACTATGGTCATATCTACTAATCTATGCATAGTATAACATAGTACAACATACTATAGAGTATAGTGTATACCTTACCACCCCAAAATACATAAATGCATTTTGAAATTTTCAAATATACTGAAAAATTGCAGTCATATATATTGTATGCACTTAAGCTATGAATTAAATGCAAAAGTAAACACGCATTGTTATGCATTATTGCTTGTTGGTATATGAGAAATACACATGAAATGGCTCTTAATATGGCTATACAGAAAAAAAGTCGAAACCATTTCATCACATAAAATATATTGTGAACATACCAGCGGGCAGCTAAAGTCTATATAAAGTCTATAAAGTATCTAAAAAAATAGAAATCTTAGTTCTCTAGGAATAGTTTCTTACTTTAAGCAGAAGATCAGTGTCCCGGGGCAAAAATATATAGAAAAATATTTTAAGGGCTTGCTGAAAAAAGTTGCTGTCCGTGAACTGGATTGTAATTGTTCATGTGACTTTATTTTCTAAAAGTTGAAGGCCGAATTCAGGGAACGCCGTGTGCGAGTTTACTCAAAAGTCTCTATTTCTGTTCCGGAGAGAACATCATATCATTCAGGCTTTCGAAAAAACTGTCAACAGCTTCATGGGAAAGTTCCACTAAGTCGGAAATAGGGGTAACCATGCATTCATGCGCATGATTGTCTGCATTGACATTCTGATTTGCATTGCTGACAGAAGGTCGTACCTGTTCGATGTTGCTTTCATCTTGAACTTCACTACTCTTCAATCGCAGTGGTGAAGATTCCAGGAATGCCGTCATCAGAATTGGCAGCCTTTGAGGGCAGCACAAAGCGTGAACCTTGGTAGGAACCAGCAGTGTATCTGCATCCACCGGCGCATCCGATTGTAGTGTCAGACAGGTGTCTAACACACATTCTTCTCCGCATAGCAGACACCTTAGTACAGGTAAAACACACCTTTGCCACATTGGTCGAAATGATAGAAACCAAGTCATGTTTAGGTCTCTAAGCCGGGAGAGTCCCAGGATTTTTGATATCCGGTCCCGGTATCCAATGGCTAGGATCGTATCTTCCATTGTTGTGAGAGTTTGTTCTGTGACATGGGTTGCCATAACGAAAAATAAGGACTAGGAATAGGATTCCTGCAATTAGTCCCAGGATCAAGGGAAGTCCGCCAAAAATCGAATGGACGAAATCTGGAAAAATACCCAGTATGGCTTTGAATGGTGTTAATGCCATCGAAAATACTGTCTTAAATACCTTTGAGACCCCAGTGGTATCAGAAATATTTAAGATTTCGCTCAGGATTTCCGCGAAATGTACGGGGGAATTAGTTGATAATAATGTATGTATCTCTGCAGTCGTCCTTGCGACTTGTAGATCATACGTTTCTTTAGATGACGTGAGCCTTGTAGGCGTCTGAAGAAGCACTGTTTTCATTCTGCTTAAAGTGTCTATTCGAATAGAAGTAATTTTCAAACCGGGCCATGCCCTTGCCTCCCTGTCTGGAAAGGAGCTGGGGAACAAAGAACGTCCACAGCACTTGACCTTCGCCGTCGTAGTGACGAGATAAGGAGTCCCGGGCATAAGACTACAACATCTGCGGTCTACAATAAGAATGTAACTCCCATTATAGAGTCTTTGAAAGAATGGTTCTATTTCAGTTGCAGGTGCGCCTTGCTGGTGACATGAAAGGTTGTATGAATTCCCTTCACAGGCTCCGTGCAAACTAATACCGTTACACAGAAGCGTGCCGCTTAGTGACATAGCACAATTGTTGCCACTAAGAAACACTTTCTGTCCTTTGTTACTGACACATGCATGTGAATAGGGCAGGTTCCAAGTTGTTTTAAGGTACCCCTTTCCCAATTTCTCGTACATGCCAGCCTGTATATATTTTTGGCAGTATTGAAACCTGAAGGTTGAGATTGGAATATTTATGATTCCGTGGATTATCCATTCACTGACAGGTCGTTCTGACATTGTCATTGGTAATCTTTCTAGTTTTTCAATGCTCAAGATTGTATAATCAGCACCCTTCTGCGCCATACCGATTTGTCTATCAGTAAGGTTAAAGATTTGGAATAGTGATGTAGTGTTGATTAAACGCCAAGGCACATAGCCTGAACGCAGATTTTGTAACGTCCAGCCAAGCTGTACGATAGAACGCAATTGTGACTGACCATGTTGAAATAACAGTAAGTCTTGCGATAATATATCGATTGCTGAAGACACAATGCTGTCCAATGAAAAATTCTGGAGGACAGAGTCATTAACCCATTGTCCACTACAGAAAGTGATTTTTCCAAATTAATACGATCAATTTCACGTATTCTCTCTGCTGTTTCAATTTGAGTAACCTTCCAGGCCTCATTGTATGCTGCATATACAGAGGCTGCTATGAAACGCTTTTGACGCTGTTTGCGTGGTCCCATTATGAAATCACGCAAGTCAGCACCATCAGTAAGTAAAGTTAGGTGTTGCTTAATTTCAGGCAGTGTGGAAGACTGCAGCCATTGAAGGCATAATTTGCCCACACTGTAGGTTGTTATTATCCCTGGGTGATGTCTTTGGGGATATCTAGGGTCTGGCCTGGTCATTTTGAAACCCTGTGTTTTATTCAGGAATCTATCTTGACAGTTATTTGTATCTGTGGGCCAGATCAACCATTGTTTCCAATCAGGATGTGTTCTGTTTTGGTTAAGTATATGGTTTATGTCTATTTCTTCATCAGAGTTATTGCTAAACATTGTTGGCTTTGGAATAGACGGGTTATTTAAATCTTTGATTTTGGCTAAGCCAAGACAGGTGGTTTGTTGAACAGTGTCATTTAAAAATATCATTTGTTCTGGGATCATGCAGGCTCTAAACAAAGCTTCTATACCCTGTACTTGCCATTCTTTTGTACCCCAAACACTTTTCAAATCAACATTTTTGTCCCAATAATCGAATCCAAAAGTATTCATTTTTTCAAAGAATGAATCAGAATAAATCAATTTTGTGTTGGTTATCATGGTTTTGGTCCCTGTCTTGTTTGACAATTTATAATAAAATGTTTCAGCATTACTAGTGTTAAAACCTTGAAAGTATGAATATTTGTCATAAACGGTTCTAGAGCTCCCTTTTGGAGGTGTAGCACAATGTTCCCATTGATTAAAATTTAAAACATTTCTAGGTTGTGCAGATTTATGCAAGAAATGGTTACCATAGTGGTTATAGCAATACATACTATCATAATTTGTAGAACCTTGCAAATAATCATGTTTTGTAAATTTAGCAGACATTACTAAGTCAGACATCATATTGTTTATACTTTCAAAGTCCCAATCAGCAAATGAGTTTGGTTTTGCAAAGTCACTCAAAGAGATCTTAATTTGGTGTGGATATTTCAGGATCTCGACCGGACCATAAATTTCATAGTCAGTGTTGTCCCAGGCTACCCCACCAGGTATTGGAATTGCTGTGAAGTTGGCTGAAGAAAGTTCTGAAGAAAGTTCTCTTTTCTCGACGTGTGAAGATGTGTGTGGTTTGAGGACCAAGTTGATGTTCTGACTTGCTGTGTCCATTTTAGCATATTTTCCCTCAATGAAGCGTCCCAAAGTAAATACCATGATGAGCCAAAGTATGAGGATAAATGCACCAAAACCCACCCAAAATTCAATCCATGGAGAAATCAGATATGTTTCTTTTAGTTGTTTCAAAAGTTCCTTCGCTTTGTCTTTAAAGGATTTTGATGATGGCTGTGTCTTTTGTTCGCTGAAGCCTTCAGAGGAATCATCGAAGTTGATGAAGTAACCAGATGCAGTTCTGTCAATTGTTCCAATTGGTTCAGGATTTTTGTTTTTTGCATTTTCACTTGGTACTTCAGTATAGATTGGTGTGTCTCTGCTAAATGTCTTTATTTGGGTTTTCAGAGGTCTAAGTTCTATTGCATTGTTGCATAGTCCTTGTTGTTCTTCTGTAGGCGTTTCGAATGTGATGAGCCTCTTTGTTAGGACCTCTGTACTGGTAGCAAACCTTGGTGTTCTGCTACTTATTGGGAGTCCACTTGGCCTACTGTTTGTTATCGGCCACATGTTGTGGTTTTACCAGGTCGATGGATACAACTCGGTTCTCCTTTTTTCCAGCAAGTGGCGGTAGTACAACTGATCTTGTCCCGTTGACAGACAAGACAGGAACTGCTTTTCTGTAAGAAGGCCCAAATTCCTTCTTTACCGCGATCTTCTCCCTGACTAGATCCCCGACTTTTGGAATCCAGACAGGTCTTGCTGGGACAGGTGGTGATTCTTCAGTGGTTGTTGGCTGTTGTTTCAACTGTATGTTGCTCAGGTCTTTTCTTGTTTTGTTTAAGTCCTGCAAAATAGCCAAACGGTCTTTGACATCAAAGCTTTTTTCTATTACCACTGAAGTCTGACTATCAAGGTCAGAGATCAACATCCTAGTTCCGAATAATAATTCGTACGGACTGAATCCCTTCAGAGAATTTCTTGGCAAGTTATTTAGACTACGTTGGACACTTATTAGATGTTTGACCCACCCAGCTCCCGAACCTAATATCCTTTCTATTATAGATTGCTTTCTGCCTTGGTTTTTTCTTTACACCGTCCCATACCCTCAGGAAGGAAGTGAGAAGATTCCCGCTGGGCTGTGCTCATTTGGCCATTCTTTCCCCCCCCAGGCTGGATTGCCTGAGAAAAAGAAAAAAATGGTCGAACGTAGCATGCTCTTAGCGTATATGCCATTTAGACTCGCAAATCTTGTATAACAGTCCGGACGTCAGCTGAGTGCTGTGGATCTACATTATAAGTGGGAACTAGCCTGTATATGTTAATCGCAAGCCATTCTTTTTGCTGGTAATATTATCTGCCTTGATACGACGAGGTATTAAACTGCTTCTCTCCCCACTGCGATCTCTGTTGCAGTTTGGGCAGTTTTTTACAAACATGGTGTAGTGCAGGCTCATGCCTGGCCACCAGTACCGTGATTGTAAATCTTCCAGAGAATCTTTTAATTTAAGGTGTCTGTGACCCTCGCCCATGTGTGCGTCTGCGATTAACAAGTTTCTCCTGTCCATGTTTGGAATCACTCTATCCCCCACTCCAGGGATTCGAGCAAAAGGGACGGAGTTTGCATCGATTATGTATGTATAATTGAGTGGATAGTTGATCGGTAACACTGAGCAGTCGCCTATTGATGACGTTTTCACCGCCAGCAATGTTTCACCGTCAATGTATTTTAATGTACGCTTTTTCCGATCTACGGGAGCCGATTTAGTGGCTGCCGCTGCGGCTGTCTCAGCCAATGAATTCCCTACAACGTGAACGCCATCACGTTGATGACTCAGTGAGTGAGTCACGTGAGTCTTTGGTAGTTCTGTCTTCAAAAGAGCTACTTGTTCCCAGAGAAGTCTCTGCTTTATTGGTGCATCTGTGTCATCTTTGTAACCGTTCTGAATCCATGTCTGCAAATCCTTGTTATATGCTTTGACGCAGTAATATGAATCTGACACTATAAGTGTCGGGAATTTGCGATCCGCATTATCTAGCGCCATTTTCAAAGCTATTATTTCAGTTTGTAGTTCTGAATTAGTTTCTACTGAGTGTGATTTTGTTAATAGAGGTCTTAGTTTACCTCCGCGCCACACTTCTTTTGTAATCTCACATGTGGGGTTGTATGCTTGTTCTCCCCAAACGGAGGGTTGAGCATGTCCGTCTGTATAGATTACACAGGCGTAATGTCATAGAGGAAGAATGTCGATTGGCAGAGGATACGTCTTTTCATATTTTAGATTTTTTAATTCTTCTAGTTCTGGATCAAAGTAGTAGTATACTTTGTCCGTTGTGATTGAATTCACCCATTGTATCCATTCCGGATCCAATGTTGTTGTTGGTAAATTACACGGTGTTGTTAATGCCTCAAAGGCTGATTCAGCTGTTCTGACTGTGATATGTCTACCGTCAGCTATGTCTTTTTCTCTAGCTATTGCGGTTTGAACTGCTTGAACAATTTTTCCTTTGTTGCTGAATCTCTGTTCAGCTTTTGTGTACAAGTGTGATTTGAATGCAATTGGTACCTTTTCTCCCTCATTAGAGGTCAGGTATGTGAATCCGCATCTCCCTGGGATGACTCGGATCACAAGGTTGCGTGTATTATCACGTGTTTCTAATTTTGTCTTAATTAGCATGTCTGTTTGTAAGGATCTCAAAATGTCTGTGTGTGTTTGAGTCCAACTGGATCTTTTAAAATCTGGTTTAATTAGATCGTAAAGGGGTTTGACCCTTTCTGCGTAATTTGCAATGTAAGTTCTTCCGAAATTTAGGAAGCCTAGAATTGACTGTAGGTTTTTTAGTGTTTTAGGAGCTTGGATTACGGCACATTTCTCTAGGAAATTGTCTGCCAGGCTTTTGCCTTCACTTGATAACTCATATCCTAAGAATAGGACCGTCAGATGGGCAATTCTGGACTTTTTCAAGTTGAATTTGTAACCCTCTGCAGCGAAACCAAGTATTATGGTGTTCACTCTTTTCAAGTGAGTCTCCAAGTCATCATCTGTTAAGTAAATGTCATCGACATAAGATAATGCTTCATCATCATATTGTTGTAGTAATTCTGTTACTCTCGCTGAGAATACCCCCGGGCTGTTCTTGTACCCCTGGGCTAACCGACAGAATTGTTTTTGAGTGCCATTTACTGAGAAAGCTGTTAAATATCTGCTCTCTGGTGCTATGTTTTGACAAAAGAATCCGTTGGAGATGTCCAAGGTAGTTTTGTATTTTTTGCGCACTATGTTATTCATTAGTGCAGCACTGTGTGAGTTTTGCACTGCAAAAGTTTTGCAACATGTGTTAAGGTGTCGGTAATCCAAAACTAGACGATATGAATTGTCTGGTTTGGAGACCGGAAACAAAGGATTGTTCATTTGTGAGGTGCAAGTTTCAATCACCCCCTGGTATTCTAGCTGATCTAGTATTTCATTTACTTGTTTTTTAGCTTCTTGCTTAATTGGGTACTGCCTTTGTGCAGTTGGTTGTGATTTTAACTGGACTTTGTGAGGAGGAGAATCCTCATCCCATCCTACATGATTTTTATATAAAGCAGGTGTTAAGGCCACTGCCCACTTTCTAGCAAGTGTGTATTTTTTATGAATCGGGATTTGATTCGAGAAGGCAGGCATAATTACTTCTTCGCCATGAGGGCACTCCCTGACAAACTCTGGTGGCCAGTCTTTTTCAGCTAGAAGGATGTCATAGCCTTTTGAGAGGTTATCCCAAAATAGTCCCCTAATTTTCCTAGTCTTATCTCCCTCTATACGTAATGTTATCTCGTATATTTTGTGGGGCTTGCTAACTCTGGTATCTGCAGTTTCCACTTGAAGGTATTCATTCGTGTCCACTGTCTCCAGATGATTCATAAGGACTTTGCGAGCTATGCTCACCTCTGCTGCGCTGTCTAGCATTGTCTGAGCCCACTCTCCGTTTTTCAGTTGTGTCCTCAGTATTCTCGGCATTGTTAACTACCTTGATACTGGCTACCTTCTTTTTTGGAAATTGTGATTTCTTTTTCAGTTGAGCAGATTCCTTGTCTTTGGACTTGGCGTGCTCTTCTGATCGTCCTCTTCTTTCCGATTTCTGCGAGGAATTCTGAAAAGATTGAGAGGGACGTGTATCAATGTCTTGATATCTATCAGGTTTTTTAATATTATCCCTATTTCTAAGGTTATATCTATTCCCAGAGGGTTCACTCTGGGGTGACCTTTGTCTCGGGTTTGGAGATTTCTCTCTTCGCCTAGGAGACCTTCCTCTGGACTGGAATTTCTTTTCTTTAGGATTGGATTGTTTGTTCCCATCCCAGTTCTTTTTTGGTGAATTATTATTATTATTAAAAAACACTTTTTCTGGACTTGTAGTCAGTTGCCGTTTTACTGGTATTCCACCTAGACTATCTCTGCCTAGTTCTTCATAGGATTTTTCTATGATTCTGGCAATTTCAGCTGGTTGGTCTGCTATATCTGTCTCTTTTAACCTCTGGCGGATCGCCACGTTTGCTGCTTCACCCTTTATGTTGGCTAGTAATATAGCCGAGACCTGCTTGAAGTCTTTTAGTAATTTCATACCAAGAGTTAAAGCAGGTTCTGGACCGTATTCATCTTGAATTTGTTTTAGCACATCTGGTATTACCGAAATGGATGGAACACCGTGCGTTTTTGTGTAGATGGAAGCAAAGACTGTACCCCAAGTGTCACAGTCCTCAATGTGTGGTGCGATTCCCATTGGGAGACATATAGTCAGAATCCTGTGTTTTTCTAATGGGGTGGTGTCAGGAAACACCGCCTCTATTTGGGTAATTTTCTGTGCCAACCAGAATGGTATTTGTTCCCGTTTTGCTGGGACTTTACCTAGGCAGGATTGGATGTTCTGTGGTGTAATTTTATTTGTGTTCCCCTGGTGAGGGGTCAGCTGTGGAAGTTTAATCGCTGGCTGAATTGTTGAAGTCCGCATTACATACTGAACTAATTGTCTGTGAATTTTTAGTAGTTGTTTTAGCTGTATTAACAGCTCTGCTGCAGACATTCTTTCGATGTCTGGATGTGGTGTGTATCCGGCTAGGACCGGCCACGTTGCTCCTGGTCTTCCTAAAGGACCGAGCCTTGTAATGTGATTGTTATGTATTAGGGCGCCATCAAATAAGAGCAAATGCTCTTGGAATTTGAGTGGTACTTCCACCTCCTCGAAAGGAGTGTACTCATTAGGAGGTTCCTCTACTTTGTAATAGTGGAAGTACTTTGTTATAGTATTAGCTGCTGGAAAATGTATCCATGTATAGTATACCTCTGTCTGCCGATATTCGTGTGCCTCGATTATGAATATGACTGTGCCACCTCTAGGTGTCAGTCCATTTTCTATAAGTTTTAAGGTTATAGATCTCCTTTTTGCGACCGGAATGAGTATTATATCCGCGTCTGCTGCTTGCATGGTAGCATCAGCATCTGCTATTTCAGTAGCTAATCTAGTAACCTCTCGTTCTTCATCGCTGTCCATTTTGCTGACAGGATGGTATTATGTTTATTTGCAGATCAGGTTTCTTTATTGGAAACAGAGATTAGATGCACAATATTTTGGAACACCGTTTATCCTTCAACGTTGACTAGACCAAGAACCATACATAGGAGTTCCCTCCTGCGAGGTTTTGGAGGATATTATAACCTTTCACCCACTCCAGACGTCTTTGGAGTATTTGGAAAAAGGGGTCTGAGTGAGAAAGCACGACTGAGTTACTCTAAATGTCTTACGTTAGTTTTATCGCCCTTTCCAAACACGTTGGGCGCCATGTAGTGTAGCTCCTATTTTCCCAATAGGCTCTGCGCATTGGAATAGTACCTACAGCAGTAAAGGCCTAGGCCAGACGTTAACTAGGTCTACTACTGTCGATGCTAGACTTAATTTTTGGGTTTGCCAGCTAAGCTCAGAGTTCGCTAGAAACTTTCTCGAATGTTCAAGGAAGGATTAACTCCCCTGATTAGACAAGAAGGGATTTAGTTTCTGACAACCATAGAACATGACAACTTTGCTCTCCCCTAATCAAGAGTCAATCTCGAGAGTCGTGTGAGCACAAGGCAATTATTTTACTCAGTCAGTACGTGCATTCTTAGTCTCATCAGAATGTAGAGAAAAGGAAGAGACGGGCGTGTTCAATAAAAGGTGTTATTTATTGATCAGTCTCTTTTCTCGTACAAGAGAAATGGATCGATATTATTGCAATACTTATAGTTAAGTAAAGTGCATACATTAAAAGCAATAGTATAAAATAATACTGTAAAAACATTGATATGGTTTCTGAGCCATATGATGTTTTAAAATGATTAAAATATATTTACATACACATATACATTTGACTAAACGTACTCAACTGGTGTTTCTAAATACGCCTACCCCGTGTACCTGACCTAAGTCTAATGCGTGGGCGGGAATAGAAAGTTACAGTTTAAGTTAAGTTTGTTTTTGCCAAGTGAATAACTAAAGAATTCTCTAGGAGGGGTTATTCAGTTCTGTACCTGGAATTTAGGATGGATGAGGAATGGTATCTCTTTCTCTGCTCTCGATATTCCAGGCTGCCTGCGAGGGCTACCCGGAAGCGCCGGTGCTGGGTCTCTCGGCTTGAGATAGCAGCGCGTCTCTCAGCGCGTCAGGAAGGCGGGGCTGCTGCCTGCGGGGTCTGCTTCTGCTCTCGGCTTCGGCAAGTATGGCTGCTCCGTCTTGTCACCACGCGTGTGTTTTGCATAGGGCAAGGTCGGCAATATTTATACCTTAAAGGTGCCGGGATTGACGTAAGGATGGACATAGGTACGTCAATAAAGATGTCATACGACTTGCTCGTTAGCACATTCTTTACTAAAGTTCTCTGTGAAATCAAAACAATGGCCGCACGGATTATCCAGGTTGTCATAGGTTTGATTTGTTATGAGAACGTCGTATGCCTTATCAGGGGCTGGAGGAATGTCGCTTGTCTAATTAGATCTCAAGCGTTATGACCTAATCAGATAACACGTTCCTGTGCCGTAGTGTGACTGCGTCAGATAACGGTATCTGCATCATGGGGGATTTCTTGCCTCATGGGCTGACTGTTAGTTAACTAGCTAGGTAGTTTAACCAGAATAGGGTCAGGAATAGGGGGATCGATTCAGAACCTATAGAAATACACGACAAGAGGTGGATCATCACTTTTGGAGATAAAATGAGCATCGTTATCGTCATTTTCATGCTCCTAGGAAGCCAAAACTCAAGATTTGGCTTATGGTTAAAAGTGACTTAAAAGGACCCAAATGCTCACTTGGAGGGCTTAAAACGTGTTTATTCACTGCGGGAAGAGATATAAACAACATTTAGAGTAAATTATTGTTCATGCGAGAATGTTCAATTTTTCATGCAAAACGATCGATGACCCGCGACCTGATGAAATTACTCTGAGATGACCAAAATGGTCCGTTTTGAAAATTTTCATCTTTCAACTAATTTTGACTCTCAGAGGTTGATCATCATTTTGGAGATAAAATGAGCATCGTTATCGTCATTTTCATGCTTCTAGGGAGCCAAAACTCAAGATTTGGCTTATGGTTAAAAGTGACTTAAAAGGACCCAAATGCTCACTTTGAGGGCTTAAAACGTGTTTATTCCCTGCGGAAAGAGATATAAACAATATTTAGAGTGAATTAATGTTCATGCGAGAACGTTCAATTTTTCATGCAAAACGATCGATGACCCGCGACCTGATGAAATGACTCTGAGATGACCAAAATGTTCCGTTTTGAAAATTTTCATCTTTCAACTAATTTTGACTCTCAGAGGTGGATCATCACTTTTGGAGATAAAATGAGCATCGTTATCGTCATTTTCATGCTTCTAGGGAGCCAAAACTCAAGATTTGGCTTATGGTTAAAAGTGACTTAAAAGGACCCAAATGCTCACTTCGAGGGCTTAAAACGTGTTTATTCACTGCTGGAAGAGATATAAACAATAGTTAGAGTGAATTAATGTTCATGCGAGAACGTTCAATTTTTCATGCAAAACGATCGATGACCCGCGACCTGATGAAATGACTCTGAGATTACCAAAATGTTCCCTTTTGAAAATTTTCATCTTTCAACCAATTTTGACTCTCAGAGGTGGATCATCACTTTTGGAGATAAAATGAGCATCGTTATCATCATTTTCATGCTTCTAGGGAGCCAAAACTCAAGATTTGGCTTATGGTTAAAAGTGACTTAAAAGGACCCAAATGCTCACTTGGAGGGCTTAAAACGTGTTTATTCACTGCGGGAAGAGATATAAACAACATTTAGAGTGAATTATTGTTCATGCGAGAACGTTCCATTTTTCATGCAAAACGATCGATGACCCGCGACCTGATGAAATTACTCTGAGATGACCAAAATGGTCCGTTTTTGAAAATTTTCATCTTTCAACTAATTTTGACTCTCAGAGGTTGATCATCACATTTGGAGATAAAATGAGCATCGTTATCGTCATATTCATGCTTCTAGGGAGCCAAAACTCAAGATTTGGCTTATGGTTAAAAGTGACTTAAAAGGACCCAAATGGTCACTTTGAGGGCTTAAAACGTGTTTATTCACTGCGGAAAGAGATATAAACAATATTTAGAGTGAATTAATGTTCATGCGAGAACGTTCAATTTTTCATGCAAAACGATCGATGACCCGCGACCTGATGAAATGACTCTGAGATGACCAAAATGTTCAGTTTTGAAAATTTTCATCTTTCAACTAATTTTGACTCTCAGAGGTGGATCATCACTTTTGGAGATAAAATGAGCATCGTTATCGTCATTTTCATGCTTCTAGGGAGCCAAAACTCAAGATTTGGCTAATGGTTAAAAGTGACTTAAAAGGACCCAAATGCTCACTTGGAGGGCTTAAAACGTGTTTATTCACTGCGGGAAGAGATATAAACAACATTTAGAGTAAATTATTGTTCATGCGAGAACGTTCAATTTTTCATGCAAAATGATCGATGACCCACGACCTGATGAAATGACTCTGAGATGACCAAAATGGTCCGTTTTGAAAATGTTCATCTTTCAACTAATTTTGACTCTCAGAGGTTGATCATCACTTTTGGAGATAAAATGAGCATCGTTATTGTCATTTTCATGCTTCTAGGGAGCCAAAACTCAAGATTTGGCTTATGGTTAAAAGTGACTTAAAAGGACCCAAATGCTCACTTTGAGGGCTTAAAACGTGTTTATTCACTGCGGAAAGAGATATAAACAATATTTAGAGTGAATTAATGTTCATGCGAGAACGTTCCATTCTTCATGCAAAACGATCGATGACCCGCGACCTGATGAAATTACTCTGAGATGACCAAAATGGTCCGTTTTTGAAAATTTTCATCTTTCAACTAATTTTGACTCTCAGAGGTTGATCATCACATTTGGAGATAAAATGAGCATCGTTATCGTCATTTTCATGCTTCTAGGGAGCCATAACTCAAGATTTGGCTTATGGTTAAAAGTGACTTTAAAGGACCCAAATGCTCACTTTGAGGGCTTAAAACGTGTTTATTCACTGCGGAAAGAGATATAAACAATATTTAGAGTGAATTAATGTTCATGCGAGAACGTTCAATTTTTCATGCAAAACGATCGATGACCCGCGACCTGATGAAATGACTCTGAGATGACCAAAATGTTACGTTTTGAAAATTTTCATCTTTCAACCAATTTTGACTCTCAGAGGTGGATCATCACTTTTGGAGATAAAATGAGCATTGTTATCGTCATTTTCATGCTTCTAGGGAGCCAAAACTCAAGATTTGGCTTATGGTTAAAAGTGACTTAATAGGACCCAAATGCTCACTTGGAGGGCTTAAAACGTGTTTATTCACTGCGGGAAGAGATATAAACAACATTTAGAGTGAATTATTGTTCATGCGAGAACGTTCCATTCTTCATGCAAAACGATCGATGACCCGCGACCTGATGAAATTACTCTGAGATGACCAAAATGGTCCGTTTTTGAAAATTTTCATCTTTCAACTAATTTTGACTCTCAGAGGTTGATCATCACATTTGGAGATAAAATGAGCATCGTTATCGTCATTTTCATGCTTCTAGGGAGCCATAACTCAAGATTTGGCTTATGGTTAAAAGTGACTTTAAAGGACCCAAATGCTCACTTTGAGGGCTTAAAACGTGTTTATTCACTGCGGAAAGAGATATAAACAATATTTAGAGTGAATTAATGTTCATGCGAGAACGTTCAATTTTTCATGCAAAACGATCGATGACCCGCGACCTGATGAAATGACTCTGAGATGACCAAAATGTTCCGTTTTGAAAATTTTCATCTTTCAACTAATTTTGACTCTCAGAGGTGGATCATCACTTTTGGAGATAAAATGAGCATCGTTATCGTCATTTTCATGCTTCTAGGGAGCCAAAACTCAAGATTTGGCTTATGGTTAAAAGTGACTTAAAAGGACCCAAATGCTCACTTCGAGGGCTTAAAACGTGTTTATTCACTGCAGGAAGAGATATAAACAACATTTAGAGTAAATTATTGTTCATGCGAGAACGTTCAATTTTTCATGCAAAACGATCGATGACCCGCGACCTGATGAAATTGCTCTGAGATGACCAAAATGGTCCGTTTTGAAATTTTTCATCTTTCAACTAATTTTGACTCTCAGAGGTTGATCATCACTTTTGGAGATAAAATGAGCATCGTTATCGTCATTTTCATGCTTCTAGGGAGCCAAAACTCAAGATTTGGCTTATGGTTAAAAGTGACTTAAAAGGACCCAAATGCTCACTTTGAGGGCTTAAAACGTGTTTATTCACTGCGGAAAGAGATATAAACAATATTTAGAGTGAATTAATGTTCATGCAAGAACGTTCAATTTTTCATGCAAAACGATCGATGACCCGCGACCTGATGAAATGACTCTGAGATGACCAAAATGTTCCGTTTTGAAAAAGTTCATCTTTCAACTAATTTTGACTCTCAGAGGTGGATCATCACTTTTGGAGATAAAATGAGCATCGTTATCGTCATTTTCATGCTTCTAGGGAGCCAAAACTCAAGATTTGGCTTATGGTTAAAAGTGACTTAAAAGGACCCAAATGCTCACTTGGAGGGCTTAAAACGTGTTTATTCACTGCGGGAAGAGATATAAACAACATTTAGAGTAAATTATTGTTCATGCGAGAACGTTCAATTTTTCATGCAAAACGATCGATGACCCGCGACCTGATGAAATTACTCTGAGATGACCAAAATGGTCCGTTTTGAAAATGTTCATCTTTCAACTAATTTTGACTCTCAGAGGTTGATCATCACTTTTGGAGATAAAATGAGCATCGCTATCGTCATTTTCATGCTTCTAGGGAGCCAAAACGCAAGATTTGGCTTATGGTTAAAAGTGACTTAAAAGGACCCAAATGTTCACTTTGAGGGCTTAAAACGTGTTTATTCACTGCGGAAAGAGATATAAACAATATTTAGAGTGAATTAATGTTCATGCGAGAACGTTCAATTTTTCATGCAAAACGATCGATGACCCGCGACCTGATGAAATGACTTTGAGATGACCAAAATGTTCCGTCTTGAAAATTTTCATCTTTCAACTAATTTTGACTCTCAGAGGTGGATCATCACTTTTGGAGATAAAATGAGCATCGTTATCGTCATTTTCATGCTTCTAGGGAGCCAAAACTCAAGATTTGGCTTATGGTTAAAAGTGACTTAAAAGGACCCAAATGCTCACTTCGAGGGCTTAAAACGTGTTTATTCACTGCGGGAAGAGATATAAACAATAGTTAGAGTGAATTAATGTTCATGCGAGAACGTTCAATTTTTCATGCAAAACGATCGATGACCCGCGACCTGATGAAATTACTCTGAGATGACCAAAATGGTCCGTTTTGAAAATTTTCATCTTTCAACTAATTTTGACTCTCAGAGGTTGATCATCACTTTTGGAGATAAAATGAGCATCGT
The DNA here is from genome assembly GCF_964261635.1 of Lissotriton helveticus. Lineage (NCBI taxonomy): Eukaryota > Metazoa > Chordata > Amphibia > Caudata > Salamandridae > Lissotriton > Lissotriton helveticus. The sequence goes on along the minus strand of NC_136069.1, from coordinate 1,163,321,987 downwards.
TATCGTCATTTTCATGCTTCTAGGGAGCCAAAACTCAAGATTTGGCTTATGGTTAAAAGTGACTTAAAAGGACCCAAATGCTCACTTTGAGGGCTTAAAACGTGTTTATTCACTGCGGAAAGAGATATAAACAATATTTAGAGTGAATTAATGTTCATGCGAGAACGTTCAATTTTTCATGCAAAACGATCGATGACCTGCGACCTGATGAAATTGCTCTGAGATGACCAAAATGGTCCGTTTTGAAAAAGTTCATCTTTCAACTAATTTTGACTCTCAGAGGTGGATCATCACTTTTGGAGATAAAATGAGCATCGTTATCGCCATTTTCATGCTTCTAGGGAGCCAAAACTCAAGATTTGGCTCATGGTTAAAAGTGACTGAAAAGGCCCAAAATGCTCACTTCGAGGGCTTAAAACATGTTTATTCACTGCGGGAAGAGATATAAACAATAGTTAGAGTGAATTAATGTTCATGCGAGAACGTTCAATTTTTCATGCAAAACGATCGATGACCCGCGACCTGATGAAATGACTCTGAGATGACCAAAATGTTCGGTTTTGAAAATTTTCATCTTTCAACTAATTTTGACTCTCAGAGGTGGATCATCACTTTTGGAGATAAAATGAGCATCGTTATAGTCATTTTCATGCTTCTAGGGAGCCAAAACTCAAGATTTGGCTTATGGTTAAAAGTGACTTAAAAGGACCCAAATGCTCACTTCGAGGGCTTAAAACGTGTTTATTCACTGCAGGAAGAGATATAAACAACATTTAGAGTAAATTATTGTTCATGCGAGAACGTTCAATTTTTCATGCAAAACGATCGATGACCCGCGACCTGATGAAATTGCTCTGAGATGACCAAAATGGTCCGTTTTGAAATTTTTCATCTTTCAACTAATTTTGACTCTCAGAGGTTGATCATCACTTTTGGAGATAAAATGAGCATCGTTATCGTCATTTTCATGCTTCTAGGGAGCCAAAACTCAAGATTTGGCTTATGGTTAAAAGTGACTTAAAAGGACCCAAATGCTCACTTGGAGGGCTTAAAACGTGTTTATTCACTGCGGGAAGAGATATAAACAACATTTAGAGTAAATTATTGTTCATGCGAGAACGTTCAATTTTTCATGCAAAACGATCGATGACCCGCGACCTGATGAAATTACTCTGAGATGACCAAAATGGTCCGTTTTGAAAATTTTCATCTTTCAACTAATTTTGACTCTCAGAGGTTGATCATCACTTTTGGAGATAAAATGAGCATCGCTATCGTCATTTTCATGCTTCTAGGGAGCCAAAACGCAAGATTTGGCTTATGGTTAAAAGTGACTTAAAAGGACCCAAATGCTCACTTTGAGGGCTTAAAACGTGTTTATTCACTGCGGAAAGAGATATAAACAATATTTAGAGTGAATTAATGTTCATGCGAGAACGTTCAATTTTTCATGCAAAACGATCGATGACCCGCGACCTGATGAAATGACTCTGAGATTACCAAAATGTTCTGTTTTGAAAATTTTCATCTTTCAACTAATTTTGACTCTCAGAGGTGGATCATCACTTTTGGAGATAAAATGAGCATCGTTATCGTCATTTTCATGCTCCTAGGAAGCCAAAACTCAAGATTTGGCTTATGGTTAAAAGTGACTTAAAAGGACCCAAATGCTCACTTGGAGGGCTTAAAGCGTGTTTATTCACTGCGGGAAGAGATATAAACAACATTTAGAGTAAATTATTGTTCATGCGAGAACGTTCAATTTTTCATTCAAAACGATCGATGACCCGCGACCTGATGAAATGACTTTGAGATGACCAAAATGTTCCGTCTTGAAAATTTTCATCTTTCAACTAATTTTGACTCTCAGAGGTGGATCATCACTTTTGGAGATAAAATGAGCATCGTTATCGTCATTTTCATGCTTCTAGGGAGCCAAAACTCAAGATTTGGCTTATGGTTAAAAGTGACTTAAAAGGACCCAAATGCTCACTTCGAGGGCTTAAAACGTGTTTATTCACTGCGGGAAGAGATATAAACAATAGTTAGAGTGAATTAATGTTCATGCGAGAACGTTCAATTTTTCATGCAAAACGATCGATGACCCGCGACCTGATGAAATTGCTCTGAGATGACCAAAATGTTACGTTTTGAAAATGTTCATCTTTCAACTAATTTTGACTCTCAGAGGTGGATCATCACTATTGGAGATAAAATGAGCATCGTTATCGTCATTTTCATGCTTCTAGGGAGCCAAAACACAAGATTTGGCTTATGGTTAAAAGTGACTTAAAAGGACCCAAATGCTCACTTCGAGGGCTTAAAACGTGTTTATTCACTGCGGGAAGAGATATAAACAATAGTTAGAGTGAATTAATGTTCATGCGAGAACGTTCAATTTTTCATGCAAAACGATCGATGACCCGCGACCTGATGAAATTACTCTGAGATGACCAAAATGGTCCGTTTTGAAAATGTTCATCTTTCAACTAATTTTGACTCTCAGAGGTTGATCATCACTTTTGGAGATAAAATGAGCATCGTTATCGTCATTTTCATGCTTCTAGGGAGCCAAAACTCAAGATTTGGCTTATGGTTAAAAGTGACTTAAAAGGACCCAAATGCTCACTTTGAGGGCTTAAAACGTGTTTATTCACTGCGGAAAGAGATATAAACAATATTTAGAGTGAATTAATGTTCATGCGAGAACGTTCAATTTTTCATGCAAAACGATCGATGACCTGCGACCTGATGAAATTGCTCTGAGATGACCAAAATGGTCCGTTTTGAAAAAGTTCATCTTTCAACTAATTTTGACTCTCAGAGGTGGATCATCACTTTTGGAGATAAAATGAGCATCGTTATCGCCATTTTCATGCTTCTAGGGAGCCAAAACTCAAGATTTGGCTCATGGTTAAAAGTGACTGAAAAGGCCCAAAATGCTCACTTCGAGGGCTTAAAACATGTTTATTCACTGCGGGAAGAGATATAAACAATAGTTAGAGTGAATTAATGTTCATGCGAGAACGTTCAATTTTTCATGCAAAACGATCGATGACCCGCGACCTGATGAAATGACTCTGAGATGACCAAAATGTTCGGTTTTGAAAATTTTCATCTTTCAACTAATTTTGACTCTCAGAGGTGGATCATCACTTTTGGAGATAACATGAGCATCGTTATAGTCATTTTCATGCTTCTAGGGAGCCAAAACTCAAGATTTGGCTTATGGTTAAAAGTGACTTAAAAGGACCCAAATGCTCACTTCGAGGGCTTAAAACGTGTTTATTCACTGCAGGAAGAGATATAAACAACATTTAGAGTAAATTATTGTTCATGCGAGAACGTTCAATTTTTCATGCAAAACGATCGATGACCCGCGACCTGATGAAATTGCTCTGAGATGACCAAAATGGTCCGTTTTGAAATTTTTCATCTTTCAACTAATTTTGACTCTCAGAGGTTGATCATCACTTTTGGAGATAAAATGAGCATCGTTATCGTCATTTTCATGCTTCTAGGGAGCCAAAACTCAAGATTTGGCTTATGGTTAAAAGTGACTTAAAAGGACCCAAATGCTCACTTGGAGGGCTTAAAACGTGTTTATTCACTGCGGGAAGAGATATAAACAACATTTAGAGTAAATTATTGTTCATGCGAGAACGTTCAATTTTTCATGCAAAACGATCGATGACCCGCGACCTGATGAAATTACTCTGAGATGACCAAAATGGTCCGTTTTGAAAATTTTCATCTTTCAACTAATTTTGACTCTCAGAGGTTGATCATCACTTTTGGAGATAAAATGAGCATCGCTATCGTCATTTTCATGCTTCTAGGGAGCCAAAACGCAAGATTTGGCTTATGGTTAAAAGTGACTTAAAAGGACCCAAATGCTCACTTTGAGGGCTTAAAACGTGTTTATTCACTGCGGAAAGAGATATAAACAATATTTAGAGTGAATTAATGTTCATGCAAGAACGTTCAATTTTTCATGCAAAACGATCGATGACCCGCGACCTGATGAAATGACTCTGAGATGACCAAAATGTTCCGTTTTGAAAAAGTTCATCTTTCAACTAATTTTGACTCTCAGAGGTGGATCATCACTTTTGGAGATAAAATGAGCATCGTTATCGTCATTTTCATGCTTCTAGGGAGCCAAAACTCAAGATTTGGCTTATGGTTAAAAGTGACTTAAAAGGACCCAAATGCTCACTTGGAGGGCTTAAAACGTGTTTATTCACTGCGGGAAGAGATATAAACAACATTTAGAGTAAATTATTGTTCATGCGAGAACGTTCAATTTTTCATGCAAAACGATCGATGACCCGCGACCTGATGAAATTACTCTGAGATGACCAAAATGGTCCGTTTTGAAAATGTTCATCTTTCAACTAATTTTGACTCTCAGAGGTTGATCATCACTTTTGGAGATAAAATGAGCATCGCTATCGTCATTTTCATGCTTCTAGGGAGCCAAAACGCAAGATTTGGCTTATGGTTAAAAGTGACTTAAAAGGACCCAAATGTTCACTTTGAGGGCTTAAAACGTGTTTATTCACTGCGGAAAGAGATATAAACAATATTTAGAGTGAATTAATGTTCATGCGAGAACGTTCAATTTTTCATGCAAAACGATCGATGACCCGCGACCTGATGAAATGACTTTGAGATGACCAAAATGTTCCGTCTTGAAAATTTTCATCTTTCAACTAATTTTGACTCTCAGAGGTGGATCATCACTTTTGGAGATAAAATGAGCATCGTTATCGTCATTTTCATGCTTCTAGGGAGCCAAAACTCAAGATTTGGCTTATGGTTAAAAGTGACTTAAAAGGACCCAAATGCTCACTTCGAGGGCTTAAAACGTGTTTATTCACTGCGGGAAGAGATATAAACAATAGTTAGAGTGAATTAATGTTCATGCGAGAACGTTCAATTTTTCATGCAAAACGATCGATGACCCGCGACCTGATGAAATTGCTCTGAGATGACCAAAATGTTACGTTTTGAAAATGTTCACGTTTCAACTAATTTTGACTCTCAGAGGTGGATCATCACTATTGGAGATAAAATGAGCATCGTTATCGTCATTTTCATGCTTCTAGGGAGCCAAAACACAAGATTTGGCTTATGGTTAAAAGTGACTTAAAAGGACCCAAATGCTCACTTCGAGGGCTTAAAACGTGTTTATTCACTGCGGGAAGAGATATAAACAATAGTTAGAGTGAATTAATGTTCATGCGAGAACGTTCAATTTTTCATGCAAAACGATCGATGACCCGCGACCTGATGAAATTACTCTGAGATGACCAAAATGGTCCGTTTTGAAAATTTTCATCTTTCAACTAATTTTGACTCTCAGAGGTTGATCATCACTTTTGGAGATAAAATGAGCATCGTTATCGTCATTTTCATGCTTCTAGGGAGCCAAAACTCAAGATTTGGCTTATGGTTAAAAGTGACTTAAAAGGACCCAAATGCTCACTTTGAGGGCTTAAAACGTGTTTATTCACTGCGGAAAGAGATATAAACAATATTTAGAGTGAATTAATGTTCATGCGAGAACGTTCAATTTTTCATGCAAAACGATCGATGACCTGCGACCTGATGAAATTGCTCTGAGATGACCAAAATGGTCCGTTTTGAAAAAGTTCATCTTTCAACTAATTTTGACTCTCAGAGGTGGATCATCACTTTTGGAGATAAAATGAGCATCGTTATCGCCATTTTCATGCTTCTAGGGAGCCAAAACTCAAGATTTGGCTCATGGTTAAAAGTGACTGAAAAGGCCCAAAATGCTCACTTCGAGGGCTTAAAACATGTTTATTCACTGCGGGAAGAGATATAAACAATAGTTAGAGTGAATTAATGTTCATGCGAGAACGTTCAATTTTTCATGCAAAACGATCGATGACCCGCGACCTGATGAAATGACTCTGAGATGACCAAAATGTTCGGTTTTGAAATTTTTCATCTTTCAACTAATTTTGACTCTCAGAGGTGGATCATCACTTTTGGAGATAAAATGAGCATCGTTATAGTCATTTTCATGCTTCTAGGGAGCCAAAACTCAAGATTTGGCTTATGGTTAAAAGTGACTTAAAAGGACCCAAATGCTCACTTCGAGGGCTTAAAACGTGTTTATTCACTGCAGGAAGAGATATAAACAACATTTAGAGTAAATTATTGTTCATGCGAGAACGTTCAATTTTTCATGCAAAACGATCGATGACCCGCGACCTGATGAAATTGCTCTGAGATGACCAAAATGGTCCGTTTTGAAATTTTTCATCTTTCAACTAATTTTGACTCTCAGAGGTTGATCATCACTTTTGGAGATAAAATGAGCATCGTTATCGTCATTTTCATGCTTCTAGGGAGCCAAAACTCAAGATTTGGCTTATGGTTAAAAGTGACTTAAAAGGACCCAAATGCTCACTTGGAGGGCTTAAAACGTGTTTATTCACTGCGGGAAGAGATATAAACAACATTTAGAGTAAATTATTGTTCATGCGAGAACGTTCAATTTTTCATGCAAAACGATCGATGACCCGCGACCTGATGAAATTACTCTGAGATGACCAAAATGGTCCGTTTTGAAAATTTTCATCTTTCAACTAATTTTGACTCTCAGAGGTTGATCATCACTTTTGGAGATAAAATGAGCATCGCTATCGTCATTTTCATGCTTCTAGGGAGCCAAAACGCAAGATTTGGCTTATGGTTAAAAGTGACTTAAAAGGACCCAAATGCTCACTTTGAGGGCTTAAAACGTGTTTATTCACTGCGGAAAGAGATATAAACAATATTTAGAGTGAATTAATGTTCATGCGAGAACGTTCAATTTTTCATGCAAAACGATCGATGACCCGCGACCTGATGAAATGACTCTGAGATTACCAAAATGTTCTGTTTTGAAAATTTTCATCTTTCAACTAATTTTGACTCTCAGAGGTGGATCATCACTTTTGGAGATAAAATGAGCATCGTTATCGTCATTTTCATGCTCCTAGGAAGCCAAAACTCAAGATTTGGCTTATGGTTAAAAGTGACTTAAAAGGACCCAAATGCTCACTTGGAGGGCTTAAAGCGTGTTTATTCACTGCGGGAAGAGATATAAACAACATTTAGAGTAAATTATTGTTCATGCGAGAACGTTCAATTTTTCATTCAAAACGATCGATGACCCGCGACCTGATGAAATGACTTTGAGATGACCAAAATGTTCCGTCTTGAAAATTTTCATCTTTCAACTAATTTTGACTCTCAGAGGTGGATCATCACTTTTGGAGATAAAATGAGCATCGTTATCGTCATTTTCATGCTTCTAGGGAGCCAAAACTCAAGATTTGGCTTATGGTTAAAAGTGACTTAAAAGGACCCAAATGCTCACTTCGAGGGCTTAAAACGTGTTTATTCACTGCGGGAAGAGATATAAACAATAGTTAGAGTGAATTAATGTTCATGCGAGAACGTTCAATTTTTCATGCAAAACGATCGATGACCCGCGACCTGATGAAATTGCTCTGAGATGACCAAAATGTTACGTTTTGAAAATGTTCATCTTTCAACTAATTTTGACTCTCAGAGGTGGATCATCACTATTGGAGATAAAATGAGCATCGTTATCGTCATTTTCATGCTTCTAGGGAGCCAAAACACAAGATTTGGCTTATGGTTAAAAGTGACTTAAAAGGACCCAAATGCTCACTTCGAGGGCTTAAAACGTGTTTATTCACTGCGGGAAGAGATATAAACAATAGTTAGAGTGAATTAATGTTCATGCGAGAACGTTCAATTTTTCATGCAAAACGATCGATGACCCGCGACCTGATGAAATTACTCTGAGATGACCAAAATGGTCCGTTTTGAAAATGTTCATCTTTCAACTAATTTTGACTCTCAGAGGTTGATCATCACTTTTGGAGATAAAATGAGCATCGTTATCGTCATTTTCATGCTTCTAGGGAGCCAAAACTCAAGATTTGGCTTATGGTTAAAAGTGACTTAAAAGGACCCAAATGCTCACTTTGAGGGCTTAAAACGTGTTTATTCACTGCGGAAAGAGATATAAACAATATTTAGAGTGAATTAATGTTCATGCGAGAACGTTCAATTTTTCATGCAAAACGATCGATGACCTGCGACCTGATGAAATTGCTCTGAGATGACCAAAATGGTCCGTTTTGAAAAAGTTCATCTTTCAACTAATTTTGACTCTCAGAGGTGGATCATCACTTTTGGAGATAAAATGAGCATCGTTATCGCCATTTTCATGCTTCTAGGGAGCCAAAACTCAAGATTTGGCTCATGGTTAAAAGTGACTGAAAAGGCCCAAAATGCTCACTTCGAGGGCTTAAAACATGTTTATTCACTGCGGGAAGAGATATAAACAATAGTTAGAGTGAATTAATGTTCATGCGAGAACGTTCAATTTTTCATGCAAAACGATCGATGACCCGCGACCTGATGAAATGACTCTGAGATGACCAAAATGTTCGGTTTTGAAAATTTTCATCTTTCAACTAATTTTGACTCTCAGAGGTGGATCATCACTTTTGGAGATAACATGAGCATCGTTATAGTCATTTTCATGCTTCTAGGGAGCCAAAACTCAAGATTTGGCTTATGGTTAAAAGTGACTTAAAAGGACCCAAATGCTCACTTCGAGGGCTTAAAACGTGTTTATTCACTGCAGGAAGAGATATAAACAACATTTAGAGTAAATTATTGTTCATGCGAGAACGTTCAATTTTTCATGCAAAACGATCGATGACCCGCGACCTGATGAAATTGCTCTGAGATGACCAAAATGGTCCGTTTTGAAATTTTTCATCTTTCAACTAATTTTGACTCTCAGAGGTTGATCATCACTTTTGGAGATAAAATGAGCATCGTTATCGTCATTTTCATGCTTCTAGGGAGCCAAAACTCAAGATTTGGCTTATGGTTAAAAGTGACTTAAAAGGACCCAAATGCTCACTTGGAGGGCTTAAAACGTGTTTATTCACTGCGGGAAGAGATATAAACAACATTTAGAGTAAATTATTGTTCATGCGAGAACGTTCAATTTTTCATGCAAAACGATCGATGACCCGCGACCTGATGAAATTACTCTGAGATGACCAAAATGGTCCGTTTTGAAAATTTTCATCTTTCAACTAATTTTGACTCTCAGAGGTTGATCATCACTTTTGGAGATAAAATGAGCATCGCTATCGTCATTTTCATGCTTCTAGGGAGCCAAAACGCAAGATTTGGCTTATGGTTAAAAGTGACTTAAAAGGACCCAAATGCTCACTTTGAGGGCTTAAAACGTGTTTATTCACTGCGGAAAGAGATATAAACAATATTTAGAGTGAATTAATGTTCATGCGAGAACGTTCAATTTTTCATGCAAAACGATCGATGACCCGCGACCTGATGAAATGACTCTGAGATTACCAAAATGTTCTGTTTTGAAAATTTTCATCTTTCAACAAATTTTGACTCTCAGAGGTGGATCATCACTTTTGGAGATAAAATGAGCATCGTTATCGTCATTTTCATGCTCCTAGGAAGCCAAAACTCAAGATTTGGCTTATGGTTAAAAGTGACTTAAAAGGACCCAAATGCTCACTTGGAGGGCTTAAAACGTGTTTATTCACTGCGGGAAGAGATATAAACAACATTTAGAGTAAATTATTGTTAATGCGAGAACGTTCAATTTTTCATGCAAAACGATCGATGACCCGCGACCTGATGAAATTACTCTGAGATGACCAAAATGGTCCGTTTTGAAAATTTTCATCTTTCAACTAATTTTGACTCTCAGAGGTTGATCATCACTTTTGGAGATAAAATGAGCATCGTTATCGTCATTTTCATGCTTCTAGGGAGCCAAAACTCAAGATTTGGCTTATGGTTAAAAGTGACTTAAAAGGACCCAAATGCTCACTTTGAGGGCTTAAAACGTGTTTATTCCCTGCGGAAAGAGATATAAACAATATTTAGAGTGAATTAATGTTCATGCGAGAACGTTCAATTTTTCATGCAAAACGATCGATGACCCGCGACCTGATGAAATGACTCTGAGATGACCAAAATGTTCCGTTTTGAAAATTTTCATCTTTCAACTAATTTTGACTCTCAGAGGTGGATCATCACTTTTGGAGATAAAATGAGCATCGTTATCGTCATTTTCATGCTTCTAGGGAGCCAAAACTCAAGATTTGGCTTATGGTTAAAAGTGACTTAAAAGGACCCAAATGCTCACTTCGAGGGCTTAAAACGTGTTTATTCACTGCTGGAAGAGATATAAACAATAGTTAGAGTGAATTAATGTTCATGCGAGAACGTTCAATTTTTCATGCAAAACAATCGATGACCCGCGACCTGATGAAATTGCTCTGAGATGACCAAAATGGTCCGTTTTGAAAATGTTCATCTTTCAACTAATTTTGACTCTCAGAGGTGGATCATCACTATTGGAGATAAAATGAGCATCGTTATCGTCATTTTCATGCTTCTAGGGAGCCAAAACTCAAGATTTGGCTTATGGTTAAAAGTGACTTAAAAGGACCCAAATGCTCACTTCGAGGGCTTAAAACGTGTTTATTCACTGCCGGAAGAGATATAAACAATAGTTAGAGTGAATTAATGTTCATGCGAGAACGTTCAATTTTTCATGCAAAACGATCGATGACCCGCGACCTGATGAAATTGCTCTGAGATGACCAAAATGGTCCGTTTTGAAATTTTTCGTCTTTCAACTAATTTTGACTCTCAGAGGTGGATCATCACTTTTGGAGATAAAATGAGCATCGTTATCGTCATTTTCATGCTTCTAGGGAGCCAAAACTCAAGATTTGGCTTATGGTTAAAAGTGACTTAAAAGGACCCAAATGCTCACTTTGAGGGCTTAAAACGTGTTTATTCACTGCGGAAAGAGATATAAACAATATTTAGAGTGAATTAATGTTCATGCGAGAACGTTCAATTTTTCATGCAAAACGATCGATGACCCGCGACCTGATGAAATGACTCTGAGATGACCAAAATGTTCCGTTTTGAAAAAGTTCATCTTTCAACTAATTTTGACTCTCAGAGGTGGATCATCACTTTTGGAGATAAAATGAGCATCGTTATCGTAATTTTCATGCTTCTAGGGAGCCAAAACTCAAGATTTGGCTTATGGTTAAAAGTGACTTAAAAGGACCCAAATGCTCACTTCGAGGGCTTAAAGCGTGTTTATTCACTGCGGGAAGAGATATAAACAACATTTAGAGTAAATTATTGTTCATGCGAGAACGTTCAATTTTTCATTCAAAACGATCGATGACCCGCGACCTGATGAAATGACTCTGAGATGACCAAAATGTTCCGTTTTGAAAAAGTTCATCTTTCAACTAATTTTGACTCTCAGAGGTGGATCATCACTTTTGGAGATAAAATGAGCATCGTTATCGTCATTTTCATGCTTCTAGGGAGCCAAAACTCAAGATTTGGCTTATGGTTAAAAGTGACTTAAAAGGACCCAAATGCTCACTTCGAGGGCTTAAAACGTGTTTATTCACTGCGGGAAGAGATATAAACAACATTTAGAGTAAATTATTGTTCATGCGAGAACGTTTAATTTTTCATGCAAAACGATCGATGACCCGCGACCTGATGAAATTGCTCTGAGATGACCAAAATGGTCCGTTTTGAAAATTTTCATCTTTCAACTAATTTTGACTCTCAGAGGTTGATCATCACTTTTGGAGATAAAATGAGCATTGTTATCGTCATTTTCATGCTTCTAGGGAGCCAAAACTCAAGATTTGGCTTATGGTTAAAAGTGACTTAAAAGGACCCAAATGCTCACTTCGAGGGCTTAAAGCGTGTTTATTCACTGCAGGAAGAGATATAAACAACATTTAGAGTAAATTATTGTTCATGCGAGAACGTTCAATTTTTCATTCAAAACGATCGATGACCCGCGAACTGATGAAATTGCTCTGAGATGACCAAAATGTTACGTTTTGAAAATGTTCATCTTTCAACTAATTTTGACTCTCAGAGGTGGATCATCACTTTTGGAGATAAAATGAGCATCGTTATCGTCATTTTCATGCTTCTAGGGAGCCAAAACTCAAGATTTGGCTTATGGTTAAAAGTGACTTAAAAGGACCCAAATGCTCACTTTGAGGGCTTAAAACGTGTTTATTCACTGCGGAAAGAGATATAAACAATATTTAGAGTGAATTAATGTTCATGCGAGAACGTTCAATTTTTCATGCAAAACGATCGATGACCCGCGACCTGATGAAATGACTCTGAGATGACCAAAATGTTCCGTTTTGAAATTTTTCGTCTTTCAACTAATTTTGACTCTCAGAGGTGGATCATCACTTTTGGAGATAAAATGAGCATCGTTATCGTCATTTTCATGCTTCTAGGGAGCCAAAACTCAAGATTTGGCTTATGGTTAAAAGTGACTTAAAAGGACCCAAATGCTCACTTTGAGGGCTTAAAACGTGTTTATTCACTGCGGAAAGAGATATAAACAATATTTAGAGTGAATTAATGTTCATGCGAGAACGTTCAATTTTTCATGCAAAACGATCGATGACCCGCGACCTGATGAAATGACTCTGAGATGACCAAAATGTTCCGTTTTGAAAAAGTTCATCTTTCAACTAATTTTGACTCTCAGAGGTGGATCATCACTTTTGGAGATAAAATGAGCATCGTTATCGTAATTTTCATGCTTCTAGGGAGCCAAAACTCAAGATTTGGCTTATGGTTAAAAGTGACTTAAAAGGACCCAAATGCTCACTTCGAGGGCTTAAAGCGTGTTTATTCACTGCGGGAAGAGATATAAACAACATTTAGAGTAAATTATTGTTCATGCGAGAACGTTCAATTTTTCATTCAAAACGATCGATGACCCGCGACCTGATGAAATGACTCTGAGATGACCAAAATGTTCCGTTTTGAAAAAGTTCATCTTTCAACTAATTTTGACTCTCAGAGGTGGATCATCACTTTTGGAGATAAAATGAGCATCGTTATCGTCATTTTCATGCTTCTAGGGAGCCAAAACTCAAGATTTGGCTTATGGTTAAAAGTGACTTAAAAGGACCCAAATGCTCACTTCGAGGGCTTAAAACGTGTTTATTCACTGCGGGAAGAGATATAAACAACATTTAGAGTAAATTATTGTTCATGCGAGAACGTTTAATTTTTCATGCAAAACGATCGATGACCCGCGACCTGATGAAATTGCTCTGAGATGACCAAAATGGTCCGTTTTGAAAATTTTCATCTTTCAACTAATTTTGACTCTCAGAGGTTGATCATCACTTTTGGAGATAAAATGAGCATCATTATCGTCATTTTCATGCTTCTAGGGAGCCAAAACACAAGATTTGGCTTATGGTTAAAAGTGACTTAAAAGGACCCAAATGCTCACTTTGAGGGCTTAAAACGTGTTTATTCACTGCGGAAAGAGATATAAACAATATTTAGAGTGAATTAATGTTCATGCGAGAACGTTCAATTTTTCATGCAAAACGATCGATGACCCGCGACCTGATGAAATGACTCTGAGATGACCAAAATGTTCCGTTTTGAAAAAGTTCATCTTTCAACTAATTCTGACTCTCAGAGGTGGATCATCACTTTTGGAGATAAAATGAGCATCGTTATCGTCATTTTCATGCTTCTAGGGAGCCAAAACTCAAGATTTGGCTTATGGTTAAAAGTGACTTAAAAGGACCCAAATGCTCACTTCGAGGGCTTAAAGCGTGTTTATTCACTGCAGGAAGAGATATAAACAACATTTAGAGTAAATTATTGTTCATGCGAGAACGTTCAATTTTTCATTCAAAACGATCGATGACCCGCGAACTGATGAAATTGCTCTGAGATGACCAAAATGTTACGTTTTGAAAATGTTCATCTTTCAACTAATTTTGACTCTCAGAGGTGGATCATCACTTTTGGAGATAAAATGAGCATCGTTATCGTCATTTTCATGCTTCTAGGGAGCCAAAACTCAAGATTTGGCTCATGGTTAAAAGTGACTTAAAAGGCCCAAAATGCTCACTTCGAGGGCTTAAAATGTGTTAATTCACTGCCGGAAGAGATATAAACAATATTTAGAGTGAATTAATGTTCATGCGAGAACGTTCAATTTTTCATGCAAAACGATCGATGACCCGCGACCTGATGAAATGACTCTGAGATGACCAAAATGTTCCGTTTTGAAAAAGTTCATCTTTCAACTAATTTTGACTCTCAGAGGTGGATCATCACTTTTGGAGATAAAATGAGCATCGTTATCGTCATTTTCATGCTTCTAGGGAGCCAAAACTCAAGATTTGGCTTATGGTTAAAAGTGACTTAAAAGGACCCAAATGCTCACTTCGAGGGCTTAAAACGTGTTTATTCACTGCGGGAAGAGATATAAACAATAGTTAGAGTGAATTAATGTTCATGCGAGAACGTTCAATTTTTCATGCAAAACGATCGATGACCCGCGACCTGATGAAATGACTCTGAGATTACCAAAATGTTCCGTTTTGAAAATTTTCATCTTTCAACTAATTTTGACTCTCAGAGGTGGATCATCACTTTTGGAGATAAAATGAGCATTGTTATCGTCATTTTCATGCTTCTAGGGAGCCAAAACTCAAGATTTGGCTTATGGTTAAAAGTGACTTAAAAGGACCCAAATGCTCACTTCGAGGGCTTAAAGCGTGTTTATTCACTGCGGGAAGAGATATAAACAACATTTAGAGTAAATTATTGTTCATGCGAGAACGTTCAATTTTTCATTCAAAACGATCGATGACCCGCGACCTGATGAAATTGCTCTGAGATGACCAAAATGTTACGTTTTGAAAATGTTCATCTTTCAACTAATTTTGACTCTCAGAGGTGGATCATCACTTTTGGAGATAAAATGAGCATCGTTATCGTCATTTTCATGCTTCTAGGGAGCCAAAACTCAAGATTTGGCTCATGGTTAAAAGTGACTTAAAAGGCCCAAAATGCTTACTTCAAGGGCTTAAAATGTGTTTATTCACTGCCGGAAGAGATATAAACAATAGTTAGAGTGAATTAATGTGCATGCGAGAACGTTCAATTTTTCATGCAAAACAATCGATGACCCGCGACCTGATGAAATTGCTCTGAGATGACCAAAATGGTCCGTTTTGAAAATGTTCATCTTTCAACTAATTTTGACTCTCAGAGGTGGATCATCACTATTGGAGATAAAATGAGCATCGTTATCGTCATTTTCATGCTTCTAGGGAGCCAAAACACAAGATTTGGCTTATGGTTAAAAGTGACTTAAAAGGACCCAAATGCTCACTTCGAGGGCTTAAAACGTGTTTATTCACTGCGGAAAGAGATATAAACAATAGTTAGAGTGAATTAATGTTCATGCGAGAACATTCAATTTTTCATGCAAAACGATCGATGACCCGCGACCTGATGAAATGACTCTGAGATGACCAAAATGTTCCGTTTTGAAAATTTTCATCTTTCAACTAATTTTGACTCTCAGAGGTGGATCATCACTTTTGGAGATAAAATTAGCATCGTTATCGTCATTTTCATGCTTCTAGGGAGCCAAAACTCAAGATTTGGCTTATGGTTAAAAGTGACTTAAAAGGACCCAAATGCTCACTTCGAGGGCTTAAAACGTGTTTATTCACTGCAGGAAGAGATATAAACAACATTTAGAGTAAATTATTGTTCATGCGAGAACGTTCAATTTTTCATGCAAAACGATCGATGACCCGCGACCTGATGAAATTGCTCTGAGATGACCAAAATGTTACGTTTTGAAAATGTTCATCTTTCAACTAATTTTGACTCTCAGAGGTGGATCATCACTTTTGGAGATAAAATGAGCATCGTTATCGTCATTTTCATGCTTCTAGGGAGCCAAAACTCAAGATTTGGCTCATGGTTAAAAGTGACTTAAAAGGCCCAAAATGCTCACTTCGAGGGCTTAAAATGTGTTAATTCACTGCCGGAAGAGATATAAACAATATTTAGAGTGAATTAATGTTCATGCGAGAACGTTCAATTTTTCATGCAAAACGATCGATGACCCGCGACCTGATGAAATGACTCTGAGATGACCAAAATGTTCCGTTTTGAAAAAGTTCATCTTTCAACTAATTTTGACTCTCAGAGGTGGATCATCACTTTTGGAGATAAAATGAGCATCGTTATCGTCATTTTCATGCTTCTAGGGAGCCAAAACTCAAGATTTGGCTTATGGTTAAAAGTGACTTAAAAGGACCCAAATGCTCACTTCGAGGGCTTAAAACGTGTTTATTCACTGCGGGAAGAGATATAAACAATAGTTAGAGTGAATTAATGTTCATGCGAGAACGTTCAATTTTTCATGCAAAACGATCGATGACCCGCGACCTGATGAAATGACTCTGAGATTACCAAAATGTTCCGTTTTGAAAATTTTCATCTTTCAACTAATTTTGACTCTCAGAGGTGGATCATCACTTTTGGAGATAAAATGAGCATTGTTATCGTCATTTTCATGCTTCTAGGGAGCCAAAACTCAAGATTTGGCTTATGGTTAAAAGTGACTTAAAAGGACCCAAATGCTCACTTCGAGGGCTTAAAGCGTGTTTATTCACTGCGGGAAGAGATATAAACAACATTTAGAGTAAATTATTGTTCATGCGAGAACGTTCAATTTTTCATTCAAAACGATCGATGACCCGCGACCTGATGAAATTGCTCTGAGATGACCAAAATGTTACGTTTTGAAAATGTTCATCTTTCAACTAATTTTGACTCTCAGAGGTGGATCATCACTTTTGGAGATAAAATGAGCATCGTTATCGTCATTTTCATGCTTCTAGGGAGCCAAAACTCAAGATTTGGCTCATGGTTAAAAGTGACTTAAAAGGCCCAAAATGCTTACTTCAAGGGCTTAAAATGTGTTTATTCACTGCCGGAAGAGATATAAACAATAGTTAGAGTGAATTAATGTGCATGCGAGAACGTTCAATTTTTCATGCAAAACAATCGATGACCCGCGACCTGATGAAATTGCTCTGAGATGACCAAAATGGTCCGTTTTGAAAATGTTCATCTTTCAACTAATTTTGACTCTCAGAGGTGGATCATCACTATTGGAGATAAAATGAGCATCGTTATCGTCATTTTCATGCTTCTAGGGAGCCAAAACACAAGATTTGGCTTATGGTTAAAAGTGACTTAAAAGGACCCAAATGCTCACTTCGAGGGCTTAAAACGTGTTTATTCACTGCGGAAAGAGATATAAACAATATTTAGAGAGAATTAATGTTCATGCGAGAACGTTCAATTTTTCATGCAAAACAATCGATGACCCGCGAACTGATGAAATTGCTCTGAGATGACCAAAATGGTCCGTTTTGAAAAAGTTCATCTTTCAACTAATTTTGACTCTCAGAGGTGGATCATCACTTTTGGAGATAAAATGAGCATCGTTATCGCCATTTTCATGCTTCTAGGGAGCCAAAACTCAAGATTTGGCTCATGGTTAAAAGTGACTGAAAAGGCCCAAAATGCTCACTTCGAGGGCTTAAAACATGTTTATTCACTGCGGGAAGAGATATAAACAATAGTTAGAGTGAATTAATGTTCATGCGAGAACGTTCAATTTTTCATGCAAAACGATCGATGACCCGCGACCTGATGAAATGACTCTGAGATGACCAAAATGTTCGGTTTTGAAAATTTTCATCTTTCAACTAATTTTGACTCTCAGAGGTGGATCATCACTTTTGGAGATAAAATGAGCATCGTTATAGTCATTTTCATGCTTCTAGGGAGCCAAAACTCAAGATTTGGCTTATGGTTAAAAGTGACTTAAAAGGACCCAAATGCTCACTTCGAGGGCTTAAAACGTGTGTATTCACTGCAGGAAGAGATATAAACAACATTTAGAGTAAATTATTGTTCATGCGAGAACGTTCAATTTTTCATGCAAAACGATCGATGACCCGCGACCTGATGAAATTGCTCTGAGATGACCAAAATGGTCCGTTTTGAAATTTTTCATCTTTCAACTAATTTTGACTCTCAGAGGTTGATCATCACTTTTGGAGATAAAATGAGCATCGTTATCGTCATTTTCATGCTTCTAGTGAGCCAAAACTCAAGATTTGGCTTATGGTTAAAAGTGACTTAAAAGGACCCAAATGCTCACTTTGAGGGCTTAAAACGTGTTTATTCACTGCGGAAAGAGATATAAACAATATTTAGAGTGAATTAATGTTCATGCGAGAACGTTCAATTTTTCATGCAAAACGATCGATGACCCGCGACCTGATGAAATGACTCTGAGATGACCAAAATGTTCCGTTTTGAAAAAGTTCATCTTTCAACTAATTTTGACTCTCAGAGGTGGATCATCACTTTTGGAGATACAATGAGCATCGTTATCGTCATTTTCATGCTTCTAGGGAGCCAAAACTCAAGATTTGGCTTATGGTTAAAAGTGACTTAAAAGGACCCAAATGCTCACTTCGAGGGCTTAAAACGTGTTTATTCACTGCGGGAAGAGATATAAACAATAGTTAGAGTGAATTAATGTTCATGCGAGAACGTTCAATTTTTCATGCAAAACGATCGATGACCCGCGACCTGATGAAATGACTCTGAGATTACCAAAATGTTCCGTTTTGAAAATTGTCATCTTTCAACTAATTTTGACTCTCAGAGGTGGATCATCACTTTTGGAGATAAAATGAGCATCGTTATCGTCATTTTCATGCTTCTAGGGAGCCAAAACTCAAGATTTGGCTTATGGTTAAAAGTGACTTAAAAGGACCCAAATGCTCACTTGGAGGGCTTAAAACGTGTTTATTCACTGCGGGAAGAGATATAAACAACATTTAGAGTAAATTATTGTTCATGCGAGAACGTTCAATTTTTCATGCAAAACGATCGATGACCCGCGACCTGATGAAATGACTCTGAGATGACCAAAATGTTCCGTTTTGAAAAAGTTCATCTTTCAACTAATTTTGACTCTCAGAGGTGGATCATCACTTTTGGAGATAAAATGAGCATCGTTATCGTCATTTTCATGCTTCTAGGGAGCCAAAACTCAAGATTTGGCTTATGGTAAAAGTGACTTAAAAGGACCCAAATGCTCACTTCGAGGGCTTAAAACGTGTTTATTCACTGCGGGAAGAGATATAAACAATAGTTAGAGTGAATTAATGTTCATGCGAGAACGTTCAATTTTTCATGCAAAACGATCGATGACCCGCGACCTGATGAAATGACTCTGAGATTACCAAAATGTTCCGTTTTGAAAATTTTCATCTTTCAACTAATTTTGACTCTCAGAGGTGGATCATCACTTTTGGAGATAAAATGAGCATTGTTATCGTCATTTTCATGCTTCTAGGGAGCCAAAACTCAAGATTTGGCTTATGGTTAAAAGTGACTTAAAAGGACCCAAATGCTCACTTCGAGGGCTTAAAGCGTGTTTATTCACTGCGGGAAGAGATATAAACAACATTTAGAGTAAATTATTGTTCATGCGAGAACGTTCAATTTTTCATTCAAAACGATCGATGACCCGCGACCTGATGAAATTGCTCTGAGATGACCAAAATGTTACGTTTTGAAAATGTTCATCTTTCAACTAATTTTGACTCTCAGAGGTGGATCATCACTTTTGGAGATAAAATGAGCATCGTTATCGTCATTTTCATGCTTCTAGGGAGCCAAAACTCAAGATTTGGCTCATGGTTAAAAGTGACTTAAAAGGCCCAAAATGCTTACTTCAAGGGCTTAAAATGTGTTTATTCACTGCCGGAAGAGATATAAACAATAGTTAGAGTGAATTAATGTGCATGCGAGAACGTTCAATTTTTCATGCAAAACAATCGATGACCCGCGACCTGATGAAATTGCTCTGAGATGACCAAAATGGTCCGTTTTGAAAATGTTCATCTTTCAACTAATTTTGACTCTCAGAGGTGGATCATCACTATTGGAGATAAAATGAGCATCGTTATCGTCATTTTCATGCTTCTAGGGAGCCAAAACACAAGATTTGGCTTATGGTTAAAAGTGACTTAAAAGGACCCAAATGCTCACTTCGAGGGCTTAAAACGTGTTTATTCACTGCGGAAAGAGATATAAACAATAGTTAGAGTGAATTAATGTTCATGCGAGAACATTCAATTTTTCATGCAAAACGATCGATGACCCGCGACCTGATGAAATGACTCTGAGATGACCAAAATGTTCCGTTTTGAAAATTTTCATCTTTCAACTAATTTTGACTCTCAGAGGTGGATCATCACTTTTGGAGATAAAATTAGCATCGTTATCGTCATTTTCATGCTTCTAGGGAGCCAAAACTCAAGATTTGGCTTATGGTTAAAAGTGACTTAAATGGACCCAAATGCTCACTTCGAGGGCTTAAAACGTGTTTATTCACTGCAGGAAGAGATATAAACAACATTTAGAGTAAATTATTGTTCATGCGAGAACGTTCAATTTTTCATGCAAAACGATCGATGACCCGCGACCTGATGAAATTGCTCTGAGATGACCAAAATGGTCCGTTTTGAAAATTTTCATCTTTCAACTAATTTTGACTCTCAGAGGTGGATCATCACTTTTGGAGATAAAATGAGCATCGTTATCGTCATTTTCATGCTTCTAGGGAGCCAAAACTCAAGATTTGGCTTATGGTTAAAAGTGACTTAAAAGGACCCAATTGCTCACTTTGAGGGCTTAAAACGTGTTTATTCACTGCGGAAAGAGATATAAACAATATTTAGAGAGAATTAATGTTCATGCGAGAACGTTCAATTTTTCATGCAAAACAATCGATGACCCGCGAACTGATGAAATTGCTCTGAGATGACCAAAATGGTCCGTTTTGAAAAAGTTCATCTTTCAACTAATTTTGACTCTCAGAGGTGGATCATCACTTTTGGAGATAAAATGAGCATCGTTATCGCCATTTTCATGCTTCTAGGGAGCCAAAACTCAAGATTTGGCTCATGGTTAAAAGTGACTGAAAAGGCCCAAAATGCTCACTTCGAGGGCTTAAAACATGTTTATTCACTGCGGGAAGAGATATAAACAATAGTTAGAGTGAATTAATGTTCATGCGAGAACGTTCAATTTTTCATGCAAAACGATCGATGACCCGCGACCTGATGAAATGACTCTGAGATGACCAAAATGTTCGGTTTTGAAAATTTTCATCTTTCAACTAATTTTGACTCTCAGAGGTGGATCATCACTTTTGGAGATAAAATGAGCATCGTTATAGTCATTTTCATGCTTCTAGGGAGCCAAAACTCAAGATTTGGCTTATGGTTAAAAGTGACTTAAAAGGACCCAAATGCTCACTTCGAGGGCTTAAAACGTGTTTATTCACTGCAGGAAGAGATATAAACAACATTTAGAGTAAATTATTGTTCATGCGAGAACGTTCAATTTTTCATGCAAAACGATCGATGACCCGCGACCTGATGAAATTGCTCTGAGATGACCAAAATGGTCCGTTTTGAAATTTTTCATCTTTCAACTAATTTTGACTCTCAGAGGTTGATCATCACTTTTGGAGATAAAATGAGCATCGTTATCGTCATTTTCATGCTTCTAGTGAGCCAAAACTCAAGATTTGGCTTATGGTTAAAAGTGACTTAAAAGGACCCAAATGCTCACTTTGAGGGCTTAAAACGTGTTTATTCACTGCGGAAAGAGATATAAACAATATTTAGAGTGAATTAATGTTCATGCGAGAACGTTCAATTTTTCATGCAAAATGATCGATGACCCGCGACCTGATGAAATGACTCTGAGATGACCAAAATGTTCCGTTTTGAAAAAGTTCATCTTTCAACTAATTTTGACTCTCAGAGGTGGATCATCACTTTTGGAGATAAAATGAGCATCGTTATCGTCATTTTCATGCTTCTAGGGAGCCAAAACTCAAGATTTGGCTTATGGTTAAAAGTGACTTAAAAGGACCCAAATGCTCACTTCGAGGGCTTAAAACGTGTTTATTCACTGCGGGAAGAGATATAAACAATAGTTAGAGTGAATTAATGTTCATGCGAGAACGTTCAATTTTTCATGCAAAACGATCGATGACCCGCGACCTGATGAAATGACTCTGAGATTACCAAAATGTTCCGTTTTGAAAATTGTCATCTTTCAACTAATTTTGACTCTCAGAGGTGGATCATCACTTTTGGAGATAAAATGAGCATCGTTATCGTCATTTTCATGCTTCTAGGGAGCCAAAACTCAAGATTTGGCTTATGGTTAAAAGTGACTTAAAAGGACCCAAATGCTCACTTGGAGGGCTTAAAACGTGTTTATTCACTGCGGGAAGAGATATAAACAACATTTAGAGTAAATTATTGTTCATGCGAGAACGTTCAATTTTTCATGCAAAACGATCGATGACCCGCGACCTGATGAAATTACTCTGAGATGACCAAAATGGTCCGTTTTGAAAATTTTCATCTTTCAACTAATTTTGACTCTCAGAGGTTGATCATCACTTTTGGAGATAAAATGAGCATCGCTATCGTCATTTTCATGCTTCTAGGGAGCCAAAACGCAAGATTTGGCTTATGGTTAAAAGTGACTTAAACGGACCCAAATGCTCACTTTGAGGGCTTAAAACGTGTTTATTCACTGCGGAAAGAGATATAAACAATATTTAGAGTGAATTAATGTTCATGCGAGAACGTTCAATTTTTCATGCAAAACGATCGATGACCCGCGACCTGATGAAATGACTCTGAGATGACCAAAATGTTCCGTCTTGAAAATTTTCATCTTTCAACTAATTTTGACTCTCAGAGGTGGATCATCACTTTTGGAGATAAAATGAGCATCGTTATCGTCATTTTCATGCTTCTAGGGAGCCAAAACTCAAGATTTGGCTTCTGGTTAAAAGTGACTTAAAAGGACCCAAATGCTCACTTCGAGGGCTTAAAACGTGTTTATTCACTGCGGGAAGAGATATAAACAATAGTTAGAGTGAATTAATGTTCATGCGAGAACGTTCAATTTTTCATTCAAAACGATCGATGACCCGCGACCTGATGAAATGACTCTGAGATTACCAAAATGTTCCGTTTTGAAAATTTTCATCTTTCAACTAATTTTGACTCTCAGAGGTGGATCATCACTTTTAGAGATAAAATGAGCATCGTTATCGTCATTTTCATGCTTCTAGGGAGCCAAAACTCAAGATTTGGCTCATGGTTAAAAGTGACTTAAAAGGCCCAAAATGCTCACTTCGAGGGCTTAAAATGTGTTTATTCACTGCCGGAAGAGATATAAACAATAGTTAGAGTGAATTAATGTTCATGCGAGAACGTTCAATTTTTCATGCAAAACAATCGATGACCCGCGACCTGATGAAATTGCTCTGAGATGACCAAAATGGTCCGTTTTGAAAATGTTCATCTTTCAACTAATTTTGACTCTCAGAGGTGGATCATCACTATTGGAGATAAAATGAGCATCGTTATCGTCATTTTCATGCTTCTAGGGAGCCAAAACACAAGATTTGGCTTATGGTTAAAAGTGACTTAAAAGGACCCAAATGCTCACTTCGAGGGCTTAAAACGTGTGTATTCACTGCGGGAAGAGATATAAACAATAGTTAGAGTGAATTAATGTTCATGCGAGAACGTTCAATTTTTCGTGCAAAACGATCGATGACCCGCGACCTGATGAAATGACTCTGAGATTACCAAAATGTTCCGTTTTGAAAATTTTCATCTTTCAACTAATTTTGACTCTCAGAGGTGGATCATCACTTTTGGAGATAAAATGAGCATCGTTATCGTCATTTTCATGCTTCTAGGGAGCCAAAACTCAAGATTTGGCTTATGGTTAAAAGTGACTTAAAAGGACACAAATGCTCACTTGGAGGGCTTAAAACGTGTTTATTCACTGCGGGAAAAGATATAAACAACATTTAGAGTAAATTATTGTTCATGCGAGAACGTTCAATTTTTCATGCAAAACGATCGATGACCCGCGACCTGATGAAATTGCTCTGAGATGACCAAAATGGTCCGTTTTGAAAAAGTTCATCTTTCAACTAATTTTGACTCTCAGAGGTGGATCATCACTTTTGGAGATAAAATGAGCATCGTTATCGCCATTTTCATGCTTCTAGGGAGCCAAAACTCAAGATTTGGCTCATGGTTAAAAGTGACTGAAAAGGCCCAAAATGCTCACTTCGAGGGCTTAAAACATGTTTATTCACTGCGGGAAGAGATATAAACAATAGTTAGAGTGAATTAATGTTCATGCGAGAACGTTCAATTTTTCATGCAAAACGTTCGATGACCCGCGACCTGATGAAATGACTCTGAGATGACCAAAATGTTCGGTTTTGAAAATTTTCATCTTTCAACTAATTTTGACTCTCAGAGGTGGATCATCACTTTTGGAGATAAAATGAGCATCGTTATAGTCATTTTCATGCTTCTAGGGAGCCAAAACTCAAGATTTGGCTTATGGTTAAAAGTGACTTAAAAGGACCCAAATGCTCACTTCGAGGGCTTAAAACGTGTTTATTCACTGCAGGAAGAGATATAAACAACATTTAGAGTAAATTATTGTTCATGCAAGAACGTTCAATTTTTCATGCAAAACGATCGATGACCCGCGACCTGATGAAATTGCTCTGAGATGACCAAAATGGTCCGTTTTGAAATTTTTCATCTTTCAACTAATTTTGACTCTCAGAGGTTGATCATCACTTTTGGAGATAAAATAAGCATCATTATCGTCATTTTCATGCTTCTAGGGAGCCAAAACACAAGATTTGGCTTATGGTTAAAAGTGACTTAAAAGGACCCAAATGCTCACTTTGAGGGCTTAAAACGTGTTTATTCACTGCGGAAAGAGATATAAACAATATTTAGAGTGAATTAATGTTCATGCGAGAACGTTCAATTTTTCATGCAAAACGATCGATGACCCGCGACCTGATGAAATGACTCTGAGATGACCAAAATGTTCCGTTTTGAAAAAGTTCATCTTTCAACTAATTTTGACTCTCAGGGGTGGATCATCACTTTTGGAGATAAAATGAGCATCGTTAGCGTCATTTTCATGCTTCTAGGGAGCCAAAACTCAAGATTTGGCTTATGGTTAAAAGTGACTTAAAAGGACCCAAATGCTCACTTCGAGGGCTTAAAGCGTGTTTATTCACTGCGGGAAGAGATATAAACAACATTTAGAGTAAATTATTGTTCATGCGAGAACGTTCAATTTTTCATTCAAAACGATCGATGACCCGCGACCTGATGAATTTGCTCTGAGATGACCAAAATGTTACGTTTTGAAAATGTTCATCTTTCAACTAATTTTGACTCTCAGAGGTGGATCATCACTTTTGGAGATAAAATGAGCATCGTTATCGTCATTTTCATGCTTCTAGGGAGCCAAAACTCAAGATTTGGCTCATGGTTAAAAGTGACTTAAAAGGCCCAAAATGCTTACTTCGAGGGCTTAAAATGTGTTTATTCACTGCCGGAAGAGATATAAACAATAGTTAGAGTGAATTAATGTGCATGCGAGAACGTTCAATTTTTCATGCAAAACAATCGATGACCCGCGACCTGATGAAATTGCTCTGAGATGACCAAAATGGTCCGTTTTGAAAATGTTCATCTTTCAACTAATTTTGACTCTCAGAGGTGGATCATCACTATTGGAGATAAAAAGAGCATCGTTATCGTCATTTTCATGCTTCTAGGGAGCCAAAACACAAGATTTGGCTTATGGTTAAAAGTGACTTAAAAGGACCCAAATGCTCACTTCGAGGGCCTAAAACGTGTTTATTCACTGCGGAAAGAGATATAAACAATAGTTAGAGTGAATTAATGTTCATGCGAGAACATTCAATTTTTCATGCAAAACGATCGATGACCCGCGACCTGATGAAATGACTCTGAGATGACCAAAATGTTCCGTTTTGAAAATTTTCATCTTTCAACTAATTTTGACTCTCAGAGGTGGATCATCACTTTTGGAGATAAAATTAGCATCGTTATCGTCATTTTCATGCTTCTAGGGAGCCAAAACTCAAGATTTGGCTTATGGTTAAAAGTGACTTAAAAGGACCCAAATGCTCACTTCGAGGGCTTAAAACGTGTTTATTCACTGCAGGAAGAGATATAAACAACATTTAGAGTAAATTATTGTTCATGCGAGAACGTTCAATTTTTCATGCAAAACGATCGATGACCCGCGACCTGATGAAATTGCTCTGAGATGACCAAAATGGTCCGTTTTGAAACTTTTCATCTTTCAACTAATTTTGACTCTCAGAGGTGGATCATCACTTTTGGAGATAAAATGAGCATCGTTATCGTCATTTTCATGCTTCTAGGGAGCCAAAACTCAAGATTTGGCTTATGGTTAAAAGTGACTTAAAAGGACCCAAATGCTCACTTTGAGGGCTTAAAACGTGTTTATTCACTGCGGAAAGAGATATAAACAATATTTAGAGAGAATTAATGTTCATGCGAGAACGTTCAATTTTTCATGCAAAACAATCGATGACCCGCGAACTGATGAAATTGCTATGAGATGACCAAAATGGTCCGTTTTGAAAAAGTTCATCTTTCAACTAATTTTGACTCTCAGAGGTGGATCATCACTTTTGGAGATAAAATGAGCATCGTTATCGCCATTTTCATGCTTCTAGGGAGCCAAAACTCAAGATTTGGCTCATGGTTAAAAGTGACTGAAAAGGCCCAAAATGCTCACTTCGAGGGCTTAAAACATGTTTATTCACTGCGGGAAGAGATATAAACAATAGTTAGAGTGAATTAATGTTCATGCGAGAACGTTCAATTTATCATGCAAAACGATCGATGACCCGCGACCTGATGAAATGACTCTGAGATGACCAAAATGTTCGGTTTTGAAAATTTTCATCTTTCAACTAATTTTGACTCTCAGAGGTGGATCATCACTTTTGGAGATAAAATGAGCATCGTTATAGTCATTTTCATGCTTCTAGGGAGCCAAAACTCAAGATTTGGCTTATGGTTAAAAGTGACTTAAAAGGACCCAAATGCTCACTTCGAGGGCTTAAAACGTGTTTATTCACTGCAGGAAGAGATATAAACAACATTTAGAGTAAATTATTGTTCATGCGAGAACGTTCAATTTTTCATGCAAAACGATCGATGACCCGCGACCTGATGAAATTGCTCTGAGATGACCAAAATGGTCCGTTGTGAAATTTTTCATCTTTCAACTAATTTTGACTCTCAGAGGTTGATCATCACTTTTGGAGATAAAATGAGCATCGTTATCGTCATTTTCATGCTTCTAGTGAGCCAAAACTCAAGATTTGGCTTATGGTTAAAAGTGACTTAAAAGGACCCAAATGCTCACTTTGAGGGCTTAAAACGTGTTTATTCACTGCGGAAAGAGATATAAACAATATTTAGAGTGAATTAATGTTCATGCGAGAACGTTCAATTTTTCATGCAAAACGATCGATGACCCGCGACCTGATGAAATGACTCTGAGATGACCAAAATGTTCCGTTTTGAAAAAGTTCATCTTTCAACTAATTTTGACTCTCAGAGGTGGATCATCACTTTTGGAGATAAAATGAGCATCGTTATCGTCATTTTCATGCTTCTAGGGAGCCAAAACTCAAGATTTGGCTTATGGTTAAAAGTGACTTAAAAGGACCCAAATGCTCACTTCGAGGGCTTAAAACGTGTTTATTCACTGCGGGAAGAGATATAAACAATAGTTAGAGTGAATTAATGTTCATGCGAGAACGTTCAATTTTTCATGCAAAACGATCGATGACCCGCGACCTGATGAAATGACTCTGAGATTACCAAAATGTTCCGTTTTGAAAATTGTCATCTTTCAACTAATTTTGACTCTCAGAGGTGGATCATCACTTTTGGAGATAAAATGAGCATCGTTATCGTCATTTTCATGCTTCTAGGGAGCCAAAACTCAAGATTTGGCTTATGGTTAAAAGTGACTTAAAAGGACCCAAATGCTCACTTGGAGGGCTTAAAACGTGTTTATTCACTGCGGGAAGAGATATAAACAACATTTAGAGTAAATTATTGTTCATGCGAGAACGTTCAATTTTTCATGCAAAACGATCGATGACCCGCGACCTGATGAAATTACTCTGAGATGACCAAAATGGTCCGTTTTGAAAATTTTCATCTTTCAACTAATTTTGACTCTCAGAGGTTGATCATCACTTTTGGAGATAAAATGAGCATCGCTATCGTCATTTTCATGCTTCTAGGGAGCCAAAACGCAAGATTTGGCTTATGGTTAAAAGTGACTTAAACGGACCCAAATGCTCACTTTGAGGGCTTAAAACGTGTTTATTCACTGCGGAAAGAGATATAAACAATATTTAGAGTGAATTAATGTTCATGCGAGAACGTTCAATTTTTCATGCAAAACGATCGATGACCCGCGACCTGATGAAATGACTCTGAGATGACCAAAATGTTCCGTCTTGAAAATTTTCATCTTTCAACTAATTTTGACTCTCAGAGGTGGATCATCACTTTTGGAGATAAAATGAGCATCGTTATCGTCATTTTCATGCTTCTAGGGAGCCAAAACTCAAGATTTGGCTTCTGGTTAAAAGTGACTTAAAAGGACCCAAATGCTCACTTCGAGGGCTTAAAACGTGTTTATTCACTGCGGGAAGAGATATAAACAATAGTTAGAGTGAATTAATGTTCATGCGAGAACGTTCAATTTTTCATTCAAAACGATCGATGACCCGCGACCTGATGAAATGACTCTGAGATTACCAAAATGTTCCGTTTTGAAAATTTTCATCTTTCAACTAATTTTGACTCTCAGAGGTGGATCATCACTTTTAGAGATAAAATGAGCATCGTTATCGTCATTTTCATGCTTCTAGGGAGCCAAAACTCAAGATTTGGCTCATGGTTAAAAGTGACTTAAAAGGCCCAAAATGCTCACTTCGAGGGCTTAAAATGTGTTTATTCACTGCCGGAAGAGATATAAACAATAGTTAGAGTGAATTAATGTTCATGCGAGAACGTTCAATTTTTCATGCAAAACAATCGATGACCCGCGACCTGATGAAATTGCTCTGAGATGACCAAAATGGTCCGTTTTGAAAATGTTCATCTTTCAACTAATTTTGACTCTCAGAGGTGGATCATCACTATTGGAGATAAAATGAGCATCGTTATCGTCATTTTCATGCTTCTAGGGAGCCAAAACTCAAGATTTGGCTTATGGTTAAAAGTGACTTAAAAGGACACAAATGCTCACTTGGAGGGCTTAAAACGTGTTTATTCACTGCGGGAAGAGATATAAACAACATTTAGAGTAAATTATTGTTCATGCGAGAACGTTCAATTTTTCATGCAAAACGATCGATGACCCGCGACCTGATGAAATTGCTCTGAGATGACCAAAATGGTCCGTTTTGAAAAAGTTCATCTTTCAACTAATTTTGACTCTCAGAGGTGGATCATCACTTTTGGAGATAAAATGAGCATCGTTATCGCCATTTTCATGCTTCTAGGGAGCCAAAACTCAAGATTTGGCTCATGGTTAAAAGTGACTGAAAAGGCCCAAAATGCTCTCTTCGAGGGCTTAAAACATGTTTATTCACTGCGGGAAGAGATATAAACAATAGTTAGAGTGAATTAATGTTCATGCGAGAACGTTCAATTTTTCATGCAAAACGTTCGATGACCCGCGACCTGATGAAATGACTCTGAGATGACCAAAATGTTCGGTTTTGAAAATTTTCATCTTTCAACTAATTTTGACTCTCAGAGGTGGATCATCACTTTTGGAGATAAAATGAGCATCGCTATCGTCATTTTCATGCTTCTAGGGATCCAAAACTCAAGATTTGGCTTATGGTTAAAAGTTACTTAAAAGGACCCAAATGCTCACTTGGAGGGCTTAAAACGTGTTTATTCACTGCGGGAAGAGATATAAACAACATTTAGAGTAAATTATTGTTCATGCGAGAACGTTCAATTTTTCATGCAAAACGATCGATGACCCGCGACCTGATGAAATTGCTCTGAGATGACCAAAATGGTCCGTTTTGAAATTTTTCATCTTTCAACTAATTTTGACTCTCAGAGGTTGATCATCACTTTTGGAGATAAAATGAGCATCGTTATCGTCATTTTCATGCTTCTAGGGAGCCAAAACTCAAGATTTGGCTTATGGTTAAAAGTGACTTAAAAGGACCCAAATGCTCACTTTGAGGGCTTAAAACGTGTTTATTCACTGCGGAAAGAGATATAAACAATATTTAGAGTAAATTAATGTTCATGCGAGAACGTTCACTTTTTCATGCAAAAAGATCGATGACCCGCGACCTGATGAAATGACTCTGAGATGACCAAAATGTTCCGTCTTGAAAATTTTCATCTTTCAACTAATTTTGACTCTCAGAGGTGGATCATCACTTTTGGAGATAAAATGAGCATCGTTATCGTCATTTTCATGCTTCTAGGGAGCCAAAACTCAAGATTTGGCTCATGGTTAAAAGTGACTTAAAAGGCCCAAAATGCTCACTTCGAGGGCTTAAAACGTGTTTATTCACTGCCGGAAGAGATATAAACAATAGTTAGAGTGAATTAATGTTCATGCGAGAACGTTCAATTTTTCATGCAAAACAATCGATGACCCGCGACCTGATGAAATTGCTCTGAGATGACCAAAATGGTCCGTTTTGAAAATGTTCATCTTTCAACTAATTTTGACTCTCAGAGGTGGATCATCACTATTGGAGATAAAATGAGCATCGCTATCGTCATTTTCATGCTTCTAGGGAGCCAAAACTCAAGATTTGGCTTATGGTTAAAAGTGACTTAAAAGGACCCAAATGCTCACTTTGAGGGCTTAAAACATGTTAATTCACTGCAGAAAGAGATATAAACAATATTTAGAGTGAATTAATGTTCATGCGAGAACGTTCAATTTTTCATGCAAAACGATCGATGACCCGCGACCTGATGAAATTGCTCTGAGATGACCAAAATGGTCCGTTTTGAAAAAGTTCATCTTTCAACTAATTTTGACTCTCAGAGGTGGATCATCACTTTTGGAGATAAAATGAGCATCGTTATCGCCATTTTCATGCTTCTAGGGAGCCAAAACTCAAGATTTGGCTCATGGTTAAAAGTGACTGAAAAGGCCCAAAATGCTCACTTCGAGGGCTTAAAACGTGTTTATTCACTGCGGGAAGAGATATAAACAATAGTTAGAGTGAATTAATGTTCATGCGAGAACGTTCAATTTTTCATGCAAAACGATCGATGACCCGCGACTTGATGAAATGACTCTGAGATGACCAAAATGTTCCGTTTTGAAAATTTTCATCTTTCAACTAATTTTGACTCTCAGAGGTGGATCATCACTTTTGGAGATAAAATGAGCATCATTATAGTCATTTTCATGCTTCTAGGGAGCCAAAACTCAAGATTTGACTTATGGTTAAAAGTGACTTAAAAGGACCCAAATGCTCACTTTGAGGGCTTAAAACGTGTTTATTCACTGCAGGAAGAGATATAAACAACATTTAGAGTAAATTATTGTTCATGCGAGAACGTTCAATTTTTCATGCAAAACGATCGATGACCCGCGACCTGATGAAATGACTCTGAGATGACCAAAATGTTCCGTCTTGAAAATTTTCATCTTTCAACTAATTTTGACTCTCAGAGGTGGATCATCACTTTTGGAGATAAAATGAGCATCGTTATCGTCATTTTCATGCTTCTAGGGAGCCAAAACTCAAGATTTGGCTTATGGTTAAAAGTGACTTAAAAGGACCCAAATGCTCACTTTGAGGGCTTAAAACGTGTTTATTCACTGCGGAAAGAGATATATACAATATTTAGAGCGAATTAATGTTCATGCGAGAACGTTCAATTTTTCATGCAAAACGATCGATGACCCGCGACCTGATGAAATTGCTCTGAGATGACCAAAATGGTCCGTTTTGAAAAAGTTCATCTTTCAACTAATTTTGACTCTCAGAGGTGGATCATCACTTTTGGAGATAAAATGAGCATCGTTATCGTCATTTTCATGCTTCTAGGGAGCCAAAACTCAAGATTTTGCTTATGGTTAAAAGTGACTTAAAAGGACCCAAATGCTCACTTTGAGGGCTTAAAACGTGTTTATTCACTGCGGAAAGAGATATAAACCATATTTAGAGTGAATTAATGTTCATGCGAGAACGTTCAATTTTTCATGCAAAACGATCGATGACCCGGGACCTGATGAAATGACTCTGAGATGACCAAAATGTTCCGTTTTGAAAAAGTTCATCTTTCAACTAATTTTGACTCTCAGAGGTGGATCATCACTTTTGGAGATAAAATGAGCATCGTTATCGTCATTTTCATGCTTCTAGGGAGCTAAAACTCAAGATTTGGCTTATGGTTAAAAGTGACCTAAAAGGACCCAAATGCTCACTTTCGAGGGCTTAAAACGTGTTTATTCACTGCGGGAAGAGATATAAACAATAGTTAGAGTGAATTAATGTTCATGCGAGAACGTTCAATTTTTCATGCAAAACGATCGATGACCCGCGACCTGATGAAATGACTCTGAGATTACCAAAATGTTCCGTTTTGAAAATTGTCATCTTTCAACTAATTTTGACTCTCAGAGGTGGATCATCACTTTTGGAGATAAAATGAGCATCGTTATCGTCATTTTCATGCTTCTAGGGAGACAAAACTCAAGATTTGGCTTATGGTTAAAAGTGACTTAAAAGGACCCAAATGCTCACTTGGAGGGCTTAAAACGTGTTTATTCACTGCGGGAAGAGATATAAACAACATTTAGAGTAAATTATTGTTCATGCGAGAACGTTCAATTTTTCATGCAAAACGATCGATGACCCGCGACCTGATGAAATTGCTCTGAGATGACCAAAATGGTCCGTTTTGAAATTTTTCATCTTTCAACTAATTTTGACTCTCAGAGGTTGATCATCACTTTTGGAGATAAAATGAGCATCGTTATCGTCATTTTCATGCTTCTAGGGAGCCAAAACTCAAGATTTGGCTTATGGTTAAAAGTGACTTAAAAGGACCCAAATGCTCACTTTGAGGGCTTAAAACGTGTTTATTCACTGCGGAAAGAGATATAAACAATATTTAGAGTGAATTAATGTTCATGCGAGAACGTTCAATTTTTCATGCAAAACGATCGATGACCCGCGACATGATGAAATGACTCTGAGATGACCAAAATGTTCCGTTTTGAAAAAGTTCATCTTTCAACTAATTTTGACTCTCAGAGGTGGATCATCACTTTTGGAGATAAAATGAGCATCGTTATCGTCATTTTCATGCTTCTAGGGAGCCAAAACTCAAGATTTGGCTTATGGTTAAAAGTGACCTAAAAGGACCCAAATGCTCACTTTCGAGGGCTTAAAACGTGTTTATTCACTGCAGGAAGAGATATAAACAACATTTAGAGTAAATTATTGTTCATGCGAGAACGTTCAATTTTTCATGCAAAACGATCGATGACCCGCGACCTGATGAAATGACTCTGAGATGACCAAAATGTTCCGTCTTGAAAATTTTCATCTTTCAACTAATTTTGACTCTCAGAGGTGGATCATCACTTTTGGAGATAAAATGAGCATCGTTATCGTCATTTTCATGCTTCTAGGGAGCCAAAACTCAAGATTTGGCTTATGGTTAAAAGTGACTTAAAAGGACCCAAATGCTCACTTTGAGGGCTTAAAACGTGTTTATTCACTGCGGAAAGAGATATATACAATATTTAGAGTGAATTAATGTTCATGCGAGAACGTTCAATTTTTCATGCAAAATGATCGATGACCCGCGACCTGATGAAATTGCTCTGAGATGACCAAAATGGTCCGTTTTGAAAAAGTTCATCTTTCAACTAATTTTGACTCTCAGAGGTGGATCATCACTTTTGGAGATAAAATGAGCATCGTTATCGTCATTTTCATGCTTCTAGGGAGCCAAAACTCAAGATTTTGCTTATGGTTAAAAGTGACTTAAAAGGACCCAAATGCTCACTTTGAGGGCTTAAAACGTGTTTATTCACTGCGGAAAGAGATATAAACAATATTTAGAGTGAATTAATGTTCATGCGAGAACGTTCAATTTTTCATGCAAAACGATCGATGACCCGCGACCTGATGAAATGACTCTGAGATGACCAAAATGTTCCGTTTTGAAAAAGTTCATCTTTCAACTAATTTTGACTCTCAGAGGTGGATCATCACTTTTGGAGATAAAATGAGCATCGTTATCGTCATTTTCATGCTTCTAGGGAGCCAAAACTCAAGATTTGGCTTATGGTTAAAAGTGACCTAAAAGGACCCAAATGCTCACTTTCGAGGGCTTAAAACGTGTTTATTCACTGCGGGAAGAGATATAAACAATAGTTAGAGTGAATTAATGTTCATGCGAGAACGTTCAATTTTTCATGCAACACGATCGATGACCCGCGACCTGATGAAATGACTCTGAGATTACCAAAATGTTCCGTTTTGAAAATTGTCATCTTTCAACTAATTTTGACTCTCAGAGGTGGATCATCACTTTTGGAGATAAAATGAGCATCGTTATCGTCATTTTCATGCTTCTAGGGAGCCAAAACTCAAGATTTGGCTCATGGTTAAAAGTGACTTAAAAGGCCCAAAATGCTCACTTCGAGGGCTTAAAACATGTTTATTCACTGCCGGAAGAGATATAAACAATAGTTAGAGTGAATTAATGTTCATGCGAGAACGTTCAATTTTTCATGCAAAACAATCGATGACCCGCGACCTGATGAAATTGCTCTGAGATGACCAAAATGGTCCGTTTTGAAAATGTTCATCTTTCAACTATTTTTGACTCTCAGAGGTGGATCATCACTTTTGGAGATAAAATGAGCATCGTTATCGCCATTTTCATGCTTCTAGGGAGCCAAAACTCAAGATTTGGCTCATGGTTAAAAGTGACTGAAAAGGCCCAAAATGCTCACTTCGAGGGCTTAAAACGTGTTTATTCACTGCGGGAAGAGATATAAACAATAGTTAGAGTGAATTAATGTTCATGCGAGAACGTTCAATTTTTCATGCAAAACGATCGATGACCCGCGACCTGATGAAATGACTCTGAGATGACCAAAATGTTCCGTTTTGAAAATTTTCATCTTTCAACTAATTTTGACTCTCAGAGGTGGATCATCACTTTTGGAGATAAAATGAGCATCGTTATAGTCATTTTCATGCTTCTAGGGAGCCAAAACTCAAGATTTGACTTATGGTTAAAAGTGACTTAAAAGGACCCAAATGCTCACTTCGAGGGCTTAAAACATGTTTATTCACTGCAGGAAGAGATATAAACAACATTTAGAGTAAATTATTGTTCATGCGAGAACGTTCAATTTTTCATGCAAAACGATCGATGACCCGCGACCTGATGAAATGACTCTGAGATGACCAAAATGTTCCGTCTTGAAAATTTTCATCTTTCAACTAATTTTGACTCTCAGAGGTGGATCATCACTTTTGGAGATAAAATGAGCATCGTTATCGTCATTTTCATGCTTCTAGGGAGCCAAAACTCAAGATTTGGCTCATGGTTAAAAGTGACTTAAAAGGCCCAAAATGCTCACTTCGAGGGCTTAAAACGTGTTTATTCACTGCCGGAAGAGATATAAACAATAGTTAGAGTGAATTAATGTTCATGCGAGAACGTTCAATTTTTCATGCAAAACAATCGATGACCCGCGACCTGATGAAATTGCTCTGAGATGACCAAAATGGTCCGTTTTGAAAATGTTCATCTTTCAACTAATTTTGACTCTCAGAGGTGGATCATCACTATTGGAGATAAAATGAGCATCGTTATCGTCATTTTCATGCTTCTAGGGAGCCAAAACTCAAGATTTGGCTTATGGTTAAAAGTGACTTAAAAGGACCCAAATGCTCACTTTGATGGCTTAAAACGTGTTTATTCACTGCGGAAAGAGATATATACAATATTTAGAGTGAATTAATGTTCATGCGAGAACGTTCAATTTTTCATGCAAAACGATTGATGACCCGCGACCTGATGAAATTGCTCTGAGATGACCAAAATGGTCTGTTTTGAAAAAGTTCATCTTTCAACTAATTTTGACTCTCAGAGGTGGATCATCACTTTTGGAGATAAAATGAGCATCGTTATCGCCATTTTCATGCTTCTAGGGAGCCAAAACTCAAGATTTGGCTCATGGTTAAAAGTGACTGAAAAGCCCCAAAATGCTCACTTTGAGGGCTTAAAACGTGTTTATTCACTGGGGGAAGAGATATAAACAATAGTTAGAGTGAATTAATGTTCATGCGAGAACGTTCAATTTTTCATGCAAAACGATCGATGACCCGCGACCTGATGAAATGACTCTGAGATGACCAAAATGTTCCGTTTTGAAAATTTTCATCTTTCAACTAATTTTGACTCTCAGAGGTGGATCATCACTTTTGGAGATAAAATGAGCATCGTTATATTCATTTTCATGCTTCTAGGGAGCCAAAACTCAAGATTTGGCTTATGGTTAAAAGTGACTTAAAAGGACCCAAATGCTCACTTTGAGGGCTTAAAACGTGTTTATTCACTGCAGGAAGAGATATAAACAACATTTAGAGTAAATTATTGTTCATGCAAGAACGTTCAATTTTTCATGCAAAACGATCGATGACCCGCGACCTGATGAAATTGCTCTGAGATGACCAAAATGGTCCGTTTTGAAAATTTTCATCTTTCAACTAATTTTGACTCTCAGAGGTGGATCATCACTTTTGGAGATAAAATGAGCATCGTTATCGTCATTTTCATGCTTCTAGGGAGCCAAAACTCAAGATTTGGCTCATGGTTAAAAGTGACTGAAAAGGCCCAAAATGCTCACTTCGAGGGCTTAAAACGTGTTTATTCACTGCGGGAAGAGATATAAACAATAGTTAGAGTGAATTAATGTTCATGCGAGAACGTTCAATTTTTCATGCAAAACGATCGATGACCCGCGACCTGATGAAATGACTCTGAGATGACCAAAATGTTCCGTTTTGAAAAAGTTCATCTTTCAACTAATTTTGACTCTCAGAGGTGGATCATCACTTTTGGAGATAAAATGAGCATCGTTATCGTCATTTTCATGCTTCTAGGGAGCTAAAACTCAAGATTTGGCTTATGGTTAAAAGTGACCTAAAAGGACCCAAATGCTCACTTTCGAGGGCTTAAAACGTGTTTATTCGCTGCGGGAAGAGATATAAACAATAGTTAGAGTGAATTAATGTTCATGCGAGAACGTTAAATTTTTCATGCAAAACGATCGATGACCCGCGACCTGATGAAATGACTCTGAGATTACCAAAATGTTCCGTTTTGAAAATTGTCATCTTTCAACTAATTTTGACTCTCAGAGGTGGATCATCACTTTTGGAGATAAAATGAGCATCGTTATCGTCATTTTCATGCTTCTAGGGAGCCAAAACTCAAGATTTGGCTTATGGTTAAAAGTGACTTAAAAGGACCCAAATGCTCACTTGGAGGGCTTAAAACGTGTTTATTCACTGCGGGAAGAGATATAAACAACATTTAGAGTAAATTATTGTTCATGCGAGAACGTTCAATTTTTCATGCAAAACGATCGATGACCCGCGACCTGATGAAATTGCTCTGAGATGACCAAAATGGTCCGTTTTGAAATTTTTCATCTTTCAACTAATTTTGACTCTCATAGGTTGATCATCACTTTTGGAGATAAAATGAGCATCGTTATCGTCATTTTCATGCTTCTAGGGAGCCAAAACTCAAGATTTGGCTTATGGTTAAAAGTGACTTAAAAGGACCCAAATGCTCACTTTGAGGGCTTAAAACGTGTTTATTCACTGCGGAAAGAGATATAAACAATATTTAGAGTGAATTAATGTTCATGCGAGAACGTTCAATTTTTCATGCAA
The DNA here is from genome assembly GCF_964261635.1 of Lissotriton helveticus. Classification (NCBI taxonomy): domain Eukaryota; kingdom Metazoa; phylum Chordata; class Amphibia; order Caudata; family Salamandridae; genus Lissotriton; species Lissotriton helveticus. Next base: position 1,163,283,958 of record NC_136069.1, on the reverse strand, counting down.
AACGATCGATGACCCGCGACATGATGAAATGACTCTGAGATGACCAAAATGTTCCGTTTTGAAAAAGTTCATCTTTCAACTAATTTTGACTCTCAGAGGTGGATCATCACTTTTGGAGATAAAATGAGCATCGTTATCGTCATTTTCATGCTTCTAGGGAGCCAAAACTCAAGATTTGGCTTATGGTTAAAAGTGACCTAAAAGGACCCAAATGCTCACTTTCGAGGGCTTAAAACGTGTTTATTCACTGCAGGAAGAGATATAAACAACATTTAGAGTAAATTATTGTTCATGCGAGAACGTTCAATTTTTCATGCAAAACGATCGATGACCCGCGACCTGATGAAATGACTCTGAGATGACCAAAATGTTCCGTCTTGAAAATTTTCATCTTTCAACTAATTTTGACTCTCAGAGGTGGATCATCACTTTTGGAGATAAAATGAGCATCGTTATCGTCATTTTCATGCTTCTAGGGAGCCAAAACTCAAGATTTGGCTTATGGTTAAAAGTGACTTAAAAGGACCCAAATGCTCACTTTGAGGGCTTAAAACGTGTTTATTCACTGCGGAAAGAGATATATACAATATTTAGAGTGAATTAATGTTCATGCGAGAACGTTCAATTTTTCATGCAAAACGATCGATGACCCGCGACCTGATGAAATTGCTCTGAGATGACCAAAATGGTCCGTTTTGAAAAAGTTCATCTTTCAACTAATTTTGACTCTCAGAGGTGGATCATCACTTTTGGAGATAAAATGAGCATCGTTATCGTCATTTTCATGCTTCTAGGGAGCCAAAACTCAAGATTTTGCTTATGGTTAAAAGTGACTTAAAAGGACCCAAATGCTCACTTTGAGGGCTTAAAACGTGTTTATTCACTGCGGAAAGAGATATAAACAATATTTAGAGTGAATTAATGTTCATGCGAGAACGTTCAATTTTTCATGCAAAACGATCGATGACCCGCGACCTGATGAAATGACTCTGAGATGACCAAAATGTTCCGTTTTGAAAAAGTTCATCTTTCAACTAATTTTGACTCTTGAGGTGGATCATCACTTTTGGAGATAAAATGAGCATCGTTATCGTCATTTTCATGCTTCTAGGGAGCTAAAACTCAAGATTTGGCTTATGGTTAAAAGTGACCTAAAAGGACCCAAATGCTCACTTTCGAGGGCTTAAAACGTGTTTATTCACTGCGGGAAGAGATATAAACAATAGTTAGAGTGAATTAATGTTCATGCGAGAACGTTCAATTTTTCATGCAAAACGATCGATGACCCGCGACCTGATGAAATGACTCTGAGATTACCAAAATGTTCCGTTTTGAAAATTGTCATCTTTCACCTAATTTTGACTCTCAGAGGTGGATCATCACTTTTGGAGATAAAATGAGCATCGTTATCGTCATTTTCATGCTTCTAGGGAGCCAAAACTCAAGATTTGGCTTATGGTTAAAAGTGACTTAAAAGGACCCAAATGCTCACTTGGAGGGCTTAAAACGTGTTTATTCACTGCGGGAAGAGATATAAACAACATTTAGAGTAAATTATTGTTCATGCGAGAACGTTCAATTTTTCATGCAAAACGATCGATGACCCGCGACCTGATGAAATTGCTCTGAGATGACCAAAATGGTCCGTTTTGAAATTTTTCATCTTTCAACTAATTTTGACTCTCAGAGGTTGATCATCACTTTTGGAGATAAAATGAGCATCGTTATCGTCATTTTCATGCTTCTAGGGAGCCAAAACTCAAGATTTGGCTTATGGTTAAAAGTGACTTAAAAGGACCCAAATGCTCACTTTGAGGGCTTAAAACGTGTTTATTCACTGCGGAAAGAGATATAAACAATATTTAGAGTGAATTAATGTTCATGCGAGAACGTTCAATTTTTCATGCAAAACGATCGATGACCCGCGACATGATGAAATGACTCTGAGATGACCAAAATGTTCCGTTTTGAAAAAGTTCATCTTTCAACTAATTTTGACTCTCAGAGGTGGATCATCACTTTTGGAGATAAAATGAGCATCGTTATCGTCATTTTCATGCTTCTAGGGAGCCAAAACTCAAGATTTGGCTTATGGTTAAAAGTGACCTAAAAGGACCCAAATGCTCACTTTCGAGGGCTTAAAACGTGTTTATTCACTGCAGGAAGAGATATAAACAACATTTAGAGTAAATTATTGTTCATGCGAGAACGTTCAATTTTTCATGCAAAACGATCGATGACCCGCGACCTGATGAAATGACTCTGAGATGACCAAAATGTTCCGTCTTGAAAATTTTCATCTTTCAACTAATTTTGACTCTCAGAGGTGGATCATCACTTTTGGAGATAAAATGAGCATCGTTATAGTCATTTTCATGCTTCTAGGGAGCCAAAACTCAAGATTTGACTTATGGTTAAAAGTGACTTAAAAGGACCCAAATGCTCACTTCGAGGGCTTAAAACATGTTTATTCACTGCAGGAAGAGATATAAACAACATTTAGAGTAAATTATTGTTCATGCGAGAACGTTCAATTTTTCATGCAAAACGATCGATGACCCGCGACCTGATGAAATGACTCTGAGATGACCAAAATGTTCCGTCTTGAAAATTTTCATCTTTCAACTAATTTTGACTCTCAGAGGTGGATCATCACTTTTGGAGATAAAATGAGCATCGTTATCGTCATTTTCATGCTTCTAGGGAGCCAAAACTCAAGATTTGGCTCATGGTTAAAAGTGACTTAAAAGGCCCAAAATGCTCACTTCGAGGGCTTAAAACGTGTTTATTCACTGCCGGAAGAGATATAAACAATAGTTAGAGTGAATTAATGTTCATGCGAGAACGTTCAATTTTTCATGCAAAACAATCGATGACCCGCGACCTGATGAAATTGCTCTGAGATGACCAAAATGGTCCGTTTTGAAAATGTTCATCTTTCAACTAATTTTGACTCTCAGAGGTGGATCATCACTATTGGAGATAAAATGAGCATCGTTATCGTCATTTTCATGCTTCTAGGGAGCCAAAACTCAAGATTTGGCTTATGGTTAAAAGTGACTTAAAAGGACCCAAATGCTCACTTTGATGGCTTAAAACGTGTTTATTCACTGCGGAAAGAGATATATACAATATTTAGAGTGAATTAATGTTCATGCGAGAACGTTCAATTTTTCATGCAAAACGATCGATGACCCGCGACCTGATGAAATTGCTCTGAGATGACCAAAATGGTCTGTTTTGAAAAAGTTCATCTTTCAACTAATTTTGACTCTCAGAGGTGGATCATCACTTTTGGAGATAAAATGAGCATCGTTATCGCCATTTTCATGCTTCTAGGGAGCCAAAACTCAAGATTTGGCTCATGGTTAAAAGTGACTGAAAAGCCCCAAAATGCTCACCTCGAGGGCTTAAAACGTGTTTATTCACTGGGGGAAGAGATATAAACAATAGTTAGAGTGAATTAATGTTCATGCGAGAACGTTCAATTTTTCATGCAAAACGATCGATGACCCGCGACCTGATGAAATGACTCTGAGATGACCAAAATGTTCCGTTTTGAAAATTTTCATCTTTCAACTAATTTTGACTCTCAGAGGTGGATCATCACTTTTGGAGATAAAATGAGCATCGTTATATTCATTTTCATGCTTCTAGGGAGCCAAAACTCAAGATTTGGCTTATGGTTAAAAGTGACTTAAAAGGACCCAAATGCTCACTTTGAGGGCTTAAAACGTGTTTATTCACTGCAGGAAGAGATATAAACAACATTTAGAGTAAATTATTGTTCATGCGAGAACGTTCAATTTTTCATGCAAAACGATCGATGACCCGCGACCTGATGAAATTGCTCTGAGATGACCAAAATGGTCCGTTTTGAAAATTTTCATCTTTCAACTAATTTTGACTCTCAGAGGTGGATCATCACTTTTGGAGATAAAATGAGCATCGTTATCGTCATTTTCATGCTTCTAGGGAGCCAAAACTCAAGATTTGGCTCATGGTTAAAAGTGACTGAAAAGGCCCAAAATGCTCACTTCGAGGGCTTAAAACGTGTTTATTCACTGCGGGAAGAGATATAAACAATAGTTAGAGTGAATTAATGTTCATGCGAGAACGTTCAATTTTTCATGCAAAACGATCGATGACCCGCGACCTGATGAAATGACTCTGAGATGACCAAAATGTTCCGTTTTGAAAAAGTTCATCTTTCAACTAATTTTGACTCTCAGAGGTGGATCATCACTTTTGGAGATAAAATGAGCATCGTTATCGTCATTTTCATGCTTCTAGGGAGCTAAAACTCAAGATTTGGCTTATGGTTAAAAGTGACCTAAAAGGACCCAAATGCTCACTTTCGAGGGCTTAAAACGTGTTTATTCACTGCGGGAAGAGATATAAACAATAGTTAGAGTGAATTAATGTTCATGCGAGAACGTTAAATTTTTCATGCAAAACGATCGATGACCCGCGACCTGATGAAATGACTCTGAGATTACCAAAATGTTCCGTTTTGAAAATTGTCATCTTTCAACTAATTTTGACTCTCAGAGGTGGATCATCACTTTTGGAGATAAAATGAGCATCGTTATCGTCATTTTCATGCTTCTAGGGAGCCAAAACTCAAGATTTGGCTTATGGTTAAAAGTGACTTAAAAGGACCCAAATGCTCACTTGGAGGGCTTAAAACGTGTTTATTCACTGCGGGAAGAGATATAAACAACATTTAGAGTAAATTATTGTTCATGCGAGAACGTTCAATTTTTCATGCAAAACGATCGATGACCCGCGACCTGATGAAATTGCTCTGAGATGACCAAAATGGTCCGTTTTGAAATTTTTCATCTTTCAACTAATTTTGACTCTCATAGGTTGATCATCACTTTTGGAGATAAAATGAGCATCGTTATCGTCATTTTCATGCTTCTAGGGAGCCAAAACTCAAGATTTGGCTTATGGTTAAAAGTGACTTAAAAGGACCCAAATGCTCACTTTGAGGGCTTAAAACGTGTTTATTCACTGCGGAAAGAGATATAAACAATATTTAGAGTGAATTAATGTTCATGCGAGAACGTTCAATTTTTCATGCAAAACGATCGATGACCCGCGACATGATGAAATGACTCTGAGATGACCAAAATGTTCCGTTTTGAAAAAGTTCATCTTTCAACTAATTTTGACTCTCAGAGGTGGATCATCACTTTTGGAGATAAAATGAGCATCGTTATCGTCATTTTCATGCTTCTAGGGAGCCAAAACTCAAGATTTGGCTTATGGTTAAAAGTGACCTAAAAGGACCCAAATGCTCACTTTCGAGGGCTTAAAACGTGTTTATTCACTGCAGGAAGAGATATAAACAACATTTAGAGTAAATTATTGTTCATGCGAGAACGTTCAATTTTTCATGCAAAACGATCGATGACCCGCGACCTGATGAAATGACTCTGAGATGACCAAAATGTTCCGTCTTGAAAATTTTCATCTTTCAACTAATTTTGACTCTCAGAGGTGGATCATCACTTTTGGAGATAAAATGAGCATCGTTATCGTCATTTTCATGCTTCTAGGGAGCCAAAACTCAAGATTTGGCTTATGGTTAAAAGTGACTTAAAAGGACCCAAATGCTCACTTTGAGGGCTTAAAACGTGTTTATTCACTGCGGAAAGAGATATATACAATATTTAGAGTGAATTAATGTTCATGCGAGAACGTTCAATTTTTCATGCAAAACGATCGATGACCCGCGACCTGATGAAATTGCTCTGAGATGACCAAAATGGTCCGTTTTGAAAAAGTTCATCTTTCAACTAATTTTGACTCTCAGAGGTGGATCATCACTTTTGGAGATAAAATGAGCATCGTTATCGTCATTTTCATGCTTCTAGGGAGCCAAAACTCAAGATTTTGCTTATGGTTAAAAGTGACTTAAAAGGACCCAAATGCTCACTTTGAGGGCTTAAAACGTGTTTATTCACTGCGGAAAGAGATATAAACAATATTTAGAGTGAATTAATGTTCATGCGAGAACGTTCAATTTTTCATGCAAAACGATCGATGACCCGCGACCTGATGAAATGACTCTGAGATGACCAAAATGTTCCGTTTTGAAAAAGTTCATCTTTCAACTAATTTTGACTCTCAGAGGTGGATCATCACTTTTGGAGATAAAATGAGCATCGTTATCGTCATTTTCATGCTTCTAGGGAGCTAAAACTCAAGATTTGGCTTATGGTTAAAAGTGACCTAAAAGGACCCAAATGCTCACTTTCGAGGGCTTAAAACGTGTTTATTCACTGCGGGAAGAGATATAAACAATAGTTAGAGTGAATTAATGTTCATGCGAGAACGTTCAATTTTTCATGCAAAACGATCGATGACCCGCGACCTGATGAAATTGCTCTGAGATGACCAAAATGGTCCGTTTTGAAATTTTTCATCTTTCAACTAATTTTGACTCTCAGAGGTTGATCATCACTTTTGGAGATAAAATGAGCATCGTTATCGTCATTTTCATGCTTCTAGGGAGCCAAAACTCAAGATTTGGCTTATGGTTAAAAGTGACTTAAAAGGACCCAAATGCTCACTTTGAGGGCTTAAAACGTGTTTATTCACTGCGGAAAGAGATATAAACAATATTTAGAGTGAATTAATGTTCATGCGAGAACGTTCAATTTTTCATGCAAAACGATCGATGACCCGCGACATGATGAAATGACTCTGAGATGACCAAAATGTTCCGTTTTGAAAAAGTTCATCTTTCAACTAATTTTGACTCTCAGAGGTGGATCATCACTTTTGGAGATAAAATGAGCATCGTTATCGTCATTTTCATGCTTCTAGGGAGCCAAAACTCAAGATTTGGCTTATGGTTAAAAGTGACCTAAAAGGACCCAAATGCTCACTTTCGAGGGCTTAAAACGTGTTTATTCACTGCAGGAAGAGATATAAACAACATTTAGAGTAAATTATTGTTCATGCGAGAACGTTCAATTTTTCATGCAAAACGATCGATGACCCGCGACCTGATGAAATGACTCTGAGATGACCAAAATGTTCCGTCTTGAAAATTTTCATCTTTCAACTAATTTTGACTCTCAGAGGTGGATCATCACTTTTGGAGATAGAATGAGCATCGTTATCGTCATTTTCATGCTTCTAGGGAGCCAAAACTCAAGATTTGGCTTATGGTTAAAAGTGACTTAAAAGGACCCAAATGCTCACTTTGAGGGCTTAAAACGTGTTTATTCACTGCGGAAAGAGATATATACAATATTTAGAGTGAATTAATGTTCATGCGAGAACGTTCAATTTTTCATGCAAAATGATCGATGACCCGCGACCTGATGAAATTGCTCTGAGATGACCAAAATGGTCCGTTTTGAAAAAGTTCATCTTTCAACTAATTTTGACTCTCAGAGGTGGATCATCACTTTTGGAGATAAAATGAGCATCGTTATCGTCATTTTCATGCTTCTAGGGAGCCAAAACTCAAGATTTTGCTTATGGTTAAAAGTGACTTAAAAGGACCCAAATGCTCACTTTGAGGGCTTAAAACGTGTTTATTCACTGCGGAAAGAGATATAAACAATATTTAGAGTGAATTAATGTTCATGCGAGAACGTTCAATTTTTCATGCAAAACGATCGATGACCCGCGACCTGATGAAATGACTCTGAGATTACCAAAATGTTCCGTTTTGAAAATTGTCATCTTTCAACTAATTTTGACTCTCAGAGGTGGATCATCACTTTTGGAGATAAAATGAGCATCGTTATCGTCATTTTCATGCTTCTAGGGAGCCAAAACTCAAGATTTGGCTCATGGTTAAAAGTGACTTAAAAGGCCCAAAATGCTCACTTCGAGGGCTTAAAACATGTTTATTCACTGCCGGAAGAGATATAAACAATAGTTAGAGTGAATTAATGTTCATGCGAGAACGTTCAATTTTTCATGCAAAACAATCGATGACCCGCGACCTGATGAAATTGCTCTGAGATGACCAAAATGGTCCGTTTTGAAAATGTTCATCTTTCAACTAATTTTGACTCTCAGAGGTGGATCATCACTTTTGGAGATAAAATGAGCATCGTTATCGCCATTTTCATGCTTCTAGGGAGCCAAAACTCAAGATTTGGCTCATGGTTAAAAGTGACTGAAAAGGCCCAAAATGCTCACTTCGAGGGCTTAAAACGTGTTTATTCACTGCGGGAAGAGATATAAACAATAGTTAGAGTGAATTAATGTTCATGCGAGAACGTTCAATTTTTCATGCAACACGATCGATGACCCGCGACCTGATGAAATGACTCTGAGATGACCAAAATGTTCCGTTTTGAAAATTTTCATCTTTCAACTAATTTTGACTCTCAGAGGTGGATCATCACTTTTGGAGATAAAATGAGCATCGTTATAGTCATTTTCATGCTTCTAGGGAGCCAAAACTCAAGATTTGACTTATGGTTAAAAGTGACTTAAAAGGACCCAAATGCTCACTTCGAGGGCTTAAAACGTGTTTATTCACTGCAGGAAGAGATATAAACAACATTTAGAGTAAATTATTGTTCATGCGAGAACGTTCAATTTTTCATGCAAAACGATCGATGACCCGCGACCTGATGAAATGACTCTGAGATGACCAAAATGTTCCGTCTTGAAAATTTTCATCTTTCAACTAATTTTGACTCTCAGAGGTGGATCATCACTTTTGGAGATAAAATGAGCATCGTTATCGTCATTTTCATGCTTCTAGGGAGCCAAAACTCAAGATTTGGCTCATGGTTAAAAGTGACTTAAAAGGCCCAAAATGCTCACTTCGAGGGCTTAAAACGTGTTTATTCACTGCCGGAAGAGATATAAACAATAGTTAGAGTGAATTAATGTTCATGCGAGAACGTTCAATTTTTCATGCAAAACAATCGATGACCCGCGACCTGATGAAATTGCTCTGAGATGACCAAAATGGTCCGTTTTGAAAATGTTCATCTTTCAACTAATTTTGACTCTCAGAGGTGGATCATCACTATTGGAGATAAAATGAGCATCGTTATCGTCATTTTCATGCTTCTAGGGAGCCAAAACTCAAGATTTGGCTTATGGTTAAAAGTGACTTAAAAGGACCCAAATGCTCACTTTGATGGCTTAAAACGTGTTTATTCACTGCGGAAAGAGATATATACAATATTTAGAGTGAATTAATGTTCATGCGAGAACGTTCAATTTTTCATGCAAAACGATCGATGACCCGCGACCTGATGAAATTGCTCTGAGATTACCAAAATGGTCTGTTTTGAAAAAGTTCATCTTTCAACTAATTTTGACTCTCAGAGGTGGATCATCACTTTTGGAGATAAAATGAGCATCGTTATCGCCATTTTCATGCTTCTAGGGAGCCAAAACTCAAGATTTGGCTCATGGTTAAAAGTGACTGAAAAGGCCCAAAATGCTCACTTCGAGGGCTTAAAACGTGTTTATTCACTGGGGGAAGTGATATAAACAATAGTTAGAGTGAATTAATGTTCATGCGAGAACGTTCAATTTTTCATGCAAAACGATCGATGACCCGCGACCTGATGAAATGACTCTGAGATGACCAAAATGTTCCGTTTTGAAAATTTTCATCTTTCAACTAATTTTGACTCTCAGAGGTGGATCATCACTTTTGGAGATAAAATGAGCATCGTTATATTCATTTTCATGCTTCTAGGGAGCCAAAACTCAAGATTTGGCTTATGGTTAAAAGTGACTTAAAAGGACCCAAATGCTCACTTTGAGGGCTTAAAACGTGTTTATTCACTGCAGGAAGAGATATAAACAACATTTATAGTAAATTATTGTTCATGCGAGAACGTTCAATTTTTCATGCAAAACGATCGATGACCCGCGACCTGATGAAATTGCTCTGAGATGACCAAAATGGTCCGTTTTGAAAATTTTCATCTTTCAACTAATTTTGACTCTCAGAGGTGGATCATCACTTTTGGAGATAAAATGAGCATCGTTATCGTCATTTTCATGCTTCTAGGGAGCCAAAACTCAAGATTTGGCTCATGGTTAAAAGTGACTGAAAAGGCCCAAAATGCTCACTTCGAGGGCTTAAAACGTGTTTATTCACTGCGGGAAGAGATATAAACAATAGTTAGAGTGAATTAATGTTCATGCGAGAACGTTCAATTTTTCATGCAAAACGATCGATGACCCGCGACCTGATGAAATGACTCTGAGATGACCAAAATGTTCCGTATTGAAAATTTTCATCTTTCAACTAATTTTGACTCTCAGAGGTGGATCATCACTTTTGGAGATAAAATGAGCATCGTTATAGTCATTTTCATGCTTCTAGGGAGCCAAAACTCAAGATTTGTCTTATGGTTAAAAGTGACTTAAAAAGACCCAAATGCTCACTTCGAGGGCTTAAAACGTGTTTATTCACTGCAGGAAGAGATATAAACAACATTTAGAGTAAATTATTGTTCATGCGAGAACGTTCAATTTTTCATGCAAAACGATCAATGACCCGCGACCTGATGAAATTACTCTGAGATGACCAAAATGGTCCGTTTTGAAAATTTTCATCTTTCAACTAATTTTGACTCTCAGAGGTTGATCATCACTTTTGGAGATAAAATGAGCATCGTTATCGTCATTTTCATGCTTCTAGGGAGCCAAAACTCAAGATTTGGCTTATGGTTAAAAGTGACTTAAAAGGACCCAAATGCTCACTTTGAGGGATTAAAACGTGTTTATTCACTGCGGGAAGAGATATAAACAACATTTAGAGTAAATTATTGTTCATGCGAGAACGTTCAATTTTTCATGCAAAACGATCGATGACCCGCGACCTGATGAAATGACTCTGAGATGACCAAAATGGTCAGTTTTGAAAATTTTCATCTTTCAACTAATTTTGACTCTCAGAGGTTGATCATCACTTTTGGAGATAAAATGAGCATCGTTATCGTCATTTTCATGCTTCCAGGGAGCCAAAACTCAAGATTTGGCTGATGGTTAAAAGTGACTTAAAAGGACCCAAATGTTCACTTCGAGGGCTTAAAGCGTGTTTATTCACTGCGGGAAGAGATATAAACAACATTTAGAGTAAATTATTGTTCATGCGAGAACGTTCAATTTTTCATTCAAAACGATCGATGACCCGCGACCTGATGAAATTGCTCTGAGATGACCAAAATGTTACGTTTTGAAAATGTTCATCTTTCAACTAATTTTGACTCTCAGATGTGGATCATCACTTTTGGAGATAAAATGAGCATCGTTATCGTCATTTTCATGCTTCTAGGGAGCCAAAACTCAAGATTTGGCTCATGGTTAAAAGTGACTTAAAAGGCCCAAAATGCTCACTTCGAGGGCTTAAAACGTGTTTATTCACTGCCGGAAGAGATATAAACAATAGTTAGAGTGAATTAATGTTCATGCGAGAACGTTCAATTTTTCATGCAAAACTATCGATGACCCGTGACCTGATGAAATTGCTCTGAGATGACCAAAATGGTCCGTTTTGAAAATGTTCATCTTTCAACTAATTTTGACTCTCAGAGGTGGATCATCACTATTGGAGATAAAATGAGCATCGTTATCGTCATTTTCATGCTTCTAGGGAGCCAAAACTCAAGATTTGGCTTATGGTTAAAAGTGACTTAAAAGGACCCAAATGCTCACTTTGAGGGCTTAAAACGTGTTTATTCACTGCCGGAAGAGATATAAACAATAGTTAGAGTGAATTAATGTTCATGCGAGAACGTTCAATTTTTCATGCAAAACAATCGATGACCCGCGACCTGATGAAATTGCTCTGAGATGACCAAAATGGTCCGTTTTAAAAATGTTCATCTTTCAACTAATTTTGACTCTCAGAGGTGGATCATCACTATTGGAGATAAAATGAGCATCGTTATCGTCATTTTCATGCTTCTAGGGAGCCAAAACTCAAGATTTGGCTTATGGTTAAAAGTGACTTAAAAGGACCCAAATGCTCACTTTGATGGCTTAAAACGTGTTTATTCACTGCGGAAAGAGATATATACAATATTTAGAGTGAATTAATGTTCATGCGAGAACGTTCAATTTTTCATGCAAAACGATCGATGACCCGCGACCTGATGAAATTGCTCTGAGATTACCAAAATGGTCTGTTTTGAAAAAGTTCATCTTTCAACTAATTTTGACTCTCAGAGGTGGATCATCACTTTTGGAGATAAAATTAGCATCGTTATCGCCATTTTCATGCTTCTAGGGAGCCAAAACTCAAGATTTGGCTCATGGTTAAAAGTGACTGAAAAGGCCCAAAATGCTCACTTCGAGGGCTTAAAACGTGTTTATTCACTGGGGGAAGAGATATAAACAATAGTTAGAGTGAATTAATGTTCATGCGAGAACGTTCAATTTTTCATGCAAAACGATCGATGACCCGCGACCTGATGAAATGACTCTGAGATGACCAAAATGTTCCGTTTTGAAAATTTTCATCTTTCAACTAATTTTGACTCTCAGAGGTGGATCATCACTTTTGGAGATAAAATGAGCATCGTTATATTCATTTTCATGCTTCTAGGGAGCCAAAACTCAAGATTTGGCTTATGGTTAAAAGTGACTTAAAAGGACCCAAATGCTCACTTTGAGGGCTTAAAACGTGTTTATTCACTGCAGGAAGAGATATAAACAACATTTAGAGTAAATTATTGTTCATGCGAGAACGTTCAATTTTTCATGCAAAACGATCGATGACCCGCGACCTGATGAAATTGCTCTGAGATGACCAAAATGGTCCGTTTTGAAAATTTTCATCTTTTAACTAATTTTGACTCTCAGAGGTGGATCATCACTTTTGGAGATAAAATGAGCATCGTTATAGTCATTTTCATGCTTCTAGGGAGCCAAAACTCAAGATTTGTCTTATGGTTAAAAGTGACTTAAAAAGACCCAAATGCTCACTTCGAGGGCTTAAAACGTGTTTATTCACTGCAGGAAGAGATATAAACAACATTTAGAGTAAATTATTGTTCATGCGAGAACGTTCAATTTTTCATGCAAAACGATCGATGACCCGCGACCTGATGAAATTGCTCTGAGATGACCAAAATGGTCCGTTTTGAAATTTTTCATCTTTCAACTAATTTTGACTCTCAGAGGTTGATCATCACTTTTGGAGATAAAATGAGCATCGTTATCGTCATTTTCATGCTTCTAGGGAGCCAAAACTCAAGATTTGGCTTATGGTTAAAAGTGACTATAAAGGACCCAAATGCTCACTTCGAGGGCTTAAAACGTGTTTATTCACTGCGGGAAGAGATATAAACAATAGTTAGAGTGAATTAATGTTCATGCGAGAACGTTCAATTTTTCATGCAAAACGATCTATGACCCGCGACCTGATGAAATGACTCTGAGATTACCAAAATGTTCCGTTTTGAAAATGTTCATCTTTCAACTAATTTTGACTCTCAGAGGTGGATCATCACTTTTGGAGATAAAATGAGCATCGTTATCGTCATTTTCATGCTTCTAGGGAGCCAAAACTCAAGATTTGGCTTATGGTTAAAAGTGACTTAAAAGGACCCAAATGCTCACTTGGAGGGCTTAAAACGTGTTTATTCACTGCGGGAAGAGATATAAACAACATTTAGAGTAAATTATTGTTCATGCGAGAACGTTCAATTTTTCATGCAAAACGAGATGACCAAAATGGTCCGTTTTGAAAATTTTCATCTTTCAACTAATTTTGACTCTCAGAGGTTGATCATCACTTTTGGAGATAAAATGAGCATCGTTATCGTCATTTTCATGCTTCTAGGGAGTCAAAACTCAAGATTTGGCTTATGGTTAAAAGTGACTTAAAAGGACCCAAATGCTCACTTTGAGGGATTAAAACGTGTTTATTCACTGCGGGAAGAGATATAAACAACATTTAGAGTAAATTATTGTTCATGCGAGAACGTTCAATTTTTCATGCAAAACGATCGATGACCCGCGACCTGATGAAATTACTCTGAGATGACCAAAATGGTCCGTTTTGAAAATTTTCATCTTTCAACTAATTTTGACTCTCAGAGGTTGATCATCACTTTTGGAGATAAAATGAGCATCGTTATCGTCATTTTCATGCTTCTAGGGAGCCAAAACTCAAGATTTGGCTTATGGTTAAAAGTGACTTAAAAGGACCCAAATGCTCACTTTGAGGGCTTAAAACGTGTTTATTCACTGCGGAAAGAGATATAAACAATATTTAGAGTGAATTAATGTTCATGCGAGAACGTTCAATTTTTCATGCAAAACGATCGATGACCCGCGACCTGATGAAATGACTCTGAGATGACCAAAATGTTCCGTTTTGAAAATTTTCATCTTTCAACTAATTTTGACTCTCAGAGGTGGATCATCACTTTTGGAGATAAAATGAGCATCGTTATCGTCATTTTCATGCTTCTAGGGAGCCAAAACTCAAGATTTGGCTGATGGTTAAAAGTGACTTAAAAGGACCCAAATGCTCACTTCGAGGGCTTAAAGCGTGTTTATTCACTGCGGGAAGAGATATAAACAACATTTAGAGTAAATTATTGTTCATGCGAGAACGTTCAATTTTTCATTCAAAACGATCGATGACCCGCGACCTGATGAAATTGCTCTGAGATGACCAAAATGTTACGTTTTGAAAATGTTCATCTTTCAACTAATTTTGACTCTCAGATGTGGATCATCACTTTTGGAGATAAAATGAGCATCGTTATCGTCATTTTCATGCTTCTAGGGAGCCAAAACTCAAGATTTGGCTCATGGTTAAAAGTGACTTAAAAGGCCCAAAATGCTCACTTCGAGGGCTTAAAACGTGTTTATTCACTGCCGGAAGAGATATAAACAATAGTTAGAGTGAATTAATGTTCATGCGAGAACGTTCAATTTTTCATGCAAAACTATCGATGACCCGTGACCTGATGAAATTGCTCTGAGATGACCAAAATGGTCCGTTTTGAAAATGTTCATCTTTCAACTAATTTTGACTCTCAGAGGTGGATCATCACTATTGGAGATAAAATGAGCATCGTTATCGTCATTTTCATGCTTCTAGGGAGCCAAAACTCAAGATTTGGCTTATGGTTAAAAGTGACTTAAAAGGACCCAAATGCTCACTTTGAGGGCTTAAAACGTGTTTATTTACTGCGGAAAGAGATATAAACAATATTTAGAGTGAATTAATGTTCATGCGAGAACGTTCAATTTTTCATGCAAAACGATCGATGACCCGCGACCTGATGAAATTGCTCTGAGATTACCAAAATGGTCCGTTTTGAAAAAGTTCATCTTTCAACTAATTTTGACTCTCAGAGGTGGATCATCACTTTTGGAGATAAAATGAGCATCGTTATCGCCATTTTCATGCTTCTAGGGAGCCAAAACTCAAGATTTGGCTCATGGTTAAAAGTGACTGAAAAGGCCCAAAATGCTCACTTCGAGGGCTTAAAACGTGTTTATTCACTGCGGGAAGAGATATAAACAATAGTTAGAGTGAATTAATCTTCATGCGAGAACGTTCAATTTTTCATGCAAAACGATCGATGACCCGCGACCTGATGAAATGACCCTGAGATGACCAAAATGTTCCGTTTTGAAATTTTTCATCTTTAAACTAATTTTGACTCTCAGAGGTGGATCATCACTTTTGGAGATAAAATGAGCATCGTTATAGTCATTTTCATGCTTCTAGGGAGCCTAAACTCAAGATTTGGCTTATGGTTAAAAGTGACTTAAAAGAACCCAAATGCTCACTTCGAGGGCTTAAAACGTGTTTATTCACTGCGGGAAGAGATATAAACAATAGTTAGAGTGAATTA
Organism: Lissotriton helveticus; assembly: GCF_964261635.1. Classification (NCBI taxonomy): domain Eukaryota; kingdom Metazoa; phylum Chordata; class Amphibia; order Caudata; family Salamandridae; genus Lissotriton; species Lissotriton helveticus. The sequence goes on along the minus strand of NC_136069.1, from coordinate 1,163,268,119 downwards.
ATGTTCATGCGAGAACGTTCAATTTTTCATGCAAAACGATCGATGACCCGCGACATGATGAAATGACTCTGAGATGACCAAAATGTTCCGTTTTGAAAAAGTTCATCTTTCAACTAATTTTGACTCTCAGAGGTGGATCATCACTTTTGGAGATAAAATGAGCATCGTTATCGTCATTTTCATGCTTCTAGGGAGCCAAAACTCAAGATTTGGCTTATGGTTAAAAGTGACCTAAAAGGACCCAAATGCTCACTTTCGAGGGCTTAAAACGTGTTTATTCACTGCAGGAAGAGATATAAACAACATTTAGAGTAAATTATTGTTCATGCGAGAACGTTCAATTTTTCATGCAAAACGATCGATGACCCGCGACCTGATGAAATGACTCTGAGATGACCAAAATGTTCCGTCTTGAAAATTTTCATCTTTCAACTAATTTTGACTCTCAGAGGTGGATCATCACTTTTGGAGATAAAATGAGCATCGTTATCGTCATTTTCATGCTTCTAGGGAGCCAAAACTCAAGATTTGGCTTATGGTTAAAAGTGACTTAAAAGGACCCAAATGCTCACTTGGAGGGCTTAAAACGTGTTTATTCACTGCGGGAAGAGATATAAACAACATTTAGAGTAAATTATTGTTCATGCGAGAACGTTCAATTTTTCATGCAAAACGATCGATGACCCGCGACCTGATGAAATTACTCTGAGATGACCAAAATGGTCCGTTTTGAAAATGTTCATCTTTCAACTAATTTTGACTCTCAGAGGTTGATCATCACTTTTGGAGATAAAATGAGCATCGTTATCGTCATTTTCATGCTTCTAGGGAGCCAAAACTCAAGATTTGGCTTATGGTTAAAAGTGACTTAAAAGGACCCAAATGCTCACTTTGAGGGATTAAAACGTGTTTATTCACTGCGGGAAGAGATATAAACAACATTTAGAGTAAATTATTGTTCATGCGAGAACGTTCAATTTTTCATGCAAAACGATCGATGACCCGCGACCTGATGAAATTACTCTGAGATGACCAAAATGGTCCGTTTTGAAAATTTTCATCTTTCAACTAATTTTGACTCTCAGAGGTTGATCATCACTTTTGGAGATAAAATGAGCATCGTTATCGTCATTTTCATGCTTCTAGGGAGCCAAAACTCAAGATTTGGCTTATGGTTAAAAGTGACTTAAAAGGACCCAAATGCTCACTTTGAGGGCTTAAAACGTGTTTATTCACTGCGGAAAGAGATATAAACAATATTTAGAGTGAATTAATGTTCATGCGAGAACGTTCAATTTTTCATGCAAAACGATCGATGACCCGCGACCTGATGAAATGACTCTGAGATGACCAAAATGTTCCGTTTTGAAAATTTTCATCTTTCAACTAATTTTGACTCTCAGAGGTGGATCATCACTTTTGGAGATAAAATGAGCATCGTTATCGTCATTTTCATGCTTCTAGGGAGCCAAAACTCAAGATTTGGCTGATGGTTAAAAGTGACTTAAAAGGACCCAAATGCTCACTTTGAGGGCTTAAAGCGTGTTTATTCACTGCGGGAAGAGATATAAACAACATTTAGTGTAAATTATTGTTCATGCGAGAACGTTCAATTTTTCATTCAAAACGATCGATGACCCGCGACCTGATGAAATTGCTCTGAGATGACCAAAATGTTACGTTTTGAAAATGTTCATCTTTCAACTAATTTTGACTCTCAGATGTTGATCATCACTTTTGGAGATAAAATGAGCATCGTTATCGTCATTTTCATGCTTCTAGGGAGCCAAAACTCAAGATTTGGCTCATGGTTAAAAGTGACTTAAAAGGCCCAAAATGCTCACTTCGAGGGCTTAAAACGTGTTTATTCACTGCCGGAAGAGATATAAACAATAGTTAGAGTGAATTAATGTTCATGCGAGAACGTTCAATTTTTCATGCAAAACTATCGATGACCCGTGACCTGATGAAATTGCTCTGAGATGACCAAAATGGTCCGTTTTGAAAATGTTCATCTTTCAACTAATTTTGACTCTCAGAGGTGGATCATCACTATTGGAGATAAAATGAGCATCGTTATCGTCATTTTCATGCTTCTAGGGAGCCAAAACTCAAGATTTGGCTTATGGTTAAAAGTGACTTAAAAGGACCCAAATGCTCACTTTGAGGGCTTAAAACGTGTTTATTTACTGCGGAAAGAGATATAAACAATATTTAGAGTGAATTTATGTTCATGCGAGAACGTTCAATTTTTCATGCAAAACGATCGATGACCCGCGACCTGATGAAATTGCTCTGAGATTACCAAAATGGTCCGTTTTGAAAAAGTTCATCTTTCAACTAATTTTGACTCTCAGAGGTGGATCATCACTTTTGGAGATAAAATGAGCATCGTTATCGCCATTTTCATGCTTCTAGGGAGCCAAAACTCAAGATTTGGCTCATGGTTAAAAGTGACTGAAAAGGCCCAAAATGCTCACTTCGAGGGCTTAAAACGTGTTTATTCACTGCGGGAAGAGATATAAACAATAGTTAGAGTGAATTAATGTTCATGCGAGAACGTTCAATTTTTCATGCAAAACGATCGATGACCCGCGACCTGATGAAATGACCCTGAGATGACCAAAATGTTCCGTTTTGAAATTTTTCATCTTTAAACTAATTTTGACTCTCAGAGGTGGATCATCACTTTTGGAGATAAAATGAGCATCGTTATAGTCATTTTCATGCTTCTAGGGAGCCTAAACTCAAGATTTGGCTTATGGTTAAAAGTGACTTAAAAGGACCCAAATGCTCACTTCGAGGGCTTAAAACGTGTTTATTCACTGCGGGAAGAGATATAAACAATAGTTAGAGTGAATTAATGTTCATGCGAGAACGTTCAATTTTTCATGCAAAACGATCGATGACCCGCGACATGATGAAATGACTCTGAGATGACCAAAATGTTCCGTTTTGAAAAAGTTCATCTTTCAACTAATTTTGACTCTCAGAGGTGGATCATCACTTTTGGAGATAAAATGAGCATCGTTATCGTCATTTTCATGCTTCTAGGGAGCCAAAACTCAAGATTTGGCTTATGGTTAAAAGTGACCTAAAAGGACCCAAATGCTCACTTTCGAGGGCTTAAAACGTGTTTATTCACTGCAGGAAGAGATATAAACAACATTTAGAGTAAATTATTGTTCATGCGAGAACGTTCAATTTTTCATGCAAAACGATCGATGACCCGCGACCTGATGAAATGACTCTGAGATGACCAAAATGTTCCGTCTTGAAAATTTTCATCTTTCAACTAATTTTGACTCTCAGAGGTGGATCATCACTTTTGGAGATAAAATGAGCATCGTTATCGTCATTTTCATGCTTCTAGGGAGCCAAAACTCAAGATTTGGCTTATGGTTAAAAGTGACTTAAAAGGACCCAAATGCTCACTTGGAGGGCTTAAAACGTGTTTATTCACTGCGGGAAGAGATATAAACAACATTTAGAGTAAATTATTGTTCATGCGAGAACGTTCAATTTTTCATGCAAAACGATCGATGACCCGCGACCTGATGAAATTACTCTGAGATGACCAAAATGGTCCGTTTTGAAAATGTTCATCTTTCAACTAATTTTGACTCTCAGAGGTTGATCATCACTTTTGGAGATAAAATGAGCATCGTTATCGTCATTTTCATGCTTCTAGGGAGCCAAAACTCAAGATTTGGCTTATGGTTAAAAGTGACTTAAAAGGACCCAAATGCTCACTTTGAGGGATTAAAACGTGTTTATTCACTGCGGGAAGAGATATAAACAACATTTAGAGTAAATTATTGTTCATGCGAGAACGTTCAATTTTTCATGCAAAACGATCGATGACCCGCGACCTGATGAAATTACTCTGAGATGACCAAAATGGTCCGTTTTGAAAATTTTCATCTTTCAACTAATTTTGACTCTCAGAGGTTGATCATCACTTTTGGAGATAAAATGAGCATCGTTATCGTCATTTTCATGCTTCTAGGGAGCCAAAACTCAAGATTTGGCTTATGGTTAAAAGTGACTTAAAAGGACCCAAATGCTCACTTTGAGGGCTTAAAACGTGTTTATTCACTGCGGAAAGAGATATAAACAATATTTAGAGTGAATTAATGTTCATGCGAGAACGTTCAATTTTTCATGCAAAACGATCGATGACCCGCGACCTGATGAAATGACTCTGAGATGACCAAAATGTTCCGTTTTGAAAATTTTCATCTTTCAACTAATTTTGACTCTCAGAGGTGGATCATCACTTTTGGAGATAAAATGAGCATCGTTATCGTCATTTTCATGCTTCTAGGGAGCCAAAACTCAAGATTTGGCTGATGGTTAAAAGTGACTTAAAAGGACCCAAATGCTCACTTCGAGGGCTTAAAGCGTGTTTATTCACTGCGGGAAGAGATATAAACAACATTTAGAGTAAATTATTGTTCATGCGAGAACGTTCAATTTTTCATTCAAAACGATCGATGACCCGCGACCTGATGAAATTGCTCTGAGATGACCAAAATGTTACGTTTTGAAAATGTTCATCTTTCAACTAATTTTGACTCTCAGATGTGGATCATCACTTTTGGAGATAAAATGAGCATCGTTATCGTCATTTTCATGCTTCTAGGGAGCCAAAACTCAAGATTTGGCTCATGGTTAAAAGTGACTTAAAAGGCCCAAAATGCTCACTTCGAGGGCTTAAAACGTGTTTATTCACTGCCGGAAGAGATATAAACAATAGTTAGAGTGAATTAATGTTCATGCGAGAACGTTCAATTTTTCATGCAAAACTATCGATGACCCGTGACCTGATGAAATTGCTCTGAGATGACCAAAATGGTCCGTTTTGAAAATGTTCATCTTTCAACTAATTTTGACTCTCAGAGGTGGATCATCACTATTGGAGATAAAATGAGCATCGTTATCGTCATTTTCATGCTTCTAGGGAGCCAAAACTCAAGATTTGGCTTATGGTTAAAAGTGACTTAAAAGGACCCAAATGCTCACTTTGAGGGCTTAAAACGTGTTTATTTACTGCGGAAAGAGATATAAACAATATTTAGAGTGAATTAATGTTCATGCGAGAACGTTCAATTTTTCATGCAAAACGATCGATGACCCGCGACCTGATGAAATTGCTCTGAGATTACCAAAATGGTCCGTTTTGAAAAAGTTCATCTTTCAACTAATTTTGACTCTCAGAGGTGGATCATCACTTTTGGAGATAAAATGAGCATCGTTATCGCCATTTTCATGCTTCTAGGGAGCCAAAACTCAAGATTTGGCTCATGGTTAAAAGTGACTGAAAAGGCCCAAAATGCTCACTTCGAGGGCTTAAAACGTGTTTATTCACTGCGGGAAGAGATATAAACAATAGTTAGAGTGAATTAATGTTCATGCGAGAACGTTCAATTTTTCATGCAAAACGATCGATGACCCGCGACCTGATGAAATGACCCTGAGATGACCAAAATGTTCCGTTTTGAAATTTTTCATCTTTAAACTAATTTTGACTCTCAGAGGTGGATCATCACTTTTGGAGATAAAATGAGCATCGTTATAGTCATTTTCATGCTTCTAGGGAGCCTAAACTCAAGATTTGGCTTATGGTTAAAAGTGACTTAAAAGAACCCAAATGCTCACTTCGAGGGCTTAAAACGTGTTTATTCACTGCGGGAAGAGATATAAACAATAGTTAGAGTGAATTAATGTTCATGCGAGAACGTTCAATTTTTCATGCAAAACGATCGATGACCCGCGACCTGATGAAATGACTCTGAGATTACCAAAATGTTCCGTTTTGAAAATTTTCATCTTTCAACTAATTTTGACTCTCAGAGGTGGATCATCACTTTTGGAGATAAAATGAGCATCGTTATCGTCATTTTCATGCTTCTAGGGAGCCAAAACTCAAGATTTGGCTTATGGTTAAAAGTGACTTAAAAGGACCCAAATGCTCACTTGGAGGGCTTAAAACGTGTTTATTCACTGCGGGAAGAGATATAAACAACATTTAGAGTAAATTATTGTTCATGCGAGAACGTTCAATTTTTCATGCAAAACGATCGATGACCCGCGACCTGATGAAATTACTCTGAGATGACCAAAATGGTCCGTTTTGAAAATTTTCATCTTTCAACTAATTTTGACTCTCAGAGGTTGATCATCACTTTTGGAGATAAAATGAGCATCATTATCGTCATTTTCATGCTTCTAGGGAGCCAAAACTCAAGATTTGGCTTATGGTTAAAAGTGACTTAAAAGGACCCAAATGCTCACTTCGAGGGCTTAAAACGTGTTTATTCACTGCGGAAAGAGATATAAACAATATTTAGAGTGAATTAATGTTCATGCGAGAACGTTCAATTTTTCATGCAAAACGATCGATGACCCGCGACCTGATGAAATGACTCTGAGATGACCAAAATGTTCCGTTTTGAAAATTGTGATCTTTCAACTAATTTTGACTCTCAGAGGTGGATCATCACTTTTGGAGATAAAATGAGCATCGTTATCGTCATTTTTATGCTTCTAGGGAGCCAAAACTCAAGATTTGGCTTATGGTTAAAAGTGACTTAAAAGGACCCAAATGCTCACTTCGAGGGCTTAAAGCGTGTTTATTCACTGCGGGAAGAGATATAAACAACATTTAGAGTAAATTATTGTTCATGCGAGAACGTTCAATTTTTCATTCAAAACGATCGATGACCTGCGACCTGATGAAATTGCTCTGAGATGACCAAAATGTTACGTTTTGAAAATGTTCATCTTTCAACTAATTTTGACTCTCAGAGGTGGATCATCACTTTTGGAGATAAAATGAGCATCGTTATCGTCATTTTCATGCTTCTAGGGAGCCAAAACTCAAGATTTGGCTCATGGTTAAAAGTGACTTAAAAGGACCAAAATGCTCACTTCGAGGGCTTAAAACGTGTTTATTCACTGCCGGAAGAGATATAAACAATAGTTAGAGTGAATTAATGTTCATGCGAGAACGTTCAATTTTTCATGCAAAACGATCGATGACCCGCGACCTGATGAAATTGCTCTGAGATGACCAAAATGGTCCGTTTTGAAATTTTTCGTCTTTCAACTATATTTGACTCTCAGAGGTTGATCATCACTTTTGGAGATAAAATGAGCATCCTTATCGTCATTTTCATGCTTCTAGGGAGCCAAAACTCAAGATTTGGCTTATGGTTAAAAGTGACTTAAAAGGACCCAAATGCTCACTTCGAGGGCTTAAAACGTGTTTATTCACTGCGGGAAGAGATATAAACAACATTTAGAGTAAATTATTGTTCATGCGAGAACGTTTAATTTTTCATGCAAAACGATCGATGACCCGCGACCTGATGAAATTGCTCTGAGATGACCAAAATTGTCCGTTTTGAAAATTTTCATCTTTCAACTAATTTTGACTCTCAGAGGTTGATCATCACTTTTGGAGATAAAATGAGCATCGTTATCGTCATTTTCATGCTTCTAGGGAGCCAAAACTCAAGATTTGGCTTATGGTTAAAAGTGACTTAAAAGGACCCAAATGCTCACTTCGAGGGCTAAAGCGTGTTTATTCACTGCGGGAAGAGATATAAACAACATTTAGAGTAAATTATTGTTCATGCGAGAACGTTCAATTTTTCATTCAAAACGATCGATGACCCGCGACCTGATGAAATTGCTCTGAGATGACCAAAATGTTACGTTTTGAAAATGTTCATCTTTCAACTAATTTTGACTCTCAGAGGTGGATCATCACTTTTGGAGACAAAATGAGCATCGTTATCGTCATTTTCATGCTTCTAGGGAGCCAAAACTCAAGATTTGGCTCATGGTTAAAAGTGACTTAAAAGGACCAAAATGCTCACTTCGAGGGCTTAAAACGTGTTTATTCACTGCCGGAAGAGATATAAACAATAGTTAGAGTGAATTAATGTTCATGCGAGAACGTTCAATTTTTCATGCAAAACGATCGATGACCCGCGACCTGATGAAATGACTCTGAGATTACCAAAATGTTCCATTTTGAAAATTTTCATCTTTCAACTAATTTTGACTCTCAGAGGTGGATCATCACTTTTGGAGATAAAATGAGCATCGTTATCGTCATTTTCATGCTTCTAGGGAGCCAAAACTCAAGATTTGGCTTATGGTTAAAAGTGACTTAAAAGGACCCAAATGCTCACTTCGAGGGCTTAAAGCGTGTTTATTCACTGCGGGAAGAGATATAAACAACATTTAGAGTAAATTATTGTTCATGCGAGAACGTTTAATTTTTCATGCAAAACGATCGATGACCCGCGACCTGATGAAATTGCTCTGAGATGACCAAAATTGTCCGTTTTGAAAATTTTCATCTTTCAACTAATTTTGACTCTCAGAGGTTGATCAACACTTTTGGAGATAAAATTAGCATCGTTATCGTCATTTTTATGCTTCTAGGGAGCCAAAACTCAAGATTTGGCTTATGGTTAAAAGTGACTTAAAAGGATCCAAATGCTCACTTTGAGGGCTTAAAACGTGTTTATTCACTGCGGAAAGAGATATAAACAATATTTAGAGTGAATTAATGTTCATGCGAGAACGTTCAATTTTTCATGCAAAACGATCGATGACCCGCGACCTGATGAAATGACTCTGAGATGACCAAAATGTTCCGTTTTGAAAAAGTTCATCTTTCAACTAATTTTGACTCTCAGAGGTGGATCATCACTTTTGGAGATAAAATGAGCATTGTTATCGTCATTTTCATGCTTCTAGGGAGCCAAAACTCAAGATTTGGCTTATGGTTAAAAGTGACTTAATAGGACCCAAATGCTCACTTCGAGGGCTTAAAACGTGTTATTCACTGCGGGAAGAGATATAAACAACATTTAGAGTAAATTATTGTTCATGCGAGAACGTTTAATTTTTCATGCAAAACGATCGATGACCCGCGACCTGATGAAATTGCTCTGAGATGACCAAAATTGTCCGTTTTGAAAATTTTCATCTTTCAACTAATTTTGACTCTCAGAGGTTGATCATCACTTTTGGAGATAAAATGAGCATCGTTATCGTCATTTTCATGCTTCTAGGGAGCCAAAACTCAAGATTTGGCTTATGGTTAAAAGTGACTTAAAAGGACCCAAATGCTCACTTTGAGGGCTTAAAACGTGTTTATTCACTGCGGGAAGAGATATAAACAATAGTTAGAGTGAATTAATGTTCATGCGAGAACGTTCAATTTTTCATGCAAAACGATCGATGACCCGCGACCTGATGAAATGACTCTGAGATTACCAAAATGTTCCATTTTGAAAATTTTCATCTTTCAACTAATTTTGACTCTCAGAGGTGGATCATCACTTTTGGAGATAAAATGAGCATCGTTATCGTCATTTTCATGCTTCTAGGGAGCCAAAACTCAAGATTTGGCTTATGGTTAAAAGTGACTTAAAAGGACCCAAATGCTCACTTCGAGGGCTTAAAGCGTGTTTATTCACTGCGGGAAGAGATATAAACAACATTTAGAGTAAATTATTGTTCATGCGAGAACGTTTAATTTTTCATGCAAAACGATCGATGACCCGCGACCTGATGAAATTGCTCTGAGATGACCAAAATTGTCCATTTTGAAAATTTTCATCTTTCAACTAATTTTGACTCTCAGAGGTTGATCAACACTTTTGGAGATAAAATTAGCATCGTTATCGTCATTTTTATGCTTCTAGGGAGCCAAAACTCAAGATTTGGCTTATGGTTAAAAGTGACTTAAAAGGATCCAAATGCTCACTTTGAGGGCTTAAAACGTGTTTATTCACTGCGGAAAGAGATATAAACAATATTTAGAGTGAATTAATGTTCATGCGAGAACGTTCAATTTTTCATGCAAAACGATCGATGACCCGCGACCTGATGAAATTGCTCTGAGATGACCAAAATGGTCCGTTTTGAAAAAGTTAATCTTTCAACTAATTTTGACTCTCAGAGGTGGATCATCACTTTTGGAGATAAAATGAGCATCGTTATAGTCATTTTCATGCTTCTAGGGAGCCAAAACTCAAGATTTGGCTTATGGTTAAAAGTGACTTAAAAGGACCCAAATGCTCACTTCGAGGGCTTAAAACGTGTTTATTTACTGCGGGAAGAGATATAAACAACATTTAGAGTAAATTATTGTTCATGCGAGAACGTTTAATTTTTCATGCAAAACGATCGATGACCCGCGACCTGATGAAATTGCTCTGAGATGACCAAAATTGTCCGTTTTGAATATTTTCATCTTTCAACTAATTTTGACTCTCAGAGGTTGATCATCACTTTTGGAGATAAAATGATCATCATTATCGTCATTTTCATGCTTCTAGGGAGCCAAAACACAAGATTTGGCTTATGGTTAAAAGTGACTTAAAAGGACCCAAATGCTCACTTTGAGGGCTTAAAGCGTGTTTATTCACTGCGGAAAGAGATATAAACAATATTTAGAGTGAATTAATGTTCATGCGAGAACGTTCAATTTTTCATGCAAAACGATCGATGACCCGCGACCTGATGAAATGACTCTGAGATGACCAAAATGTTCCGTTTTGAAAAAGTTCATCTTTCAACTAATTTTGACTCTCAGAGGTGGATCATCACTTTTGGAGATAAAATGAGCATCGTTATCGTCATTTTCATGCTTCTAGGGAGCCAAAACTCAAGATTTGGCTTATGGTTAAAAGTGACTTAAAAGGACCCAAATGCTCACTTCGAGGGCTTAAAACGTGTTTATTCACTGCGGGAAGAGATATAAACAATAGTTAGAGTGAATTAATGTTCATGCGAGAACGTTCCATTTTTCATGCAAAACGATCGATGACCCGCGACCTGATGAAATTACCTGAGATTACCAAAATGTTCCGTTTTGAAAATTTTCATCTTTCAACTAATTTTGACTCTCAGAGGTGGATCATCACTTTTGGAGATAAAATGAGCATCGTTATCGTCATTTTCATGCTTCTAGGGAGCCAAAACTCAAGATTTGGCTTATGGTTAAAAGTGACTTAAAAGGACCCAAATGCTCACTTCGAGGGCTTAAAGCGTGTTTATTCACTGCGGGAAGAGATATAAACAACATTTAGAGTAAATTATTGTTCATGCGAGAACGTTCAATTTTTCATTCAAAACGATCGATGACCCCGCGACCTGATGAAATTGCTCTGAGATGACCAAAATGTTACGTTTTGAAAATGTTCATCTTTCAACTAATTTTGACTCTCAGAGGTGGATCATCACTTTTGGAGATAAAATGAGCATCGTTATCGTCATTTTCATGCTTCTAGGGAGCCAAAACTCAAGATTTGGCTCATGGTTAAAAGTGACTTAAAAGGCCCAAAATGCTCACTTCGAGGGCTTAAAACGTGTTTATTCACTGCCGGAAGAGATATAAACAATAGTTAGAGTGAATTAATGTTCATGCGAGAACGTTCAATTTTTCATGCAAAACAATCGATGACCCGCGACCTGATGAAATTGCTCTGAGATGACCAAAATGGTCCGTTTTGAAAATGTTCATCTTTCAACTAATTTTGACTCTCAGAGGTGGATCATCACTATTGGAGATAAAATGAGCATCGTTATCGTCATTTTCATGCTTTAGGGAGCCAAAACTCAAGATTTGGCTTATGGTTAAAAGTGACTTAAAAGGACCCAAATGCTCACTTTGAGGGCTTAAAACGTGTTTATTCACTGCGGAAAGAGATATAAACAATATTTAGAGTGAATTAATGTTCATGCGAGAACGTTCAATTTTTCATGCAAAACGATCGATGACCCGCGACCTGATGAAATGACTCTGAGATGACCAAAATGTTCCGTTTTGAAAAAGTTCATCTTTCAACTAATTTTGACTCTCAGAGGTGGATCATCACTTTTGGAGATAAAATGAGCATCGTTATCGTCATTTTCATGCTTCTAGGGAGCCAAAACTCAAGATTTGGCTTATGGTTAAAAGTGACTTAAAAGGACCCAAATGCTCACTTCGAGGGCTTAAAACGTGTTTATTCACTGCGGGAAGAGATATAAACAACATTTAGAGTAAATTATTGTTCATGCGAGAACGTTCAATTTTTCATGCAAAACGATCGATGACCCGCGACCTGATGAAATTACTCTGAGATGACCAAAATGTTCCGTTTTGAAAATTGTGATCTTTCAACTAATTTTGACTCTCAGAGGTGGATCATCACTTTTGGAGATAAAATGAGCATCGTTATCGTCATTTTCATGCTTCTAGGGAGCCAAAACTCAAGATTTGGCTCATTGTTAAAAGTGACTTAAAAGGACCCAAATGCTCACTTTGATGGCTTAAAACGTGTTTATTCACTGCGGAAAGAGATATATACAATATTTAGAGTGAATTAATGTTCATGCGAGAACGTTCAATTTTTCATGCAAAACGATCGATGACCCGCGACCTGATGAAATTGCTCTGAGATGACCAAAATGGTCTGTTTTGAAAAAGTTCATCTTTCAACTAATTTTGACTCTCAGAGGTGGATCATCACTTTTGGAGATAAAATGAGCATCGTTATCGCCATTTTCATGCTTCTAGGGAGCCAAAACTCAAGATTTGGCTCATGGTTAAAAGTGACTGAAAAGGCCCAAAATGCTCACTTCGAGGGCTTAAAACGTGTTTATTCACTGGGGGAAGAGATATAAACAATAGTTAGAGTGAATTAATGTTCATGCGAGAACGTTCAATTTTTCATGCAAAACGATCGATGACCCGCGACCTGATGAAATGACTCTGAGATGACCAAAATGTTCCGTTTTGAAAATTTTCATCTTTCAACTAATTTTGACTCTCAGAGGTGGATCATCACTTTTGGAGATAAAATGAGCATCGTTATATTCATTTTCATGCTTCTAGGGAGCCAAAACTCAAGATTTGGCTTATGGTTAAAAGTGACTTAAAAGGACCCAAATGCTCACTTTGAGGGCTTAAAACGTGTTTATTCACTGCAGGAAGAGATATAAACAACATTTAGAGTAAATTATTGTTCATGCGAGAACGTTCAATTTTTCATGCAAAACGATCGATGACCCGCGACCTGATGAAATTGCTCTGAGATGACCAAAATGGTCCGTTTTGAAAATTTTCATCTTTCAACTAATTTTGACTCTCAGAGGTGGATCATCACTTTTGGAGATAAAATGAGCATCGTTATCGTCATTTTCATGCTTCTAGGGAGCCAAAACTCAAGATTTGGCTCATGGTTAAAAGTGACTGAAAAGGCCCAAAATGCTCACTTCGAGGGCTTAAAACGTGTTTATTCACTGCGGGAAGAGATATAAACAATAGTTAGAGTGAATTAATGTTCATGCGAGAACGTTCAATTTTTCATGCAAAACGATCGATGACCCGCGACCTGATGAAATGACTCTGAGATGACCAAAATGTTCCGTATTGAAAATTTTCATCTTTCAACTAATTTTGACTCTCAGAGGTGGAGCATCACTTTTGGAGATAAAATGAGCATCGTTATAGTCATTTTCATGCTTCTAGGGAGCCAAAACTCAAGATTTGTCTTATGGTTAAAAGTGACTTAAAAAGACCCAAATGCTCACTTCGAGGGCTTAAAACGTGTTTATTCACTGCGGGAAGAGATATAAACAATAGTTAGAGTGAATTAATGTTCATGCGAGAACGTTCAATTTTTCATGCAAAACGATCGATGACCCGCGACCTGATGAAATGACTCTGAGATTACCAAAATGTTCCGTTTTGAAAATTTTCATCTTTCAACTAATTTTGACTCTCAGAGGTGGATCATCACTTTTGGAGATAAAATGAGCATCGTTATCGTCATTTTCATGCTTCTAGGGAGCCAAAACTCAAGATTTGGCTTATGGTTAAAAGTGACTTAAAAGGACCCAAATGCTCACTTCGAGGGCTTAAAGCGTGTTTATTCACTGCGGGAAGAGATATAAACAACATTTAGAGTAAATTATTGTTCATGCGAGAACGTTTAATTTTTCATGCAAAACGATCGATGACCCGCGACCTGATGAAATTGCTCTGAGATGACCAAAATTGTCCGTTTTGAAAATTTTCATCTTTCAACTAATTTTGACTCTCAGAGGTTGATCAACACTTTTGGAGATAAAATTAGCATCGTTATCGTCATTTTTATGCTTCTAGGGAGCCAAAACTCAAGATTTGGCTTATGGTTAAAAGTGACTTAAAAGGATCCAAATGCTCACTTTGAGGGCTTAAAACGTGTTTATTCACTGCGGAAAGAGATATAAACAATATTTAGAGTGAATTAATGTTCATGCGAGAACGTTCAATTTTTCATGCAAAACGATCGATGACCCGCGACCTGATGAAATTGCTCTGAGATGACCAAAATGGTCCGTTTTGAAAAAGTTAATCTTTCAACTAATTTTGACTCTCAGAGGTGGATCATCACTTTTGGAGATAAAATGAGCATCGTTATAGTCATTTTCATGCTTCTAGGGAGCCAAAACTCAAGATTTGGCTTATGGTTAAAAGTGACTTAAAAGGACCCAAATGCTCACTTCGAGGGCTTAAAACGTGTTTATTTACTGCGGGAAGAGATATAAACAACATTTAGAGTAAATTATTGTTCATGCGAGAACGTTTAATTTTTCATGCAAAACGATCGATGACCCGCGACCTGATGAAATTGCTCTGAGATGACCAAAATTGTCCGTTTTGAAAATTTTCATCTTTCAACTAATTTTGACTCTCAGAGGTTGATCATCACTTTTGGAGATAAAATGATCATCATTATCGTCATTTTCATGCTTCTAGGGAGCCAAAACACAAGATTTGGCTTATGGTTAAAAGTGACTTAAAAGGACCCAAATGCTCACTTTGAGGGCTTAAAACGTGTTTATTCACTGCGGAAAGAGATATAAACAATATTTAGAGTGAATTAATGTTCATGCGAGAACGTTCAATTTTTCATGCAAAACGATCGATGACCCGCGACCTGATGAAATGACTCTGAGATGACCAAAATGTTCCGTTTTGAAAAAGTTCATCTTTCAACTAATTTTGACTCTCAGAGGTGGATCATCACTTTTGGAGATAAAATGAGCATTGTTATCGTCATTTTCATGCTTCTAGGGAGCCAAAACTCAAGATTTGGCTTATGGTTAAAAGTGACTTAAAAGGACCCAAATGCTCACTTCGAGGGCTTAAAACGTGTTTATTCACTGCGGGAAGAGATATAAACAACATTTAGAGTAAATTATTGTTCATGCGAGAACGTTTAATTTTTCATGCAAAACGATCGATGACCCGCGACCTGATGAAATTGCTCTGAGATGACCAAAATTGTCCGTTTTGAAAATGTTCATCTTTCAACTAATTTTGACTCTCAGAGGTTGATCATCACTTTTGGAGATAAAATTAGCATCATTATCGTCATTTTCATGCTTCTAGGGAGCCAAAACACAAGATTTGGCTTATGGTTAAAAGTGACTTAAAAGGACCCAAATGCTCACTTTGAGGGCTTAAAGCGTGTTTATTCACTGCGGAAAGAGATATAAACAATATTTACAGTGAATTAATGTTCATGCGAGAACGTTCAATTTTTCATGCAAAACGATCGATGACCCGCGACCTGATGAAATGACTCTGAGATGACCAAAATGTTCCGTTTTGAAAAAGTTCATCTTTCAACTAATTTTGACTCTCAGAGGTGGATCATCACTTTTGGAGATAAAATGAGCATCGTTATCGTCATTTTCATGCTTCTAGGGAGCCAAAACTCAAGATTTGGCTTATGGTTAAAAGTGACTTAAAAGGACCCAAATGCTCACTTCGAGGGCTTAAAACGTGTTTATTCACTGCGGGAAGAGATATAAACAATAGTTAGAGTGAATTAATGTTCATGCGAGAACGTTCCATTTTTCATGCAAAACGATCGATGACCCGCGACCTGATGAAATGACCTGAGATTACCAAAATGTTCCGTTTTGAAAATTTTCATCTTTCAACTAATTTTGACTCTCAGAGGTGGATCATCACTTTTGGAGATAAAATGAGCATCGTTATCGTCATTTTCATGCTTCTAGGGAGCCAAAACTCAAGATTTGGCTTATGGTTAAAAGTGACTTAAAAGGACCCAAATGCTCACTTCGAGGGCTTAAAGCGTGTTTATTCACTGCGGGAAGAGATATAAACAACATTTAGAGTAAATTATTGTTCATGCGAGAACATTCAATTTTTCATTCAAAACGATCGATGACCCCGCGACCTGATGAAATTGCTCTGAGATGACCAAAATGTTACGTTTTGAAAATGTTCATCTTTCAACTAATTTTGACTCTCAGAGGTGGATCATCACTTTTGGAGATAAAATGAGCATCGTTATCGTCATTTTCATGCTTCTAGGGAGCCAAAACTCAAGATTTGGCTCATGGTTAAAAGTGACTTAAAAGGCCCAAAATGCTCACTTCGAGGGCTTAAAACGTGTTTATTCACTGCCGGAAGAGATATAAACAATAGTTAGAGTGAATTAATGTTCATGCGAGAACGTTCAATTTTTCATGCAAAACAATCGATGACCCGCGACCTGATGAAATTGCTCTGAGATGACCAAAATGGTCCGTTTTGAAAATGTTCATCTTTCAACTAATTTTGACTCTCAGAGGTGGATCATCACTATTGGAGATAAAATGAGCATCGTTATCGTCATTTTCATGCTTTAGGGAGCCAAAACTCAAGATTTGGCTTATGGTTAAAAGTGACTTAAAAGGACCCAAATGCTCACTTTGAGGGCTTAAAACGTGTTTATTCACTGCGGAAAGAGATATAAACAATATTTAGAGTGAATTAATGTTCATGCGAGAACGTTCAATTTTTCATGCAAAACGATCGATGACCCGCGACCTGATGAAATGACTCTGAGATGACCAAAATGTTCCGTTTTGAAAAAGTTCATCTTTCAACTAATTTTGACTCTCAGAGGTGGATCATCACTTTTGGAGATAAAATGAGCATCGTTATCGTCATTTTCATGCTTCTAGGGAGCCAAAACTCAAGATTTGGCTTATGGTTAAAAGTGACTTAAAAGGACCCAAATGCTCACTTCGAGGGCTTAAAACGTGTTTATTCACTGCGGGAAGAGATATAAACAACATTTAGAGTAAATTATTGTTCATGCGAGAACGTTCAATTTTTCATGCAAAACGATCGATGACCCGCGACCTGATGAAATTACTCTGAGATGACCAAAATGTTCCGTTTTGAAAATTGTGATCTTTCAACTAATTTTGACTCTCAGAGGTGGATCATCACTTTTGGAGATAAAATGAGCATCGTTATCATCATTTTCATGCTTCTAGGGAGCCAAAACTCAAGATTTGGCTCATGGTTAAAAGTGACTTAAAAGGACCCAAATGCTCACTTTGATGGCTTAAAACGTGTTTATTCACTGCGGAAAGAGATATATACAATATTTAGAGTGAATTAATGTTCATGCGAGAACGTTCAATTTTTCATGCAAAACGATCGATGACCCGCGGAAATTGCTCTGAGATGACCAAAATGGTCTGTTTTGAAAAAGTTCATCTTTCAACTAATTTTGACTCTCAGAGGTGGATCATCACTTTTGGAGATAAAATGAGCATCGTTATCGCCATTTTCATGCTTCTAGGGAGCCAAAACTCAAGATTTGGCTCATGGTTAAAAGTGACTGAAAAGGCCCAAAATGCTCACTTCGAGGGCTTAAAACGTGTTTATTCACTGGGGGAAGAGATATAAACAATAGTTAGAGTGAATTAATGTTCATGCGAGAACGTTCAATTTTTCATGCAAAACGATCGATGACCCGCGACCTGATGAAATTGCTCTGAGATGACCAAAATGGTCCGTTTTGAAAATGTTCATCTTTCAACTAATTTTGACTCTCAGAGGTGGATCATCACTATTGGAGATAAAATGAGCATCGTTATCGTCATTTTCATGCTTTAGGGAGCCAAAACTCAAGATTTGGCTTATGGTTAAAAGTGACTTAAAAGGACCCAAATGCTCACTTCGAGGGCTTAAAACGTGTTTATTCACTGCGGGAAGAGATATAAACAACATTTAGAGTAAATTATTGTTCATGCGAGAACGTTCAATTTTTCATGCAAAACGATCGATGACCCGCGACCTGATGAAATTACTCTGAGATGACCAAAATGTTCCGTTTTGAAAATTGTGATCTTTCAACTAATTTTGACTCTCAGAGGTGGATCATCACTTTTGGAGATAAAATGAGCATCGTTATCGTCATTTTCATGCTTCTAGGGAGCCAAAACTCAAGATTTGGCTCATTGTTAAAAGTGACTTAAAAGGACCCAAATGCTCACTTTGATGGCTTAAAACGTGTTTATTCACTGCGGAAAGAGATATATACAATATTTAGAGTGAATTAATGTTCATGCGAGAACGTTCAATTTTTCATGCAAAACGATCGATGACCCGCGACCTGATGAAATTGCTCTGAGATGACCAAAATGGTCTGTTTTGAAAAAGTTCATCTTTCAACTAATTTTGACTCTCAGAGGTGGATCATCACTTTTGGAGATAAAATGAGCATCGTTATCGCCATTTTCATGCTTCTAGGGAGCCAAAACTCAAGATTTGGCTCATGGTTAAAAGTGACTGAAAAGGCCCAAAATGCTCACTTCGAGGGCTTAAAACGTGTTTATTCACTGGGGGAAGAGATATAAACAATAGTTAGAGTGAATTAATGTTCATGCGAGAACGTTCAATTTTTCATGCAAAACGATCGATGACCCGCGACCTGATGAAATGACTCTGAGATGACCAAAATGTTCCGTTTTGAAAATTTTCATCTTTCAACTAATTTTGACTCTCAGAGGTGGATCATCACTTTTGGAGATAAAATGAGCATCGTTATATTCATTTTCATGCTTCTAGGGAGCCAAAACTCAAGATTTGGCTTATGGTTAAAAGTGACTTAAAAGGACCCAAATGCTCACTTTGAGGGCTTAAAACGTGTTTATTCACTGCAGGAAGAGATATAGACAACATTTAGAGTAAATTATTGTTCATGCGAGAACGTTCAATTTTTCATGCAAAACGATCGATGACCCGCGACCTGATGAAATTGCTCTGAGATGACCAAAATGGTCCGTTTTGAAAATTTTCATCTTTCAACTAATTTTGACTCTCAGAGGTGGATCATCACTTTTGGAGATAAAATGAGCATCGTTATCGTCATTTTCATGCTTCTAGGGAGCCAAAACTCAAGATTTGGCTCATGGTTAAAAGTGACTGAAAAGGCCCAAAATGCTCACTTCGAGGGCTTAAAACGTGTTTATTCACTGCGGGAAGAGATATAAACAATAGTTAGAGTGAATTAATGTTCATGCGAGAACGTTCAATTTTTCATGCAAAACGATCGATGACCCGCGACCTGATGAAATGACTCTGAGATGACCAAAATGTTCCGTATTGAAAATTTTCATCTTTCAACTAATTTTGACTCTCAGAGGTGGAGCATCACTTTTGGAGATAAAATGAGCATCGTTATAGTCATTTTCATGCTTCTAGGGAGCCAAAACTCAAGATTTGTCTTATGGTTAAAAGTGACTTAAAAAGACCCAAATGCTCACTTCGAGGGCTTAAAACGTGTTTATTCACTGCGGGAAGAGATATAAACAATAGTTAGAGTGAATTAATGTTCATGCGAGAACGTTCAATTTTTCATGCAAAACGATCGATGACCCGCGACCTGATGAAATGACTCTGAGATTACCAAAATGTTCCGTTTTGAAAATTTTCATCTTTCAACTAATTTTGACTCTCAGAGGTGGATCATCACTTTTGGAGATAAAATGAGCATCGTTATCGTCATTTTCATGCTTCTAGGGAGCCAAAACTCAAGATTTGGCTTATGGTTAAAAGTGACTTAAAAGGACCCAAATGCTCACTTCGAGGGCTTAAAGCGTGTTTATTCACTGCGGGAAGAGATATAAACAACATTTAGAGTAAATTATTGTTCATGTGAGAACGTTTAATTTTTCATGCAAAACGATCGATGACCCGCGACCTGATGAAATTGCTCTGAGATGACCAAAATTGTCCGTTTTGAAAATTTTCATCTTTCAACTAATTTTGACTCTCAGAGGTTGATCAACACTTTTGGAGATAAAATTAGCATCGTTATCGTCATTTTTATGCTTCTAGGGAGCCAAAACTCAAGATTTGGCTTATGGTTAAAAGTGACTTAAAAGGATCCAAATGCTCACTTTGAGGGCTTAAAACGTGTTTATTCACTGCGGAAAGAGATATAAACAATATTTAGAGTGAATTAATGTTCATGCGAGAACGTTCAATTTTTCATGCAAAACGATCGATGACCCGCGACCTGATGAAATTGCTCTGAGATGACCAAAATGGTCCGTTTTGAAAAAGTTAATCTTTCAACTAATTTTGACTCTCAGAGGTTGATCATCACTTTTGGAGATAAAATGATCATCATTATCGTCATTTTCATGCTTCTAGGGAGCCAAAACACAAGATTTGGCTTATGGTTAAAAGTGACTTAAAAGGACCCAAATGCTCACTTTGAGGGCTTAAAACGTGTTTATTCACTGCGGAAAGAGATATAAACAATATTTAGAGTGAATTAATGTTCATGCGAGAACGTTCAATTTTTCATGCAAAACGATCGATGACCCGCGACCTGATGAAATGACTCTGAGATGACCAAAATGTTCCGTTTTGAAAAAGTTCATCTTTCAACTAATTTTGACTCTCAGAGGTGGATCATCACTTTTGGAGATAAAATGAGCATTGTTATCGTCATTTTCATGCTTCTAGGGAGCCAAAACTCAAGATTTGGCTTATGGTTAAAAGTGACTTAAAAGGACCCAAATGCTCACTTCGAGGGCTTAAAACGTGTTTATTCACTGCGGGAAGAGATATAAACAACATTTAGAGTAAATTATTGTTCATGCGAGAACGTTTAATTTTTCATGCAAAACGATCGATGACCCGCGACCTGATGAAATTGCTCTGAGATGACCAAAATTGTCCGTTTTGAAAATGTTCATCTTTCAACTAATTTTGACTCTCAGAGGTTGATCATCACTTTTGGAGTTAAAATTAGCACCATTATCGTCATTTTCATGCTTCTAGGGAGCCAAAACACAAGATTTGGCTTATGGTTAAAAGTGACTTAAAAGGACCCAAATGCTCACTTTGAGGGCTTAAAGCGTGTTTATTCACTGCGGAAAGAGATATAAACAATATTTAGAGTGAATTAATGTTCATGCGAGAACGTTCAATTTTTCATGCAAAACGATCGATGACCCGCGACCTGATGAAATGACTCTGAGATGACCAAAATGTTCCGTTTTGAAAAAGTTCATCTTTCAACTAATTTTGACTCTCAGAGGTGGATCATCACTTTTGGAGATAAAATGAGCATCGTTATCGTCATTTTCATGCTTCTAGGGAGCCAAAACTCAAGATTTGGCTTATGGTTAAAAGTGACTTAAAAGGACCCAAATGCTCACTTCGAGGGCTTAAAACGTGTTTATTCACTGCGGGAAGAGATATAAACAATAGTTAGAGTGAATTAATGTTCATGCGAGAACGTTCCATTTTTCATGCAAAACGATCGATGACCCGCGACCTGATGAAATGACCTGAGATTACCAAAATGTTCCGTTTTGAAAATTTTCATCTTTCAACTAATTTTGACTCTCAGAGGTGGATCATCACTTTTGGAGATAAAATGAGCATCGTTATCGTCATTTTCATGCTTCTAGGGAGCCAAAACTCAAGATTTGGCTTATGGTTAAAAGTGACTTAAAAGGACCCAAATGCTCACTTCGAGGGCTTAAAGCGTGTTTATTCACTGCGGGAAGAGATATAAACAACATTTAGAGTAAATTATTGTTCATGCGAGAACGTTCAATTTTTCATTCAAAACGATCGATGACCCCGCGACCTGATGAAATTGCTCTGAGATGACCAAAATGTTACGTTTTGAAAATGTTCATCTTTCAACTAATTTTGACTCTCAGAGGTGGATCATCACTTTTGGAGATAAAATGAGCATCGTTATCGTCATTTTCATGCTTCTAGGGAGCCAAAACTCAAGATTTGGCTCATGGTTAAAAGTGACTTAAAAGGCCCAAAATGCTCACTTCGAGGGCTTAAAACGTGTTTATTCACTGCCGGAAGAGATATAAACAATAGTTAGAGTGAATTAATGTTCATGCGAGAACGTTCAATTTTTCATGCAAAACAATCGATGACCCGCGACCTGATGAAATTACTCTGAGATGACCAAAATGTTCCGTTTTGAAAATTGTGATCTTTCAACTAATTTTGACTCTCAGAGGTGGATCATCACTTTTGGAGATAAAATGAGCATCGTTATCGTCATTTTCATGCTTCTAGGGAGCCAAAACTCAAGATTTGGCTCATGGTTAAAAGTGACTTAAAAGGACCCAAATGCTCACTTTGATGGCTTAAAACGTGTTTATTCACTGCGGAAAGAGATATATACAATATTTAGAGTGAATTAATGTTCATGCGAGAACGTTCAATTTTTCATGCAAAACGATCGATGACCCGCGACCTGATGAAATTGCTCTGAGATGACCAAAATGGTCTGTTTTGAAAAAGTTCATCTTTCAACTAATTTTGACTCTCAGAGGTGGATCATCACTTTTGGAGATAAAATGAGCATCGTTATCGCCATTTTCATGCTTCTAGGGAGCCAAAACTCAAGATTTGGCTCATGGTTAAAAGTGACTGAAAAGGCCCAAAATGCTCACTTCGAGGGCTTAAAACGTGTTTATTCACTGGGGGAAGAGATATAAACAATAGTTAGAGTGAATTAATGTTCATGCGAGAACGTTCAATTTTTCATGCAAAACGATCGATGACCCGCGACCTGATGAAATGACTCTGAGATGACCAAAATGTTCCGTTTTGAAAATTTTCATCTTTCAACTAATTTTGACTCTCAGAGGTGGATCATCACTTTTGGAGATAAAATGAGCATCGTTATATTCATTTTCATGCTTCTAGGGAGCCAAAACTCAAGATTTGGCTTATGGTTAAAAGTGACTTAAAAGGACCCAAATGCTCACTTTGAGGGCTTAAAACGTGTTTATTCACTGCAGGAAGAGATATAAACAACATTTAGAGTAAATTATTGTTCATGCGAGAACGTTCAATTTTTCATGCAAAACGATCGATGACCCGCGACCTGATGAAATTGCTCTGAGATGACCAAAATGGTCCGTTTTGAAAATTTTCATCTTTCAACTAATTTTGACTCTCAGAGGTGGATCATCACTTTTGGAGATAAAATGAGCATCGTTATCGTCATTTTCATGCTTCTAGGGAGCCAAAACTCAAGATTTGGCTCATGGTTAAAAGTGACTGAAAAGGCCCAAAATGCTCACTTCGAGGGCTTAAAACGTGTTTATTCACTGCGGGAAGAGATATAAACAATAGTTAGAGTGAATTAATGTTCATGCGAGAACGTTCAATTTTTCATGCAAAACGATCGATGACCCGCGACCTGATGAAATGACTCTGAGATGACCAAAATGTTCCGTATTGAAAATTTTCATCTTTCAACTAATTTTGACTCTCAGAGGTGGATCATCACTTTTGGAGATAAAATGAGCATCGTTATAGTCATTTTCATGCTTCTAGGGAGCCAAAACTCAAGATTTGTCTTATGGTTAAAAGTGACTTAAAAAGACCCAAATGCTCACTTCGAGGGCTTAAAACGTGTTTATTCACTGCAGGAAGAGATATAAACAACATTTAGACTAAATTATTGTTCATGCGAGAACGTTCAATTTTTCATGCAAAACGATCGATGACCCGCGACCTGATGAAATTGCTCTGAGATGACCAAAATGGTCCGTTTTGAAATTTTTCATCTTTCAACTAATTTTGACTCTCAGAGGTTGATCATCACTTTTGGAGATAAAATGAGCATCGTTATCGTCATTTTCATGCTTCTAGGGAGCCAAAACTCAAGATTTGGCTTATGGTTAAAAGTGACTATAAAGGACCCAAATGCTCACTTCGAGGGCTTAAAACGTGTTTATTCACTGCGGGAAGAGATATAAACAATAGTTAGAGTGAATTAATGTTCATGCGAGAACGTTCAATTTTTCATGCAAAACGATCTATGACCCGCGACCTGATGAAATGACTCTGAGATTACCAAAATGTTCCGTTTTGAAAATTTTCATCTTTCAACTAATTTTGACTCTCAGAGGTGGATCATCACTTTTGGAGATAAAATGAGCATCGTTATCGTCATTTTCATGCTTCTAGGGAGCCAAAACTCAAGATTTGGCTTATGGTTAAAAGTGACTTAAAAGGACCCAAATGCTCACTTGGAGGGCTTAAAACGTGTTTATTCACTGCGGGAAGAGATATAAACAACATTTAGAGTAAATTATTGTTCATGCGAGAACGTTCAATTTTTCATGCAAAACGATCGATGACCCGCGACCTGATGAAATTACTCTGAGATGACCAAAATGGTCCGTTTTGAAAATTTTCATCTTTCAACTAATTTTGACTCTCAGAGGTTGATCATCACTTTTGGAGATAAAATGAGCATCGTTATCGTCATTTTCATGCTTCTAGGGAGCCAAAACTCAAGATTTGGCTCATGGTTAAAAGTGACTTAAAAGGACCCAAATGCTCACTTTGATGGCTTAAAACGTGTTTATTCACTGCGGAAAGAGATATATACAATATTTAGAGTGAATTAATGTTCATGCGAGAACGTTCAATTTTTCATGCAAAACGATCGATGACCCGCGACCTGATGAAATTGCTCTGAGATGACCAAAATGGTCTGTTTTGAAAAAGTTCATCTTTCAACTAATTTTGACTCTCAGAGGTGGATCATCACTTTTGGAGATAAAATGAGCATCGTTATCGCCATTTTCATGCTTCTAGGGAGCCAAAACTCAAGATTTGGCTCATGGTTAAAAGTGACTGAAAAGGCCCAAAATGCTCACTTCGAGGGCTTAAAACGTGTTTATTCACTGGGGGAAGAGATATAAACAATAGTTAGAGTGAATTAATGTTCATGCGAGAACGTTCAATTTTTCATGCAAAACGATCGATGACCCGCGACCTGATGAAATGACTCTGAGATGACCAAAATGTTCCGTTTTGAAAATTTTCATCTTTCAACTAATTTTGACTCTCAGAGGTGGATCATCACTTTTGGAGATAAAATGAGCATCGTTATATTCATTTTCATGCTTCTAGGGAGCCAAAACTCAAGATTTGGCTTATGGTTAAAAGTGACTTAAAAGGACCCAAATGCTCACTTTGAGGGCTTAAAACGTGTTTATTCACTGCAGGAAGAGATATAAACAACATTTAGAGTAAATTATTGTTCATGCGAGAACGTTCAATTTTTCATGCA
This sequence comes from Lissotriton helveticus, assembly GCF_964261635.1. Lineage (NCBI taxonomy): Eukaryota > Metazoa > Chordata > Amphibia > Caudata > Salamandridae > Lissotriton > Lissotriton helveticus. Next base: position 1,163,242,656 of record NC_136069.1, on the reverse strand, counting down.
AAACGATCGATGACCCGCGACCTGATGAAATTGCTCTGAGATGACCAAAATGGTCCGTTTTGAAAATTTTCATCTTTCAACTAATTTTGACTCTCAGAGGTGGATCATCACTTTTGGAGATAAAATGAGCATCGTTATCGTCATTTTCATGCTTCTAGGGAGCCAAAACTCAAGATTTGGCTCATGGTTAAAAGTGACTGAAAAGGCCCAAAATGCTCACTTCGAGGGCTTAAAACGTGTTTATTCACTGCGGGAAGAGATATAAACAATAGTTAGAGTGAATTAATGTTCATGCGAGAACGTTCAATTTTTCATGCAAAACGATCGATGACCCGCGACCTGATGAAATGACTCTGAGATGACCAAAATGTTCCGTATTGAAAATTTTCATCTTTCAACTAATTTTGACTCTCAGAGGTGGATCATCACTTTTGGAGATAAAATGAGCATCGTTATAGTCATTTTCATGCTTCTAGGGAGCCAAAACTCAAGATTTGTCTTATGGTTAAAAGTGACTTAAAAAGACCCAAATGCTCACTTCGAGGGCTTAAAACGTGTTTATTCACTGCAGGAAGAGATATAAACAACATTTAGACTAAATTATTGTTCATGCGAGAACGTTCAATTTTTCATGCAAAACGATCGATGACCCGCGACCTGATGAAATTGCTCTGAGATGACCAAAATGGTCCATTTTGAAATTTTTCATCTTTCAACTAATTTTGACTCTCAGAGGTTGATCATCACTTTTGGAGATAAAATGAGCATCGTTATCGTCATTTTCATGCTTCTAGGGAGCCAAAACTCAAGATTTGGCTTATGGTTAAAAGTGACTATAAAGGACCCAAATGCTCACTTCGAGGGCTTAAAACGTGTTTATTCACTGCGGGAAGAGATATAAACAATAGTTAGAGTGAATTAATGTTCATGCGAGAACGTTCAATTTTTCATGCAAAACGATCTATGACCCGCGACCTGATGAAATGACTCTGAGATTACCAAAATGTTCCGTTTTGAAAATTTTCATCTTTCAACTAATTTTGACTCTCAGAGGTGGATCATCACTTTTGGAGATAAAATGAGCATCGTTATCGTCATTTTCATGCTTCTAGGGAGCCAAAACTCAAGATTTGGCTTATGGTTAAAAGTGACTTAAAAGGACCCAAATGCTCACTTGGAGGGCTTAAAACGTGTTTATTCACTGCGGGAAGAGATATAAACAACATTTAGAGTAAATTATTGTTCATGCGAGAACGTTCAATTTTTCATGCAAAACGATCGATGACCCGCGACCTGATGAAATTACTCTGAGATGACCAAAATGGTCCGTTTTGAAAATTTTCATCTTTCAACTAATTTTGACTCTCAGAGGTTGATCATCACTTTTGGAGATAAAATGAGCATCGTTATCGTCATTTTCATGCTTCTAGGGAGCCAAAACTCAAGATTTGGCTCATGGTTAAAAGTGACTTAAAAGGCCCAAAATGCTCACTTCGAGGGCTTAAAACGTGTTTATTCACTGCCGGAAGAGATATAAACAATAGTTAGAGTGAATTAATGTTCATGCGAGAACGTTCAATTTTTCATGCAAAACTATCGATGACCCGTGACCTGATGAAATTGCTCTGAGATGACCAAAATGGTCCGTTTTGAAAATGTTCATCTTTCAACTAATTTTGACTCTCAGAGGTGGATCATCACTATTGGAGATAAAATGAGCATCGTTATCGTCATTTTCATGCTTCTAGGGAGCCAAAACTCAAGATTTGGCTTATGGTTAAAAGTGACTTAAAAGGACCCAAATGCTCACTTTGAGGGCTTAAAACGTGTTTATTTACTGCGGAAAGAGATATAAACAATATTTAGAGTGAATTAATGTTCATGCGAGAACGTTCAATTTTTCATGCAAAACGATCGATGACCCGCGACCTGATGAAATTGCTCTGAGATTACCAAAATGGTCCGTTTTGAAAAAGTTCATCTTTCAACTAATTTTGACTCTCAGAGGTGGATCATCACTTTTGGAGATAAAATGAGCATCGTTATAGTCATTTTCATGCTTCTAGGGAGCCAAAACTCAAGATTTGGCTTATGGTTAAAAGTGACTATAAAGGACCCAAATGCTCACTTGGAGGGCTTAAAACGTGTTTATTCACTGCGGGAAGAGATATAAACAACATTTAGAGTAAATTATTGTTCATGCGAGAACGTTCAATTTTTCATGCAAAACGATCGATGACCCGCGACCTGATGAAATTGCTCTGAGATGACCAAAATGTTACGTTTTGAAAATGTTCATCTTTCAACTAATTTTGACTCTCAGATGTGGATCATCACTTTTGGAGATAAAATGAGCATCGTTATCGTCATTTTCATGCTTCTAGGGAGCCAAAACTCAAGATTTGGCTCATGGTTAAAAGTGACTTAAAAGGCCCAAAATGCTCACTTCGAGGGCTTAAAACGTGTTTATTCACTGCCGGAAGAGATATAAACAATAGTTAGAGTGAATTAATGTTCATGCGAGAACGTTCAATTTGTCATGCAAAACTATCGATGACCCGTGACCTGATGAAATTGCTCTGAGATGACCAAAATGGTCCGTTTTGAAAATGTTCATCTTTCAACTAATTTTGACTCTCAGAGGTGGATCATCACTATTGGAGATAAAATGAGCATCGTTATCGTCATTTTCATGCTTCTAGGGAGCCAAAACTCAAGATTTGGCTTATGGTTAAAAGTGACTTAAAAGGACCCAAATGCTCACTTTGAGGGCTTAAAACGTGTTTATTTACTGCGGAAAGAGATATAAACAATATTTAGAGTGAATTAATGTTCATGCGAGAACGTTCAATTTTTCATGCAAAACGATCGATGACCAGCGACCTGATGAAATTGCTCTGAGATTACCAAAATGGTCCGTTTTGAAAAAGTTCATCTTTCAACTAATTTTGACTCTCAGAGGTGGATCATCACTTTTGGAGATAAAATGAGCATCGTTATCGCCATTTTCATGCTTCTAGGGAGCCAAAACTCAAGATTTGGCTCATGGTTAAAAGTGACTGAAAAGGCCCAAAATGCTCACTTCGAGGGCTTAAAACGTGTTTATTCACTGCGGGAAGAGATATAAACAATAGTTAGAGTGAATTAATGTTCATGCGAGAACGTTCAATTTTTCACGCAAAACGATCGATGACCCGCGACCTGATGAAATGACTCTGAGATGACCAAAATGTTCCGTTTTGAAAATTTTCATCTTTAAACTAATTTTGACTCTCAGAGGTGGATCATCACTTTTGGAGATAAAATGAGCATCGTTATAGTCATTTTCATGCTTCTAGGGAGCCTAAACTCAAGATTTGGCTTATGGTTAAAAGTGACTTAAAAGGACCCAAATGCTCACTTCGAGGGCTTAAAACGTGTTTATTCACTGCAGGAAGAGATATAAACAACATTTAGAGTAAATTATTGTTCATGCGAGAACGTTCAATTTTTCATGCAAAACGATCGATGACCCGCGACCTGATGAAATGACTCTGAGATGACCAAAATGTTCCGTTTTGAAAATTTTCATCTTTCAACTAATTTTGACTCTCAGAGGTGGATCATCACTTTTGGAGATAAAATGAGCATCGTTATATTCATTTTCATGCTTCTAGGGAGCCAAAACTCAAGATTTGGCTCATGGTTAAAAGTGACTTAAAAGGACCAAAATGCTCACTTTGAGGGCTTAAAACGTGTTTATTCACTGCGGAAAGAGATATAAACAATATTTAGAGTGAATTAATGTTCATGCGAGAACGTTCAATTTTTCATGCAAAACGATCGATGACCCGCGACCTGATGAAATTGCTCTGAGATGACCAAAATGTTACGTTTTGAAAATGTTCATCTTTCAACTAATTTTGACTCTCAGATGTGGATCATCACTTTTGGAGATAAAATGAGCATCGTTATCGTCATTTTCATGCTTCTAGGGAGCCAAAACTCAAGATTTGGCTCATGGTTAAAAGTGACTTAAAAGGCCCAAAATGCTCACTTCGAGGGCTTAAAACGTGTTTATTCACTGCCGGAAGAGATATAAACAATAGTTAGAGTGAATTAATGTTCATGCGAGAACGTTCAATTTTTCATGCAAAACTATCGATGACCCGTGACCTGATGAAATTGCTCTGAGATGACCAAAATGGTCCGTTTTGAAAATGTTCATCTTTCAACTAATTTTGACTCTCAGAGGTGGATCATCACTATTGGAGATAAAATGAGCATCGTTATCGTCATTTTCATGCTTCTAGGGAGCCAAAACTCAAGATTTGGCTTATGGTTAAAAGTGACTTAAAAGGACCCAAATGCTCACTTTGAGGGCTTAAAACGTGTTTATTTACTGCGGAAAGAGATATAAACAATATTTAGAGTGAATTAATGTTCATGCGAGAACGTTCAATTTTTCATGCAAAACGATCGATGACCCGCGACCTGATGAAATTGCTCTGAGATTACCAAAATGGTCCGTTTTGAAAAAGTTCATCTTTCAACTAATTTTGACTCTCAGAGGTGGATCATCACTTTTGGAGATAAAATGAGCATCGTTATCGCCATTTTCATGCTTCTAGGGAGCCAAAACTCAAGATTTGGCTCATGGTTAAAAGTGACTGAAAAGGCCCAAAATGCTCACTTCGAGGGCTTAAAACGTGTTTATTCACTGCGGGAAGAGATATAAACAATAGTTAGAGTGAATTAATGTTCATGTGAGAACGTTCAAGTTTTTCATGCAAAACGATCGATGACCCGCGACCTGATGAAATGACTCTGAGATGACCAAAATGTTCCGTTTTGAAAATTTTCATCTTTAAACTAATTTTGACTCTCAGAGGTGGATCATCACTTTTGGAGATAAAATGAGCATCGTTATAGTCATTTTCATGCTTCTAGGGAGCCTAAACTCAAGATTTGGCTTATGGTTAAAAGTGACTTAAAAGGACCCAAATGCTCACTTCGAGGGCTTAAAACGTGTTTATTCACTGCAGGAAGAGATATAAACAACATTTAGAGTAAATTATTGTTCATGCGAGAACGTTCAATTTTTCATGCAAAACGATCGATGACCCGCGACCTGATGAAATGACTCTGAGATGACCAAAATGTTCCGTTTTGAAAATTTTCATCTTTCAACTAATTTTGACTCTCAGAGGTGGATCATCACTTTTGGAGATAAAATGAGCATCGTTATATTCATTTTCATGCTTCTAGGGAGCCAAAACTCAAGATTTGGCTTATGGTTAAAAGTGACTTAAAAGGACCCAAATGCCCACTTTGAGGGCTTAAAACGTGTTTATTCACTGCAGGAAGAGATATAAACAACATTTAGAGTAAATTATTGTTCATGCGAGAACGTTCAATTTTTCATGCAAAACGATCGATGACCCGCGACCTGATGAAATTGCTCTGAGATGACCAAAATGGTCCGTTTTGAAAATTTTCATCTTTCAACTAATTTTCACTCTCAGAGGTGGATCATCACTTTTGGAGATAAAATGAGCATCGTTATCGTCATTTTCATGCTTCTAGGGAGCCAAAACTCAAGATTTGGCTCATGGTTAAAAGTGACTGAAAAGGCCCAAAATGCTCACTTCGAGGGCTTAAAACGTGTTTATTCACTGCGGGAAGAGATATAAACAATAGTTAGAGTGAATTAATGTTCATGCGAGAACGTTCAATTTTTCATGCAAAACGATCGATGACCCGCGACCTGATGAAATGACTCTGAGATGACCAAAATGTTCCGTTTTGAAAATTTTCATCTTTCAACTAATTTTGACTCTCAGAGGTGGATCATCACTTTTGGAGATAAAATGAGCATCGTTATATTCATTTTCATGCTTCTAGGGAGCCAAAACTCAAGATTTGGCTCATGGTTAAAAGTGACTTAAAAGGACCAAAATGCTCACTTTGAGGGCTTAAAACGTGTTTATTCACTGCGGAAAGAGATATAAACAATATTTAGAGTGAATTAATGTTCATGCGAGAACGTTCAATTTTTCATGCAAAACGATCGATGACCCGCGACCTGATGAAATTGCTCTGAGATGACCAAAATGTTACGTTTTGAAAATGTTCATCTTTCAACTAATTTTGACTCTCAGATGTGGATCATCACTTTTGGAGATAAAATGAGCATCGTTATCGTCATTTTCATGCTTCTAGGGAGCCAAAACTCAAGATTTGGCTCATGGTTAAAAGTGACTTAAAAGGCCCAAAATGCTCACTTCGAGGGCTTAAAACGTGTTTATTCACTGCCGGAAGAGATATAAACAATAGTTAGAGTGAATTAATGTTCATGCGAGAACGTTCAATTTTTCATGCAAAACTATCGATGACCCGTGACCTGATGAAATTGCTCTGAGATGACCAAAATGGTCCGTTTTGAAAATGTTCATCTTTCAACTAATTTTGACTCTCAGAGGTGGATCATCACTATTGGAGATAAAATGAGCATCGTTATCGTCATTTTCATGCTTCTAGGGAGCCAAAACTCAAGATTTGGCTTATGGTTAAAAGTGACTTAAAAGGACCCAAATGCTCACTTTGAGGGCTTAAAACGTGTTTATTTACTGCGGAAAGAGATATAAACAATATTTAGAGTGAATTAATGTTCATGCGAGAACGTTCAATTTTTCATGCAAAACGATCGATGACCCGCGACCTGATGAAATTGCTCTGAGATTACCAAAATGGTCCGTTTTGAAAAAGTTCATCTTTCAACTAATTTTGACTCTCAGAGGTGGATCATCACTTTTGGAGATAAAATGAGCATCGTTATCGCCATTTTCATGCTTCTAGGGAGCCAAAACTCAAGATTTGGCTCATGGTTAAAAGTGACTGAAAAGGCCCAAAATGCTCACTTCGAGGGCTTAAAACGTGTTTATTCACTGCGGGAAGAGATATAAACAATAGTTAGAGTGAATTAATGTTCATGTGAGAACGTTCAAGTTTTTCATGCAAAACGATCGATGACCCGCGACCTGATGAAATGACTCTGAGATGACCAAAATGTTCCGTTTTGAAAATTTTCATCTTTAAACTAATTTTGACTCTCAGAGGTGGATCATCACTTTTGGAGATAAAATGAGCATCGTTATAGTCATTTTCATGCTTCTAGGGAGCCTAAACTCAAGATTTGGCTTATGGTTAAAAGTGACTTAAAAGGACCCAAATGCTCACTTCGAGGGCTTAAAACGTGTTTATTCACTGCAGGAAGAGATATAAACAACATTTAGAGTAAATTATTGTTCATGCGAGAACGTTCAATTTTTCATGCAAAACGATCGATGACCCGCGACCTGATGAAATGACTCTGAGATGACCAAAATGTTCCGTTTTGAAAATTTTCATCTTTCAACTAATTTTGACTCTCAGAGGTGGATCATCACTTTTGGAGATAAAATGAGCATCGTTATATTCATTTTCATGCTTCTAGGGAGCCAAAACTCAAGATTTGGCTTATGGTTAAAAGTGACTTAAAAGGACCCAAATGCCCACTTTGAGGGCTTAAAACGTGTTTATTCACTGCAGGAAGAGATATAAACAACATTTAGAGTAAATTATTGTTCATGCGAGAACGTTCAATTTTTCATGCAAAACGATCGATGACCCGCGACCTGATGAAATTGCTCTGAGATGACCAAAATGGTCCGTTTTGAAAATTTTCATCTTTCAACTAATTTTCACTCTCAGAGGTGGATCATCACTTTTGGAGATAAAATGAGCATCGTTATCGTCATTTTCATGCTTCTAGGGAGCCAAAACTCAAGATTTGGCTCATGGTTAAAAGTGACTGAAAAGGCCCAAAATGCTCACTTCGAGGGCTTAAAACGTGTTTATTCACTGCGGGAAGAGATATAAACAATAGTTAGAGTGAATTAATGTTCATGCGAGAACGTTCAATTTTTCATGCAAAACGATCGATGACCCGCGACCTGATGAAATGACTCTGAGATGACCAAAATGTTCCGTATTGAAAATTTTCATCTTTCAACTAATTTTGACTCTCAGAGGTGGATCATCACTTTTGGAGATAAAATGAGCATCGTTATAGTCATTTTCATGCTTCTAGGGAGCCAAAACTCAAGATTTGTCTTATGGTTAAAAGTGACTTAAAAAGACCCAAATGCTCACTTCGAGGGCTTAAAACGTGTTTATTCACTGCAGGAAGAGATATAAACAACATTTAGAGTAAATTATTGTTCATGCGAGAACGTTCAATTTTTCATGCAAAACGATCGATGACCCGCGACCTGATGAAATTGCTCTGAGATGACCAAAATGGTCCGTTTTGAAATTTTTCATCTTTCAACTAATTTTGACTCTCAGAGGTTGATCATCACTTTTGGAGATAAAATGAGCATCGTTATCGTCATTTTCATGCTTCTAGGGAGCCAAAACTCAAGATTTGGCTTATGGTTAAAAGTGACTATAAAGGACCCAAATGCTCACTTCGAGGGCTTAAAACGTGTTTATTCACTGCGGGAAGAGATATAAACAATAGTTAGAGTGAATTAATGTTCATGCGAGAACGTTCAATTTTTCATGCAAAACGATCTATGACCCGCGACCTGATGAAATGACTCTGAGATTACCAAAATGTTCCGTTTTGAAAATTTTCATCTTTCAACTAATTTTGACTCTCAGAGGTGGATCATCACTTTTGGAGATAAAATGAGCAACGTTATCGTCATTTTCATGCTTCTAGGGAGCCAAAACTCAAGATTTGGCTTATGGTTAAAAGTGACTTAAAAGGACCCAAATGCTCACTTGGAGGGCTTAAAACGTGTTTATTCACTGCGGGAAGAGATATAAACAACATTTAGAGTAAATTATTGTTCATGCGAGAACGTTCAATTTTTCATGCAAAACGATCGATGACCCGCGACCTGATGAAATTACTCTGAGATGACCAAAATGGTCCGTTTTGAAAATTTTCATCTTTCAACTAATTTTGACTCTCAGAGGTTGATCATCACTTTTGGAGATAAAATGAGCATCGTTATCGTCATTTTCATGCTTCTAGGGAGCCAAAACTCAAGATTTGGCTTATGGTTAAAAGTGACTTAAAAGGACCCAAATGCTCACTTTGAGGGATTAAAACGTGTTTATTCACTGCGGGAAGAGATATAAACAACATTTAGAGTAAATTATTGTTCATGCGAGAACGTTCAATTTTTCATGCAAAACGATCGATGACCCGCGACCTGATGAAATTACTCTGAGATGACCAAAATGGTCCGTTTTGAAAATTTTCATCTTTCAACTAATTTTGACTCTCAGAGGTTGATCATCACTTTTGGAGATAAAATGAGCATCGTTATCGTCATTTTCATGCTTCTAGGGAGCCAAAACTCAAGATTTGGCTTATGGTTAAAAGTGACTTAAAAGGACCCAAATGCTCACTTTTAGGGCTTAAAACGTGTTTATTCACTGCGGAAAGAGATATAAACAATATTTAGAGTGAATTAATGTTCATGCGAGAACGTTCAATTTTTCATGCAAAACGATCGATGACCCGCGACCTGATGAAATGACTCTGAGATGACCAAAATGTTCCGTTTTGAAAATTTTCATCTTTCAACTAATTTTGACTCTCAGAGGTGGATCATCACTTTTGGAGATAAAATGAGCATTGTTATCGTCATTTTCATGCTTCTAGGGAGCCAAAACTCAAGATTTGGCTGATGGTTAAAAGTGACTTAAAAGGACCCAAATGCTCACTTCGAGGGCTTAAAGCGTGTTTATTCACTGCGGGAAGAGATATAAACAACATTTAGAGTAAATTATTGTTCATGCGAGAACGTTCAATTTTTCATTCAAAACGATCGATGACCCGCGACCTGATGAAATTGCTCTGAGATGACCAAAATGTTACGTTTTGAAAATGTTCATCTTTCAACTAATTTTGACTCTCAGATGTGGATCATCACTTTTGGAGATAAAATGAGCATCGTTATCGTCATTTTCATGCTTCTAGGGAGCCAAACCTCAAGATTTGGCTCATGGTTAAAAGTGACTTAAAAGGCCCAAAATGCTCACTTCGAGGGCTTAAAACGTGTTTATTCACTGCCGGAAGAGATATAAACAATAGTTAGAGTGAATTAATGTTCATGCGAGAACGTTCAATTTTTCATGCAAAACTATCGATGACCCGCGACCTGATGAAATTGCTCTGAGATTACCAAAATGGTCCGTTTTGAAAAAGTTCATCTTTCAACTAATTTTGACTCTCAGAGGTGGATCATCACTTTTGGAGATAAAATGAGCATCGTTATCGCCATTTTCATGCTTCTAGGGAGCCAAAACTCAAGATTTGGCTCATGGTTAAAAGTGACTGAAAAGGCCCAAAATGCTCACTTCGAGGGCTTAAAACGTGTTTATTCACTGCGGGAAGAGATATAAACAATAGTTAGAGTGAATTAATGTTCATGCGAGAACGTTCAATTTTTCATGCAAAACGATCGATGACCCGCGACCTGATGAAATGACTCTGAGATGACCAAAATGTTCCGTTTTGAAAATTTTCATCTTTAAACTAATTTTGACTCTCAGAGGTGGATCATCACTTTTGGAGATAAAATGAGCATCGTTATAGTCATTTTCATGCTTCTAGGGAGCCTAAACTCAAGATTTGGCTTATGGTTAAAAGTGACTTAAAAGGACCCAAATGCTCACTTCGAGGGCTTAAAACGTGTTTATTCACTGCAGGAAGAGATATAAACAACATTTAGAGTAAATTATTGTTCATGCGAGAACGTTCAATTTTTCATGCAAAACGATCGATGACCCGCGACCTGATGAAATGACTCTGAGATGACCAAAATGTTTCGTTTTGAAAATTTTCATCTTTCAACTAATTTTGAATCTCAGAGGTGGATCATCACTTTTGGAGATAAAATGAGCATCGTTATCGTCATTTTCATGCTTCTAGGGAGCCAAAACTCAAGATTTGGCTCATGGTTAAAAGTGACTTAAAAGGACCAAAATGCTCACTTCGAGGGCTTAAAACGTGTTTATTCACTGCCGGAAGAGATATAAACAATAGTTAGAGTGAATTAATGTTCATGCGAGAACGTTCAATTTTTCATGCAAAACGATCGATGACCCGCGACCTGATGAAATTGCTCTGAGATGACCAAAATGGTCCGTTTTGAAATTTTTCGTCTTTCAACTATATTTGACTCTCAGAGGTTGATCATCACTTTTGGAGATAAAATGAGCATCCTTATCGTCATTTTCATGCTTCTAGGGAGCCAAAACTCAAGATTTGGCTTATGGTTAAAAGTGACTTAAAAGGACCCAAATGCTCACTTTGAGGGCTTAAAACGTGTTTATTCACTGCGGAAAGAGATATAAACAATATTTAGAGTGAATTAATGTTCATGCGAGAACGTTCAATTTTTCATGCAAAACGATCGATGACCCGCGACCTGATGAAATTGCTCTGAGATGACCAAAATGTTACGTTTTGAAAATGTTCATCTTTCAACTAATTTTGACTCTCAGATGTGGATCATCACTTTTGGAGATAAAATGAGCATCGTTATCGTCATTTTCATGCTTCTAGGGAGCCAAAACTCAAGATTTGGCTCATGGTTAAAAGTGACTTAAAAGGCCCAAAATGCTCACTTCGAGGGCTTAAAACGTGTTTATTCACTGCCGGAAGAGATATAAACAATAGTTAGAGTGAATTAATGTTCATGCGAGAACGTTCAATTTTTCATGCAAAACTATCGATGACCCGTGACCTGATGAAATTGCTCTGAGATGACCAAAATGGTCCGTTTTGAAAATGTTCATCTTTCAACTAATTTTGACTCTCAGAGGTGGATCATCACTATTGGAGATAAAATGAGCATCGTTATCGTCATTTTCATGCTTCTAGGGAGCCAAAACTCAAGATTTGGCTTATGGTTAAAAGTGACTTAAAAGGACCCAAATGCTCACTTTGAGGGCTTAAAACGTGTTTATTTACTGCGGAAAGAGATATAAACAATATTTAGAGTGAATTAATGTTCATGCGAGAACGTTCAATTTTTCATGCAAAACGATCGATGACCCGCGACCTGATGAAATTGCTCTGAGATTACCAAAATGGTCCGTTTTGAAAAAGTTCATCTTTCAACTAATTTTGACTCTCAGAGGTGGATCATCACTTTTGGAGATAAAATGAGCATCGTTATCGCCATTTTCATGCTTCTAGGGAGCCAAAACTCAAGATTTGGCTCATGGTTAAAAGTGACTGAAAAGGCCCAAAATGCTCACTTCGAGGGCTTAAAACGTGTTTATTCACTGCGGGAAGAGATATAAACAATAGTTAGAGTGAATTAATGTTCATGTGAGAACGTTCAAGTTTTTCATGCAAAACGATCGATGACCCGCGACCTGATGAAATGACTCTGAGATTACCAAAATGTTCCGTTTTGAAAATTTTCATCTTTAAACTAATTTTGACTCTCAGAGGTGGATCATCACTTTTGGAGATAAAATGAGCATCGTTATAGTCATTTTCATGCTTCTAGGGAGCCTAAACTCAAGATTTGGCTTATGGTTAAAAGTGACTTAAAAGGACCCAAATGCTCACTTCGAGGGCTTAAAACGTGTTTATTCACTGCAGGAAGAGATATAAACAACATTTAGAGTAAATTATTGTTCATGCGAGAACGTTCAATTTTTCATGCAAAACGATCGATGACCCGCGACCTGATGAAATGACTCTGAGATGACCAAAATGTTCCGTTTTGAAAATTTTCATCTTTCAACTAATTTTGACTCTCAGAGGTGGATCATCACTTTTGGAGATAAAATGAGCATCGTTATAGTCATTTTCATGCTTCTAGGGAGCCAAAACTCAAGATTTGTCTTATGGTTAAAAGTGACTTAAAAAGACCCAAATGCTCACTTCGAGGGCTTAAAACGTGTTTATTCACTGCAGGAAGAGATATAAACAACATTTAGAGTAAATTATTGTTCATGCGAGAACGTTCAATTTTTCATGCAAAACGATCGATGACCCGCGACCTGATGAAATTGCTCTGAGATGACCAAAATGGTCCGTTTTGAAATTTTTCATCTTTCAACTAATTTTGACTCTCAGAGGTTGATCATCACTTTTGGAGATAAAATGAGCATCGTTATCGTCATTTTCATGCTTCTAGGGAGCCAAAACTCAAGATTTGGCTTATGGTTAAAAGTGACTATAAAGGACCCAAATGCTCACTTCGAGGGCTTAAAACGTGTTTATTCACTGCGGGAAGAGATATAAACAATAGTTAGAGTGAATTAATGTTCATGCGAGAACGTTCAATTTTTCATGCAAAACGATCTATGACCCGCGACCTGATGAAATGACTCTGAGATTACCAAAATGTTCCGTTTTGAAAATTTTCATCTTTCAACTAATTTTGACTCTCAGAGGTGGATCATCACTTTTGGAGATAAAATGAGCATCGTTATCGTCATTTTCATGCTTCTAGGGAGCCAAAACTCAAGATTTGGCTTATGGTTAAAAGTGACTTAAAAGGACCCAAATGCTCACTTGGAGGGCTTAAAACGTGTTTATTCACTGCGGGAAGAGATATAAACAACATTTAGAGTAAATTATTGTTCATGCGAGAACGTTCAATTTTTCATGCAAAACGATCGATGACCCGCGACCTGATGAAATTACTCTGAGATGACCAAAATGGTCCGTTTTGAAAATTTTCATCTTTCAACTAATTTTGACTCTCAGAGGTTGATCATCACTTTTGGAGATAAAATGAGCATCGTTATCGTCATTTTCATGCTTCTAGGGAGCCAAAACTCAAGATTTGGCTTATGGTTAAAAGTGACTTAAAAGGACCCAAATGCTCACTTTGAGGGATTAAAACGTGTTTATTCACTGCGGGAAGAGATATAAACAACATTTAGAGTAAATTATTGTTCATGCGAGAACGTTCAATTTTTCATGCAAAACGATCGATGACCCGCGACCTGATGAAATTACTCTGAGATGACCAAAATGGTCCGTTTTGAAAATTTTCATCTTTCAACTAATTTTGACTCTCAGAGGTTGATCATCACTTTTGGAGATAAAATGAGCATCGTTATCGTCATTTTCATGCTTCTAGGGAGCCAAAACTCAAGATTTGGCTTATGGTTAAAAGTGACTTAAAAGGACCCAAATGCTCACTTTTAGGGCTTAAAACGTGTTTATTCACTGCGGAAAGAGATATAAACAATATTTAGAGTGAATTAATGTTCATGCGAGAACGTTCAATTTTTCATGCAAAACGATCGATGACCCGCGACCTGATGAAATGACTCTGAGATGACCAAAATGTTCCGTTTTGAAAATTTTCATCTTTCAACTAATTTTGACTCTCAGAGGTGGATCATCACTTTTGGAGATAAAATGAGCATTGTTATCGTCATTTTCATGCTTCTAGGGAGCCAAAACTCAAGATTTGGCTGATGGTTAAAAGTGACTTAAAAGGACCCAAATGCTCACTTCGAGGGCTTAAAGCGTGTTTATTCACTGCGGGAAGAGATATAAACAACATTTAGAGTAAATTATTGTTCATGCGAGAACGTTCAATTTTTCATTCAAAACGATCGATGACCCGCGACCTGATGAAATTGCTCTGAGATGACCAAAATGTTCCGTTTTGAAAATGTTCATCTTTCAACTAATTTTGACTCTCAGATGTGGATCATCACTTTTGGAGATAAAATGAGCATCGTTATCGTCATTTTCATGCTTCTAGGGAGCCAAAACTCAAGATTTGGCTCATGGTTAAAAGTGACTTAAAAGGCCCAAAATGCTCACTTCGAGGGCTTAAAACGTGTTTATTCACTGCCGGAAGAGATATAAACAATAGTTAGAGTGAATTAATGTTCATGCGAGAACGTTCAATTTTTCATGCAAAACTATCGATGACCCGTGACCTGATGAAATTGCTCTGAGATGACCAAAATGGTCCGTTTTGAAAATGTTCATCTTTCAACTAATTTTGACTCTCAGAGGTGGATCATCACTATTGGAGATAAAATGAGCATCGTTATCGTCATTTTCATGCTTCTAGGGAGCCAAAACTCAAGATTTGGCTTATGGTTAAAAGTGACTTAAAAGGACCCAAATGCTCACTTTGAGGGCTTAAAACGTGTTTATTTACTGCGGAGAGATATAAACAATATTTAGAGTGAATTAATGTTCATGCGAGAACGTTCAATTTTTCATGCAAAACGATCGATGACCCGCGACCTGATGAAATTGCTCTGAGATTACCAAAATGGTCCGTTTTGAAAAAGTTCATCTTTCAACTAATTTTGACTCTCAGAGGTGGATCATCACTTTTGGAGATAAAATGAGCATCGTTATCGCCATTTTCATGCTTCTAGGGAGCCAAAACTCAAGATTTGGCTCATGGTTAAAAGTGACTGAAAAGGCCCAAAATGCTCACTTCGAGGGCTTAAAACGTGTTTATTCACTGCGGGAAGAGATATAAACAATAGTTAGAGTGAATTAATGTTCATGCGAGAACGTTCAATTTTTCATGCAAAACGATCGATGACCCGCGACCTGATGAAATGACTCTGAGATGACCAAAATGTTCCGTTTTGAAAATTTTCATCTTTAAACTAATTTTGACTCTCAGAGGTGGATCATCACTTTTGGAGATAAAATGAGCATCGTTATAGTCATTTTCATGCTTCTAGGGAGCCTAAACTCAAGATTTGGCTTATGGTTAAAAGTGACTTAAAAGGACCCAAATGCTCACTTCGAGGGCTTAAAACGTGTTTATTCACTGCAGGAAGAGATATAAACAACATTTAGAGTAAATTATTGTTCATGCGAGAACGTTCAATTTTTCATGCAAAACGATCGATGACCCGCGACCTGATGAAATGACTCTGAGATGACCAAAATGTTCCGTTTTGAAAATTTTCATCTTTCAACTAATTTTGAATCTCAGAGGTGGATCATCACTTTTGGAGATAAAATGAGCATCGTTATCGTCATTTTCATGCTTCTAGGGAGCCAAAACTCAAGATTTGGCTCATGGTTAAAAGTGACTTAAAAGGACCAAAATGCTCACTTCGAGGGCTTAAAACGTGTTTATTCACTGCCGGAAGAGATATAAACAATAGTTAGAGTGAATTAATGTTCATGCGAGAACGTTCAATTTTTCATGCAAAACGATCGATGACCCGCGACCTGATGAAATTGCTCTGAGATGACCAAAATGGTCCGTTTTGAAATTTTTCGTCTTTCAACTATATTTGACTCTCAGAGGTTGATCATCACTTTTGGAGATAAAATGAGCATCCTTATCGTCATTTTCATGCTTCTAGGGAGCCAAAACTCAAGATTTGGCTTATGGTTAAAAGTGACTTAAAAGGACCCAAATGCTCACTTTGAGGGCTTAAAACGTGTTTATTCACTGCGGAAAGAGATATAAACAATATTTAGAGTGAATTAATGTTCATGCGAGAACGTTCAATTTTTCATGCAAAACGATCGATGACCCGCGACCTGATGAAATGACTCTGAGATGACCAAAATGTTCCGTTTTGAAAAAGTTCATCTTTCAACTAATTTTGACTCTCAGAGGTGGATCATCACTTTTGGAGATAAAATGAGCATCGTTATCGTCATTTTCCTGCTTCTAGGGAGCCAAAACTCAAGATTTGGCTTATGGTTAAAAGTGACTTAAAAGGACCCAAATGCTCACTTCGAGGGCTTAAAACGTGTTTATTCACTGCGGGAAGAGATATAAACAACATTTAGAGTAAATTATTGTTCATGCGAGAACGTTTAATTTTTCATGCAAAACGATCGATGACCCGCGACCTGATGAAATTGCTCTGAGATGACCAAAATGGTCCGTTTTGAAAATTTTCATCTTTCAACTAATTTTGACTCTCAGAGGTTGATCATCACTTTTGGAGATAAAATGAGCATCGTTATCGTCATTTTCATGCTTCTAGGGAGCCAAAACTCAAGATTTGGCTTATGGTTAAAAGTGACTTAAAAGGACCCAAATGCTCACTTCGAGGGCTTAAAGCGTGTTTATTCACTGCGGGAAGAGATATAAACAACATTTAGAGTAAATTATTGTTCATGCGAGAACGTTCAATTTTTCATTCAAAACGATCGATGACCCGCGACCTGATGAAATTGCTCTGAGATGACCAAAATGTTACGTTTTGAAAATGTTCATCTTTCAACTAATTTTGACTCTCAGAGGTGGATCATCACTTTTGGAGACAAAATGAGCATCGTTATC
Source organism: Lissotriton helveticus (assembly GCF_964261635.1). Taxonomy (NCBI): domain Eukaryota; kingdom Metazoa; phylum Chordata; class Amphibia; order Caudata; family Salamandridae; genus Lissotriton; species Lissotriton helveticus. The sequence continues at coordinate 1,163,225,344 of NC_136069.1, read as the reverse complement.
GTCATTTTCATGCTTCTAGGGAGCCAAAACTCAAGATTTGGCTCATGGTTAAAAGTGACTTAAAAGGACCAAAATGCTCACTTCGAGGGCTTAAAACGTGTTTATTCACTGCCGGAAGAGATATAAACAATAGTTAGAGTGAATTAATGTTCATGCGAGAACGTTCAATTTTTCATGCAAAACAATCGATGACCCGCGACCTGATGACATTGCTCTGAGATGACCAAAATGGTCAGTTTTGAAAATGTTCATCTTTCAACTAATTTTGACTCTCAGAGGTGGATCATCACTATTGGAGATAAAATGAGCATCGTTATCGTCATTTTCATGCTTCTAGGGAGCCAAAACTCAAGATTTGGCTTATGGTTAAAAGTGACTTAAAAGGACCCAAATGCTCACTTCGAGGGCTTAAAACGTGTTTATTCACTGCGGGAAGAGATATAAATAACATTTAGAGTAAATTATTGTTCATGCGAGAACGTTTAATTTTTCATGCAAAACGATCGATGACCCGCGACCTGATGAAATGACTCTGAGATGACCAAAATGTTCCGTTTTGAAAAAGTTCATCTTTCAACTAATTTTGACTCTCAGAGGTGGATCATCACTTTTGGAGATAAAATGAGCATCGTTATCGTCATTTTCATGCTTCTAGGGAGCCAAAACTCAAGATTTGGCTTATGGTTAAAAGTGACTTAAAAGGACCCAAATGCTCACTTTGAGGGCTTAAAACGTGTTTATTCACTGCGGGAAGAGATATAAACAATAGTTAGAGTGAATTAATGTTCATGCGAGAACGTTCAATTTTTCATGCAAAACGATCGATGACCCGCGACCTGATGAAATGACTCTGAGATTACCAAAATGTTCCGTTTTGAAAATTTTCATCTTTCAACTAATTTTGACTCTCAGAGGTGGATCATCACTTTTGGAGATAAAATGAGCATCGTTATCGTCATTTTCATGCTTCTAGGGAGCCAAAACTCAAGATTTGGCTTATGGTTAAAAGTGACTTAAAAGGACCCAAATGCTCACTTCGAGGGCTTAAAGCGTGTTTATTCACTGCGGGAAGAGATATAAACAACATTTAGAGTAAATTATTGTTCATGCGAGAACGTTTAATTTTTCATGCAAAACGATCGATGACCCGCGACCTGATGAAATTGCTCTGAGATGACCTAAATTGTCCGTTTTGAAAATTTTCATCTTTCAACTAATTTTGACTCTCAGAGGTTGATCATCACTTTTGGAGATAAAATGAGCATCGTTATCGTCATTTTTATGCTTCTAGGGAGCCAAAACTCAAGATTTGGCTTATGGTTAAAAGTGACTTAAAAGGATCCAAATGCTCACTTTGAGGGCTTAAAACGTGTTTATTCACTGCGGAAAGAGATATAAACAATATTTAGAGTGAATTAATGTTCATGCGAGAACGTTCAATTTTTCATGCAAAACGATCGATGACCCGCGACCTGATGAAATTGCTCTGAGATGACCAAAATGGTCCGTTTTGAAAAAGTTAATCTTTCAACTAATTTTGACTCTCAGAGGTGGATCATCACTTTTGGAGATAAAATGAGCATCGTTATAGTCATTTTCATGCTTCTAGGGAGCCAAAACTCAAGATTTGGCTTATGGTTAAAAGTGACTTAAAAGGACCCAAATGCTCACTTCGAGGGCTTAAAACGTGTTTATTTACTGCGGGAAGAGATATAAACAACATTTAGAGTAAATTATTGTTCATGCGAGAACGTTTAATTTTTCATGCAAAACGATCGATGACCCGCGACCTGATGAAATTGCTCTGAGATGACCAAAATTGTCCGTTTTGAAAATTTTCATCTTTCAACTAATTTTGACTCTCAGAGGTTGATCATCACTTTTGGAGATAAAATGATCATCATTATCGTCATTTTCATGCTTCTAGGGAGCCAAAACACAAGATTTGGCTTATGGTTAAAAGTGACTTAAAAGGACCCAAATGCTCACTTTGAGGGCTTAAAACGTGTTTATTCACTGCGGAAAGAGATATAAACAATATTTAGAGTGAATTAATGTTCATGCGAGAACGTTCAATTTTTCATGCAAAACGATCGATGACCCGCGACCTGATGAAATGACTCTGAGATGACCAAAATGTTCCGTTTTGAAAAAGTTCATCTTTCAACTAATTTTGACTCTCAGAGGTGGATCATCACTTTTGGAGATAAAATGAGCATTGTTATCGTCATTTTCATGCTTCTAGGGAGCCAAAACTCAAGATTTGGCTTATGGTTAAAAGTGACTTAAAAGGACCCAAATGCTCACTTCGAGGGCTTAAAACGTGTTTATTCACTGCGGGAAGAGATATAAACAACATTTAGAGTAAATTATTGTTCATGCGAGAACGTTTAATTTTTCATGCAAAACGATCGATGACCCGCGACCTGATGAAATTGCTCTGAGATGACCAAAATTGTCCGTTTTGAAAATTTTCATCTTTCAACTAATTTTGACTCTCAGAGGTTGATCATCACTTTTGGAGATAAAATTAGCATCATTATCGTCATTTTCATGCTTCTAGGGAGCCAAAACACAAGATTTGGCTTATGGTTAAAAGTGACTTAAAAGGACCCAAATGCTCACTTTGAGGGCTTAAAGCGTGTTTATTCACTGCGGAAAGAGATATAAACAATATTTAGAGTGAATTAATGTTCATGCGAGAACGTTCAATTTTTCATGCAAAACGATCGATGACCCGCGACCTGATGAAATGACTCTGAGATGACCAAAATGTTCCGTTTTGAAAAAGTTAATCTTTCAACTAATTTTGACTCTCAGAGGTGGATCATCACTTTTGGAGATAAAATGAGCATCGTTATCGTCATTTTCATGCTTCTAGGGAGCCAAAACTCAAGATTTGGCTTATGGTTAAAAGTGACTTAAAAGGACCCAAATGCTCACTTCGAGGGCTTAAAACGTGTTTATTCACTGCGGGAAGAGATATAAACAATAGTTAGAGTGAATTAATGTTCATGCGAGAACGTTCCATTTTTCATGCAAAACGATCGATGACCCGCGACCTGATGAAATGACCTGAGATTACCAAAATGTTCCGTTTTGAAAATTTTCATCTTTCAACTAATTTTGACTCTCAGAGGTGGATCATCACTTTTGGAAATAAAATGAGCATCGTTATCGTCATTTTCATGCTTCTAGGGAGCCAAAACTCAAGATTTGGCTTATGGTTAAAAGTGACTTAAAAGGCCCAAAATGCTCACTTCGAGGGCTTAAAACGTGTTTATTCACTGCCGGAAGAGATATAAACAATAGTTAGAGTGAATTAATGTTCATGCGAGAACGTTCAATTTTTCATGCAAAACTATCGATGACCCGTGACCTGATGAAATTGCTCTGAGATGACCAAAATGGTCCGTTTTGAAAATGTTCATCTTTCAACTAATTTTGACTCTCAGAGGTGGATCATCACTATTGGAGATAAAATGAGCATCGTTATCGTCATTTTCATGCTTCTAGGGAGCCAAAACTCAAGATTTGGCTTATGGTTAAAAGTGACTTAAAAGGACCCAAATGCTCACTTCGAGGGCTTAAAACGTGTTTATTCACTGCAGGAAGAGATATAAACAACATTTAGAGTAAATTATTGTTCATGCGAGAACGTTCAATTTTTCATGCAAAACGATCGATGACCCGCGACCTGATGAAATGACTCTGAGATGACCAAAATGTTCCGTTTTGAAAATTTTCATCTTTCAACTAATTTTGAATCTCAGAGGTGGATCATCACTTTTGGAGATAAAATGAGCATCGTTATCGTCATTTTCATGCTTCTAGGGAGCCAAAACTCAAGATTTGGCTCATGGTTAAAAGTGACTTAAAAGGACCAAAATGCTCACTTCGAGGGCTTAAAACGTGTTTATTCACTGCCGGAAGAGATATAAACAATAGTTAGAGTGAATTAATGTTCATGCGAGAACGTTCAATTTTTCATGCAAAACGATCGATGACCCGCGACCTGATGAAATTGCTCTGAGATGACCAAAATGGTCCGTTTTGAAATTTTTCGTCTTTCAACTATATTTGACTCTCAGAGGTTGATCATCACTTTTGGAGATAAAATGAGCATCCTTATCGTCATTTTCATGCTTCTAGGGAGCCAAAACTCAAGATTTGGCTTATGGTTAAAAGTGACTTAAAAGGACCCAAATGCTCACTTTGAGGGCTTAAAACGTGTTTATTCACTGCGGAAAGAGATATAAACAATATTTAGAGTGAATTAATGTTCATGCGAGAACGTTCAATTTTTCATGCAAAACGATCGATGACCCGCGACCTGATGAAATTGCTCTGAGATGACCAAAATGTTACGTTTTGAAAATGTTCATCTTTCAACTAATTTTGACTCTCAGATGTGGATCATCACTTTTGGAGATAAAATGAGCATCGTTATCGTCATTTTCATGCTTCTAGGGAGCCAAAACTCAAGATTTGGCTCATGGTTAAAAGTGACTTAAAAGGCCCAAAATGCTCACTTCGAGGGCTTAAAACGTGTTTATTCACTGCCGGAAGAGATATAAACAATAGTTAGAGTGAATTAATGTTCATGCGAGAACGTTCAATTTTTCATGCAAAACTATCGATGACCCGTGACCTGATGAAATTGCTCTGAGATGACCAAAATGGTCCGTTTTGAAAATGTTCATCTTTCAACTAATTTTGACTCTCAGAGGTGGATCATCACTATTGGAGATAAAATGAGCATCGTTATCGTCATTTTCATGCTTCTAGGGAGCCAAAACTCAAGATTTGGCTTATGGTTAAAAGTGACTTAAAAGGACCCAAATGCTCACTTTGAGGGCTTAAAACGTGTTTATTTACTGCGGAAAGAGATATAAACAATATTTAGAGTGAATTAATGTTCATGCGAGAACGTTCAATTTTTCATGCAAAACGATCGATGACCCGCGACCTGATGAAATTGCTCTGAGATTACCAAAATGGTCCGTTTTGAAAAAGTTCATCTTTCAACTAATTTTGACTCTCAGAGGTGGATCATCACTTTTGGAGATAAAATGAGCATCGTTATCGCCATTTTCATGCTTCTAGGGAGCCAAAACTCAAGATTTGGCTCATGGTTAAAAGTGACTGAAAAGGCCCAAAATGCTCACTTCGAGGGCTTAAAACGTGTTTATTCACTGCGGGAAGAGATATAAACAATAGTTAGAGTGAATTAATGTTCATGTGAGAACGTTCAAGTTTTTCATGCAAAACGATCGATGACCCGCGACCTGATGAAATGACTCTGAGATGACCAAAATGTTCCGTTTTGAAAATTTTCATCTTTAAACTAATTTTGACTCTCAGAGGTGGATCATCACTTTTGGAGATAAAATGAGCATCGTTATAGTCATTTTCATGCTTCTAGGGAGCCTAAACTCAAGATTTGGCTTATGGTTAAAAGTGACTTAAAAGGACCCAAATGCTCACTTCGAGGGCTTAAAACGTGTTTATTCACTGCAGGAAGAGATATAAACAACATTTAGAGTAAATTATTGTTCATGCGAGAACGTTCAATTTTTCATGCAAAACGATCGATGACCCGCGACCTGATGAAATGACTCTGAGATGACCAAAATGTTCCGTTTTGAAAATTTTCATCTTTCAACTAATTTTGACTCTCAGAGGTGGATCATCACTTTTGGAGATAAAATGAGCATCGTTATATTCATTTTCATGCTTCTAGGGAGCCAAAACTCAAGATTTGGCTTATGGTTAAAAGTGACTTAAAAGGACCCAAATGCTCACTTTGAGGGCTTAAAACGTGTTTATTCACTGCAGGAAGAGATATAAACAACATTTAGAGTAAATTATTGTTCATGCGAGAACGTTCAATTTTTCATGCAAAACGATCGATGACCCGCGACCTGATGAAATTGCTCTGAGATGACCAAAATGGTCCGTTTTGAAAATTTTCATCTTTCAACTAATTTTCACTCTCAGAGGTGGATCATCACTTTTGGAGATAAAATGAGCATCGTTATCGTCATTTTCATGCTTCTAGGGAGCCAAAACTCAAGATTTGGCTCATGGTTAAAAGTGACTGAAAAGGCCCAAAATGCTCACTTCGAGGGCTTAAAACGTGTTTATTCACTGCGGGAAGAGATATAAACAATAGTTAGAGTGAATTAATGTTCATGCGAGAACGTTCAATTTTTCATGCAAAACGATCGATGACCCGCGACCTGATGAAATGACTCTGAGATGACCAATATGTTCCGTATTGAAAATTTTCATCTTTCAACTAATTTTGACTCTCAGAGGTGGATCATCACTTTTGGAGATAAAATGAGCATCGTTATAGTCATTTTCATGCTTCTAGGGAGCCAAAACTCAAGATTTGTCTTATGGTTAAAAGTGACTTAAAAAGACCCAAATGCTCACTTCGAGGGCTTAAAACGTGTTTATTCACTGCAGGAAGAGATATAAACAACATTTAGAGTAAATTATTGTTCATGCGAGAACGTTCAATTTTTCATGCAAAACGATCGATGACCCGCGACCTGATGAAATTGCTCTGAGATGACCAAAATGGTCCGTTTTGAAATTTTTCATCTTTCAACTAATTTTGACTCTCAGAGGTTGATCATCACTTTTGGAGATAAAATGAGCATCGTTATCGTCATTTTCATGCTTCTAGGGAGCCAAAACTCAAGATTTGGCTTATGGTTAAAAGTGACTATAAAGGACCCAAATGCTCACTTCGAGGGCTTAAAACGTGTTTATTCACTGCGGGAAGTGATATAAACAATAGTTAGAGTGAATTAATGTTCATGCGAGAACGTTCAATTTTTCATGCAAAACGATCTATGACCCGCGACCTGATGAAATGACTCTGAGATTACCAAAATGTTCCGTTTTGAAAATTTTCATCTTTCAACTAATTTTGACTCTCAGAGGTGGATCATCACTTTTGGAGATAAAATGAGCATCGTTATCGTCATTTTCATGCTTCTAGGGAGCCAAAACTCAAGATTTGGCTTATGGTTAAAAGTGACTTAAAAGGACCCAAATGCTCACTTGGAGGGCTTAAAACGTGTTTATTCACTGCGGGAAGAGATATAAACAACATTTAGAGTAAATTATTGTTCATGCGAGAACGTTCAATTTTTCATGCAAAACGATCGATGACCCGCGACCTGATGAAATTACTCTGAGATGACCAAAATGGTCCGTTTTGAAAATTTTCATCTTTCAACTAATTTTGACTCTCAGAGGTTGATCATCACTTTTGGAGATAAAATGAGCATCGTTATCGTCATTTTCATGCTTCTAGGGAGCCAAAACTCAAGATTTGGCTTATGGTTAAAAGTGACTTAAAAGGACCCAAATGCTCACTTTGAGGGATTAAAACGTGTTTATTCACTGCGGGAAGAGATATAAACAACATTTAGAGTAAATTATTGTTCATGCGAGAACGTTCAATTTTTCATGCAAAACGATCGATGACCCGCGACCTGATGAAATTACTCTGAGATGACCAAAATGGTCCGTTTTGAAAATTTTCATCTTTCAACTAATTTTGACTCTCAGAGGTTGATCATCACTTTTGGAGATAAAATGAGCATCGTTATCGTCATTTTCATGCTTCTAGGGAGCCAAAACTCAAGATTTGGCTTATGGTTAAAAGTGACTTAAAAGGACCCAAATGCTCACTTTTAGGGCTTAAAACGTGTTTATTCACTGCGGAAAGAGATATAAACAATATTTAGAGTGAATTAATGTTCATGCGAGAACGTTCAATTTTTCATGCAAAACGATCGATGACCCGCGACCTGATGAAATGACTCTGAGATGACCAAAATGTTCCGTTTTGAAAATTTTCATCTTTCAACTAATTTTGACTCTCAGAGGTGGATCATCACTTTTGGAGATAAAATGAGCATTGTTATCGTCATTTTCATGCTTCTAGGGAGCCAAAACTCAAGATTTGGCTGATGGTTAAAAGTGACTTAAAAGGACCCAAATGCTCACTTCGAGGGCTTAAAGCGTGTTTATTCACTGCGGGAAGAGATATAAACAACATTTAGAGTAAATTATTGTTCATGCGAGAACGTTCAATTTTTCATTCAAAACGATCGATGACCCGCGACCTGATGAAATTGCTCTGAGATGACCAAAATGTTACGTTTTGAAAATGTTCATCTTTCAACTAATTTTGACTCTCAGATGTGGATCATCACTTTTGGAGATAAAATGAGCATCGTTATCGTCATTTTCATGCTTCTAGGGAGCCAAAACTCAAGATTTGGCTCATGGTTAAAAGTGACTTAAAAGGCCCAAAATGCTCACTTCGAGGGCTTAAAACGTGTTTATTCACTGCCGGAAGAGATATAAACAATAGTTAGAGTGAATTAATGTTCATGCGAGAACGTTCAATTTTTCATGCAAAACTATCGATGACCCGTGACCTGATGAAATTGCTCTGAGATGACCAAAATGGTCCGTTTTGAAAATGTTCATCTTTCAACTAATTTTGACTCTCAGAGGTGGATCATCACTATTGGAGATAAAATGAGCATCGTTATCGTCATTTTCATGCTTCTAGGGAGCCAAAACTCAAGATTTGGCTTATGGTTAAAAGTGACTTAAAAGGACCCAAATGCTCACTTTGAGGGCTTAAAACGTGTTTATTTACTGCGGAGAGATATAAACAATATTTAGAGTGAATTAATGTTCATGCGAGAACGTTCAATTTTTCATGCAAAACGATCGATGACCCGCGACCTGATGAAATTGCTCTGAGATTACCAAAATGGTCCGTTTTGAAAAAGTTCATCTTTCAACTAATTTTGACTCTCAGAGGTGGATCATCACTTTTGGAGATAAAATGAGCATCGTTATCGCCATTTTCATGCTTCTAGGGAGCCAAAACTCAAGATTTGGCTCATGGTTAAAAGTGACTGAAAAGGCCCAAAATGCTCACTTCGAGGGCTTAAAACGTGTTTATTCACTGCGGGAAGAGATATAAACAATAGTTAGAGTGAATTAATGTTCATGCGAGAACGTTCAATTTTTCATGCAAAACGATCGATGACCCGCGACCTGATGAAATGACTCTGAGATGACCAAAATGTTCCGTTTTGAAAATTTTCATCTTTAAACTAATTTTGACTCTCAGAGGTGGATCATCACTTTTGGAGATAAAATGAGCATCGTTATAGTCATTTTCATGCTTCTAGGGAGCCTAAACTCAAGATTTGGCTTATGGTTAAAAGTGACTTAAAAGGACCCAAATGCTCACTTCGAGGGCTTAAAACGTGTTTATTCACTGCAGGAAGAGATATAAACAACATTTAGAGTAAATTATTGTTCATGCGAGAACGTTCAATTTTTCATGCAAAACGATCGATGACCCGCGACCTGATGAAATGACTCTGAGATGACCAAAATGTTCCGTTTTGAAAATTTTCATCTTTCAACTAATTTTGAATCTCAGAGGTGGATCATCACTTTTGGAGATAAAATGAGCATCGTTATCGTCATTTTCATGCTTCTAGGGAGCCAAAACTCAAGATTTGGCTCATGGTTAAAAGTGACTTAAAAGGACCAAAATGCTCACTTCGAGGGCTTAAAACGTGTTTATTCACTGCCGGAAGAGATATAAACAATAGTTAGAGTGAATTAATGTTCATGCGAGAACGTTCAATTTTTCATGCAAAACGATCGATGACCCGCGACCTGATGAAATTGCTCTGAGATGACCAAAATGGTCCGTTTTGAAATTTTTCGTCTTTCAACTATATTTGACTCTCAGAGGTTGATCATCACTTTTGGAGATAAAATGAGCATCCTTATCGTCATTTTCATGCTTCTAGGGAGCCAAAACTCAAGATTTGGCTTATGGTTAAAAGTGACTTAAAAGGACCCAAATGCTCACTTTGAGGGCTTAAAACGTGTTTATTCACTGCGGAAAGAGATATAAACAATATTTAGAGTGAATTAATGTTCATGCGAGAACGTTCAATTTTTCATGCAAAACGATCGATGACCCGCGACCTGATGAAATGACTCTGAGATGACCAAAATGTTCCGTTTTGAAAAAGTTCATCTTTCAACTAATTTTGACTCTCAGAGGTGGATCATCACTTTTGGAGATAAAATGAGCATCGTTATCGTCATTTTCCTGCTTCTAGGGAGCCAAAACTCAAGATTTGGCTTATGGTTAAAAGTGACTTAAAAGGACCCAAATGCTCACTTCGAGGGCTTAAAACGTGTTTATTCACTGCGGGAAGAGATATAAACAACATTTAGAGTAAATTATTGTTCATGCGAGAACGTTTAATTTTTCATGCAAAACGATTGATGACCCGCGACCTGATGAAATTGCTCTGAGATGACCAAAATGGTCCGTTTTGAAAATTTTCATCTTTCAACTAATTTTGACTCTCAGAGGTTGATCATCACTTTTGGAGATAAAATGAGCATCGTTATCGTCATTTTCATGCTTCTAGGGAGCCAAAACTCAAGATTTGGCTTATGGTTAAAAGTGACTTAAAAGGACCCAAATGCTCACTTCGAGGGCTTAAAGCGTGTTTATTCACTGCGGGAAGAGATATAAACAACATTTAGAGTAAATTATTGTTCATGCGAGAACGTTCAATTTTTCATTCAAAACGATCGATGACCCGCGACCTGATGAAATTGCTCTGAGATGACCAAAATGTTACGTTTTGAAAATGTTCATCTTTCAACTAATTTTGACTCTCAGAGGTGGATCATCACTTTTGGAGACAAAATGAGCATCGTTATCGTCATTTTCATGCTTCTAGGGAGCCAAAACTCAAGATTTGGCTCATGGTTAAAAGTGACTTAAAAGGACCAAAATGCTCACTTCGAGGGCTTAAAACGTGTTTATTCACTGCCGGAAGAGATATAAACAATAGTTAGAGTGAATTAATGTTCATGCGAGAACGTTCAATTTTTCATGCAAAACAATCGATGACCCGCGACCTGATGAAATTGCTCTGAGATGACCAAAATGGTCAGTTTTGAAAATGTTCATCTTTCAACTAATTTTGACTCTCAGAGGTGGATCATCACTATTGGAGATAAAATGAGCATCGTTATCGTCATTTTCATGCTTCTAGGGAGCCAAAACTCAAGATTTGGCTTATGGTTAAAAGTGACTTAAAAGGACCCAAATGCTCACTTCGAGGGCTTAAAACGTGTTTATTCACTGCGGGAAGAGATATAAATAACATTTAGAGTAAATTATTGTTCATGCGAGAACGTTTAATTTTTCATGCAAAACGATCGATGACCCGCGACCTGATGAAATTGCTCTGAGATGACCAAAATGGTCCGTTTTGAAAATTTTCATCTTTCAACTAATTTTCACTCTCAGAGGTGGATCATCACTTTTGGAGATAAAATGAGCATCGTTATCGTCATTTTCATGCTTCTAGGGAGCCAAAACTCAAGATTTGGCTCATGGTTAAAAGTGACTGAAAAGGCCCAAAATGCTCACTTCGAGGGCTTAAAACGTGTTTATTCACTGCGGGAAGAGATATAAACAATAGTTAGAGTGAATTAATGTTCATGCGAGAACGTTCAATTTTTCATGCAAAACGATCGATGACCCGCGACCTGATGAAATGACTCTGAGATGACCAAAATGTTCCGTATTGAAAATTTTCATCTTTCAACTAATTTTGACTCTCAGAGGTGGATCATCACTTTTGGAGATAAAATGAGCATCGTTATAGTCATTTTCATGCTTCTAGGGAGCCAAAACTCAAGATTTGTCTTATGGTTAAAAGTGACTTAAAAAGACCCAAATGCTCACTTCGAGGGCTTAAAACGTGTTTATTCACTGCAGGAAGAGATATAAACAACATTTAGAGTAAATTATTGTTCATGCGAGAACGTTCAATTTTTCATGCAAAACGATCGATGACCCGCGACCTGATGAAATTGCTCTGAGATGACCAAAATGGTCCGTTTTGAAATTTTTCATCTTTCAACTAATTTTGACTCTCAGAGGTTGATCATCACTTTTGGAGATAAAATGAGCATCGTTATCGTCATTTTCATGCTTCTAGGGAGCCAAAACTCAAGATTTGGCTTATGGTTAAAAGTGACTATAAAGGACCCAAATGCTCACTTGGAGGGCTTAAAACGTGTTTATTCACTGCGGGAAGTGATATAAACAATAGTTAGAGTGAATTAATGTTCATGCGAGAACGTTCAATTTTTCATGCAAAACGATCTATGACCCGCGACCTGATGAAATGACTCTGAGATTACCAAAATGTTCCGTTTTGAAAATTTTCATCTTTCAACTAATTTTGACTCTCAGAGGTGGATCATCACTTTTGGAGATAAAATGAGCATCGTTATCGTCATTTTCATGCTTCTAGGGAGCCAAAACTCAAGATTTGGCTTATGGTTAAAAGTGACTTAAAAGGACCCAAATGCTCACTTGGAGGGCTTAAAACGTGTTTATTCACTGCGGGAAGAGATATAAACAACATTTAGAGTAAATTATTGTTCATGCGAGAACGTTCAATTTTTCATGCAAAACGATCGATGACCCGCGACCTGATGAAATTACTCTGAGATGACCAAAATGGTCCGTTTTGAAAATTTTCATCTTTCAACTAATTTTGACTCTCAGAGGTTGATCATCACTTTTGGAGATAAAATGAGCATCGTTATCGTCATTTTCATGCTTCTAGGGAGCCAAAACTCAAGATTTGGCTTATGGTTAAAAGTGACTTAAAAGGACCCAAATGCTCACTTTGAGGGATTAAAACGTGTTTATTCACTGCGGGAAGAGATATAAACAACATTTAGAGTAAATTATTGTTCATGCGAGAACGTTCAATTTTTCATGCAAAACGATCGATGACCCGCGACCTGATGAAATTACTCTGAGATGACCAAAATGGTCCGTTTTGAAAATTTTCATCTTTCAACTAATTTTGACTCTCAGAGGTTGATCATCACTTTTGGAGATAAAATGAGCATCGTTATCGTCATTTTCATGCTTCTAGGGAGCCAAAACTCAAGATTTGGCTTATGGTTAAAAGTGACTTAAAAGGACCCAAATGCTCACTTTTAGGGCTTAAAACGTGTTTATTCACTGCGGAAAGAGATATAAACAATATTTAGAGTGAATTAATGTTCATGCGAGAACGTTCAATTTTTCATGCAAAACGATCGATGACCCGCGACCTGATGAAATGACTCTGAGATGACCAAAATGTTCCGTTTTGAAAATTTTCATCTTTCAACTAATTTTGACTCTCAGAGGTGGATCATCACTTTTGGAGATAAAATGAGCATTGTTATCGTCATTTTCATGCTTCTAGGGAGCCAAAACTCAAGATTTGGCTGATGGTTAAAAGTGACTTAAAAGGACCCAAATGCTCACTTCGAGGGCTTAAAGCGTGTTTATTCACTGCGGGAAGAGATATAAACAACATTTAGAGTAAATTATTGTTCATGCGAGAACGTTCAATTTTTCATTCAAAACGATCGATGACCCGCGACCTGATGAAATTGCTCTGAGATGACCAAAATGTTACGTTTTGAAAATGTTCATCTTTCAACTAATTTTGACTCTCAGATGTGGATCATCACTTTTGGAGATAAAATGAGCATCGTTATCGTCATTTTCATGCTTCTAGGGAGCCAAAACTCAAGATTTGGCTCATGGTTAAAAGTGACTTAAAAGGCCCAAAATGCTCACTTCGAGGGCTTAAAACGTGTTTATTCACTGCCGGAAGAGATATAAACAATAGTTAGAGTGAATTAATGTTCATGCGAGAACGTTCAATTTTTCATGCAAAACTATCGATGACCCGTGACCTGATGAAATTGCTCTGAGATGACCAAAATGGTCCGTTTTGAAAATGTTCATCTTTCAACTAATTTTGACTCTCAGAGGTGGATCATCACTATTGGAGATAAAATGAGCATCGTTATCGTCATTTTCATGCTTCTAGGGAGCCAAAACTCAAGATTTGGCTTATGGTTAAAAGTGACTTAAAAGGACCCAAATGCTCACTTTGAGGGCTTAAAACGTGTTTATTTACTGCGGAGAGATATAAACAATATTTAGAGTGAATTAATGTTCATGCGAGAACGTTCAATTTTTCATGCAAAACGATCGATGACCCGCGACCTGATGAAATTGCTCTGAGATTACCAAAATGGTCCGTTTTGAAAAAGTTCATCTTTCAACTAATTTTGACTCTCAGAGGTGGATCATCACTTTTGGAGATAAAATGAGCATCGTTATCGCCATTTTCATGCTTCTAGGGAGCCAAAACTCAAGATTTGGCTCATGGTTAAAAGTGACTGAAAAGGCCCAAAATGCTCACTTCGAGGGCTTAAAACGTGTTTATTCACTGCGGGAAGAGATATAAACAATAGTTAGAGTGAATTAATGTTCATGCGAGAACGTTCAATTTTTCATGCAAAACGATCGATGACCCGCGACCTGATGAAATGACTCTGAGATGACCAAAATGTTCCGTTTTGAAAATTTTCATCTTTAAACTAATTTTGACTCTCAGAGGTGGATCATCACTTTTGGAGATAAAATGAGCATCGTTATAGTCATTTTCATGCTTCTAGGGAGCCTAAACTCAAGATTTGGCTTATGGTTAAAAGTGACTTAAAAGGACCCAAATGCTCACTTCGAGGGCTTAAAACGTGTGTATTCACTGCAGGAAGAGATATAAACAACATTTAGAGTAAATTATTGTTCATGCGAGAACGTTCAATTTTTCATGCAAAACGATCGATGACCCGCGACCTGATGAAATGACTCTGAGATGACCAAAATGTTCCGTTTTGAAAATTTTCATCTTTCAACTAATTTTGAATCTCAGAGGTGGATCATCACTTTTGGAGATAAAATGAGCATCGTTATCGTCATTTTCATGCTTCTAGGGAGCCAAAACTCAAGATTTGGCTCATGGTTAAAAGTGACTTAAAAGGACCAAAATGCTCACTTCGAGGGCTTAAAACGTGTTTATTCACTGCCGGAAGAGATATAAACAATAGTTAGAGTGAATTAATGTTCATGCGAGAACGTTCAATTTTTCATGCAAAACGATCGATGACCCGCGACCTGATGAAATTGCTCTGAGATTACCAAAATGGTCCGTTTTGAAATTTTTCGTCTTTCAACTATATTTGACTCTCAGAGGTTGATCATCACTTTTGGAGATAAAATGAGCATCCTTATCGTCATTTTCATGCTTCTAGGGAGCCAAAACTCAAGATTTGGCTTATGGTTAAAAGTGACTTAAAAGGACCCAAATGCTCACTTTGAGGGCTTAAAACGTGTTTATTCACTGCGGAAAGAGATATAAACAATATTTAGAGTGAATTAATGTTCATGCGAGAACGTTCAATTTTTCATGCAAAACGATCGATGACCCGCGACCTGATGAAATGACTCTGAGATGACCAAAATGTTCCGTTTTGAAAAAGTTCATCTTTCAACTAATTTTGACTCTCAGAGGTGGATCATCACTTTTGGAGATAAAATGAGCATCGTTATCGTCATTTTCCTGCTTCTAGGGAGCCAAAACTCAAGATTTGGCTTATGGTTAAAAGTGACTTAAAAGGACCCAAATGCTCACTTCGAGGGCTTAAAACGTGTTTATTCACTGCGGGAAGAGATATAAACAACATTTAGAGTAAATTATTGTTCATGCGAAAACGTTTAATTTTTCATGCAAAACGATCGATGACCCGCGACCTGATGAAATTGCTCTGAGATGACCAAAATGGTCCGTTTTGAAAATTTTCATCTTTCAACTAATTTTGACTCTCAGAGGTTGATCATCACTTTTGGAGATAAAATGAGCATCGTTATCGTCATTTTCATGCTTCTAGGGAGCCAAAACTCAAGATTTGGCTTATGGTTAAAAGTGACTTAAAAGGACCCAAATGCTCACTTCGAGGGCTTAAAGCGTGTTTATTCACTGCGGGAAGAGATATAAACAACATTTAGAGTAAATTATTGTTCATGCGAGAACGTTCAATTTTTCATTCAAAACGATCGATGACCCGCGACCTGATGAAATTGCTCTGAGATGACCAAAATGTTATGTTTTGAAAATGTTCATCTTTCAACTAATTTTGACTCTCAGAGGTGGATCATCACTTTTGGAGACAAAATGAGCATCGTTATCGTCATTTTCATGCTTCTAGGGAGCCAAAACTCAAGATTTGGCTCATGGTTAAAAGTGACTTAAAAGGACCAAAATGCTCACTTCGAGGGCTTAAAACGTGTTTATTCACTGCCGGAAGAGATATAAACAATAGTTAGAGTGAATTAATGTTCATGCGAGAACGTTCAATTTTTCATGCAAAACAATCGATGACCCGCGACCTGATGAAATTGCTCTGAGATGACCAAAATGGTCAGTTTTGAAAATGTTCATCTTTCAACTAATTTTGACTCTCAGAGGTGGATCATCACTATTGGAGATAAAATGAGCATCGTTATCGTCATTTTCATGCTTCTAGGGAGCCAAAACTCAAGATTTGGCTTATGGTTAAAAGTGACTTAAAAGGACCCAAATGCTCACTTCGAGGGCTTAAAACGTGTTTATTCACTGCGGGAAGAGATATAAATAACATTTAGAGTAAATTATTGTTCATGCGAGAACGTTTAATTTTTCATGCAAAACGATCGATGACACGCGACCTGATGAAATGACTCTGAGATGACCAAAATGTTCCGTTTTGAAAAAGTTCATCTTTCAACTAATTTTGACTCTCAGAGGTGGATCATCACTTTTGGAGATAAAATGAGCATCGTTATCGTCATTTTCATGCTTCTAGGGAGCCAAAACTCAAGATTTGGCTTATGGTTAAAAGTGACTTAAAAGGACCCAAATGCTCACTTTGAGGGCTTAAAACGTGTTTATTCACTGCGGGAAGAGATATAAACAATAGTTAGAGTGAATTAATGTTCATGCGAGAACGTTCAATTTTTCATGCAAAACGATCGATGACCCGCGACCTGATGAAATGACTCTGAGATTACCAAAATGTTCCGTTTTGAAAATTTTCATCTTTCAACTAATTTTGACTCTCAGAGGTGGATCATCACTTTTGGAGATAAAATGAGCATCGTTATCGTCATTTTCATGCTTCTAGGGAGCCAAAACTCAAGATTTGGCTTATGGTTAAAAGTGACTTAAAAGGACCCAAATGCTCACTTCGAGGGCTTAAAGCGTGTTTATTCACTGCGGGAAGAGATATAAACAACATTTAGAGTAAATTATTGTTCATGCGAGAACGTTTAATTTTTCATGCAAAACGATCGATGACCCGCGACCTGATGAAATTGCTCTGAGATGACCTAAATTGTCCGTTTTGAAAATTTTCATCTTTCAACTAATTTTGACTCTCAGAGGTTGATCATCACTTTTGGAGATAAAATGAGCATCGTTATCGTCATTTTTATGCTTCTAGGGAGCCAAAACTCAAGATTTGGCTTATGGTTAAAAGTGACTTAAAAGGATCCAAATGCTCACTTTGAGGGCTTAAAACGTGTTTATTCACTGCGGAAAGAGATATAAACAATATTTAGAGTGAATTAATGTTCATGCGAGAACGTTCAATTTTTCATGCAAAACGATCGATGACCCGCGACCTGATGAAATTGCTCTGAGATGACCAAAATGGTCCGTTTTGAAAAAGTTAATCTTTCAACTAATTTTGACTCTCAGAGGTGGATCATCACTTTTGGAGATAAAATGAGCATCGTTATAGTCATTTTCATGCTTTAGGGAGCCAAAACTCAAGATTTGGCTTATGGTTAAAAGTGACTTAAAAGGACCCAAATGCTCACTTCGAGGGCTTAAAACGTGTTTATTTACTGCGGGAAGAGATATAAACAACATTTAGAGTAAATTATTGTTCATGCGAGAACGTTTAATTTTTCATGCAAAACGATCGATGACCCGCGACCTGATGAAATTGCTCTGAGATGACCAAAATTGTCCGTTTTGAAAATTTTCATCTTTCAACTAATTTTGACTCTCAGAGGTTGATCATCACTTTTGGAGATAAAATGATCATCATTATCGTCATTTTCATGCTTCTAGGGAGCCAAAACACAAGATTTGGCTTATGGTTAAAAGTGACTTAAAAGGACCCAAATGCTCACTTTGAGGGCTTAAAACGTGTTTATTCACTGCGGAAAGAGATATAAACAATATTTAGAGTGAATTAATGTTCATGCGAGAACGTTCAATTTTTCATGCAAAACGATCGATGACCCGCGACCTGATGAAATGACTCTGAGATGACCAAAATGTTCCGTTTTGAAAAAGTTCATCTTTCAACTAATTTTGACTCTCAGAGGTGGATCATCACTTTTGGAGATAAAATGAGCATTGTTATCGTCATTTTCATGCTTCTAGGGAGCCAAAACTCAAGATTTGGCTTATGGTTAAAAGTGACTTAAAAGGACCCAAATGCTCACTTCGAGGGCTTAAAACGTGTTTATTCACTGCGGGAAGAGATATAAACAACATTTAGAGTAAATTATTGTTCATGCGAGAACGTTTAATTTTTCATGCAAAACGATCGATGACCCGCGACCTGATGAAATTGCTCTGAGATGACCAAAATTGTCCGTTTTGAAAATTTTCATCTTTCAACTAATTTTGACTCTCAGAGGTTGATCATCACTTTTGGAGATAAAATTAGCATCATTATCGTCATTTTCATGCTTCTAGGGAGCCAAAACACAAGATTTGGCTTATGGTTAAAAGTGACTTAAAAGGACCCAAATGCTCACTTTGAGGGCTTAAAGCGTGTTTATTCACTGCGGAAAGAGATATAAACAATATTTAGAGTGAATTAATGTTCATGCGAGAACGTTCAATTTTTCATGCAAAACGATCGATGACCCGCGACCTGATGAAATGACTCTGAGATGACCAAAATGTTCCGTTTTGAAAAAGTTAATCTTTCAACTAATTTTGACTCTCAGAGGTGGATCATCACTTTTGGAGATAAAATGAGCATCGTTATCGTCATTTTCATGCTTCTAGGGAGCCAAAACTCAAGATTTGGCTTATGGTTAAAAGTGACTTAAAAGGACCCAAATGCTCACTTCGAGGGCTTAAAACGTGTTTATTCACTGCGGGAAGAGATATAAACAATAGTTAGAGTGAATTAATGTTCATGCGAGAACGTTCCATTTTTCATGCAAAACGATCGATGACCCGCGACCTGATGAAATGACCTGAGATTACCAAAATGTTCCGTTTTGAAAATTTTCATCTTTCAACTAATTTTGACTCTCAGAGGTGGATCATCACTTTTGGAGATAAAATGAGCATCGTTATCGTCATTTTCATGCTTCTAGGGAGCCAAAACTCAAGATTTGGCTTATGGTTAAAAGTGACTTAAAAGGACCCAAATGCTCACTTCGAGGGCTTAAAGCGTGTTTATTCACTGCGGGAAGAGATATAAACAACATTTAGAGTAAATTATTGTTCATGCGAGAACGTTCAATTTTTCATTCAAAACGATCGATGACCCCGCGACCTGATGAAATTGCTCTGAGATGACCAAAATGTTACGTTTTGAAAATGTTCATCTTTCAACTAATTTTGACTCTCAGAGGTGGATCATCACTTTTGGAGATAAAATGAGCATCGTTATCGTCATTTTCATGCTTCTAGGGAGCCAAAACTCAAGATTTGGCTCATGGTTAAAAGTGACTTAAAAGGCCCAAAATGCTCACTTCGAGGGCTTAAAACGTGTTTATTCACTGCCGGAAGAGATATAAACAATAGTTAGAGTGAATTAATGTTCATGCGAGAACGTTCAATTTTTCATGCAAAACAATCGATGACCCGCGACCTGATGAAATTGCTCTGAGATGACCAAAATGGTCCGTTTTGAAAATGTTCATCTTTCAACTAATTTTGACTCTCAGAGGTGGATCATCACTATTGGAGATAAAATGAGCATCGTTATCGTCATTTTCATGCTTTAGGGAGCCAAAACTCAAGATTTGGCTTATGGTTAAAAGTGACTTAAAAGGACCCAAATGCTCACTTTGAGGGCTTAAAACGTGTTTATTCACTGCGGAAAGAGATATAAACAATATTTAGAGTGAATTAATGTTCATGCGAGAACGTTCAATTTTTCATGCAAAACGATCGATGACCCGCGACCTGATGAAATTGCTCTGAGATGACCAAAATGGTCTGTTTTGAAAAAGTTCATCTTTCAACTAATTTTGACTCTCAGAGGTGGATCATCACTTTTGGAGATAAAATGAGCATCGTTATCGTCATTTTCATGCTTCTAGGGATCCAAAACTCAAGATTTGGCTTATGGTTAAAAGTGACTTAAAAGGACCCAAATGCTCACTTTGAGGGCTTAAAACGTGTTTATTCACTGCGGAAAGAGATATAAACAATATTTAGAGTGAATTAATGTTCATGCGAGAACGTTCAATTTTTCATGCAAAACGATCGATGACCCGCGACCTGATGAAATGATTCTGAGATGACCAAAATGTTCCGTTTTGAAAAAGTTCAGCTTTCAACTAATTTTGACTCTCAGAGGTGGATCATCACTTTTGGAGATAAAATGAGCATCGTTATCGTCATTTTCATGCTTCTAGGGATCCAAAACTCAAGATTTGGCTTATGGTTAAAAGTGACTTAAAAGGACCCAAATGCTCACTTCGAGGGCTTAAAACGTGTTTATTCACTGCGGGAAGAGATTTAAACAACATTTAGAGTAAATTATTGTTCATGCAAGAACGTTCAATTTTTCATGCAAAACGATCGATGACCCGCGACCTGATGAAATTACTCTGAGATGACCAAAATGTTCCGTTTTGAAAATTGTGATCTTTCAACTAATTTTGACTCTCAGAGGTGAATCATCACTTTTGGAGATAAAATGAGCATCGTTATCGTCATTTTCATGCTTCTAGGGAGCCAAAACTCAAGATTTGGCTCATGGTTAAAAGTGACTTAAAAGGACCCAAATGCTCACTTTGATGGCTTAAAACGTGTTTATTCACTGCGGAAAGAGATATATACAATATTTAGAGTGAATTAATGTTCATGCGAGAACGTTCAATTTTTCATGCAAAACGATCGATGACCCGCGACCTGATGAAATGACCTGAGATTACCAAAATGTTCCGTTTTGAAAATTTTCATCTTTCAACTAATTTTGACTCTCAGAGGTGGATCATCACTTTTGGAGATAAAATGAGCATCGTTATCGTCATTTTCATGCTTCTAGGGAGCCAAAACTCAAGATTTGGCTTATGGTTAAAAGTGACTTAAAAGGACCCAAATGCTCACTTCGAGGGCTTAAAGCGTGTTTATTCACTGCGGGAAGAGATATAAACAACATTTAGAGTAAATTATTGTTCATGCGAGAACGTTCAATTTTTCATTCAAAACGATCGATGACCCCGCGACCTGATGAAATTGCTCTGAGATGACCAAAATGTTACGTTTTGAAAATGTTCATCTTTCAACTAATTTTGACTCTCAGAGGTGGATCATCACTTTTGGAGATAAAATGAGCATCGTTATCGTCATTTTCATGCTTCTAGGGAGCCAAAACTCAAGATTTGGCTCATGGTTAAAAGTGACTTAAAAGGCCCAAAATGCTCACTTCGAGGGCTTAAAACGTGTTTATTCACTGCCGGAAGAGATATAAACAATAGTTAGAGTGAATTAATGTTCATGCGAGAACGTTCAATTTTTCATGCAAAACAATCGATGACCCGCGACCTGATGAAATTGCTCTGAGATGACCAAAATGGTCCGTTTTGAAAATGTTCATCTTTCAACTAATTTTTGCTCTCAGAGGTGGATCATCACTATTGGAGATAAAATGAGCATCGTTATCGTCATTTTCATGCTTTAGGGAGCCAAAACTCAAGATTTGGCTTATGGTTAAAAGTGACTTAAAAGGACCCAAATGCTCACTTTGAGGGCTTAAAACGTGTTTATTCACTGCGGAAAGAGATATAAACAATATTTAGAGTGAATTAATGTTCATGCGAGAACGTTCAATTTTTCATGCAAAACGATCGATGACCCGCGACCTGATGAAATTGCTCTGAGATGACCAAAATGGTCTGTTTTGAAAAAGTTCATCTTTCAACTAATTTTGACTCTCAGAGGTGGATCATCACTTTTGGAGATAAAATGAGCATCGTTATCGTCATTTTCATGCTTCTAGGGATCCAAAACTCAAGATTTGGCTTATGGTTAAAAGTGACTTAAAAGGACCCAAATGCTCACTTTGAGGGCTTAAAACGTGTTTATTCACTGCGGAAAGAGATATAAACAATATTTAGAGTGAATTAATGTTCATGCGAGAACGTTCAATTTTTCATGCAAAACGATCGATGACCCGCGACCTGATGAAATGATTCTGAGATGACCAAAATGTTCCGTTTTGAAAAAGTTCAGCTTTCAACTAATTTTGACTCTCAGAGGTGGATCATCACTTTTGGAGATAAAATGAGCATCGTTATCGTCATTTTCATGCTTCTAGGGAGCCAAAACTCAAGATTTGGCTTATGGTTAAAAGTGACTTAAAAGGACCCAAATGCTCACTTCGAGGGCTTAAAACATGTTTATTCACTGCGGGAAGAGATTTAAACAACATTTAGAGTAAATTATTGTTCATGCAAGAACGTTCAATTTTTCATGCAAAACGATCGATGACCCGCGACCTGATGAAATTACTCTGAGATGACCAAAATGTTCCGTTTTGAAAATTGTGATCTTTCAACTAATTTTGACTCTCAGAGGTGGATCATCACTTTTGGAGATAAAATGAGCATCGTTATCGTCATTTTCATGCTTCTAGGGAGCCAAAACTCAAGATTTGGCTCATGGTTAAAAGTGACTTAAAAGGACCCAAATGCTCACTTTGATGGCTTAAAACGTGTTTATTCACTGCGGAAAGAGATATATACAATATTTAGAGTGAATTAATGTTCATGCGAGAACGTTCAATTTTTCATGCAAAACGATCGATGACCCGCGACCTGATGAAATTGCTCTGAGATGACCAAAATGGTCTGTTTTGAAAAAGTTCATCTTTCAACTAATTTTGACTCTCAGAGGTGGATCATCACTTTTGGAGATAAAATGAGCATCGTTATCGCCATTTTCATGCTTCTAGGGAGCCAAAACTCAAGATTTGGCTTATGGTTAAAAGTGACTTAAAAGGACCCAAATGCTCACTTTGAGGGCTTAAAACGTGTTTATTCACTGCAGGAAGAGATATAAACAACATTTAGAGTAAATTATTGTTCATGCGAGAACGTTCAATTTTTCATGCAAAACGATCGATGACCCGCGACCTGATGAAATTGCTCTGAGATGACCAAAATGGTCCGTTTTGAAAATTTTCATCTTTCAACTAATTTTGACTCTCAGAGGTGGATCATCACTTTTGGAGATAAAATGAGCATCATTATCGTCATTTTCATGCTTCTAGGGAGCCAAAACTCAAGATTTGGCTCATGGTTAAAAGTGACTGAAAAGGCCCAAAATGCTCACTTCGAGGGCTTAAAACGTGTTTATTCACTGCGGGAAGAGATATAAACAATAGTTAGAGTGAATTAATGTTCATGCGAGAACGTTCAATTTTTCATGCAAAACGATCGATGACCCGCGACCTGATGAAATGACTCTGAGATGACCAAAATGTTCCGTATTGAAAATGTTCATCTTTCAACTAATTTTGACTCTCAGAGGTGGATCATCACTTTTGGAGATAAAATGAGCATCGTTATAGTCATTTTCATGCTTCTAGGGAGCCAAAACTCAAGATTTGTCTTATGGTTAAAAGTGACTTAAAAAGACCCAAATGCTCACTTCGAGGGCTTAAAACGTGTTTATTCACTGCAGGAAGAGATATAAACAACATTTAGAGTAAATTATTGTTCATGCGAGAACGTTCAATTTTTCATGCAAAACGATCGATGACCCGCGACCTGATGAAATTGCTCTGAGATGACCAAAATGGTCCGTTTTGAAAATTTTCATCTTTCAACTAATTTTGACTCTCAGAGGTGGATCATCACTTTTGGAGATAAAATGAGCATCGTTATCGTCATTTTCATGCTTCTAGGGAGCCAAAACTCAAGATTTGGCTTATGGTTAAAAGTGACTTAAAAGGACCCAAATGCTCACTTGGAGGGCTTAAAACGTGTTTATTCACTGCGGGAAGAGATATAAACAACATTTAGAGTAAATTATTGTTCATGCGAGAACGTTCAATTTTTCATGCAAAACGATCGATGACCCGCGACCTGATGAAATTACTCTGAGATGACCAAAATGGTCCGTTTTGAAAATTTTCATCTTTCAACTAATTTTGACTCTCAGAGGTTGATCATCACTTTTGGAGATAAAATGAGCATCGTTATCGTCATTTTCATGCTTCTAGGGAGCCAAAACTCAAGATTTGGCTTATGGTTAAAAGTGACTTAAAAGGACCCAAATGCTCACTTTGAGGGATTAAAACGTGTTTATTCACTGCGGGAAGAGATATAAACAACATTTAGAGTAAATTATTGTTCATGCGAGAACGTTCAATTTTTCATGCAAAACGATCGATGACCCGCGACCTGATGAAATTGCTCTGAGATGACCAAAATGTTACGTTTTGAAAATGTTCATCTTTCAACTAATTTTGACTCTCAGATGTGGATCATCACTTTTGGAGATAAAATGAGCATCGTTATCGTCATTTTCATGCTTCTAGGGAGCCAAAACTCAAGATTTGGCTCATGGTTAAAAGTGACTTAAAAGGCCCAAAATGCTCACTTCGAGGGCTTAAAACGTGTTTATTCACTGCCGGAAGAGATATAAACAATAGTTAGAGTGAATTAATGTTCATGCGAGAACGTTCAATTTTTCATGCAAAACTATCGATGACCCGTGACCTGATGAAATTGCTCTGAGATGACCAAAATGGTCCGTTTTGAAAATGTTCATCTTTCAACTAATTTTGACTCTCAGAGGTGGATCATCACTATTGGAGATAAAATGAGCATCGTTATCGTCATTTTCATGCTTCTAGGGAGCCAAAACTCAAGATTTGGCTTATGGTTAAAAGTGACTTAAAAGGACCCAAATGCTCACTTTGAGGGCTTAAAACGTGTTTATTTACTGCGGAAAGAGATATAAACAATATTTAGAGTGAATTAATGTTCATGCGAGAACGTTCAATTTTTCATGCAAAACGATCGATGACCCGCGACCTGATGAAATTGCTCTGAGATTACCAAAATGGTCCGTTTTGAAAAAGTTCATCTTTCAACTAATTTTGACTCTCAGAGGTGGATCATCACTTTTGGAGATAAAATGAGCATCGTTATCGCCATTTTCATGCTTCTAGGGAGCCAAAACTCAAGATTTGGCTCATGGTTAAAAGTGACTGAAAAGGCCCAAAATGCTCACTTCGAGGGCTTAAAACGTGTTTATTCACTGCGGGAAGAGATATAAACAATAGTTAGAGTGAATTAATGTTCATGCGAGAACGTTCAATTTTTCATGCAAAACGATCGATGACCCGCGACCTGATGAAATGACTCTGAGATGACCAAAATGTTCCGTTTTGAAAATTTTCATCTTTAAACTAATTTTGACTCTCAGAGGTGGATCATCACTTTTGGAGATAAAATGAGCATCGTTATAATCATTTTCATGCTTCTAGGGAGCCTAAACTCAAGATTTGGCTTATGGTTAAAAGTGACTTAAAAGGACCCAAATGCTCACTTCGAGGGCTTAAAACGTGTTTATTCACTGCAGGAAGAGATATAAACAACATTTAGAGTAAATTATTGTTCATGCGAGAACGTTCAATTTTTCATGCAAAACGATCGATGACCCGCGACCTGATGAAATGACTCTGAGATGACCAAAATGTTCCGTTTTGAAAATTTTCATCTTTCAACTAATTTTGACTCTCAGAGGTGGATCATCACTTTTGGAGATAAAATGAGCATCGTTATATTCATTTTCATGCTCCTAGGGAGCCAAAACTCAAGATTTGGCTTATGGTTAAAAGTGACTTAAAAGGACCCAAATGCTCACTTTGAGGGCTTAAAACGTGTTTATTCACTGCAGGAAGGGATATAAACAACATTTAGAGTAAATTATTGTTCATGCGAGAACGTTCAATTTTTCATGCAAAACGATCGATGACCCGCGACCTGATGAAATTGCTCTGAGATGACCAAAATGGTCCGTTTTGAAAATTTTCATCTTTCAACTAATTTTGACTCTCAGAGGTGGATCATCACTTTTGGAGATAAAATGAGCATCGTTATCGTCATTTTCATGCTTCTAGGGAGCCAAAACTCAAGATTTGGCTCATGGTTAAAAGTGACTGAAAAGGCCCAAAATGCTCACTTCGAGGGCTTAAAACGTGTTTATTCACTGCGGGAAGAGATATAAACAATAGTTAGAGTGAATTAATGTTCATGCGAGAACGTTCAATTTTTCATGCAAAACGATCGATGACCCGCGACCTGATGAAATGACTCTGAGATGACCAAAATGTTCCGTATTGAAAATTTTCATCTTTCAACTAATTTTGACTCTCAGAGGTGGATCATCACTTTTGGAGATAAAATGAGCATCGTTATAGTCATTTTCATGCTTCTAGGGAGCCAAAACTCAAGATTTGTCTTATGGTTAAAAGTGACTTAAAAAGACCCAAATGCTCACTTCGAGGGCTTAAAACGTGTTTATTCACTGCAGGAAGAGATATAAACAACATTTAGAGTAAATTATTGTTCATGCGAGAACGTTCAATTTTTCATGCAAAACGATCGATGACCCGCGACCTGATGAAATTGCTCTGAGATGACCAAAATGGTCCGTTTTGAAATTTTTCATCTTTCAACTAATTTTGACTCTCAGAGGTTGATCATCACTTTTGGAGATAAAATGAGCATCGTTATCGTCATTTTCATGCTTCTAGGGAGCCAAAACTCAAGATTTGGCTTATGGTTAAAAGTGACTATAAAGGACCCAAATGCTCACTTCGAGGGCTTAAAACGTGTTTATTCACTGCGGGAAGAGATATAAACAATAGTTAGAGTGAATTAATGTTCATGCGAGAACGTTCAATTTTTCATGCAAAACGATCTATGACCCGCGACCTGATGAAATGACTCTGAGATTACCAAAATGTTCCGTTTTGAAAATTTTCATCTTTCAACTAATTTTGACTCTCAGAGGTGGATCATCACTTTTGGAGATAAAATGAGCATCGTTATCGTCATTTTCATGCTTCTAGGGAGCCAAAACTCAAGATTTGGCTTATGGTTAAAAGTGACTTAAAAGGACCCAAATGCTCACTTGGAGGGCTTAAAACGTGTTTATTCACTGCGGGAAGAGATATAAACAACATTTAGAGTAAATTATTGTTCATGCGAGAACGTTCAATTTTTCATGCAAAACGATCGATGACCCGCGACCTGATGAAATTACTCTGAGATGACCAAAATGGTCCGTTTTGAAAATTTTCATCTTTCAACTAATTTTGACTCTCAGAGGTTGATCATCACTTTTGGAGATAAAATGAGCATCGTTATCGTCATTTTCATGCTTCTAGGGAGCCAAAACTCAAGATTTGGCTTATGGTTAAAAGTGACTTAAAAGGACCCAAATGCTCACTTTGAGGGATTAAAACGTGTTTATTCACTGCGGGAAGAGATATAAACAACATTTAGAGTAAATTATTGTTCATGCGAGAACGTTCAATTTTTCATGCAAAACGATCGATGACCCGCGACCTGATGAAATTACTCTGAGATGACCAAAATGGTCCGTTTTGAAAATTTTCATCTTTCAATTAATTTTGACTCTCAGAGGTTGATCATCACTTTTGGAGATAAAATGAGCATCGTTATCGTCATTTTCATGCTTCTAGGGAGCCAAAACTCAAGATTTGGCTTATGGTTAAAAGTGACTTAAAAGGACCCAAATGCTCACTTTGAGGGCTTAAAACGTGTTTATTCACTGCGGAAAGAGATATAAACAATATTTAGAGTGAATTAATGTTCATGCGAGAACGTTCAATTTTTCATGCAAAACGATCGATGACCCGCGACCTGATGAAATGACTCTGAGATGACCAAAATGTTCCGTTTTGAAAATTTTCATCTTTCAACTAATTTTGACTCTCAGAGGTGGATCATCACTTTTGGAGATAAAATGAGCATTGTTATCGTCATTTTCATGCTTCTAGGGAGCCAAAACTCAAGATTTGGCTGATGGTTAAAAGTGACTTAAAAGGACCCAAATGCTCACTTCGAGGGCTTAAAGCGTGTTTATTCACTGCGGGAAGAGATATAAACAACATTTAGAGTAAATTATTGTTCATGCGAGAACGTTCAATTTTTCATTCAAAACGATCGATGACCCGCGACCTGATGAAATTGCTCTGAGATGACCAAAATGTTACGTTTTGAAAATGTTCATCTTTCAACTAATTTTGACTCTCAGATGTGGATCATCACTTTTGGAGATAAAATGAGCATCGTTATCGTCATTTTCATGCTTCTAGGGAGCCAAAACTCAAGATTT
Source organism: Lissotriton helveticus (assembly GCF_964261635.1). Lineage (NCBI taxonomy): Eukaryota > Metazoa > Chordata > Amphibia > Caudata > Salamandridae > Lissotriton > Lissotriton helveticus. Next base: position 1,163,196,692 of record NC_136069.1, on the reverse strand, counting down.
GGCTCATGGTTAAAAGTGACTTAAAAGGCCCAAAATGCTCACTTCGAGGGCTTAAAACGTGTTTATTCACTGCCGGAAGAGATATAAACAATAGTTAGAGTGAATTAATGTTCATGCGAGAACGTTCAATTTTTCATGCAAAACTATCGATGACCCGTGACCTGATGAAATTGCTCTGAGATGACCAAAATGGTCCGTTTTGAAAATGTTCATCTTTCAACTAATTTTGACTCTCAGAGGTGGATCATCACTATTGGAGATAAAATGAGCATCGTTATCGTCATTTTCATGCTTCTAGGGAGCCAAAACTCAAGATTTGGCTTATGGTTAAAAGTGACTTAAAAGGACCCAAATGCTCACTTTGAGGGCTTAAAACGTGTTTATTTACTGCGGAAAGAGATATAAACAATATTTAGAGTGAATTAATGTTCATGCGAGAACGTTCAATTTTTCATGCAAAACGATCGATGACCCGCGACCTGATGAAATTGCTCTGAGATTACCAAAATGGTCCGTTTTGAAAAAGTTCATCTTTCAACTAATTTTGACTCTCAGAGGTGGATCATCACTTTTGGAGATAAAATGAGCATCGTTATCGCCATTTTCATGCTTCTAGGGAGCCAAAACTCAAGATTTGGCTCATGGTTAAAAGTGACTGAAAAGGCCCAAAATGCTCACTTCGAGGGCTTAAAACGTGTTTATTCACTGCGGGAAGAGATATAAACAATAGTTAGAGTGAATTAATGTTCATGCGAGAACGTTCAATTTTTCATGCAAAACGATCGATGACCCGCGACCTGATGAAATGACTCTGAGATGACCAAAATGTTCCGTTTTGAAAATTTTCATCTTTAAACTAATTTTGACTCTCAGAGGTGCATCATCACTTTTGGAGATAAAATGAGCATCGTTATAGTCATTTTCATGCTTCTAGGGAGCCTAAACTCAAGATTTGGCTTATGGTTAAAAGTGACTTAAAAGGACCCAAATGCTCACTTCGAGGGCTTAAAACGTGTTTATTCACTGCAGGAAGAGATATAAACAACATTTAGAGTAAATTATTGTTCATGCGAGAACGTTCAATTTTTCATGCAAAACGATCGATGACCCGCGACCTGATGAAATGACTCTGAGATGACCAAAATGTTCCGTTTTGAAAATTTTCATCTTTCAACTAATTTTGAATCTCAGAGGTGGATCATCACTTTTGGAGATAAAATGAGCATCGTTATCGTCATTTTTATGCTTATAGGGAGCCAAAACTCAAGATTTGGCTCATGGTTAAAAGTGACTTAAAAGGACCAAAATGCTCACTTTGAGGGCTTAAAACGTGTTTATTCACTGCCGGAAGAGATATAAACAATAGTTAGAGTGAATTAATGTTCATGCGAGAACGTTCAATTTTTCATGCAAAACGATCGATGACCCGCGACCTGATGAAATTGCTCTGAGATGACCAAAATGGTCCGTTTTGAAATTTTTCGTCTTTCAACTATATTTGACTCTCAGAGGTTGATCATCACTTTTGGAGATAAAATGAGCATCCTTATCGTCATTTTCATGCTTCTAGGGAGCCAAAACTCAAGATTTGGCTTATGGTTAAAAGTGACTTAAAAGGACCCAAATGCTCACTTTGAGGGCTTAAAACGTGTTTATTCACTGCGGAAAGAGATATAAACAATATTTAGAGTGAATTAATGTTCATGCGAGAACGTTCAATTTTTCATGCAAAACGATCGATGACCCGCGACCTGATGAAATGACTCTCAGATGACCAAAATGTTCCGTTTTGAAAAAGTTCATCTTTCAACTAATTTTGACTCTCAGAGGTGGATCATCACTTTTGGAGATAAGATGAGCATCGTTATCGTCATTTTCCTGCTTCTAGGGAGCCAAAACTCAAGATTTGGCTTATGGTTAAAAGTGACTTAAAAGGACCCAAATGCTCACTTCGAGGGCTTAAAACGTGTTTATTCACTGCGGGAAGAGATATAAACAACATTTAGAGTAAATTATTGTTCATGCGAGAACGTTCAATTTTTCATGCAAAACGATCGATGACCCGCGACCTGATGAAATTGCTCTGAGATGACCAAAATGTTCCGTTTTGAAAATTTTCATCTTTCAACTAATTTTGACTCTCAGAGGTGGATCATCACTTTTGGAGATAAAATGAGCATCGTTATCGTCATTTTCATGCTTCTAGGGATCCAAAACTCAAGATTTGGCTTATGGTTAAAAGTGACTTAAAAGGACCCAAATGCTCACTTCGAGGGCTTAAAACGTGTTTATTCACTGCGGGAAGAGATATAAACAACATTTAGAGTAAATTATTGTTCATGCGAGAACGTTCAATTTTTCATGCAAAACGATCGATGACCCGCGACCTGATGAAATTACTCTGAGATGACCAAAATGTTCCGTTTTGAAAATTGTGATCTTTCAACTAATTTTGACTCTCAGAGGTGGATCATCACTTTTGGAGATAAAATGAGCATCGTTATCGTCATTTTCATGCTTCTAGGGAGCCAAAACTCAAGATTTGGCTCATGGTTAAAAGTGACTTAAAAGGACCAAAATGCTCACTTCGAGGGCTTAAAACGTGTTTATTCACTGCCGGAAGAGATATAAACAATAGTTAGAGTGAATTAATGTTCATGCGAGAACGTTCAATTTTTCATGCAAAACAATCGATGACCCGCGACCTGATGAAATTGCTCTGAGATGACCAAAATGGTCCGTTTTGAAAATGTTCATCTTTCAACTAATTTTGACTCTCAGAGGTGGATCATCACTATTGGAGATAAAATGAGCATCGTTATCGTCATTTTCATGCTTTAGGGAGCCAAAACTCAAGATTTGGCTTATGGTTAAAAGTGACTTAAAAGGACCCAAATGCTCACTTTGAGGGCTTAAAACGTGTTTATTCACTGCGGAAAGAGATATAAACAATATTTAGAGTGAATTAATGTTCATGCGAGAACGTTCAATTTTTCATGCAAAACGATCGATGACCCGCGACCTGATGAAATTGCTCTGAGATGACCAAAATGGTCTGTTTTGAAAAAGTTCATCTTTCAACTAATTTTGACTCTCAGAGGTGGATCATCACTTTTGGAGATAAAATGAGCATCGTTATAGTCATTTTCATGCTTCTAGGGAGCCAAAACTCAAGATTTGGCTTATGGTTAAAAGTGACTTAAAAGGACCCAAATGCTCACTTCGAGGGCTTAAAACATGTTAATTCACTGCAGGAAGAGATATAAACAACATTTAGAGTAAATTATTGTTCATGCGAGAACGTTCAATTTTTCATGCAAAACGATCGATGACCCGCGACCTGATGAAATGACTCTGAGATGACCAAAATGTTCCGTTTTGAAAAAGTTCATCTTTCAACTAATTTTGACTCTCAGAGGTGGATCATCACTTTTGGAGATAAAATGAGCATCGTTATCGTCATTTTCATGCTTCTAGGGAGCCAAAACTCAAGATTTGGCTTATGGTTAAAAGTGACTTAAAAGGACCCAAATGCTCACTTCGAGGGCTTAAAACGTGTTTATTCACTGCGGAAAGAGATATAAACAATATTTAGAGTGAATTAATGTTCATGCGAGAACGTTCAATTTTTCATGCAAAACGATCGATGACCCGCGACCTGATGAAATGACTCTGAGATGACCAAAATGTTCCGTTTTGAAAATTGTGATCTTTCAACTAATTTTGACTCTCAGAGGTGGATCATCACTTTTGGAGATAAAATGAGCATCGTTATCGTCATTTTCATGCTTCTAGGGAGCCAAAACTCAAGATTTGGCTTATGGTTAAAAGTGACTTAAAAGGACCCAAATGCTCACTTCGAGGGCTTAAAGCGTGTTTATTCACTGCGGGAAGAGATATAAACAACATTTAGAGTAAATTATTGTTCATGCGAGAACGTTCAATTTTTCATTCAAAACGATCGATGACCCGCGACCTGATGAAATTGCTCTGAGATGACCAAAATGTTACGTTTTGAAAATGTTCATCTTTCAACTAATTTTGACTCTCAGAGGTGGATCATCACTTTTGGAGATAAAATGAGCATCGTTATCGTCATTTTCATGCTTCTAGGGAGCCAAAACTCAAGATTTGGCTCATGGTTAAAAGTGACTTAAAAGGACCAAAATGCTCACTTCGAGGGCTTAAAACGTGTTTATTCACTGCCGGAAGAGATATAAACAATAGTTAGAGTGAATTAATGTTCATGCGAGAACGTTCAATTTTTCATGCAAAACGATCGATGACCCGCGACCTGATGAAATTACTCTGAGATGACCAAAATGGTCCGTTTTGAAAATTTTCATCTTTCAACTAATTTTGACTCTCAGAGGTGGATCATCACTTTTGGAGATAAAATGAGCATCGTTATCGTCATTTTCATGCTTCTAGGGAGCCAAAACTCAAGATTTGGCTTATGGTTAAAAGTGACTTAAAAGGACCCAAATGCTCACTTTGAGGGCTTAAAACGTGTTTATTCACTGCGGGAAGAGATATAAACAACATTTAGAGTAAATTATTGTTCATGCGAGAACGTTCAATTTTTCATGCAAAACGATCGATGACCCGCGACCTGATGAAATTACTCTGAGATGACCAAAATGGTCCGTTTTGAAAATTTTCATCTTTCAATTAATTTTGACTCTCAGAGGTTGATCATCACTTTTGGAGATAAAATGAGCATCGTTATCGTCATTTTCATGCTTCTAGGGAGCCAAAACTCAAGATTTGGCTTATGGTTAAAAGTGACTTAAAAGGACCCAAATGCTCACTTTGAGGGCTTAAAACGTGTTTATTCACTGCGGAAAGAGATATAAACAATATTTAGAGTGAATTAATGTTCATGCGAGAACGTTCAATTTTTCATGCAAAACGATCGATGACCCGCGACCTGATGAAATGACTCTGAGATGACCAAAATGTTCCGTTTTGAAAATTTTCATCTTTCAACTAATTTTGACTCTCAGAGGTGGATCATCACTTTTGGAGATAAAATGAGCATTGTTATCGTCATTTTCATGCTTCTAGGGAGCCAAAACTCAAGATTTGGCTGATGGTTAAAAGTGACTTAAAAGGACCCAAATGCTCACTTCGAGGGCTTAAAGCGTGTTTATTCACTGCGGGAAGAGATATAAACAACATTTAGAGTAAATTATTGTTCATGCGAGAACGTTCAATTTTTCATTCAAAACGATCGATGACCCGCGACCTGATGAAATTGCTCTGAGATGACCAAAATGTTACGTTTTGAAAATGTTCATCTTTCAACTAATTTTGACTCTCAGATGTGGATCCTCACTTTTGGAGATAAAATGAGCATCGTTATCGTCATTTTCATGCTTCTAGGGAGCCAAAACTCAAGATTTGGCTCATGGTTAAAAGTGACTTAAAAGGCCCAAAATGCTCACTTCGAGGGCTTAAAACGTGTTTATTCACTGCCGGAAGAGATATAAACAATAGTTAGAGTGAATTAATGTTCATGCGAGAACGTTCAATTTTTCATGCAAAACTATCGATGACCCGTGACCTGATGAAATTGCTCTGAGATGACCAAAATGGTCCGTTTTGAAAATGTTCATCTTTCAACTAATTTTGACTCTCAGAGGTGGATCATCACTATTGGAGATAAAATGAGCATCGTTATCGTCATTTTCATGCTTCTAGGGAGCCAAAACTCAAGATTTGGCTTATGGTTAAAAGTGACTTAAAAGGACCCAAATGCTCACTTTGAGGGCTTAAAACGTGTTTATTTACTGCGGAAAGAGATATAAACAATATTTAGAGTGAATTAATGTTCATGCGAGAACGTTCAATTTTTCATGCAAAACGATCGATGACCCGCGACCTGATGAAATTGCTCTGAGATTACCAAAATGGTCCGTTTTGAAAAAGTTCATCTTTCAACTAATTTTGACTCTCAGAGGTGGATCATCACTTTTGGAGATAAAATGAGCATCGTTATCGCCATTTTCATGCTTCTAGGGAGCCAAAACTCAAGATTTGGCTCATGGTTAAAAGTGACTGAAAAGGCCCAAAATGCTCACTTCGAGGGCTTAAAACGTGTTTATTCACTGCGGGAAGAGATATAAACAATAGTTAGAGTGAATTAATGTTCATGCGAGAACGTTCAATTTTTCATGCAAAACGATCGATGACCCGCGACCTGATGAAATGACTCTGAGATGACCAAAATGTTCCGTTTTGAAAATTTTCATCTTTAAACTAATTTTGACTCTCAGAGGTGCATCATCACTTTTGGAGATAAAATGAGCATCGTTATAGTCATTTTCATGCTTCTAGGGAGCCTAAACTCAAGATTTGGCTTATGGTTAAAAGTGACTTAAAAGGACCCAAATGCTCACTTCGAGGGCTTAAAACGTGTTTATTCACTGCAGGAAGAGATATAAACAACATTTAGAGTAAATTATTGTTCATGCGAGAACGTTCAATTTTTCATGCAAAACGATCGATGACCCGCGACCTGATGAAATGACTCTGAGATGACCAAAATGTTCCGTTTTGAAAATTTTCATCTTTCAACTAATTTTGAATCTCAGAGGTGGATCATCACTTTTGGAGATAAAATGAGCATCGTTATCGTCATTTTCATGCTTCTAGGGAGCCAAAACTCAAGATTTGGCTCATGGTTAAAAGTGACTTAAAAGGACCAAAATGCTCACTTCGAGGGCTTAAAACGTGTTTATTCACTGCCGGAAGAGATATAAACAATAGTTAGAGTGAATTAATGTTCATGCGAGAACGTTCAATTTTTCATGCAAAACGATCGATGACCCGCGACCTGATGAAATTGCTCTGAGATGACCAAAATGGTCCGTTTTGAAATTTTTCGTCTTTCAACTATATTTGACTCTCAGAGGTTGATCATCACTTTTGGAGATAAAATGAGCATCCTTATCGTCATTTTCATGCTTCTAGGGAGCCAAAACTCAAGATTTGGCTTATGGTTAAAAGTGACTTAAAAGGACCCAAATGCTCACTTTGAGGGCTTAAAACGTGTTTATTCACTGCGGAAAGAGATATAAACAATATTTAGAGTGAATTAATGTTCATGCGAGAACGTTCAATTTTTCATGCAAAACGATCGATGACCCGCGACCTGATGAAATGACTCTCAGATGACCAAAATGTTCCGTTTTGAAAAAGTTCATCTTTCAACTAATTTTGACTCTCAGAGGTGGATCATCACTTTTGGAGATAAAATGAGCATCGTTATCGTCATTTTCCTGCTTCTAGGGAGCCAAAACTCAAGATTTGGCTTATGGTTAAAAGTGACTTAAAAGGACCCAAATGCTCACTTCGAGGGCTTAAAACGTGTTTATTCACTGCGGGAAGAGATATAAACAACATTTAGAGTAAATTATTGTTCATGCGAGAACGTTCAATTTTTCATTCAAAACGATCGATGACCCGCGACCTGATGAAATTGCTCTGAGATGACCAAAATGTTACGTTTTGAAAATGTTCATCTTTCAACTAATTTTGACTCTCAGAGGTGGATCATCACTTTTGGAGACAAAATGAGCATCGTTATCGTCATTTTCATGCTTCTAGGGAGCCAAAACTCAAGATTTGGCTCATGGTTAAAAGGACTTAAAAGGACCAAAATGCTCACTTCGAGGGCTTAACACGTGTTTATTCACTGCCGGAAGAGATATAAACAATAGTTAGAGTGAATTAATGTTCATGCGAGAACGTTCAATTTTTCATGCAAAACAATCGATGACCCGCGACCTGATGAAATTGCTCTGAGATGACCAAAATGGTCAGTTTTGAAAATGTTCATCTTTCAACTAATTTTGACTCTCAGAGGTGGATCATCACTATTGGAGATAAAATGAGCATCGTTATCGTCATTTTCATGCTTCTAGGGAGCCAAAACTCAAGATTTGGCTTATGGTTAAAAGTGACTTAAAAGGACCCAAATGCTCACTTCGAGGGCTTAAAACGTGTTTATTCACTGCGGAAAGAGATATAAATAACATTTAGAGTAAATTATTGTTCATGCGAGAACGTTTAATTTTTCATGCAAAACGATCGATGACCCGCGACCTGATGAAATGACTCTGAGATGACCAAAATGTTCCGTTTTGAAAAAGTTCATCTTTCAACTAATTTTGACTCTCAGAGGTGGATCATCACTTTTGGAGATAAAATGAGCATCGTTATCGTCATTTTCATGCTTCTAGGGAGCCAAAACTCAAGATTTGGCTTATGGTTAAAAGTGACTTAAAAGGACCCAAATGCTCACTTTGAGGGCTTAAAACGTGTTTATTCACTGCGGGAAGAGATATAAACAATAGTTAGAGTGAATTAATGTTCATGCGAGAACGTTCAATTTTTCATGCAAAACGATCGATGACCCGCGACCTGATGAAATGACTCTGAGATTACCAAAATGTTCCGTTTTGAAAATTTTCATCTTTCAACTAATTTTGACTCTCAGAGGTGGATCATCACTTTTGGAGATAAAATGAGCATCGTTATCGTCATTTTCATGCTTCTAGGGAGCCAAAACTCAAGATTTGGCTTATGGTTAAAAGTGACCTAAAAGGACCCAAATGCTCACTTCGAGGGCTTAAAGCGTGTTTATTCACTGCGGGAAGAGATATAAACAACATTTAGAGTAAATTATTGTTCATGCGAGAACGTTTAATTTTTCATGCAAAACGATCGATGACCCGCGACCTGATGAAATTGCTCTGAGATGACCTAAATTGTCCGTTTTGAAAATTTTCATCTTTCAACTAATTTTGACTCTCAGAGGTTGATCATCACTTTTGGAGATAAAATGAGCATCGTTATCGTCATTTTTATGCTTCTAGGGAGCCAAAACTCAAGATTTGGCTTATGGTTAAAAGTGACTTAAAAGGATCCAAATGCTCACTTGGAGGGCTTAAAACGTGTTTATTCACTGCGGGAAGAGATATAAACAACATTTAGAGTAAATTATTGTTCATGCGAGAACGTTCAATTTTTCATGCAAAACGATCGATGACCCGCGACCTGATGAAATTACTCTGAGATGACCAAAATGGTCCGTTTTGAAAATTTTCATCTTTCAACTAATTTTGACTCTCAGAGGTTGATCATCACTTTTGGAGATAAAATGAGCATCGTTATCGTCATTTTCATGCTTCTAGGGAGCCAAAACTCAAGATTTGGCTTATGGTTAAAAGTGACTTAAAAGGACCCAAATGCTCACTTTGAGGGATTAAAACGTGTTTATTCACTGCGGGAAGAGATATAAACAACATTTAGAGTAAATTATTGTTCATGCGAGAACGTTCAATTTTTCATGCAAAACGATCGATGACCCGCGACCTGATGAAATTGCTCTGAGATGACCAAAATGTTACGTTTTGAAAATGTTCATCTTTCAACTAATTTTGACTCTCAGATGTGGATCATCACTTTTGGAGATAAAATGAGCATCGTTATCGTCATTTTCATGCTTCTAGGGAGCCAAAACTCAAGATTTGGCTCATGGTTAAAAGTGACTTAAAAGGCCCAAAATGCTCACTTCGAGGGCTTAAAACGTGTTTATTCACTGCCGGAAGAGATATAAACCATAGTTAGAGTGAATTAATATTCATGCGAGAACGTTCAATTTTTCATGCAAAACTATCGATGACCCGTGACCTGATGAAATTGCTCTGAGATGACCAAAATGGTCCGTTTTGAAAATGTTCATCTTTCAACTAATTTTGACTCTCAGAGGTGGATCATCACTATTGGAGATAAAATGAGCATCGTTATCGTCATTTTCATGCTTCTAGGGAGCCAAAACTCAAGATTTGGCTTATGGTTAAAAGTGACTTAAAAGGACCCAAATGCTCACTTTGAGGGCTTAAAACGTGTTTATTTACTGCGGAAAGAGATATAAACAATATTTAGAGTGAATTAATGTTCATGCGAGAACGTTCAATTTTTCATGCAAAACGATCGATGACCCGCGACCTGATGAAATTGCTCTGAGATTACCAAAATGGTCCGTTTTGAAAAAGTTCATCTTTCAACTAATTTTGACTCTCAGAGGTGGATCATCACTTTTGGAGATAAAATGAGCATCGTTATCGCCATTTTCATGCTTCTAGGGAGCCAAAACTCAAGATTTGGCTCATGGTTAAAAGTGACTGAAAAGGCCCAAAATGCTCACTTCGAGGGCTTAAAACGTGTTTATTCACTGCGGGAAGAGATATAAACAATAGTTAGAGTGAATTAATGTTCATGCGAGAACGTTCAATTTTTCATGCAAAACGATCGATGACCGACCTGATGAAATGACTCTGAGATGACCAAAATGTTCCGTTTTGAAAATTTTCATCTTTAAACTAATTTTGACTCTCAGAGGTGGATCATCACTTTTGGAGATAAAATGAGCATCGTTATAGTCATTTTCATGCTTCTAGGGAGCCTAAACTCAAGATTTGGCTTATGGTTAAAAGTGACTTAAAAGGACCCAAATGCTCACTTCGAGGGCTTAAAACGTGTTTATTCACTGCAGGAAGAGATATAAACAACATTTAGAGTAAATTATTGTTCATGCGAGAACGTTCAATTTTTCATGCAAAACGATCGATGACCCGCGACCTGATGAAATGACTCTGAGATGACCAAAATGTTCCGTTTTGAAAATTTTCATCTTTCAACTAATTTTGACTCTCAGAGGTGGATCATCACTTTTGGAGATAAAATGCGCATCGTTATATTCATTTTCATGCTCCTAGGGAGCCAAAACTCAAGATTTGGCTTATGGTTAAAAGTGACTTAAAAGGACCCAAATGCTCACTTTGAGGGCTTAAAACGTGTTTATTCACTGCAGGAAGAGATATAAACAACATTTAGAGTAAATTATTGTTCATGCGAGAACGTTCAATTTTTCATGCAAAACGATCGATGACCCGCGACCTGATGAAATTGCTCTGAGATGACCAAAATGGTCCGTTTTGAAAATTTTCATCTTTCAACTAATTTTGACTCTCAGAGGTGGATCATCACTTTTGGAGATAAAATGAGCATCGTTATCGTCATTTTCATGCTTCTAGGGAGCCAAAACTCAAGATTCGGCTCATGGTTAAAAGTGACTGAAAAGGCCCAAAATGCTCACTTCGAGGGCTTAAAACGTGTTTATTCACTGCGGGAAGAGATATAAACAATAGTTAGAGTGAATTAATGTTCATGCGAGAACGTTCAATTTTTCATGCAAAACGATCGATGACCCGCGACCTGATGAAATGACTCTGAGATGACCAAAATGTTCCGTATTGAAAATTTTCATCTTTCAACTAATTTTGACTCTCAGAGGTGGATCATCACTTTTGGAGATAAAATGAGCATCGTTATAGTCATTTTCATGCTTCTAGGGAGCCAAAACTCAAGATTTGTCTTATGGTTAAAAGTGACTTAAAAAGACCCAAATGCTCACTTCGAGGGCTTAAAACGTGTTTATTCACTGCAGGAAGAGATATAAACAACATTTAGAGTAAATTATTGTTCATGCGAGAACGTTCAATTTTTCATGCAAAACGATCGATGACCCGCGACCTGATGAAATTGCTCTGAGATGACCAAAATGGTCCGTTTTGAAATTTTTCATCTTTCAACTAATTTTGACTCTCAGAGGTTGATCATCACTTTTGGAGATAAAATGAGCATCGTTATCGTCATTTTCATGCTTCTAGGGAGCCAAAACTCAAGATTTGGCTTATGGTTAAAAGTGACTATAAAGGACCCAAATGCTCACTTCGAGGGCTTAAAACGTGTTTATTCACTGCGGGAAGAGATATAAACAATAGTTAGAGTGAATTAATGTTCATGCGAGAACGTTCAATTTTTCATGCAAAACGATCTATGACCCGCGACCTGATGAAATGACTCTGAGATTACCAAAATGTTCCGTTTTGAAAATTTTCATCTTTCAACTAATTTTGACTCTCAGAGGTGGATCATCACTTTTGGAGATAAAATGAGCATCGTTATCGTCATTTTCATGCTTCTAGGGAGCCAAAACTCAAGATTTGGCTTATGGTTAAAAGTGACTTAAAAGGACCCAAATGCTCACTTGGAGGGCTTAAAACGTGTTTATTCACTGCGGGAAGAGATATAAACAACATTTAGAGTAAATTATTGTTCATGCGAGAACGTTCAATTTTTCATGCAAAACGATCGATGACCCGCGACCTGATGAAATTACTCTGAGATGACCAAAATGGTCCGTTTTGAAAATTTTCATCTTTCAACTAATTTTGACTCTCAGAGGTTGATCATCACTTTTGGAGATAAAATGAGCATCGTTATCGTCATTTTCATGCTTCTAGGGAGCCAAAACTCAAGATTTGGCTTATGGTTAAAAGTGACTTAAAAGGACCCAAATGCTCACTTTGAGGGATTAAAACGTGTTTATTCACTGCGGGAAGAGATATAAACAACATTTAGAGTAAATTATTGTTCATGCGAGAACGTTCAATTTTTCATGCAAAACGATCGATGACCCGCGACCTGATGAAATTACTCTGAGATGACCAAAATGGTCCGTTTTGAAAATTTTCATCTTTCAATTAATTTTGACTCTCAGAGGTTGATCATCACTTTTGGAGATAAAATGAGCATCGTTATCGTCATTTTCATGCTTCTAGGGAGCCAAAACTCAAGATTTGGCTTATGGTTAAAAGTGACGTAAAAGGACCCAAATGCTCACTTTGAGGGCTTAAAACGTGTTTATTCACTGCGGAAAGAGATATAAACAATATTTAGAGTGAATTAATGTTCATGCGAGAACGTTCAATTTTTCATGCAAAACGATCGATGACCCGCGACCTGATGAAATGACTCTGAGATTACCAAAATGTTCCGTTTTGAAAATTTTCATCTTTCAACTAATTTTGACTCTCAGAGGTGGATCATCACTTTTGGAGATAAAATGAGCATTGTTATCGTCATTTTCATGCTTCTAGGGAGCCAAAACTCAAGATTTGGCTGATGGTTAAAAGTGACTTAAAAGGACCCAAATGCTCACTTCGAGGGCTTAAAGCGTGTTTATTCACTGCGGGAAGAGATATAAACAACATTTAGAGTAAATTATTGTTCATGCGAGAACGTTCAATTTTTCATTCAAAACGATCGATGACCCGCGACCTGATGAAATTGCTCTGAGATGACCAAAATGTTACGTTTTGAAAATGTTCATCTTTCAACTAATTTTGACTCTCAGATGTGGATCATCACTTTTGGAGATAAAATGAGCATCGTTATCGTCATTTTCATGCTTCTAGGGAGCCAAAACTCAAGATTTGGCTCATGGTTAAAAGTGACTTAAAAGGCCCAAAATGCTCACTTCGAGGGCTTAAAACGTGTTTATTCACTGCCGGAAGAGATATAAACAATAGTTAGAGTGAATTAATGTTCATGCGAGAACGTTCAATTTTTCATGCAAAACTATCGATGACCCGTGACCTGATGAAATTGCTCTGAGATGACCAAAATGGTCCGTTTTGAAAATGTTCATCTTTCAACTAATTTTGACTCTCAGAGGTGGATCATCACTATTGGAGATAAAATGAGCATCGTTATCGTCATTTTCATGCTTCTAGGGAGCCAAAACTCAAGATTTGGCTTATGGTTAAAAGTGACTTAAAAGGACCCAAATGCTCACTTTGAGGGCTTAAAACGTGTTTATTTACTGCGGAAAGAGATATAAACAATATTTAGAGTGAATTAATGTTCATGCGAGAACGTTCAATTTTTCATGCAAAACGATCGATGACCCGCGACCTGATGAAATTGCTCTGAGATTACCAAAATGGTCCGTTTTGAAAAAGTTCATCTTTCAACTAATTTTGACTCTCAGAGGTGGATCATCACTTTTGGAGATAAAATGAGCATCGTTATCGCCATTTTCATGCTTCTAGGGAGCCAAAACTCAAGATTTGGCTCATGGTTAAAAGTGACTGAAAAGGCCCAAAATGCTCACTTCGAGGGCTTAAAACGTGTTTATTCACTGCGGGAAGAGATATAAACAATAGTTAGAGTGAATTAATGTTCATGCGAGAACGTTCAATTTTTCATGCAAAACGATCGATGACCCGCGACCTGATGAAATGACTCTGAGATGACCAAAATGTTCCGTTTTGAAAATTTTCATCTTTAAACTAATTTTGACTCTCAGAGGTGCATCATCACTTTTGGAGATAAAATGAGCATCGTTATAGTCATTTTCATGCTTCTAGGGAGCCTAAACTCAAGATTTGGCTTATGGTTAAAAGTGACTTAAAAGGACCCAAATGCTCACTTCGAGGGCTTAAAACGTGTTTATTCACTGCAGGAAGAGATATAAACAACATTTAGAGTAAATTATTGTTCATGCGAGAACGTTCAATTTTTCATGCAAAACGATCGATGACCCGCGACCTGATGAAATTACTCTGAGATGACCAAAATGGTCCGTTTTGAAAATTTTCATCTTTCAACTAATTTTGACTCTCAGAGGTTGATCATCACTTTTGGAGATAAAATGAGCATCGTTATCGTCATTTTCATGCTTCTAGGGAGCCAAAACTCAAGATTTGGCTTATGGTTAAAAGTGACTTAAAAGGACCCAAATGCTCACTTTGAGGGATTAAAACGTGTTTATTCACTGCGGGAAGAGATATAAACAACATTTAGAGTAAATTATTGTTCATGCGAGAACGTTCAATTTTTCATGCAAAACGATCGATGACCCGCGACCTGATGAAATTACTCTGAGATGACCAAAATGGTCCGTTTTGAAAATCTTCATCTTTCAATTAATTTTGACTCTCAGAGGTTGATCATCACTTTTGGAGATAAAATGAGCATCGTTATCGTCATTTTCATGCTTCTAGGGAGCCAAAACTCAAGATTTGGCTTATGGTTAAAAGTGACTTAAAAGGACCCAAATGCTCACTTTGAGGGCTTAAAACGTGTTTATTCACTGCGGAAAGAGATATAAACAATATTTAGAGTGAATTAATGTTCATGCGAGAACGTTCAATTTTTCATGCAAAACGATCGATGACCCGCGACCTGATGAAATGACTCTGAGATTACCAAAATGTTCCGTTTTGAAAATTTTCATCTTTCAACTAATTTTGACTCTCAGAGGTGGATCATCACTTTTGGAGATAAAATGAGCATTGTTATCGTCATTTTCATGCTTCTAGGGAGCCAAAACTCAAGATTTGGCTGATGGTTAAAAGTGACTTAAAAGGACCCAAATGCTCACTTCGAGGGCTTAAAGCGTGTTTATTCACTGCGGAAAGAGATATAAACAACATTTAGAGTAAATTATTGTTCATGCGAGAACGTTCAATTTTTCATTCAAAACGATCGATGCCCGCGACCTGATGAAATTGCTCTGAGATGACCAAAATGTTACGTTTTGAAAATGTTCATCTTTCAACTAATTTTGACTCTCAGATGTGGATCATCACTTTTGGAGATAAAATGAGCATCGTTATCGTCATTTTCATGCTTCTAGGGAGCCAAAACTCAAGATTTGGCTCATGGTTAAAAGTGACTTAAAAGGCCCAAAATGCTCACTTCGAGGGCTTAAAACGTGTTTATTCACTGCCGGAAGAGATATAAACAATAGTTAGAGTGAATTAATGTTCATGCGAGAACGTTCAATTTTTCATGCAAAACTATCGATGACCCGTGACCTGATGAAATTGCTCTGAGATGACCAAAATGGTCCGTTTTGAAAATGTTCATCTTTCAACTAATTTTGACTCTCAGAGGTGGATCATCACTATTGGAGATAAAATGAGCATCGTTATCGTCATTTTCATGCTTCTAGGGAGCCAAAACTCAAGATTTGGCTTATGGTTAAAAGTGACTTAAAAGGACCCAAATGCTCACTTTGAGGGCTTAAAACGTGTTTATTTACTGCGGAAAGAGATATAAACAATATTTAGAGTGAATTAATGTTCATGCGAGAACGTTCAATTTTTCATGCAAAACGATCGATGACCCGCGACCTGATGAAATTGCTCTGAGATTACCAAAATGGTCCGTTTTGAAAAAGTTCATCTTTCAACTAATTTTGACTCTCAGAGGTGGATCATCACTTTTGGAGATAAAATGAGCATCGTTATCGCCATTTTCATGCTTCTAGGGAGCCAAAACTCAAGATTTGGCTCATGGTTAAAAGTGACTGAAAAGGCCCAAAATGCTCACTTCGAGGGCTTAAAACGTGTTTATTCACTGCGGGAAGAGATATAAACAATAGTTAGAGTGAATTAATGTTCATGCGAGAACGTTCAATTTTTCATGCAAAACGATCGATGACCCGCGACCTGATGAAATGACTCTGAGATGACCAAAATGTTCCGTTTTGAAAATTTTCATCTTTAAACTAATTTTGACTCTCAGAGGTGCATCATCACTTTTGGAGATAAAATGAGCATCGTTATAGTCATTTTCATGCTTCTAGGGAGCCTAAACTCAAGATTTGGCTTATGGTTAAAAGTGACTTAAAAGGACCCAAATGCTCACTTCGAGGGCTTAAAACGTGTTTATTCACTGCAGGAAGAGATATAAACAACATTTAGAGTAAATTATTGTTCATGCGAGAACGTTCAATTTT
Organism: Lissotriton helveticus; assembly: GCF_964261635.1. Taxonomy (NCBI): domain Eukaryota; kingdom Metazoa; phylum Chordata; class Amphibia; order Caudata; family Salamandridae; genus Lissotriton; species Lissotriton helveticus. The sequence continues at coordinate 1,163,180,029 of NC_136069.1, read as the reverse complement.
TCATGCAAAACGATCGATGACCCGCGACCTGATGAAATGACTCTGAGATGACCAAAATGTTCCGTTTTGAAAATTTTCATCTTTCAACTAATTTTGAATCTCAGAGGTGGATCATCACTTTTGGAGATAAAATGAGCATCGTTATCGTCATTTTCATGCTTCTAGGGAGCCAAAACTCAAGATTTGGCTCATGGTTAAAAGTGACTTAAAAGGACCAAAATGCTCACTTCGAGGGCTTAAAACGTGTTTATTCACTGCCGGAAGAGATATAAACAATAGTTAGAGTGAATTAATGTTCATGCGAGAACGTTCAATTTTTCATGCAAAACGATCGATGACCCGCGACCTGATGAAATTGCTCTGAGATGACCAAAATGGTCCGTTTTGAAATTTTTCGTCTTTCAACTATATTTGACTCTCAGAGGTTGATCATCACTTTTGGAGATAAAATGAGCATCCTTATCGTCATTTTCATGCTTCTAGGGAGCCAAAACTCAAGATTTGGCTTATGGTTAAAAGTGACTTAAAAGGACCCAAATGCTCACTTTGAGGGCTTAAAACGTGTTTATTCACTGCGGAAAGAGATATAAACAATATTTAGAGTGAATTAATGTTCATGCGAGAACGTTCAATTTTTCATGCAAAACGATCGATGACCCGCGACCTGATGAAATGACTCTGAGATGACCAAAATGTTCAGTTTTGAAAAAGTTCATCTTTCAACTAATTTTGACTCTCAGAGGTGGATCATCACTTTTGGAGATAAAATGAGCATCGTTATCGTCATTTTCCTGCTTCTAGGGAGCCAAAACTCAAGATTTGGCTTATGGTTAAAAGTGACTTAAAAGGACCCAAATGCTCACTTCGAGGGCTTAAAACGTGTTTATTCACTGCGGGAAGAGATATAAACAACATTTAGAGTAAATTATTGTTCATGCGAGAACGTTCAATTTTTCATTCAAAACGATCGATTGCTCTGAGATGACCAAAATGTTACGTTTTGAAAATGTTCATCTTTCAACTAATTTTGACTCTCAGAGGTGGATCATCACTTTTGGAGACAAAATGAGCATCGTTATCGTCATTTTCATGCTTCTAGTGAGCCAAAACTCAAGATTTGGCTCATGGTTAAAAGTGACTTAAAAGGACCAAAATGCTCACTTCGAGGGCTTAACACGTGTTTATTCACTGCCGGAAGAGATATAAACAATAGTTAGAGTGAATTAATGTTCATGCGAGAACGTTCAATTTTTCATGCAAAACAATCGATGACCCGCGACCTGATGAAATTGCTCTGAGATGACCAAAATGGTCAGTTTTGAAAATGTTCATCTTTCAACTAATTTTGACTCTCAGAGGTGGATCATCACTATTGGAGATAAAATGAGCATCGTTATCGTCATTTTCATGCTTCTAGGGAGCCAAAACTCAAGATTTGGCTTATGGTTAAAAGTGACTTAAAAGGACCCAAATGCTCACTTCGAGGGCTTAAAACGTGTTTATTCACTGCGGAAAGAGATATAAATAACATTTAGAGTAAATTATTGTTCATGCGAGAACGTTTAATTTTTCATGCAAAACGATCGATGACCCGCGACCTGATGAAATGACTCTGAGATGACCAAAATGTTCCGTTTTGAAAAAGTTCATCTTTCAACTAATTTTGACTCTCAGAGGTGGATCATCACTTTTGGAGATAAAATGAGCATCGTTATCGTCATTTTCATGCTTCTAGGGAGCCAAAACTCAAGATTTGGCTTATGGTTAAAAGTGACTTAAAAGGACCCAAATGCTCACTTTGAGGGCTTAAAACGTGTTTATTCACTGCGGGAAGAGATATAAACAATAGTTAGAGTGAATTAATGTTCATGCGAGAACGTTCAATTTTTCATGCAAAACGATCGATGACCCGCGACCTGATGAAATGACTCTGAGATTACCAAAATGTTCCGTTTTGAAAATTTTCATCTTTCAACTAATTTTGACTCTCAGAGGTGGATCATCACTTTTGGAGATAAAATGAGCATCGTTATCGTCATTTTCATGCTTCTAGGGAGCCAAAACTCAAGATTTGGCTTATGGTTAAAAGTGACCTAAAAGGACCCAAATGCTCACTTCGAGGGCTTAAAGCGTGTTTATTCACTGCGGGAAGAGATATAAACAACATTTAGAGTAAATTATTGTTCATGCGAGAACGTTTAATTTTTCATGCAAAACGATCGATGACCCGCGACCTGATGAAATTGCTCTGAGATGACCTAAATTGTCCGTTTTGAAAATTTTCATCTTTCAACTAATTTTGACTCTCAGAGGTTGATCATCACTTTTGGAGATAAAATGAGCATCGTTATCGTCATTTTTATGCTTCTAGGGAGCCAAAACTCAAGATTTGGCTTATGGTTAAAAGTGACTTAAAAGGATCCAAATGCTCACTTTGAGGGCTTAAAACGTGTTTATTCACTGCGGAAAGAGATATAAACAATATTTAGAGTGAATTAATGTTCATGCGAGAACGTTCAATTTTTCATGCAAAACGATCGATGACCCGCGACCTGATGAAATTGCTCTGAGATGACCAAAATGGTCCGTTTTGAAAAAGTTAATCTTTCAACTAATTTTGACTCTCAGAGGTGGATCATCACTTTTGGAGATAAAATGAGCATCGTTATAGTCATTTTCATGCTTCTAGGGAGCCAAAACTCAAGATTTGGCTTATGGTTAAAAGTGACTTAAAAGGACCCAAATGCTCACTTCGAGGGCTTAAAACGTGTTTATTTACTGCGGGAAGAGATATAAACAACATTTAGAGTAAATTATTGTTCATGCGAGAACGTTTAATTTTTCATGCAAAACGATCGATGACCCGCGACCTGATGAAATTGCTCTGAGATGACCAAAATTGTCCGTTTTGAAAATTTTCATCTTTCAACTAATTTTGACTCTCAGAGGTTGATCATCACTTTTGGAGATAAAATGATCATCATTATCGTCATTTTCATGCTTCTAGGGAGCCAAAACACAAGATTTGGCTTATGGTTAAAAGTGACTTAAAAGGACCCAAATGCTCACTTTGAGGGCTTAAAACGTGTTTATTCACTGCGGAAAGAGATATAAACAATATTTAGAGTGAATTAATGTTCATGCGAGAACGTTCAATTTTTCATGCAAAACGATCGATGACCCGCGACCTGATGAAATTGCTCTGAGATGACCAAAATGGTCTGTTTTGAAAAAGTTCATCTTTCAACTAATTTTGACTCTCAGAGGTGGATCATCACTTTTGGAGATAAAATGAGCATTGTTATCGTCATTTTCATGCTTCTAGGGAGCCAAAACTCAAGATTTGGCTTATGGTTAAAAGTGACTTAAAAGGACCCAAATGCTCACTTCGAGGGCTTAAAACGTGTTTATTCACTGCGGGAAGAGATATAAACAACATTTAGAGTAAATTATTGTTCATGCGAGAACGTTTAATTTTTCATGCAAAACGATCGATGACCCGCGACCTGATGAAATTGCTCTGAGATGACCAAAATTGTCCGTTTTGAAAATTTTCATCTTTCAACTAATTTTGACTCTCAGAGGTTGATCATCACTTTTGGAGATAAAATTAGCATCATTATCGTCATTTTCATGCTTCTAGGGAGCCAAAACACAAGATTTGGCTTATGGTTAAAAGTGACTTAAAAGGACCCAAATGCTCACTTTGAGGGCTTAAAGCGTGTTTATTCACTGCGGAAAGAGATATAAACAATATTTAGAGTGAATTAATGTTCATGCGAGAACGTTCAATTTTTCATGCAAAACGATCGATGACCCGCGACCTGATGAAATGACTCAGAGATGACCAAAATGTTCCGTTTTGAAAAAGTTCATCTTTCAACTAATTTTGACTCTCAGAGGTGGATCATCACTTTTGGAGATAAAATGAGCATCGTTATCGTCATTTTCATGCTTCTAGGGAGCCAAAACTCAAGATTTGGCTTATGGTTAAAAGTGACTTAAAAGGACCCAAATGCTCACTTCGAGGGCTTAAAACGTGTTTATTCACTGCAGGAAGAGATATAAACAATAGTTAGAGTGAATTAATGTTCATGCGAGAACGTTCCATTTTTCATGCAAAACGATCGATGACCCGCGACCTGATGAAATGACCTGAGATTACCAAAATGTTCCGTTTAGAAAATTTTCATCTTTCAACTAATTTTGACTCTCAGAGGTGGATCATCACTTTTGGAGATAAAATGAGCATCGTTATCGTCATTTTCATGCTTCTAGGGAGCCAAAACTCAAGATTTGGCTTATGGTTAAAAGTGACTTAAAAGGACCCAAATGCTCACTTCGAGGGCTTAAAGCGTGTTTATTCACTGCGGGAAGAGATATAAACAACATTTAGAGTAAATTATTGTTCATGCGAGAACGTTCAATTTTTCATTCAAAACGATCGATGACCCCGCGACCTGATGAAATTGCTCTGAGATGACCAAAATGTTACGTTTTGAAAATGTTCATCTTTCAACTAATTTTGACTCTCAGAGGTGGATCATCACTTTTGGAGATAAAATGAGCATCGTTATCGTCATTTTCATGCTTCTAGGGAGCCAAAACTCAAGATTTGGCTCATGGTTAAAAGTGACTTAAAAGGCCCAAAATGCTCAATTCGAGGGCTTAAAACGTGTTTATTCACTGCCGGAAGAGATATAAACAATAGTTAGAGTGAATTAATGTTCATGCGAGAACGTTCAATTTTTCATGCAAAACAATCGATGACCCGCGACCTGATGAAATTGCTCTGAGATGACCAAAATGGTCCGTTTTGAAAATGTTCATCTTTCAACTAATTTTGACTCTCAGAGGTGGATCATCACTATTGGAGATAAAATGAGCATCGTTATCGTCATTTTCATGCTTTAGGGAGCCAAAACTCAAGATTTGGCTTATGGTTAAAAGTGACTTAAAAGGACCCAAATGCTCACTTTGAGGGCTTAAAACGTGTTTATTCACTGCGGAAAGAGATATAAACAATATTTAGAGTGAATTAATGTTCATGCGAGAACGTTCAATTTTTCATGCAAAACGATCGATGACCCGCGACCTGATGAAATTGCTCTGAGATGACCAAAATGGTCTGTTTTGAAAAAGTTCATCTTTCAACTAATTTTGACTCTCAGAGGTGGATCATCACTTTTGGAGATAAAATGAGCATCGTTATCGTCATTTTCATGCTTCTAGGGATCCAAAACTCAAGATTTGGCTTATGGTTAAAAGTGACTTAAAAGGACCCAAATGCTCACTTTGAGGGCTTAAAACGTGTTTATTCACTGCGGAAAGAGATATAAACAATATTTAGAGTGAATTAATGTTCATGCGAGAACGTTCAATTTTTCATGCAAAACGATCGATGACCCGCGACCTGATGAAATGACTCTGAGATGACCAAAATGTTCCGTTTTGAAAAAGTTCATCTTTCCACTAATTTTGACTCTCAGAGGTGGATCATCACTTTTGGAGATAAAATGAGCATCGTTATCGTCATTTTCATGCTTCTAGGGAGCCAAAACTCAAGATTTGGCTTATGGTTAAAAGTGACTTAAAAGGACCCAAATGCTCACTTCGAGGGCTTAAAACGTGTTTATTCACTGCGGGAAGAGATATAAACAACATTTAGAGTAAATTATTGTTCATGCGAGAACGTTCAATTTTTCATGCAAAACGATCGATGACCCGCGACCTGATGAAATTACTCTGAGATGACCAAAATGTTCGGTTTTGAAAATTGTGATCTTTCAACTAATTTTGACTCTCAGAGGTGGATCATCACTTTTGGAGATAAAATGAGCATCGTTATCGTCATTTTCATGCTTCTAGGGAGCCAAAACTCAAGATTTGGCTCATGGTTAAAAGTGACTTAAAAGGACCAAAATGCTCACTTCGAGGGCTTAAAACGTGTTTATTCACTGCCGGAAGAGATATAAACAATAGTTAGAGTGAATTAATGTTCATGCGAGAACGTTCAATTTTTCATGCAAAACGATCGATGACCCGCGACCTGATGAAATTGCTCTGAGATTACCAAAATGGTCCGTTTTGAAAAAGTTCATCTTTCAACTAATTTTGACTCTCAGAGGTGGATCATCACTTTTGGAGATAAAATGAGCATCGTTATCGCCATTTTCATGCTTCTAGGGAGCCAAAACTCAAGATTTGGCTCATGGTTAAAAGTGACTGAAAAGGCCCAAAATGCTCACTTCGAGGGCTTAAAACGTGTTTATTCACTGCGGGAAGAGATATAAACAATAGTTAGAGTGAATTAATGTTCATGCGAGAACGTTCAATTTTTCATGCAAAACGATCGATGACCCGCGACCTGATGAAATGACTCTGAGATGACCAAAATGTTCCGTTTTGAAAATTTTCATCTTTAAACTAATTTTGACTCTCAGAGGTGGATCATCACTTTTGGAGATAAAATGAGCATCGTTATAGTCATTTTCATGCTTCTAGGGAGCCTAAACTCAAGATTTGGCTTATGGTTAAAAGTGACTTAAAAGGACCCAAATGCTCACTTCGAGGGCTTAAAACGTGTTTATTCACTGCAGGAAGAGATATAAACAACATTTAGAGTAAATTATTGTTCATGCGAGAACGTTCAATTTTTCATGCAAAACGATCGATGACCCGCGACCTGATGAAATGACTCTGAGATGACCAAAATGTTCCGTTTTGAAAATTTTCATCTTTCAACTAATTTTGACTCTCAGAGGTGGATCATCACTTTTGGAGATAAAATGCGCATCGTTATATTCATTTTCATGCTCCTAGGGAGCCAAAACTCAAGATTTGGCTTATGGTTAAAAGTGACTTAAAAGGACCCAAATGCTCACTTTGAGGGCTTAAAACGTGTTTATTCACTGCAGGAAGAGATATAAACAACATTTAGAGTAAATTATTGTTCATGCGAGAACGTTCAATTTTTCATGCAAAACGATCGATGACCCGCGACCTGATGAAATTGCTCTGAGATGACCAAAATGGTCCGTTTTGAAAATTTTCATCTTTCAACTAATTTTGACTCTCAGAGGTGGATCATCACTTTTGGAGATAAAATGAGCATCGTTATCGTCATTTTCATGCTTCTAGGGAGCCAAAACTCAAGATTCGGCTCATGGTTAAAAGTGACTGAAAAGGCCCAAAATGCTCACTTCGAGGGCTTAAAACGTGTTTATTCACTGCGGGAAGAGATATAAACAATAGTTAGAGTGAATTAATGTTCATGCGAGAACGTTCAATTTTTCATGCAAAACGATCGATGACCCGCGACCTGATGAAATGACTCTGAGATGACCAAAATGTTCCGTATTGAAAATTTTCATCTTTCAACTAATTTTGACTCTCAGAGGTGGATCATCACTTTTGGAGATAAAATGAGCATCGTTATAGTCATTTTCATGCTTCTAGGGAGCCAAAACTCAAGATTTGTCTTATGGTTAAAAGTGACTTAAAAAGACCCAAATGCTCACTTCGAGGGCTTAAAACGTGTTTATTCACTGCAGGAAGAGATATAAACAACATTTAGAGTAAATTATTGTTCATGCGAGAACGTTCAATTTTTCATGCAAAACGATCGATGACCCGCGACCTGATGAAATTGCTCTGAGATGACCAAAATGGTCCGTTTTGAAATTTTTCATCTTTCAACTAATTTTGACTCTCAGAGGTTGATCATCACTTTTGGAGATAAAATGAGCATCGTTATCGTCATTTTCATGCTTCTAGGGAGCCAAAACTCAAGATTTGGCTTATGGTTAAAAGTGACGTTAAAGGACCCAAATGCTCACTTCGAGGGCTTAAAACGTGTTTATTCACTGCGGGAAGAGATATAAACAATAGTTAGAGTGAATTAATGTTCATGCGAGAACGTTCAATTTTTCATGCAAAACGATCTATGACCCGCGACCTGATGAAATGACTCTGAGATTACCAAAATGTTCCGTTTTGAAAATTTTCATCTTTCAACTAATTTTGACTCTCAGAGGTGGATCATCACTTTTGGAGATAAAATGAGCATCGTTATCGTCATTTTCATGCTTCTAGGGAGCCAAAACTCAAGATTTGGCTTATGGTTAAAAGTGACTTAAAAGGACCCAAATGCTCACTTGGAGGGCTTAAAACGTGTTTATTCACTGCGGGAAGAGATATAAACAACATTTAGAGTAAATTATTGTTCATGCGAGAACGTTCAATTTTTCATGCAAAACGATCGATGACCCGCGACCTGATGAAATTACTCTGAGATGACCAAAATGGTCCGTTTTGAAAATTTTCATCTTTCAACTAATTTTGACTCTCAGAGGTTGATCATCACTTTTGGAGATAAAATGAGCATCGTTATCGTCATTTTCATGCTTCTAGGGAGCCAAAACTCAAGATTTGGCTTATGGTTAAAAGTGACTTAAAAGGACCCAAATGCTCACTTTGAGGGATTAAAACGTGTTTATTCACTGCGGGAAGAGATATAAACAACATTTAGAGTAAATTATTGTTCATGCGAGAACGTTCAATTTTTCATGCAAAACGATCGATGACCCGCGACCTGATGAAATTACTCTGAGATGACCAAAATGGTCCGTTTTGAAAATTTTCATCTTTCAATTAATTTTGACTCTCAGAGGTTGATCATCACTTTTGGAGATAAAATGAGCATCGTTATCGTCATTTTCATGCTTCTAGGGAGCCAAAACTCAAGATTTGGCTTATGGTTAAAAGTGACTTAAAAGGACCCAAATGCTCACTTTGAGGGCTTAAAACGTGTTTATTCACTGCGGAAAGAGATATAAACAATATTTAGAGTGAATTATTGTTCATGCGAGAACGTTCAATTTTTCATGCAAAACGATCGATGACCCGCGACCTGATGAAATGACTCTGAGATGACCAAAATGTTCCGTTTTGAAAATTTTCATCTTTCAACTAATTTTGACTCTCAGAGGTGGATCATCACTTTTGGAGATAAAATGAGCATTGTTATCGTCATTTTCATGCTTCTAGGGAGCCAAAACTCAAGATTTGGCTGATGGTTAAAAGTGACTTAAAAGGACCCAAATGCTCACTTCGAGGGCTTAAAGCGTGTTTATTCACTGCGGGAAGAGATATAAACAACATTTAGAGTAAATTATTGTTCATGCGAGAACGTTCAATTTTTCATTCAAAACGATCGATGACCCGCGACCTGATGAAATTGCTCTGAGATGACCAAAATGTTACGTTTTGAAAATGTTCATCTTTCAACTAATTTTGACTCTCAGATGTGGATCATCACTTTTGGAGATAAAATGAGCATCGTTATCGTCATTTTCATGCTTCTAGGGAGCCAAAACTCAAGATTTGGCTCATGGTTAAAAGTGACTTAAAAGGCCCAAAATGCTCACTTCGAGGGCTTAAAACGTGTTTATTCACTGCCGGAAGAGATAGAAACAATAGTTAGAGTGAATTAATGTTCATGCGAGAACGTTCAATTTTTCATGCAAAACTATCGATGACCCGTGACCTGATGAAATTGCTCTGAGATGACCAAAATGGTCCGTTTTGAAAATGTTCATCTTTCAACTAATTTTGACTCTCAGAGGTGGATCATCACTATTGGAGATAAAATGAGCATCGTTATCGTCATTTTCATGCTTCTAGGGAGCCAAAACTCAAGATTTGGCTTATGGTTAAAAGTGACTTAAAAGGACCCAAATGCTCACTTTGAGGGCTTAAAACGTGTTTATTTACTGCGGAAAGAGATATAAACAATATTTAGAGTGAATTAATGTTCATGCGAGAACGTTCAATTTTTCATGCAAAACGATCGATGACCCGCGACCTGATGAAATTGCTCTGAGATTACCAAAATGGTCCGTTTTGAAAAAGTTCATCTTTCAACTAATTTTGACTCTCAGAGGTGGATCATCACTTTTGGAGATAAAATGAGCATCGTTATCGCCATTTTCATGCTTCTAGGGAGCCAAAACTCAAGATTTGGCTCATGGTTAAAAGTGACTGAAAAGGCCCAAAATGCTCACTTCGAGGGCTTAAAACGTGTTTATTCACTGCGGGAAGAGATATAAACAATAGTTAGAGTGAATTAATGTTCATGCGAGAACGTTCAATTTTTCATGCAAAACGATCGATGACCCGCGACCTGATGAAATGACTCTGAGATGACCAAAATGTTCCGTTTTGAAAATTTTCATCTTTAAACTAATTTTGACTCTCAGAGGTGGATCATCACTTTTGGAGATAAAATGAGCATCGTTATAGTCATTTTCATGCTTCTAGGGAGCTAAACTCAAGATTTGGCTTATGGTTAAAAGTGACTTAAAAGGACCCAAATGCTCACTTTGAGGGCTTAAAACGTGTTTATTCACTGCGGAAAGAGATATAAACAATATTTAGAGTGAATTAATGTTCATGCGAGAACGTTCAATTTTTCATGCAAAACGATCGATGACCCGCGACCTGATGAAATTGCTCTGAGATGATCAAATTGGTCCGTTTTGAAAAAGTTCATCTTTCAACTAATTTTGACTCTCAGAGGTGGATCATCACTTTTGGAGATAAAATGAGCATCGTTATAGTCATTTTCATGCTTCTAGGGAGCCAAAACTCAAGATTTGGCTTATGGTTAAAAGTGACTTAAAAGGACCAAAATGCTCACTTTGAGGGCTTAAAACGTGTTTATTCACTGCAGGAAGAGATATAAACAACATTTAGAGTAAATTATTGTTCATGCGAGAACGTTCAATTTTTCATGCAAAACGATCGATGACCCGCGACCTGATGAAATTGCTCTGAGATGACCAAAATGGTCCGTTTTGAAATTTTTCGTCTTTCAACTATATTTGACTCTCAGAGGTTGATCATCACTTTTGGAGATAAAATGAGCATCGTTATCGCCATTTTCATGCTTCTAGGGAGCCAAAACTCAAGATTTGGCTCATGGTTAAAAGTGACTTAAAAGGCCCAAAATGCTCACTTCGAGGGCTTAAAACGTGTTTATTCACTGCCGGAAGAGATATAAACAATAGTTAGAGTGAATTAATGTTCATGCGAGAACGTTCCATTTTTCATGCAAAACAATCGATGACCCGCGACCTGATGAAATTGCTCTGAGATGACCAAAATGGTCCGTTTTGAAAATGTTCATCTTTCAACTAATTTTGACTCTCAGAGGTGGATCATCACTATTGGAGATAAAATGAGCATCGTTATCGTCATTTTCATGCTTTAGGGAGCCAAAACTCAAGATTTGGCTTATGGTTAAAAGTGACTTAAAAGGACCCAAATGCTCACTTTGAGGGCTTAAAACATGTTTATTCACTGCGGAAAGAGATATAAACAATATTTAGAGTGAATTAATGTTCATGCGAGAACGTTCAATTTTTCATGCAAAACGATCGATGACCCGCGACCTGATGAAATTGCTCTGAGATGACCAAAATGGTCTGTTTTGAAAAAGTTCATCTTTCAACTAATTTTGACTCTCAGAGGTGGATCATCACTTTTGGAGATAAAATGAGCATCGTTATCGTCATTTTCATGCTTCTAGGGATCCAAAACTCAAGATTTGGCTTATGGTTAAAAGTGACTTAAAAGGACCCAAATGCTCACTTTGAGGGCTTAAAACGTGTTTATTCACTGCGGAAAGAGATATAAACAATATTTAGAGTGAATTAATGTTCATGCGAGAACGTTCAATTTTTCATGCAAAACGATCGATGACCCGCGACCTGATGAAATGACTCTGAGATGACCAAAATGTTCCGTTTTGAAAAAGTTCATCTTTCCACTAATTTTGACTCTCAGAGGTGGATCATCACTTTTGGAGATAAAATGAGCATCGTTATCGTCATTTTCATGCTTCTAGGGAGCCAAAACTCAAGATTTGGCTTATGGTTAAAAGTGACTTAAAAGGACCCAAATGCTCACTTCGAGGGCTTAAAACGTGTTTATTCACTGCGGGAAGAGATATAAACAACATTTAGAGTAAATTATTGTTCATGCGAGAACGTTCAATTTTTCATGCAAAACGATCGATGACCCGCGACCTGATGAAATTACTCTGAGATGACCAAAATGTTCCGTTTTGAAAATTGTGATCTTTCAACTAATTTTGACTCTCAGAGGTGGATCATCACTTTTGGAGATAAAATGAGCATCGTTATCGTCATTTTCATGCTTCTAGGGAGCCAAAACTCAAGATTTGGCTCATGGTTAAAAGTGACTTAAAAGGACCAAAATGCTCACTTCGAGGGCTTAAAACGTGTTTATTCACTGCCGGAAGAGATATAAACAATAGTTAGAGTGAATTAATGTTCATGCGAGAACGTTCAATTTTTCATGCAAAACAATCGATGACCCGCGACCTGATGAAATTGCTCTGAGATGACCAAAATGGTCCGTTTTGAAAATGTTCATCTTTCAACTAATTTTGACTCTCAGAGGTGGATCATCACTATTGGAGATAAAATGATCATCGTTATCGTCATTTTCATGCTTTAGGGAGCCAAAACTCAAGATTTGGCTTATGGTTAAAAGTGACTTAAAAGGACCCAAATGCTCACTTTGAGGGCTTAAAACGTGTTTATTCACTGCGGAAAGAGATATAAACAATATTTAGAGTGAATTAATGTTCATGCGAGAACGTTCAATTTTTCATGCAAAACGATCGATGACCCGCGACCTGATGAAATTGCTCTGAGATGACCAAAATGGTCTGTTTTGAAAAAGTTCATCTTTCAACTAATTTTGACTCTCAGAGGTGGATCATCACTTTTGGAGATAAAATGAGCATCGTTATAGTCATTTTCATGCTTCTAGGGAGCCAAAACTCAAGATTTGGCTTATGGTTAAAAGTGACTTAAAAGGACCCAAATGCTCACTTCGAGGGCTTAAAACATGTTAATTTACTGCAGGAAGAGATATAAACAACATTTAGAGTAAATTATTGTTCATGCGAGAACGTTCAATTTTTCATGCAAAACGATCGATGACCCGCGACCTGATGAAATTGCTCTGAGATGACCAAAATGGTCCGTTTTGAAATTTTTCGTCTTTCAACTAATTTTGACTCTCAGAGGTTGATCATCACTTTTGGAGATAAAATGAGCATCGTTATCGTCATTTTCATGCTTCTAGGGAGCCAAAACTCAAGATTTGGCTTATGGTTAAAAGTGACTTAAAAGGACCCAAATGCTCACTTCGAGGGCTTAAAACGTGTTTATTCACTGCGGAAAGAGATATAAACAATATTTAGAGTGAATTAATGTTCATGCGAGAACGTTCAATTTTTCATGCAAAACGATCGATGACCCGCGACCTGATGAAATGACTCTGAGATGACCAAAATGTTCCGTTTTGAAAATTGTGATCTTTCAACTAATTTTGACTCTCAGAGGTGGATCATCACTTTTGGAGATAAAATGAGCATCGTTATCGTCATTTTCATGCTTCTAGGGAGCCAAAACTCAAGATTTGGCTTATGGTTAAAAGTGACTTAAAAGGACCCAAATGCTCACTTCGAGGGCTTAAAGCGTGTTTATTCACTGCGGGAAGAGATATAAACAACATTTAGAGTAAATTATTGTTCATGCGAGAACGTTCAATTTTTCATTCAAAACGATCGATGACCCGCGACCTGATGAAATTGCTCTGAGATGACCAAAATGTTACGTTTTGAAAATGTTCATCTTTCAACTAATTTTGACTCTCAGAGGTGGATCATCACTTTTGGAGATAAAATGAGCATCGTTATCGTCATTTTCATGCTTCTAGGGAGCCAAAACTCAAGATTTGGCTCATGGTTAAAAGTGACTTAAAAGGACCAAAATGCTCACTTCGAGGGCTTAAAACGTGTTTATTCACTGCCGGAAGAGATATAAACAATAGTTAGAGTGAATTAATGTTCATGCGAGAACGTTCAATTTTTCATGCAAAACAATCGATGACCCGCGACCTGATGAAATTGCTCTGAGATGACCAAAATGGTCCGTTTTGAAAATGTTCATCTTTCAACTAATTTTGACTCTCAGAGGTGGATCATCACTATTGGAGATAAAATGAGCATCGTTATCGTCATTTTCATGCTTCTAGGGAGCCAAAACTCAAGATTTGGCTTATGGTTAAAAGTGACTTAAAAGGACCCAAATGCTCACTTTGAGGGCTTAAAACGTGTTTATTCACTGCGGAAAGAGATATAAACAATATTTAGAGTGAATTAATGTTCATGCGAGAACGTTCAATTTTTCATGCAAAACGATCGATGACCCGCGACCTGATGAAATTGCTCTGAGATGACCAAAATGTTACGTTTTGAAAATGTTCATCTTTCAACTAATTTTGACTCTCAGAGGTGGATCATCACTTTTGGAGATAAAATGAGCATCGTTATCGTCATTTTCATGCTTCTAGGGAGCCAAAACTCAAGATTTGGCTCATGGTTAAAAGTGACTTAAAAGGACCAAAATGCTCACTTCGAGGGCTTAAAACGTGTTTATTCACTGCGGAAAGAGATATAAACAATATTTAGAGTAAATTATTGTTCATGCGAGAACGTTCAATTTTTCATTCAAAACGATCGATGACCCGTGACCTGATGAAATTGCTCTGAGATGACCAAAATGTTACGTTTTGAAAATGTTCATCTTTCAACTAATTTTGACTCTCAGAGGTGGATCATCACTTTTGGAGATAAAATGAGCATCGTTATCGTCATTTTCATGCTTCTAGGGAGCCAAAACTCAAGATTTGGCTCATGGTTAAAAGTGACTTAAAAGGACCAAAATGCTCACTTCGAGGGCTTAAAACGTGTTTATTCACTGCCGGAAGAGATATAAACAATAGTTAGAGTGAATTAATGTTCATGCGAGAACGTTCAATTTTTCATGCAAAACAATCGATGACCCGCGACCTGATGAAATTGCTCTGAGATGACCAAAATGGTCCGTTTTGAAAAAGTTCATCTTTCAACTAATTTTGACTCTCAGAGGTGGATCATCACTTTTGGAGATAAAATGAGCATCGTTATAGTCATTTTCATGCTTCTAGGGAGCCAAAACTCAAGATTTGGCTTATGGTTAAAAGTGACTTAAAAGGACCAAAATGCTCACTTTGAGGGCTTAAAACGTGTTTATTCACTGCAGGAAGAGATATAAACAACATTTAGAGTAAATTATTGTTCATGCGAGAACGTTCAATTTTTCATGCAAAACGATCGATGACCCGCGACCTGATGAAATTGCTCTGAGATGACCAAAATGGTCCGTTTTGAAATTTTTCGTCTTTCAACTATATTTGACTCTCAGAGGTTGATCATCACTTTTGGAGATAAAATGAGCATCGTTATCGCCATTTTCATGCTTCTAGGGAGCCAAAACTCAAGATTTGGCTTATGGTTAAAAGTGACTTAAAAGGACCCAAATGCTCACTTTGAGGGCTTAAAACGTGTTTATTCACTGCGGAAAGAGATATAAACAATATTTAGAGTGAATTAATGTTCATGCGAGAACGTTCAATTTTTCATGCAAAACGATCGATGACCCGCGACCTGATGAAATGACTCTGAGATGACCAAAATGGTCCGTTTTGAAAAAGTTCATCTTTCAACTAATTTTGACTCTCAGAGGTGGATCATCACTTTTGGAGATAAAATGAGCATCGTTATCGTCATTTTCCTGCTTCTAGGGAGCCAAAACTCAAGATTTGGCTTATGGTTAAAAGTGACCCAAATGCTCACTTCGAGGGCTTAAAACGTGTTTATTCACTGCGGGAAGAGATATAAACAACATTTAGAGTAAATTATTGTTCATGCGAGAACGTTCAATTTTTCATGCAAAACGATCGATGACCCGCGACCTGATGAAATTACTCTACTCTGAGATGACCAAAATGGTCCGTTTTGAAAATGTTCATCTTTCAACTAATTTTGACTCTCAGAGGTTGATCATCACTTTTGGAGATAAAATGAGCATCATTATCGTCATTTTCATGCTTCTAGGGAGCCAAAACTCAAGATTTGGCTTATGGTTAAAAGTGACTTAAAAGGACCCAAATGCTCACTTCGAGGGCTTAAAGCGTGTTTATTCACTGCGGGAAGAGATATAAACAACATTTAGAGTAAATTATTGTTCATGCGAGAACGTTCAATTTTTCATTCAAAACGATCGATGACCCGCGACCTGATGAAATTGCTCTGAGATGACCAAAATGTTACGTTTTGAAAATGTTCATCTTTCAACTAATTTTGACTCTCAGATGTGGATCATCACTTTTGGAGATAAAATGAGCATCGTTATCGTCATTTTCATGCTTCTAGGGAGCCAAAACTCAAGATTTGGCTCATGGTTAAAAGTGACTTAAAAGGCCCAAAATGCTCACTTCGAGGGCTTAAAACGTGTTTATTCACTGCCGGAAGAGATATAAACAATAGTTAGAGTGAATTAATGTTCATGCGAGAACGTTCAATTTTTCATGCAAAACTATCGATGACCCGTGACCTGATGAAATTGCTCTGAGATGACCAAAATGGTCCGTTTTGAAAATGTTCATCTTTCAACTAATTTTGACTCTCAGAGGTGGATCATCACTATTGGAGATAAAATGAGCATCGTTATCGTCATTTTCATGCTTCTAGGGAGCCAAAACTCAAGATTTGGCTTATGGTTAAAAGTGACTTAAAAGGACCCAAATGCTCACTTTGAGGGCTTAAAACGTGTTTATTCACTGCCGGAAGAGATATAAACAATAGTTAGAGTGAATTAATGTTCATGCGAGAACGTTCAATTTTTCATGCAAAACAATCGATGACCCGCGACCTGATGAAATTGCTCTGAGATGACCAAAATGGTCCGTTTTGAAAATGTTCATCTTTCAACTAATTTTGACTCTCAGAGGTGGATCATCACTTTTGGAGATAAAATGAGCATCGTTATATTCATTTTCATGCTTCTAGGGAGCCAAAACTCAAGATTTGGCTTATGGTTAAAAGTGACTTAAAAGGACCCAAATGCTCACTTTGAGGGCTTAAAACGTGTTTATTCACTGCAGGAAGAGATATAAACAACATTTAGAGTAAATTATTGTTCATGCGAGAACGTTCAATTTTTCATGCAAAACGATCGATGACCCGCGACCTGATGAAATTGCTCTGAGATGACCAAAATGGTCCGTTTTGAAAATTTTCATCTTTCAACTAATTTTGACTCTCAGAGGTGGATCATCACTTTTGGAGATAAAATGAGCATCGTTATCGTCATTTTCATGCTTCTAGGGAGCCAAAACTCAAGATTTGGCTCATGGTTAAAAGTGACTGAAAAGGCCCAAAATGCTCACTTCGAGGGCTTAAAACGTGTTTATTCACTGCGGGAAGAGATATAAACAATAGTTAGAGTGAATTAATGTTCATGCGAGAACGTTCAATTTTTCATGCAAAACGATCTATGACCCGCGACCTGATGAAATGACTCTGAGATTACCAAAATGTTCCGTTTGAAAATTTTCATCTTTCAACTAATTTTGACTCTCAGAGGTGGATCATCACTTTTGGAGATAAAATGAGCATCGTTATCGT
Source organism: Lissotriton helveticus (assembly GCF_964261635.1). Lineage (NCBI taxonomy): Eukaryota > Metazoa > Chordata > Amphibia > Caudata > Salamandridae > Lissotriton > Lissotriton helveticus. The sequence goes on along the minus strand of NC_136069.1, from coordinate 1,163,162,421 downwards.
CATTTTCATGCTTCTAGGGAGCCAAAACTCAAGATTTGGCTTATGGTTAAAAGTGACTTAAAAGGACCCAAATGCTCACTTGGAGGGCTTAAAACGTGTTTATTCACTGCGGGAAGAGATATAAACAACATTTAGAGTAAATTATTGTTCATGCGAGAACGTTCAATTTTTCATGCAAAACGATCGATGACCCGCGACCTGATGAAATTACTCTGAGATGACCAAAATGGTCCGTTTTGAAAATTTTCATCTTTCAACTAATTTTGACTCTCAGAGGTTGATCATCACTTTTGGAGATAAAATGAGCATCGTTATCGTCATTTTCATGCTTCTAGGGAGCCAAAACTCAAGATTTGGCTTATGGTTAAAAGTGACTTAAAAGGACCCAAATGCTCACTTTGAGGGCTTAAAACGTGTTTATTCACTGCGGAAAGAGATATAAACAATATTTAGAGTGAATTAATGTTCATGCGAGAACGTTCAATTTTTCATGCAAAACGATCGATGACCCGCGACCTGATGAAATGACTCTGAGATGACCAAAATGTTCCGTTTTGAAAATTTTCATCTTTCAACTAATTTTGACTCTCAGAGGTGGATCATCACTTTTGGAGATAAAATGAGCATCGTTATCGTCATTTTCATGCTTCTAGGGAGCCAAAACTCAAGATTTGGCTGATGGTTAAAAGTGACTTAAAAGGACCCAAATGCTCACTTCGAGGGCTTAAAGCGTGTTTATTCACTGCGGGAAGAGATATAAACAACATTTAGAGTAAATTATTGTTCATGCGAGAACGTTCAATTTTTCATTCAAAACGATCGATGACCCGCGACCTGATGAAATTGCTCTGAGATGACCAAAATGTTACGTTTTGAAAATGTTCATCTTTCAACTAATTTTGACTCTCAGATGTGGATCATCACTTTTGGAGATAAAATGAGCATCGTTATCGTCATTTTCATGCTTCTAGGGAGCCAAAACTCAAGATTTGGCTCATGGTTAAAAGTGACTTAAAAGGCCCAAAATGCTCACTTCGAGGGCTTAAAACGTGTTTATTCACTGCCGGAAGAGATATAAACAATAGTTAGAGTGAATTAATGTTCATGCGAGAACGTTCAATTTTTCATGCAAAACTATCGATGACCCGTGACCTGATGAAATTGCTCTGAGATGACCAAAATGGTCCGTTTTGAAAATGTTCATCTTTCAACTAATTTTGACTCTCAGAGGTGGATCATCACTATTGGAGATAAAATGAGCATCGTTATCGTCATTTTCATGCTTCTAGGGAGCCAAAACTCAAGATTTGGCTTATGGTTAAAAGTGACTTAAAAGGACCCAAATGCTCACTTTGAGGGCTTAAAACGTGTTTATTTACTGCGGAAAGAGATATAAACAATATTTAGAGTGAATTAATGTTCATGCGAGAACGTTCAATTTTTCATGCAAAACGATCGATGACCCGCGACCTGATGAAATTGCTCTGAGATTACCAAAATGGTCCGTTTTGAAAAAGTTCATCTTTCAACTAATTTTGACTCTCAGAGGTGGATCATCACTTTTGGAGATAAAATGAGCATCGTTATCGCCATTTTCATGCTTCTAGGGAGCCAAAACTCAAGATTTGGCTCATGGTTAAAAGTGACTGAAAAGGCCCAAAATGCTCACTTCGAGGGCTTAAAACGTGTTTATTCACTGCGGGAAGAGATATAAACAATAGTTAGAGTGAATTAATGTTCATGCGAGAACGTTCAAGTTTTTCATGCAAAACGATCGATGACCCGCGACCTGATGAAATGACCCTGAGATGACCAAAATGTTCCGTTTTGAAATTTTTCATCTTTAAACTAATTTTGACTCTCAGAGGTGGATCATCACTTTTGGAGATAAAATGAGCATCGTTATAGTCATTTTCATGCTTCTAGGGAGCCTAAACTCAAGATTTGGCTTATGGTTAAAAGTGACTTAAAAGGACCCAAATGCTCACTTCGAGGGCTTAAAACGTGTTTATTCACTGCAGGAAGAGATATAAACAACATTTAGAGTAAATTATTGTTCATGCGAGAACGTTCAATTTTTCATGCAAAACGATCGATGACCCGCGACCTGATGAAATGACTCTGAGATGACCAAAATGTTCCGTTTTGAAAAAGTTCATCTTTCAACTAATTTTGAATCTCAGAGGTGGATCATCACTTTTGGAGATAAAATGAGCATCCTTATCGTCATTTTCATGCTTCTAGGGAGCCAAAACTCAAGATTTGGCTTATGGTTAAAAGTGACTTAAAAGAACCCAAATGCTCACTTCGAGGGCTTAAAACGTGTTTATTCACTGCGGGAAGAGATATAAACAATAGTTAGAGTGAATTAATGTTCATGCAAGAACGTTCAATTTTTCATGCAAAACGATCGATGACCCGCGACCTGATGAAATTGCTCTGAGATGACCAAAATGGTCCGTTTTGAAATTTTTCGTCTTTCAACTATATTTGACTCTCAGAGGTTGATCATCACTTTTGGAGATAAAATGAGCATCCTTATCGTCATTTTCATGCTTCTAGGGAGCCAAAACTCAAGATTTGGCTTATGGTTAAAAGTGACTTAAAAGGACCCAAATGCTCACTTTGAGGGCTTAAAACGTGTTTATTCACTGCGGAAAGAGATATAAACAATATTTAGAGTGAATTAATGTTCATGCGAGAACGTTCAATTTTTCATGCAAAACGATCGATGACCCGCGACCTGATGAAATGACTCTGAGATGACCAAAATGTTCCGTTTTGAAAAAGTTCATCTTTCAACTAATTTTGACTCTCAGAGGTGGATCATCACTTTTGGAGATAAAATGAGCATCGTTATCGTCATTTTCCTGCTTCTAGGGAGCCAAAACTCAAGATTTGGCTTATGGTTAAAAGTGACTTAAAAGGACCCAAATGCTCACTTCGAGGGCTTAAAACGTGTTTATTCACTGCGGGAAGAGATATAAACAACATTTAGAGTAAATTATTGTTCATGCGAGAACGTTTAATTTTTCATGCAAAACGATCGATGACCCGCGACCTGATGAAATTGCTCTGAGATGACCAAAATGTTACGTTTTGAAAATGTTCATCTTTCAACTAATTTTGACTCTCAGAGGTGGATCATCACTTTTGGAGACAAAATGAGCATCGTTATCGTCATTTTCATGCTTCTAGGGAGCCAAAACTCAAGATTTGGCTCATGGTTAAAAGTGACTTAAAAGGACCAAAATGCTCACTTCGAGGGCTTAAAACGTGTTTATTCACTGCCGGAAGAGATATAAACAATAGTTAGAGTGAATTAATGTTCATGCGAGAACGTTCAATTTTTCATGCAAAACAATCGATGACCCGCGACCTGATGAAATTGCTCTGAGATGACCAAAATGGTCAGTTTTGAAAATGTTCATCTTTCAACTAATTTTGACTCTCAGAGGTGGATCATCACTATTGGAGATAAAATGAGCATCGTTATCGTCATTTTCATGCTTCTAGGGAGCCAAAACTCAAGATTTGGCTTATGGTTAAAAGTGACTTAAAAGGACCCAAATGCTCACTTCGAGGGCTTAAAACGTGTTTATTCACTGCGGGAAGAGATATAAATAACATTTAGAGTAAATTATTGTTCATGCGAGAACGTTTAATTTTTCATGCAAAACGATCGATGACCCGCGACCTGATGAAATGACTCTGAGATGACCAAAATGTTCCGTTTTGAAAAAGTTCATCTTTCAACTAATTTTGACTCTCAGAGGTGGATCATCACTTTTGGAGATAAAATGAGCATCGTTATATTCATTTTCATGCTTCTAGGGAGCCAAAACTCAAGATTTGGCTTATGGTTAAAAGTGACTTAAAAGGACCCAAATGCTCACTTTGAGGGCTTAAAACGTGTTTATTCACTGCAGGAAGAGATATAAACAACATTTAGAGTAAATTATTGTTCATGCGAGAACGTTCAATTTTTCATGCAAAACGATCGATGACCCGCGACCTGATGAAATTGCTCTGAGATGACCAAAATGGTCCGTTTTGAAAATTTTCATCTTTCAACTAATTTTGACTCTCAGAGGTGGATCATCACTTTTGGAGATAAAATGAGCATCGTTATCGTCATTTTCATGCTTCTAGGGAGCCAAAACTCAAGATTTGGCTCATGGTTAAAAGTGACTGAAAAGGCCCAAAATGCTCACTTCGAGGGCTTAAAACGTGTTTATTCACTGCGGGAAGAGATATAAACAATAGTTAGAGTGAATTAATGTTCATGCGAGAACGTTCAATTTTTCATGCAAAACGATCTATGACCCGCGACCTGATGAAATGACTCTGAGATTACCAAAATGTTCCGTTTGAAAATTTTCATCTTTCAACTAATTTTGACTCTCAGAGGTGGATCATCACTTTTGGAGATAAAATGAGCATCGTTATCGTCATTTTCATGCTTCTAGGGAGCCAAAACTCAAGATTTGGCTTATGGTTAAAAGTGACTTAAAAGGACCCAAATGCTCACTTGGAGGGCTTAAAACGTGTTTATTCACTGCGGGAAGAGATATAAACAACATTTAGAGTAAATTATTGTTCATGCGAGAACGTTCAATTTTTCATGCAAAACGATCGATGACCCGCGACCTGATGAAATTACTCTGAGATGACCAAAATGGTCCGTTTTGAAAATTTTCATCTTTCAACTAATTTTGACTCTCAGAGGTTGATCATCACTTTTGGAGATAAAATGAGCATCGTTATCGTCATTTTCATGCTTCTAGGGAGCCAAAACTCAAGATTTGGCTTATGGTTAAAAGTGACTTAAAAGGACCCAAATGCTCACTTTGAGGGCTTAAAACGTGTTTATTCACTGCGGAAAGAGATATAAACAATATTTAGAGTGAATTAATGTTCATGCGAGAACGTTCAATTTTTCATGCAAAACGATCGATGACCCGCGACCTGATGAAATGACTCTGAGATGACCAAAATGTTCCGTTTTGAAAATTTTCATCTTTCAACTAATTTTGACTCTCAGAGGTGGATCATCACTTTTGGAGATAAAATGAGCATCGTTATCGTCATTTTCATGCTTCTAGGGAGCCAAAACTCAAGATTTGGCTGATGGTTAAAAGTGACTTAAAAGGACCCAAATGCTCACTTCGAGGGCTTAAAGCGTGTTTATTCACTGCGGGAAGAGATATAAACAACATTTAGAGTAAATTATTGTTCATGCGAGAACGTTCAATTTTTCATTCAAAACGATCGATGACCCGCGACCTGATGAAATTGCTCTGAGATGACCAAAATGTTACGTTTTGAAAATGTTCATCTTTCAACTAATTTTGACTCTCAGATGTGGATCATCACTTTTGGAGATAAAATGAGCATCGTTATCGTCATTTTCATGCTTCTAGGGAGCCAAAACTCAAGATTTGGCTCATGGTTAAAAGTGACTTAAAAGGCCCAAAATGCTCACTTCGAGGGCTTAAAACGTGTTTATTCACTGCCGGAAGAGATATAAACAATAGTTAGAGTGAATTAATGTTCATGCGAGAACGTTCAATTTTTCATGCAAAACTATCGATGACCCGTGACCTGATGAAATTGCTCTGAGATGACCAAAATGGTCCGTTTTGAAAATGTTCATCTTTCAACTAATTTTGACTCTCAGAGGTGGATCATCACTATTGGAGATAAAATGAGCATCGTTATCGTCATTTTCATGCTTCTAGGGAGCCAAAACTCAAGATTTGGCTTATGGTTAAAAGTGACTTAAAAGGACCCAAATGCTCACTTTGAGGGCTTAAAACGTGTTTATTTACTGCGGAAAGAGATATAAACAATATTTAGAGTGAATTAATGTTCATGCGAGAACGTTTAATTTTTCATGCAAAACGATCGATGACCCGCGACCTGATGAAATTGCTCTGAGATTACCAAAATGGTCCGTTTTGAAAAAGTTCATCTTTCAACTAATTTTGACTCTCAGAGGTGGATCATCACTTTTGGAGATAAAATGAGCATCGTTATCGCCATTTTCATGCTTCTAGGGAGCCAAAACTCAAGATTTGGCTCATGGTTAAAAGTGACTGAAAAGGCCCAAAATGCTCACTTCGAGGGCTTAAAACGTGTTTATTCACTGCGGGAAGAGATATAAACAATAGTTAGAGTGAATTAATGTTCATGCGAGAACGTTCAAGTTTTTCATGCAAAACGATCGATGACCCGCGACCTGATGAAATGACCCTGAGATGACCAAAATGTTCCGTTTTGAAATTTTTCATCTTTAAACTAATTTTGACTCTCAGAGGTGGATCATCACTTTTGGAGATAAAATGAGCATCGTTATAGTCATTTTCATGCTTCTAGGGAGCCTAAACTCAAGATTTGGCTTATGGTTAAAAGTGACTTAAAAGGACCCAAATGCTCACTTCGAGGGCTTAAAACGTGTTTATTCACTGCAGGAAGAGATATAAACAACATTTAGAGTAAATTATTGTTCATGCGAGAACGTTCAATTTTTCATGCAAAACGATCGATGACCCGCGACCTGATGAAATGACTCTGAGATGACCAAAATGTTCCGTTTTGAAAAAGTTCATCTTTCAACTAATTTTGAATCTCAGAGGTGGATCATCACTTTTGGAGATAAAATGAGCATCCTTATCGTCATTTTCATGCTTCTAGGGAGCCAAAACTCAAGATTTGGCTTATGGTTAAAAGTGACTTAAAAGAACCCAAATGCTCACTTCGAGGGCTTAAAACGTGTTTATTCACTGCGGGAAGAGATATAAACAATAGTTAGAGTGAATTAATGTTCATGCAAGAACGTTCAATTTTTCATGCAAAACGATCGATGACCCGCGACCTGATGAAATTGCTCTGAGATGACCAAAATGGTCCGTTTTGAAATTTTTCGTCTTTCAACTATATTTGACTCTCAGAGGTTGATCATCACTTTTGGAGATAAAATGAGCATCCTTATCGTCATTTTCATGCTTCTAGGGAGCCAAAACTCAAGATTTGGCTTATGGTTAAAAGTGACTTAAAAGGACCCAAATGCTCACTTTGAGGGCTTAAAACGTGTTTATTCACTGCGGAAAGAGATATAAACAATATTTAGAGTGAATTAATGTTCATGCGAGAACGTTCAATTTTTCATGCAAAACGATCGATGACCCGCGACCTGATGAAATGACTCTGAGATGACCAAAATGTTCCGTTTTGAAAAAGTTCATCTTTCAACTAATTTTGACTCTCAGAGGTGGATCATCACTTTTGGAGATAAAATGAGCATCGTTATCGTCATTTTCCTGCTTCTAGGGAGCCAAAACTCAAGATTTGGCTTATGGTTAAAAGTGACTTAAAAGGACCCAAATGCTCACTTCGAGGGCTTAAAACGTGTTTATTCACTGCGGGAAGAGATATAAACAACATTTAGAGTAAATTATTGTTCATGCGAGAACGTTTAATTTTTCATGCAAAACGATCGATGACCCGCGACCTGATGAAATTGCTCTGAGATGACCAAAATGTTACGTTTTGAAAATGTTCATCTTTCAACTAATTTTGACTCTCAGAGGTGGATCATCACTTTTGGAGACAAAATGAGCATCGTTATCGTCATTTTCATGCTTCTAGGGAGCCAAAACTCAAGATTTGGCTCATGGTTAAAAGTGACTTAAAAGGACCAAAATGCTCACTTCGAGGGCTTAAAACGTGTTTATTCACTGCCGGAAGAGATATAAACAATAGTTAGAGTGAATTAATGTTCATGCGAGAACGTTCAATTTTTCATGCAAAACAATCGATGACCCGCGACCTGATGAAATTGCTCTGAGATGACCAAAATGGTCAGTTTTGAAAATGTTCATCTTTCAACTAATTTTGACTCTCAGAGGTGGATCATCACTATTGGAGATAAAATGAGCATCGTTATCGTCATTTTCATGCTTCTAGGGAGCCAAAACTCAAGATTTGGCTTATGGTTAAAAGTGACTTAAAAGGACCCAAATGCTCACTTCGAGGGCTTAAAACGTGTTTATTCACTGCGGGAAGAGATATAAATAACATTTAGAGTAAATTATTGTTCATGCGAGAACGTTTAATTTTTCATGCAAAACGATCGATGACCCGCGACCTGATGAAATGACTCTGAGATGACCAAAATGTTCCGTTTTGAAAAAGTTCATCTTTCAACTAATTTTGACTCTCAGAGGTGGATCATCACTTTTGGAGATAAAATGAGCATCGTTATCGTCATTTTCATGCTTCTAGGGAGCCAAAACACAAGATTTGGCTTATGGTTAAAAGTGACTTAAAAGGACCCAAATGCTCACTTTGAGGGCTTAAAACGTGTTTATTCACTGCGGAAAGAGATATAAACAATATTTAGAGTGAATTAATGTTCATGCGAGAACGTTCAATTTTTCATGCAAAACGATCGATGACCCGCGACCTGATGAAATGACTCTGAGATGACCAAAATGTTCCGTTTTGAAAAAGTTCATCTTTCAACTAATTTTGACTCTCAGAGGTGGATCATCACTTTTGGAGATAAAATGAGCATTGTTATCGTCATTTTCATGCTTCTAGGGAGCCAAAACTCAAGATTTGGCTTATGGTTAAAAGTGACTTAAAAGGACCCAAATGCTCACTTCGAGGGCTTAAAACGTGTTTATTCACTGCGGGAAGAGATATAAACAACATTTAGAGTAAATTATTGTTCATGCGAGAACGTTTAATTTTTCATGCAAAACGATCGATGACCCGCGACCTGATGAAATTGCTCTGAGATGACCAAAATTGTCCGTTTTGAAAATTTTCATCTTTCAACTAATTTTGACTCTCAGAGGTTGATCATCACTTTTGGAGATAAAATTAGCATCATTATCGTCATTTTCATGCTTCTAGGGAGCCAAAACACAAGATTTGGCTTATGGTTAAAAGTGACTTAAAAGGACCCAAATGCTCACTTTGAGGGCTTAAAGCGTGTTTATTCACTGCGGAAAGAGATCTAAACAATATTTAGAGTGAATTAATGTTCATGCGAGAACGTTCAATTTTTCATGCAAAACGATCGATGACCCGCGACCTGATGAAATGACTCTGAGATGACCAAAATGTTCCGTTTTGAAAAAGTTCATCTTTCAACTAATTTTGACTCTCAGAGGTGGATCATCACTTTTGGAGATAAAATGAGCATCGTTATCGTCATTTTCATGCTTCTAGGGAGCCAAAACTCAAGATTTGGCTTATGGTTAAAAGTGACTTAAAAGGACCCAAATGCTCACTTCGAGGGCTTAAAACGTGTTTATTCACTGCGGGAAGAGATATAAACAATAGTTAGAGTGAATTAATGTTCATGCGAGAACGTTCCATTTTTCATGCAAAACGATCGATGACCCGCGACCTGATGAAATGACCTGAGATTACCAAAATGTTCAGTTTTGAAAATTTTCATCTTTCAACTAATTTTGACTCTCAGAGGTGGATCATCACTTTTGGAGATAAAATGAGCATCGTTATCGTCATTTTCATGCTTCTAGGGAGCCAAAACTCAAGATTTGGCTTATGGTTAAAAGTGACTTAAAAGGACCCAAATGCTCACTTCGAGGGCTTAAAGCGTGTTTATTCACTGCGGGAAGAGATATAAACAACATTTAGAGTAAATTATTGTTCATGCGAGAACGTTCAATTTTTCATTCAAAACGATCGATGACCCCGCGACCTGATGAAATTGCTCTGAGATGACCAAAATGTTACGTTTTGAAAATGTTCATCTTTCAACTAATTTTGACTCTCAGAGGTGGATCATCACTTTTGGAGATAAAATGAGCATCGTTATCGTCATTTTCATGCTTCTAGGGAGCCAAAACTCAAGATTTGGCTCATGGTTAAAAGTGACTTAAAAGGCCCAAAATGCTCACTTCGAGGGCTTAAAACGTGTTTATTCACTGCCGGAAGAGATATAAACAATAGTTAGAGTGAATTAATGTTCATGCGAGAACGTTCAATTTTTCATGCAAAACAATCGATGACCCGCGACCTGATGAAATTGCTCTGAGATGACCAAAATGGTCCGTTTTGAAAATGTTCATCTTTCAACTAATTTTGACTCTCAGAGGTGGATCATCACTATTGGAGATAAAATGAGCATCGTTATCGTCATTTTCATGCTTTAGGGAGCCAAAACTCAAGATTTGGCTTATGGTTAAAAGTGACTTAAAAGGACCCAAATGCTCACTTTGAGGGCTTAAAACGTGTTTATTCACTGCGGAAAGAGATATAAACAATATTTAGAGTGAATTAATGTTCATGCGAGAACGTTCAATTTTTCATGCAAAACGATCGATGACCCGCGACCTGATGAAATTGCTCTGAGATGACCAAAATGGTCTGTTTTGAAAAAGTTCATCTTTCAACTAATTTTGACTCTCAGAGGTGGATCATCACTTTTGGAGATAAAATGAGCATCGTTATCGTCATTTTCATGCTTCTAGGGATCCAAAACTCAAGATTTGGCTTATGGTTAAAAGTGACTTAAAAGGACCCAAATGCTCACTTTGAGGGCTTAAAACGTGTTTATTCACTGCGGAAAGAGATATAAACAATATTTAGAGTGAATTAATGTTCATGCGAGAACGTTCAATTTTTCATGCAAAACGATCGATGACCCGCGACCTGATGAAATGACTCTGAGATGACCAAAATGTTCCGTTTTGAAAAAGTTCATCTTTCAACTAATTTTGACTCTCAGAGGTGGATCATCACTTTTGGAGATAAAATGAGCATCGTTATCGTCATTTTCATGCTTCTAGGGAGCCAAAACTCAAGATTTGGCTTATGGTTAAAAGTGACTTAAAAGGACCCAAATGCTCACTTCGAGGGCTTAAAACGTGTTTATTCACTGCGGGAAGAGATATAAACAACATTTAGAGTAAATTATTGTTCATGCGAGAACGTTCAATTTTTCATGCAAAACGATCGATGACCCGCGACCTGATGAAATTGCTCTGAGATGACCAAAATGGTCTGTTTTGAAAAAGTTCATCTTTCAACTAATTTTGACTCTCAGAGGTGGATCATCACTTTTGGAGATAAAATGAGCATCGTTATCGTCATTTTCATGCTTCTAGGGATCCAAAACTCAAGATTTGGCTTATGGTTAAAAGTGACTTAAAAGGACCCAAATGCTCACTTTGAGGGCTTAAAACGTGTTTATTCACTGCGGAAAGAGATATAAACAATATTTAGAGTGAATTAATGTTCATGCGAGAACGTTCAATTTTTCATGCAAAACGATCGATTTCCCGCGACCTGATGAAATGACTCTGAGATGACCAAAATGTTCCGTTTTGAAAAAGTTCATCTTTCAACTAATTTTGACTCTCAGAGGTGGATCATCACTTTTGGAGATAAAATGAGCATCGTTATCGTCATTTTCATGCTTCTAGGGAGCCAAAACTCAAGATTTGGCTTATGGTTAAAAGTGACTTAAAAGGACCCAAATGCTCACTTCGAGGGCTTAAAACGTGTTTATTCACTGCGGGAAGAGATATAAACAACATTTAGAGTAAATTATTGTTCATGCGAGAACGTTCAATTTTTCATGCAAAACGATCGATGACCCGCGACCTGATGAAATTACTCTGAGATGACCAAAATGTTCCGTTTTGAAAATTGTGATCTTTCAACTAATTTTGACTCTCAGAGGTGGATCATCACTTTTGGAGATAAAATGAGCATCGTTATCGTCATTTTCATGCTTCTAGGGAGCCAAAACTCAAGATTTGGCTCATGGTTAAAAGTGACTTAAAAGGACCCAAATGCTCACTTTGATGGCTTAAAACGTGTTTATTCACTGCGGAAAGAGATATATACAATATTTAGAGTGAATTAATGTTCATGCGAGAACGTTCAATTTTTCATGCAAAACGATCGATGACCCGCGACCTGATGAAATTGCTCTGAGATGACCAAAATGGTCTGTTTTGAAAAAGTTCATCTTTCAACTAATTTTGACTCTCAGAGGTGGATCATCACTTTTGGAGATAAAATGAGCATCGTTATCGCCATTTTCATGCTTCTAGGGAGCCAAAACTCAAGATTTGGCTCATGGTTAAAAGTGACTGAAAAGGCCCAAAATGCTCACTTCGAGGGCTTAAAACGTGTTTATTCACTGGGGGAAGAGATATAAACAATAGTTAGAGTGAATTAATGTTCATGCGAGAACGTTCAATTTTTCATGCAAAACGATCGATGACCCGCGACCTGATGAAATGACTCTGAGATGACCAAAATGTTCCGTTTTGAAAATTTTCATCTTTCAACTAATTTTGACTCTCAGAGGTGGATCATCACTTTTGGAGATAAAATGAGCATCGTTATATTCATTTTCATGCTTCTAGGGAGCCAAAACTCAAGATTTGGCTTATGGTTAAAAGTGACTTAAAAGGACCCAAATGCTCACTTTGAGGGCTTAAAACGTGTTTATTCACTGCAGGAAGAGATATAAACAACATTTAGAGTAAATTATTGTTCATGCGAGAACGTTCAATTTTTCATGCAAAACGATCGATGACCCGCGACCTGATGAAATTGCTCTGAGATGACCAAAATGGTCCGTTTTGAAAATTTTCATCTTTCAACTAATTTTGACTCTCAGAGGTGGATCATCACTTTTGGAGATAAAATGAGCATCGATATCGTCATTTTCATGCTTCTAGGGAGCCAAAACTCAAGATTTGTCTTATGGTTAAAAGTGACTTAAAAAGACCCAAATGCTCACTTCGAGGGCTTAAAACGTGTTTATTCACTGCAGGAAGAGATATAAACAACATTTAGAGTAAATTATTGTTCATGCGAGAACGTTCAATTTTTCATGCAAAACGATCGATGACCCGCGACCTGATGAAATTGCTCTGAGATGACCAAAATGGTCCGTTTTGAAATTTTTCATCTTTCAACTAATTTTGACTCTCAGAGGTTGATCATCACTTTTGGAGATAAAATGAGCATCGTTATCGTCATTTTCATGCTTCTAGGGAGCCAAAACTCAAGATTTGGCTTATGGTTAAAAGTGACTATAAAGGACCCAAATGCTCACTTCGAGGGCTTAAAACGTGTTTATTCACTGCGGGAAGAGATATAAACAATAGTTAGAGTGAATTAATGTTCATGCGAGAACGTTCAATTTTTCATGCAAAACGATCTATGACCCGCGACCTGATGAAATGACTCTGAGATTACCAAAATGTTCCGTTTTGAAAATTTTCATCTTTCAACTAATTTTGACTCTCAGAGGTGGATCATCACTTTTGGAGATAAAATGAGCATCGTTATCGTCATTTTCATGCTTCTAGGGAGCCAAAACTCAAGATTTGGCTTATGGTTAAAAGTGACTTAAAAGGACCCAAATGCTCACTTGGAGGGCTTAAAACGTGTTTATTCACTGCGGGAAGACATATAAACAACATTTAGAGTAAATTATTGTTCATGCGAGAACGTTCAATTTTTCATGCAAAACGATCGATGACCCGCGACCTGATGAAATTGCTCTGAGATGACCAAAATGTTACGTTTTGAAAATGTTCATCTTTCAACTAATTTTGACTCTCAGATGTGGATCATCACTTTTGGAGATAAAATGAGCATCGTTATCGTCATTTTCATGCTTCTAGGGAGCCAAAACTCAAGATTTGGCTCATGGTTAAAAGGGACTTAAAAGGCCCAAAATGCTCACTTCGAGGGCTTAAAACGTGTTTATTCACTGCCGGAAGAGATATAAACAATAGTTAGAGTGAATTAATGTTCATGCGAGAACGTTCAATTTTTCATGCAAAACTATCGATGACCCGTGACCTGATGAAATTGCTCTGAGATGACCAAAATGGTCCGTTTTGAAAATGTTCATCTTTCAACTAATTTTGACTCTCAGAGGTGGATCATCACTATTGGAGATAAAATGAGCATCGTTATCGTCATTTTCATGCTTCTAGGGAGCCAAAACTCGAGATTTGGCTTATGGTTAAAAGTGACTTAAAAGGACCCAAATGCTCACTTTGAGGGCTTAAAACGTGTTTATTTACTGCGGAAAGAGATATAAACAATATTTAGAGTGAATTAATGTTCATGCGAGAACGTTCAATTTTTCATGCAAAACGATCGATGACCCGCGACCTGATGAAATTGCTCTGAGATTACCAAAATGGTCCGTTTTGAAAAAGTTCATCTTTCAACTAATTTTGACTCTCAGAGGTGGATCATCACTTTTGGAGATAAAATGAGCATCGTTATCGCCATTTTCATGCTTCTAGGGAGCCAAAACTCAAGATTTGGCTCATGGTTAAAAGTGACTGAAAAGGCCCAAAATGCTCACTTCGAGGGCTTAAAACGTGTTTATTCACTGCGGGAAGAGATATAAACAATAGTTAGAGTGAATTAATGTTCATGCGAGAACGTTCAATTTTTCATGCAAAACGATCGATGACCCGCGACCTGATGAAATGACTCTGAGATGACCAAAATGTTCCGTTTTGAAAATTTTCATCTTTAAACTAATTTTGACTCTCAGAGGTGGATCATCACTTTTGGAGATAAAATGAGCATCGTTATAGTCATTTTCATGCTTCTAGGGAGCCTAAACTCAAGATTTGGCTTATGGTTAAAAGTGACTTAAAAGGACCCAAATGCTCACTTCGAGGGCTTAAAACGTGTTTATTCACTGCAGGAAGAGATATAAACAACATTTAGAGTAAATTATTGTTCATGCGAGAACGTTCAATTTTTCATGCAAAACGATCGATGACCCGCGACCTGATGAAATGACTCTGAGATGACCAAAATGTTCCGTTTTGAAAATTTTCATCTTTCAACTAATTTTGACTCTCAGAGGTGGATCATCACTTTTGGAGATAAAATGAGCATCGTTATATTCATTTTCATGCTTCTAGGGAGCCAAAACTCAAGATTTGGCTTATGGTTAAAAGTGACTTAAAAGGACCCAAATGCTCACTTTGAGGGCTTAAAACGTGTTTATTCACTGCAGGAAGAGATATAAACAACATTTAGAGTAAATTATTGTTCATGCGAGAACGTTCAATTTTTCATGCAAAACGATCGATGACCCGCGACCTGATGAAATTGCTCTGAGATGACCAAAATGGTCCGTTTTGAAAATTTTCATCTTTCAACTAATTTTGACTCTCAGAGGTGGATCATCACTTTTGGAGATAAAATGAGCATCGTTATAGTCATTTTCATGCTTCTAGGGAGCCAAAACTCAAGATTTGTCTTATGGTTAAAAGTGACTTAAAAAGACCCAAATGCTCACTTCGAGGGCTTAAAACGTGTTTATTCACTGCAGGAAGAGATATAAACAACATTTAGAGTAAATTATTGTTCATGCGAGAACGTTCAATTTTTCATGCAAAACGATCGATGACCCGCGACCTGATGAAATTGCTCTGAGATGACCAAAATGGTCCGTTTTGAAATTTTTCATCTTTCAACTAATTTTGACTCTCAGAGGTTGATCATCACTTTTGGAGATAAAATGAGCATCGTTATCGTCATTTTCATGCTTCTAGGGAGCCAAAACTCAAGATTTGGCTTATGGTTAAAAGTGACTATAAAGGACCCAAATGCTCACTTCGAGGGCTTAAAACGTGTTTATTCACTGCGGGAAGAGATATAAACAATAGTTAGAGTGAATTAATGTTCATGCGAGAACGTTCAATTTTTCATGCAAAACGATCTATGACCCGCGACCTGATGAAATGACTCTGAGATTACCAAAATGTTCCGTTTTGAAAATTTTCATCTTTCAACTAATTTTGACTCTCAGAGGTGGATCATCACTTTTGGAGATAAAATGAGCATCGTTATCGTCATTTTCATGCTTCTAGGGAGCCAAAACTCAAGATTTGGCTTATGGTTAAAAGTGACTTAAAAGGACCCAAATGCTCACTTGGAGGGCTTAAAACGTGTTTATTCACTGCGGGAAGAGATATAAACAACATTTAGAGTAAATTATTGTTCATGCGAGAACGTTCAATTTTTCATGCAAAACGATCGATGACCCGCGACCTGATGAAATTACTCTGAGATGACCAAAATGGTCCGTTTTGAAAATTTTCATCTTTCAACTAATTTTGACTCTCAGAGGTTGATCATCACTTTTGGAGATAAAATGAGCATCGTTATCGTCATTTTCATGCTTCTAGGGAGCCAAAACTCAAGATTTGGCTTATGGTTAAAAGTGACTTAAAAGGACCCAAATGCTCACTTTGAGGGATTAAAACGTGTTTATTCACTGCGGGAAGAGATATAAACAACATTTAGAGTAAATTATTGTTCATGCGAGAACGTTCAATTTTTCATGCAAAACGATCGATGACCCGCGACCTGATGAAATTACTCTGAGATGACCAAAATGGTCCGTTTTGAAAATTTTCATCTTTCAACTAATTTTGACTCTCAGAGGTTGATCATCACTTTTGGAGATAAAATGAGCATCGTTATCGTCATTTTCATGCTTCTAGGGAGCCAAAACTCAAGATTTGGCTTATGGTTAAAAGTGACTTAAAAGGACCCAAATGCTCACTTTGAGGGCTTAAAACGTGTTTATTCACTGCGGAAAGAGATATAAACAATATTTAGAGTGAATTAATGTTCATGCGAGAACGTTCAATTTTTCATGCAAAACGATCGATGACCCGCGACCTGATGAAATGACTCTGAGATGACCAAAATGTTCCGTTTTGAAAATTTTCATCTTTCAACTAATTTTGACTCTCAGAGGTGGATCATCACTTTTGGAGATAAAATGAGCATTGTTATCGTCATTTTCATGCTTCTAGGGAGCCAAAACTCAAGATTTGGCTGATGGTTAAAAGTGACTTAAAAGGACCCAAATGCTCACTTCGAGGGCTTAAAGCGTGTTTATTCACTGCGGGAAGAGATATAAACAACATTTAGAGTAAATTATTGTTCATGCGAGAACGTTCAATTTTTCATTCAAAACGATCGATGACCCGCGACCTGATGAAATTGCTCTGAGATGACCAAAATGTTACGTTTTGAAAATGTTCATCTTTCAACTAATTTTGACTCTCAGATGTGGATCATCACTTTTGGAGATAAAATGAGCATCGTTATCGTCATTTTCATGCTTCTAGGGAGCCAAAACTCAAGATTTGGCTCATGGTTAAAAGTGACTTAAGGCCCAAAATGCTCACTTCGAGGGCTTAAAACGTGTTTATTCACTGCCGGAAGAGATATAAACAATAGTTAGAGTGAATTAATGTTCATGCGAGAACGTTCAATTTTTCATGCAAAACTATCGATGACCCGTGACCTGATGAAATTGCTCTGAGATGACCAAAATGGTCCGTTTTAAAAATGTTCATCTTTCAACTAATTTTGACTCTCAGAGGTGGATCATCACTATTGGAGATAAAATGAGCATCGTTATCGTCATTTTCATGCTTCTAGGGAGCCAAAACTCAAGATTTGGCTTATGGTTAAAAGTGACTTAAAAGGACCCAAATGCTCACTTTGAGGGCTTAAAACGTGTTTATTTACTGCGGAAAGAGATATAAACAATATTTAGAGTGAATTAATGTTCATGCGAGAACGTTCAATTTTTCATGCAAAACGATCGATGACCCGCGACCTGATGAAATTACTCTGAGATGACCAAAATGGTCCGTTTTGAAAATTTTCATCTTTCAACTAATTTTGACTCTCAGAGGTTGATCATCACTTTTGGAGATAAAATGAGCATCGTTATCGTCATTTTCATGCTTCTAGGGAGCCAAAACTCAAGATTTGGCTTATGGTTAAAAGTGACTTAAAAGGACCCAAATGCTCACTTTGAGGGATTAAAACGTGTTTATTCACTGCGGGAAGAGATATAAACAACATTTAGAGTAAATTATTGTTCATGCGAGAACGTTCAATTTTTCATGCAAAACGATCGATGACCCGCGACCTGATGAAATTACTCTGAGATGACCAAAATGGTCCGTTTTGAAAATTTTCATCTTTCAACTAATTTTGACTCTCAGAGGTTGATCATCACTTTTGGAGATAAAATGAGCATCGTTATCGTCATTTTCATGCTTCTAGGGAGCCAAAACTCAAGATTTGGCTTATGGTTAAAAGTGACTTAAAAGGACCCAAATGCTCACTTTGAGGGCTTAAAACGTGTTTATTCACTGCGGAAAGAGATATAATTAATATTTAGAGTGAATTAATGTTCATGCGAGAACGTTCAATTTTTCATGCAAAACGATCGATGACCCGCGACCTGATGAAATGACTCTGAGATGACCAAAATGTTCCGTTTTGAAAATTTTCATCTTTCAACTAATTTTGACTCTCAGAGGTGGATCATCACTTTTGGAGATAAAATGAGCATTGTTATCGTCATTTTCATGCTTCTAGGGAGCCAAAACTCAAGATTTGGCTGATGGTTAAAAGTGACTTAAAAGGACCCAAATGCTCACTTCGAGGGCTTAAAGCGTGTTTATTCACTGCTGGAAGAGATATAAACAACATTTAGAGTAAATTATTGTTCATGCGAGAACGTTCAATTTTTCATTCAAAACGATCGATGACCCGCGACCTGATGAAATTGCTCTGAGATGACCAAAATGTTACGTTTTGAAAATGTTCATCTTTCAACTAATTTTGACTCTCAGATGTGGATCATCACTTTTGGAGATAAAATGAGCATCGTTATCGTCATTTTCATGCTTCTAGGGAGCCAAAACTCAAGATTTGGCTCATGGTTAAAAGTGACTTAAAAGGCCCAAAATGCTCACTTCGAGGGCTTAAAACGTGTTTATTCACTGCCGGAAGAGATATAAACAATAGTTAGAGTGAATTAATGTTCATGCGAGAACGTTCAATTTTTCATGCAAAACTATCGATGACCCGTGACCTGATGAAATTGCTCTGAGATGACCAAAATGGTCCGTTTTGAAAATGTTCATCTTTCAACTAATTTTGACTCTCAGAGGTGGATCATCACTATTGGAGATAAAATGAGCATCGTTATCGTCATTTTCATGCTTCTAGGGAGCCAAAACTCAAGATTTGGCTTATGGTTAAAAGTGACTTAAAAGGACCCAAATGCTCACTTTGAGGGCTTAAAACGTGTTTATTTACTGCGGAAAGAGATATAAACAATATTTAGAGTGAATTAATGTTCATGCGAGAACGTTCAATTTTTCATGCAAAACGATCGATGACCCGCGACCTGATGAAATTGCTCTGAGATTACCAAAATGGTCCGTTTTGAAAAAGTTCATCTTTCAACTAATTTTGACTCTCAGAGGTGGATCATCACTTTTGGAGATAAAATGAGCATCGTTATCGCCATTTTCATGCTTCTAGGGAGCCAAAACTCAAGATTTGGCTCATGGTTAAAAGTGACTGAAAAGGCCCAAAATGCTCACTTCGAGGGCTTAAAACGTGTTTATTCACTGCGGGAAGAGATATAAACAATAGTTAGAGTGAATTAATGTTCATGCGAGAACGTTCAATTTTTCATGCAAAACGATCGATGACCCGCGACCTGATGAAATGACTCTGAGATGACCAAAATGTTCCGTTTTGAAAATTTTCATCTTTAAACTAATTTTGACTCTCCGAGGTGGATCATCACTTTTGGAGATAAAATGAGCATCGTTATAGTCATTTTCATGCTTCTAGGGAGCCTAAACTCAAGATTTGGCTTATGGTTAAAAGTGACTTAAAAGGACCCAAATGCTCACTTCGAGGGCTTAAAACGTGTTTATTCACTGCAGGAAGAGATATAAACAACATTTAGAGTAAATTATTGTTCATGCGAGAACGTTCAATTTTTCATGCAAAACGATCGATGACCCGCGACCTGATGAAATGACTCTGAGATGACCAAAATGTTCCGTTTTGAAAATTTTCATCTTTCAACTAATTTTGAATCTCAGAGGTGGATCATCACTTTTGGAGATAAAATGAGCATCGTTATCGTCATTTTCATGCTTCTAGGGAGCCAAAACTCAAGATTTGGCTCATGGTTAAAAGTGACTTAAAAGGACCAAAATGCTCACTTCGAGGGCTTAAAACGTGTTTATTCACTGCCGGAAGAGATATAAACAATAGTTAGAGTGAATTAATGTTCATGCGAGAACGTTCAATTTTTCATGCAAAACGATCGATGACCCGCGACCTGATGAAATTGCTCTGAGATGACCAAAATGGTCCGTTTTGAAATTTTTCGTCTTTCAACTATATTTGACTCTCAGAGGTTGATCATCACTTTTGGAGATAAAATGAGCATCCTTATCGTCATTTTCATGCTTCTAGGGAGCCAAAACTCAAGATTTGGCTTATGGTTAAAAGTGACTTAAAAGGACCCAAATGCTCACTTTGAGGGCTTAAAACGTGTTTATTCACTGCGGAAAGAGATATAAACAATATTTAGAGTGAATTAATGTTCATGCGAGAACGTTCAATTTTTCATGCAAAACGATCGATGACCCGCGACCTGATGAAATGACTCTGAGATGACCAAAATGTTCCGTTTTGAAAAAGTTCATCTTTCAACTAATTTTGACTCTCAGAGGTGGATCATCACTTTTGGAGATAAAATGAGCATCGTTATCGTCATTTTCCTGCTTCTAGGGAGCCAAAACTCAAGATTTGGCTTATGGTTAAAAGTGACTTAAAAGGACCCAAATGCTCACTTCGAGGGCTTAAAACGTGTTTATTCACTGCGGGAAGAGATATAAACAACATTTAGAGTAAATTATTGTTCATGCGAGAACGTTTAATTTTTCATGCAAAACGATCGATGACCCGCGACCTGATGAAATTGCTCTGAGATGACCAAAATGGTCCGTTTTGAAAATTTTCATCTTTCAACTAATTTTGACTCTCAGAGGTTGATCATCACTTTTGGAGATAAAATGAGCATCGTTATCGTCATTTTCATGCTTCTAGGGAGCCAAAACTCAAGATTTGGCTTATGGTTAAAAGTGACTTAAAAGGACCCAAATGCTCACTTCGAGGGCTTAAAGCGTGTTTATTCACTGCGGGAAGAGATATAAACAACATTTAGAGTAAATTATTGTTCATGCGAGAACGTTCAATTTTTCATTCAAAACGATCGATGACCCGCGACCTGATGAAATTGCTCTGAGATGACCAAAATGTTACGTTTTGAAAATGTTCATCTTTCAACTAATTTTGACTCTCAGAGGTGGATCATCACTTTTGGAGACAAAATGAGCATCGTTATCGTCATTTTCATGCTTCTAGGGAGCCAAAACTCAAGATTTGGCTCATGGTTAAAAGTGACTTAAAAGGACCAAAATGCTCACTTCGAGGGCTTAAAACGTGTTTATTCACTGCCGGAAGAGATATAAACAATAGTTAGAGTGAATTAATGTTCATGCGAGAACGTTCAATTTTTCATGCAAAACAATCGATGACCCGCGACCTGATGAAATTGCTCTGAGATGACCAAAATGGTCAGTTTTGAAAATGTTCATCTTTCAACTAATTTTGACTCTCAGAGGTGGATCATCACTATTGGAGATAAAATGAGCATCGTTATCGTCATTTTCATGCTTCTAGGGAGCCAAAACTCAAGATTTGGCTTATGGTTAAAAGTGACTTAAAAGGACCCAAATGCTCACTTCGAGGGCTTAAAACGTGTTTATTCACTGCGGGAAGAGATATAAATAACATTTAGAGTAAATTATTGTTCATGCGAGAACGTTTAATTTTTCATGCAAAACGATCGATGACCCGCGACCTGATGAAATGACTCTGAGATGACCAAAATGTTCCGTTTTGAAAAAGTTCATCTTTCAACTAATTTTGACTCTCAGAGGTGGATCATCACTTTTGGAGATAAAATGAGCATCATTATCGTCATTTTCATGCTTCTAGGGAGCCAAAACTCAAGATTTGGCTTATGGTTAAAAGTGACTTAAAAGGACCCAAATGCTCACTTTGAGGGCTTAAAACGTGTTTATTCACTGCGGGAAGAGATATAAACAATAGTTAGAGTGAATTAATGTTCATGCGAGAACGTTCAATTTTTCATGCAAAACGATCGATGACCCGCGACCTGATGAAATGACTCTGAGATTACCAAAATGTTCCGTTTTGAAAATTATCATCTTTCAACTAATTTTGACTCTCAGAGGTGGATCATCACTTTTGGAGATAAAATGAGCATCGTTATCGTCATTTTCATGCTTCTAGGGAGCCAAAACTCAAGATTTGGCTTATGGTTAAAAGTGACTTAAAAGGACCCAAATGCTCACTTCGAGGGCTTAAAGCGTGTTTATTCACTGCGGGAAGAGATATAAACAACATTTAGAGTAAATTATTGTTCATGCGAGAACGTTTAATTTTTCATGCAAAACGATCGATGACCCGCGACCTGATGAAATTGCTCTGAGATGACCTAAATTGTCCGTTTTGAAAATTTTCATCTTTCAACTAATTTTGACTCTCAGAGGTTGATCATCACTTTTGGAGATAAAATGAGCATCGTTATCGTCATTTTTATGCTTCTAGGGAGCCAAAACTCAAGATTTGGCTTATGGTTAAAAGTGACTTAAAAGGATCCAAATGCTCACTTTGAGGGCTTAAAACGTGTTTATTCACTGCGGAAAGAGATATAAACAATATTTAGAGTGAATTAATGTTCATGCGAGAACGTTCAATTTTTCATGCAAAACGATCGATGACCCGCGACCTGATGAAATTGCTCTGAGATGACCAAAATGGTCCGTTTTGAAAAAGTTAATCTTTCAACTAATTTTGACTCTCAGAGGTGGATCATCACTTTTGGAGATAAAATGAGCATCGTTATAGTCATTTTCATGCTTCTAGGGAGCAAAAACTCAAGATTTGGCTTATGGTTAAAAGTGACTTAAAAGGACCCAAATGCTCACTTCGAGGGCTTAAAACGTGTTTATTTACTGCGGGAAGAGATATAAACAACATTTAGAGTAAATTATTGTTCATGCGAGGACGTTTAATTTTTCATGCAAAACGATCGATGACCCGCGACCTGATGAAATTGCTCTGAGATGACCAAAACTGTCCGTTTTGAAAAATTTCATCTTTCAACTAATTTTGACTCTCAGAGGTTGATCATCACTTTTGGAGATAAAATGATCATCATTATCGTCATTTTCATGCTTCTAGGGAGCCAAAACACAAGATTTGGCTTATGGTTAAAAGTGACTTAAAAGGACCCAAATGCTCACTTTGAGGGCTTAAAACGTGTTTATTCACTGCGGAAAGAGATATAAACAATATTTAGAGTGAATTAATGTTCATGCGAGAACGTTCAATTTTTCATGCAAAACGATCGATGACCCGCGACCTGATGAAATGACTCTGAGATGACCAAAATGTTCCGTTTTGAAAAAGTTCATCTTTCAACTAATTTTGACTCTCAGAGGTGGATCATCACTTTTGGAGATAAAATGAGCATTGTTATCGTCATTTTCATGCTTCTAGGGAGCCAAAACTCAAGATTTGGCTTATGGTTAAAAGTGACTTAAAAGGACCCAAATGCTCACTTCGAGGGCTTAAAACGTGTTTATTCACTGTGGGAAGAGATATAAACAACATTTAGAGTAAATTATTGTTCATGCGAGAACGTTTAATTTTTCATGCAAAACGATCGATGACCCGCGACCTGATGAAATTGCTCTGAGATGACCAAAATTGTCCGTTTTGAAAATTTTCATCTTTCAACTAATTTTGACTCTCAGAGGTTGATCATCACTTTTGGAGATAAAATTAGCATCATTATCGTCATTTTCATGCTTCTAGGGAGCCAAAACACAAGATTTGGCTTATGGTTAAAAGTGACTTAAAAGGACCCAAATGCTCACTTTGAGGGCTTAAAGCGTGTTTATTCACTGCGGAAAGAGATATAAACAATATTTAGAGTGAATTAATGTTCATGCGAGAACGTTCAATTTTTCATGCAAAACGATCGATGACCCGCGACCTGATGAAATGACTCAGAGATGACCAAAATGTTCCGTTTTGAAAAAGTTCATCTTTCAACTAATTTTGACTCTCAGAGGTGGATCATCACTTTTGGAGATAAAATGAGCATCGTTATCGTCATTTTCATGCTTCTAGGGAGCCAAAACTCAAGATTTGGCTTATGGTTAAAAGTGACTTAAAAGGACCCAAATGCTCACTTCGAGGGCTTAAAACGTGTTTATTCACTGCGGGAAGAGATATAAACAATAGTTAGAGTGAATTAATGTTCATGCGAGAACGTTCCATTTTTCATGCAAAACGATCGATGACCCGCGACCTGATGAAATGACCTGAGATTACCAAAATGTTCCGTTTTGAAAATTTTCATCTTTCAACTAATTTTGACTCTCAGAGGTGGATCATCACTTTTGGAGATAAAATGAGCATCGTTATCGTCATTTTCATGCTTCTAGGGAGCCAAAACTCAAGATTTGGCTTATGGTTAAAAGTGACTTAAAAGGACCCAAATGCTCACTTCGAGGGCTTAAAGCGTGTTTATTCACTGCGGGAAGAGATATAAACAACATTTAGAGTAAATTATTGTTCATGCGAGAACGTTCAATTTTTCATTCAAAACGATCGATGACCCCGCGACCTGATGAAATTGCTCTGAGATGACCAAAATGTTACGTTTTGAAAATGTTCATCTTTCAACTAATTTTGACTCTCAGAGGTGGATCATCACTTTTGGAGATAAAATGAGCATCGTTATCGTCATTTTCATGCTTCTAGGGAGCCAAAACTCAAGATTTGGCTCATGGTTAAAAGTGACTTAAAAGGCCCAAAATGCTCACTTCGAGGGCTTAAAACGTGTTTATTCACTGCCGGAAGAGATATAAACAATAGTTAGAGTGAATTAATGTTCATGCGAGAACGTTCAATTTTTCATGCAAAACAATCGATGACCCGCGACCTGATGAAATTGCTCTGAGATGACCAAAATGGTCCGTTTTGAAAATGTTCATCTTTCAACTAATTTTGACTCTCAGAGGTGGATCATCACTATTGGAGATAAAATGAGCATCGTTATCGTCATTTTCATGCTTTAGGGAGCCAAAACTCAAGATTTGGCTTATGGTTAAAAGTGACTTAAAAGGACCCAAATGCTCACTTTGAGGGCTTAAAACGTGTTTATTCACTGCGGAAAGAGATATAAACAATATTTAGAGTGAATTAATGTTCATGCGAGAACGTTCAATTTTTCATGCAAAACGATCGATGACCCGCGACCTGATGAAATTGCTCTGAGATGACCAAAATGGTCTGTTTTGAAAAAGTTCATCTTTCAACTAATTTTGACTCTCAGAGGTGGATCATCACTTTTGGAGATAAAATGAGCATCGTTATCGTCATTTTCATGCTTCTAGGGATCCAAAACTCAAGATTTGGCTTATGGTTAAAAGTGACTTAAAAGAACCCAAATGCTCACTTTGAGGGCTTAAAACGTGTTTATTCACTGCGGAAAGAGATATAAACAATATTTAGAGTGAATTAATGTTCATGCGAGAACGTTCAATTTTTCATGCAAAACGATCGATGACCCGCGACCTGATGAAATGACTCTGAGATGACCAAAATGTTCCGTTTTGAAAAAGTTCATCTTTCAACTAATTTTGACTCTCAGAGGTGGATCATCACTTTTGGAGATAAAATGAGCATCGTTATCGTCATTTTCATGCTTCTAGGGAGCCAAAACTCAAGATTTGGCTTATGGTTAAAAGTGACTTAAAAGGACCCAAATGCTCACTTCGAGGGCTTAAAACGTGTTTATTCACTGCGGGAAGAGATATAAACAACATTTAGAGTAAATTATTGTTCATGCGAGAACGTTCAATTTTTCATGCAAAACGATCGATGACCCGCGACCTGATGAAATTACTCTGAGATGACCAAAATGTTCCGTTTTGAAAATTGTGATCTTTCAACTAATTTTGACTCTCAGAGGTGGATCATCACTTTTGGAGATAAAATGAGCATCGTTATCGTCATTTTCATGCTTCTAGGGAGCCAAAACTCAAGATTTGGCTCATGGTTAAAAGTGACTTAAAAGGACCAAAATGCTCACTTCGAGGGCTTAAAACGTGTTTATTCACTGCCGGAAGAGATATAAACAATAGTTAGAGTGAATTAATGTTCATGCGAGAACGTTCAATTTTTCATGCAAAACAATCGATGACCCGCGACCTGATGAAATTGCTCTGAGATGACCAAAATGGTCCGTTTTGAAAATGTTCATCTTTCAACTAATTTTGACTCTCAGAGGTGGATCATCACTATTGGAGATAAAATGAGCATCGTTATCGTCATTTTCATGCTTCTAGGGAGCCAAAACTCAAGATTTGGCTTATGGTTAAAAGTGACTTAAAAGGACCCAAATGCTCACTTTGAGGGCTTAAAACGTGTTTTTTCACTGCGGAAAGAGATATAAACAATATTTAGAGTGAATTAATGTTCATGCGAGAACGTTCAATTTTTCATGCAAAACGATCGATGACCCGCGACCTGATGAAATTGCTCTGAGATGACCAAAATGTTACGTTTTGAAAATGTTCATCTTTCAACTAATTTTGACTCTCAGAGGTGGATCATCACTTTTGGAGATAAAATGAGCATCGTTATCGTCATTTTGATGCTTCTAGGGAGCCAAAACTCAAGATTTGGCTCATGGTTAAAAGTGACTTAAAAGGCCCAAAATGCTCACTTCGAGGGCTTAAAACGTGTTTATTCACTGCCGGAAGAGATATAAACAATAGTTAGAGTGAATTAATGTTCATGCGAGAACGTTCAATTTTTCATGCAAAACAATCGATGACCCGCGACCTGATGAAATTGCTCTGAGATGACCAAAATGGTCCGTTTTGAAAATGTTCATCTTTCAACTAATTTTGACTCTCAGAGGTGGATCATCACTATTGGAGATAAAATGAGCATCGTTATCGTCATTTTCATGCTTTAGGGAGCCAAAACTCAAGATTTGGCTTATGGTTAAAAGTGACTTAAAAGGACCCAAATGCTCACTTTGAGGGCTTAAAACGTGTTTATTCACTGCGGAAAGAGATATAAACAATATTTAGAGTGAATTAATGTTCATGCGAGAACGTTCAATTTTTCATGCAAAACGATCGATGACCCGCGACCTGATGAAATTGCTCTGAGATGACCAAAATGGTCTGTTTTGAAAAAGTTCATCTTTCAACTAATTTTGACTCTCAGAGGTGGATCATCACTTTTGGAGATAAAATGAGCATCGTTATAGTCATTTTCATGCTTCTAGGGAGCCAAAACTCAAGATTTGGCTTATGGTTAAAAGTGACTTAAAAGGACCCAAATGCTCACTTCGAGGGCTTAAAACATGTTAATTCACTGCAGGAAGAGATATAAACAACATTTAGAGTAAATTATTGTTCATGCGAGAACGTTCAATTTTTCATGCAAAACGATCGATGACCCGCGACCTGATGAAATTGCTCTGAGATGACCAAAATGGTCCGTTTTGAAATTTTTCGTCTTTCAACTAATTTTGACTCTCAGAGGTTGATCATCACTTTTGGAGATAAAATGAGCATCGTTATCGTCATTTTCATGCTTCTAGTGATCCAAAACTCAAGATTTGGCTTATGGTTAAAAGTGACTTAAAAGGACCCAAATGCTCACTTTGAGGGCTTAAAACGTGTTTATTCACTGCGGAAAGAGATATAAACAATATTTAGAGTGAATTAATGTTCATGCGAGAACGTTCAATTTTTCATGCAAAACGATCGATGACCCGCGACCTGATGAAATGACTCTGAGATGACCAAAATGTTCCGTTTTGAAAAAGTTCATCTTTCAACTAATTTTGACTCTCAGAGGTGGATCATCACTTTTGGAGATAAAATGAGCATCGTTATCGTCATTTTCATGCTTCTAGGGAGCCAAAACTCAAGATTTGGCTTATGGTTAAAAGTGACTTAAAAGGACCCAAATGCTCACTTGGAGGGCTTAAAACGTGTTTATTCACTGCGGGAAGAGATATAAACAACATTTAGAGTAAATTATTGTTCATGCGAGAACGTTCAATTTTTCATGCAAAACGATCGATGACCCGCGACCTGATGAAATTACTCTGAGATGACCAAAATGGTCCGTTTTGAAAATTTTCATCTTTCAACTAATTTTGACTCTCAGAGGTTGATCATCACTTTTGGAGATAAAATGAGCATCATTATCGTCATTTTCATGCTTCTAGGGAGCCAAAACTCAAGATTTGGCTTATGGTTAAAAGTGACTTAAAAGGACCCAAATGCTCACTTCGAGGGCTTAAAACGTGTTTATTCACTGCGGAAAGAGATATAAACAATATTTAGAGTGAATTAATGTTCATGCGAGAACGTTCAATTTTTCATGCAAAACGATCGATGACCCGCGACCTGATGAAATGACTCTGAGATGACCAAAATGTTCCGTTTTGAAAATTGTGATCTTTCAACTAATTTTGACTCTCAGAGGTGGATCATCACTTTTGGAGATAAAATGAGCATCGTTATCGTCATTTTCATGCTTCTAGGGAGCCAAAACTCAAGATTTGGCTTATGGTTAAAAGTGACTTAAAAGGACCCAAATGCTCACTTCGAGGGCTTAAAGCGTGTTTATTCACTGCGGGAAGAGATATAAACAACATTTAGAGTAAATTATTGTTCATGCGAGAACGTTCAATTTTTCATTCAAAACGATCGATGACCCGCGACCTGATGAAATTGCTCTGAGATGACCAAAATGTTACGTTTTGAAAATGTTCATCTTTCAACTAATTTTGACTCTCAGAGGTGGATCATCACTTTTGGAGATAAAATGAGCATCGTTATCGTCATTTTCATGCTTCTAGGGAGCCAAAACTCAAGATTTGGCTCATGGTTAAAAGTGACTTAAAAGGACCAAAATGCTCACTTCGAGGGCTTAAAACGTGTTTATTCACTGCCGGAAGAGATATAAACAATAGTTAGAGTGAATTAATGTTCATGCGAGAACGTTCAATTTTTCATGCAAAACAATCGATGACCCGCGACCTGATGAAATTGCTCTGAGATGACCAAAATGGTCCGTTTTGAAAATGTTCATCTTTCAACTAATTTTGACTCTCAGAGGTGGATCATCACTATTGGAGATAAAATGAGCATCGTTATCGTCATTTTCATGCTTCTAGGGAGCCAAAACTCAAGATTTGGCTTATGGTTAAAAGTGACTTAAAAGGACCCAAATGCCCACTTTGAGGGCTTAAAACGTGTTTATTCACTGCGGAAAGAGATATAAACAATATTTAGAGTGAATTAATGTTCATGCGAGAACGTTCAATTTTTCATGCAAAACGATCGATGACCCGCGACCTGATGAAATTGCTCTGAGATGACCAAAATGTTACGTTTTGAAAATGTTCATCTTTCAACTAATTTTGACTCTCAGAGGTGGATCATCACTTTTGGAGATAAAATGAGCATCGTTATCGTCATTTTCATGCTTCTAGGGAGCCAAAACTCAAGATTTGGCTCATGGTTAAAAGTGACTTAAAAGGACCAAAATGCTCACTTCGAGGGCTTAAAACGTGTTTATTCACTGCGGAAAGAGATATAAACAATATTTAGAGTAAATTATTGTTCATGCGAGAACGTTCAATTTTTCATTCAAAACGATCGATGACCCGTGACCTGATGAAATTGCTCTGAGATGACCAAAATGTTACGTTTTGAAAATGTTCATCTTTCAACTAATTTTGACTCTCAGAGGTGGATCATCACTTTTGGAGATAAAATGAGCATCGTTATCGTCATTTTCATGCTTCTAGGGAGCCAAAACTCAAGATTTGGCTCATGGTTAAAAGTGACTTAAAAGGACCAAAATGCTCACTTCGAGGGCTTAAAACGTGTTTATTCACTGCCGGAAGAGATATAAACAATAGTTAGAGTGAATTAATGTTCATGCGAGAACGTTAAATTTTTCATGCAAAACAATCGATGACCCGCGACCTGATGAAATTGCTCTGAGATGACCAAAATGGTCCGTTTTGAAAATGTTCATCTTTCAACTAATTTTGACTCTCAGAGGTGGATCATCACTATTGGAGATAAAATGAGCATCGTCATCGTCATTTTCATGCTTCTAGGGAGCCAAAACTCAAGATTTGGCTTATGGTTAAAAGTGACTTAAAAGGACCCAAATGCTCACTTTGAGGGCTTAAAACGTGTTTATTCACTGCGGAAAGAGATATAAACAATATTTAGAGTGAATTAAAGTTCATGCGAGAACGTTCAATTTTTCATGCAAAACGATCGATGACCCGCGACCTGATGAAATTGCTCTGAGATGACCAAAATGGTCCGTTTTGAAAAAGTTCATCTTTCAACTAATTTTGACTCTCAGAGGTGGATCATCACTTTTGGAGATAAAATGAGCATCGTTATAGTCATTTTCATGCTTCTAGGGAGCCAAAACTCAAGATTTGGCTTATGGTTAAAAGTGACTTAAAAGGACCAAAATGCTCACTTTGAGGGCTTAAAACGTGTTTATTCACTGCAGGAAGAGATATAAACAACATTTAGAGTAAATTATTGTTCATGCGAGAACGTTCAATTTTTCATGCAAAACGATCGATGACCCGCGACCTGATGAAATTGCTCTGAGATGACCAAAATGGTCCGTTTTGAAATTTTTCGTCTTTCAACTATATTTGACTCTCAGAGGTTGATCATCACTTTTGGAGATAAAATGAGCATCGTTATCGCCATTTTCATGCTTCTAGGGAGCCAAAACTCAAGATTTGGCTTATGGTTAAAAGTGACTTAAAAGGACCCAAATGCTCACTTTGAGGGCTTAAAACGTGTTTATTCACTGCGGAAAGAGATATAAACAATATTTAGAGTGAATTAATGTTCATGCGAGAACGTTCAATTTTTCATGCAAAACGATCGATGACCCGCGACCTGATGAAATGACTCTGAGATGACCAAAATGGTCCGTTTTGAAAAAGTTCATCTTTCAACTAATTTTGACTCTCAGAGGTGGATCATCACTTTTGGAGATAAAATGAGCATCGTTATCGTCATTTTCCTGCTTCTAGGGAGCCAAAACTCAAGATTTGGCTTATGGTTAAAAGTGACCCAAATGCTCACTTCGAGGGCTTAAAACGTGTTTATTCACTGCGGGAAGAGATATAAACAACATTTAGAGTAAATTATTGTTCATGCGAGAACGTTCAATTTTTCATGCAAAACGATCGATGACCCGCGACCTGATGAAATTACTCTACTCTGAGATGACCAAAATGGTCCGTTTTGAAAATGTTCATCTTTCAACTAATTTTGACTCTCAGAGGTTGATCATCACTTTTGGAGATAAAATGAGCATCATTATCGTCATTTTCATGCTTCTAGGGAGCCAAAACTCAAGATTTGGCTTATGGTTAAAAGTGACTTAAAAGGACCCAAATGCTCACTTCGAGGGCTTAAAGCGTGTTTATTCACTGCGGGAAGAGATATAAACAACATTTAGAGTAAATTATTGTTCATGCGAGAACGTTCAATTTTTCATGCAAAACGATCGATGACCCGCGACCTGATGAAATTACTCTGAGATGACCAAAATGGTCCGTTTTGAAAATTTTCATCTTTCAACTAATTTTGACTCTCAGAGGTTGATCATCACTTTTGGAGATAAAATGAGCATCATTATCGTCATTTTCATGCTTCTAGGGAGCCAAAACTCAAGATTTGGCTTATGGTTAAAAGTGACTTAAAAGGACCCAAATGCTCACTTCGAGGGCTTAAAACGTGTTTATTCACTGCGGAAAGAGATATAAACAATATTTAGAGTGAATTAATGTTCATGCGAGAACGTTCAATTTTTCATGCAAAACGATCGATGACCCGCGACCTGATGAAATGACTCTGAGATGACCAAAATGTTCCGTTTTGAAAATTGTGATCTTTCAACTAATTTTGACTCTCAGAGGTGGATCATCACTTTTGGAGATAAAATGAGCATCGTTATCGTCATTTTCATGCTTCTAGGGAGCCAAAACTCAAGATTTGGCTTATGGTTAAAAGTGACTTAAAAGGACCCAAATGCTCACTTCGAGGGCTTAAAGCGTGTTTATTCACTGCGGGAAGAGATATAAACAACATTTAGAGTAAATTATTGTTCATGCGAGAACGTTCAATTTTTCATTCAAAACGATCGATGACCCGCGACCTGATGAAATTGCTCTGAGATGACCAAAATGTTACGTTTTGAAAATGTTCATCTTTCAACTAATTTTGACTCTCAGAGGTGGATCATCACTTTTGGAGATAAAATGAGCATCGTTATCGTCATTTTCATGCTTCTAGGGAGCCAAAACTCAAGATTTGGCTCATGGTTAAAAGTGACTTAAAAGGACCAAAATGCTCACTTCGAGGGCTTAAAACGTGTTTATTCACTGCCGGAAGAGATATAAACAATAGTTAGAGTGAATTAATGTTCATGCGAGAACGTTCAATTTTTCATGCAAAACAATCGATGACCCGCGACCTGATGAAATTGCTCTGAGATGACCAAAATGGTCCGTTTTGAAAATGTTCATCTTTCAACTAATTTTGACTCTCAGAGGTGGATCATCACTATTGGAGATAAAATGAGCATCGTTATCGTCATTTTCATGCTTCTAGGGAGCCAAAACTCAAGATTTGGCTTATGGTTAAAAGTGACTTAAAAGGACCCAAATGCTCACTTTGAGGGCTTAAAACGTGTTTATTCACTGCGGAAAGAGATATAAACAATATTTAGAGTGAATTAATGTTCATGCGAGAACGTTCAATTTTTCATGCAAAACGATCGATGACCCGCGACCTGATGAAATTGCTCTGAGATGACCAAAATGTTACGTTTTGAAAATGTTCATCTTTCAACTAATTTTGACTCTCAGAGGTGGATCATCACTTTTGGAGATAAAATGAGCATCGTTATCGTCATTTTCATGCTTCTAGGGAGCCAAAACTCAAGATTTGGCTCATGGTTAAAAGTGACTTAAAAGGACCAAAATGCTCACTTCGAGGGCTTAAAACGTGTTTATTCACTGCGGAAAGAGATATAAACAATATTTAGAGTAAATTATTGTTCATGCGAGAACGTTCAATTTTTCATTCAAAACGATCGATGACCCGTGACCTGATGAAATTGCTCTGAGATGACCAAAATGTTACGTTTTGAAAATGTTCATCTTTCAACTAATTTTGACTCTCAGAGGTGGATCATCACTTTTGGAGATAAAATGAGCATCGTTATCGTCATTTTCATGCTTCTAGGGAGCCAAAACTCAAGATTTGGCTCATGGTTAAAAGTGACTTAAAAGGACCAAAATGCTCACTTCGAGGGCTTAAAACGTGTTTATTCACTGCCGGAAGAGATATAAACAATAGTTAGAGTGAATTAATGTTCATGCGAGAACGTTCAATTTTTCATGCAAAACAATCGATGACCCGCGACCTGATGAAATTGCTCTGAGATGACCAAAATGGTCCGTTTTGAAAATGTTCATCTTTCAACTAATTTTGACTCTCAGAGGTGGATCATCACTATTGGAGATAAAATGAGCATCGTCATCGTCGTTTTCATGCTTCTAGGGAGCCAAAACTCAAGATTTGGCTTATGGTTAAAAGTGACTTAAAAGGACCCAAATGCTCACTTTGAGGGCTTAAAACGTGTTTATTCACTGCGGAAAGAGATATAAACAATATTTAGAGTGAATTAATGTTCATGCGAGAACGTTCAATTTTTCATGCAAAACGATCGATGACCCGCGACCTGATGAAATTGCTCTGAGATGACCAAAATGGTCCGTTTTGAAAAAGTTCATCTTTCAACTAATTTTGACTCTCAGAGGTGGATCATCACTTTTGGAGATAAAATGAGCATCGTTATAGTCATTTTCATGCTTCTAGGGAGCCAAAACTCAAGATTTGGCTTATGGTTAAAAGTGACTTAAAAGGACCAAAATGCTCACTTTGAGGGCTTAAAACGTGTTTATTCACTGCAGGAAGAGATATAAACAACATTTAGAGTAAATTATTGTTCATGCGAGAACGTTCAATTTTTCATGCAAAACGATCGATGACCCGCGACCTGATGAAATTGCTCTGAGATGACCAAAATGGTCCGTTTTGAAATTTTTCGTCTTTCAACTATATTTGACTCTCAGAGGTTGATCATCACTTTTGGAGATAAAATGAGCATCGTTATCGCCATTTTCATGCTTCTAGGGAGCCAAAACTCAAGATTTGGCTTATGGTTAAAAGTGACTTAAAAGGACCCAAATGCTCACTTTGAGGGCTTAAAACGTGTTTATTCACTGCGGAAAGAGATATAAACAATATTTAGAGTGAATTAATGTTCATGCGAGAACGTTCAATTTTTCATGCAAAACGATCGATGACCCGCGACCTGATGAAATGACTCTGAGATGACCAAAATGGTCCGTTTTGAAAAAGTTCATCTTTCAACTAATTTTGACTCTCAGAGGTAGATCATCACTTTTGGAGATAAAATGAGCATCGTTATCGTCATTTTCCTGCTTCTAGGGAGCCAAAACTCAAGATTTGGCTTATGGTTAAAAGTGACCCAAATGCTCACTTCGAGGGCTTAAAACGTGTTTATTCACTGCGGGAAGAGATATAAACAACATTTAGAGTAAATTATTGTTCATGCGAGAACGTTCAATTTTTCATGCAAAACGATCGATGACCCGCGACCTGATGAAATTACTCTACTCTGAGATGACCAAAATGGTCCGTTTTGAAAATGTTCATCTTTCAACTAATTTTGACTCTAGAGGTTGATCATCACTTTTGGAGATAAAATGAGCATCATTATCGTCATTTTCATGCTTCTAGGGAGCCAAAACTCAAGATTTGGCTTATGGTTAAAAGTGACTTAAAAGGACCCAAATGCTCACTTCGAGGGCTTAAAGCGTGTTTATTCACTGCGGGAAGAGATATAAACAACATTTAGAGTAAATTATTGTTCATGCGAGAACGTTCAATTTTTCATGCAAAACGATCGATGACCCGCGACCTGATGAAATTACTCTGAGATGACCAAAATGGTCCGTTTTGAAAATTTTCATCTTTCAACTAATTTTGACTCTCAGAGGTTGATCATCACTTTTGGAGATAAAATGAGCATCATTATCGTCATTTTCATGCTTCTAGGGAGCCAAAACTCAAGATTTGGCTTATGGTTAAAAGTGACTTAAAAGGACCCAAATGCTCACTTCGAGGGCTTAAAACGTGTTTATT
Organism: Lissotriton helveticus; assembly: GCF_964261635.1. NCBI lineage: Eukaryota > Metazoa > Chordata > Amphibia > Caudata > Salamandridae > Lissotriton > Lissotriton helveticus. Next base: position 1,163,127,034 of record NC_136069.1, on the reverse strand, counting down.
CACTGCGGAAAGAGATATAAACAATATTTAGAGTGAATTAATGTTCATGCGAGAACGTTCAATTTTTCATGCAAAACGATCGATGACCCGCGACCTGATGAAATTGCTCTGAGATGACCAAAATGTTACGTTTTGAAAATGTTCATCTTTCAACTAATTTTGACTCTCAGAGGTGGATCATCACTTTTGGAGATAAAATGAGCATCGTTATCGTCATTTTCATGCTTCTAGGGAGCCAAAACTCAAGATTTGGCTCATGGTTAAAAGTGACTTAAAAGGACCAAAATGCTCACTTCGAGGGCTTAAAACGTGTTTATTCACTGCCGGAAGAGATATAAACAATAGTTAGAGTGAATTAATGTTCATGCGAGAACGTTCAATTTTTCATGCAAAACAATCGATGACCCGCGACCTGATGAAATTGCTCTGAGATGACCAAAATGGTCCGTTTTGAAAATGTTCATCTTTCAACTAATTTTGACTCTCAGAGGTGGATCATCACTATTGGAGATAAAATGAGCATCGTTATCGTCATTTTCATGCTTCTAGGGAGCCAAAACTCAAGATTTGGCTTATGGTTAAAAGTGACTTAAAAGGACCCAAATGCTCACTTTGAGGGCTTAAAACGTGTTTATTCACTGCGGAAAGAGATATAAACAATATTTAGAGTGAATTAATGTTCATGCGAGAACGTTCAATTTTTCATGCAAAACGATCGATGACCCGCGACCTGATGAAATTGCTCTGAGATGACCAAAATGTTACGTTTTGAAAATGTTCATCTTTCAACTAATTTTGACTCTCAGAGGTGGATCATCACTTTTGGAGATAAAATGAGCATCGTTATCGTCATTTTCATGCTTCTAGGGAGCCAAAACTCAAGATTTGGCTCATGGTTAAAAGTGACTTAAAAGGACCAAAATGCTCACTTCGAGGGCTTAAAACGTGTTTATTCACTGCGGAAAGAGATATAAACAATATTTAGAGTAAATTATTGTTCATGCGAGAACGTTCAATTTTTCATTCAAAACGATCGATGACCCGTGACCTGATGAAATTGCTCTGAGATGACCAAAATGTTACGTTTTGAAAATGTTCATCTTTCAACTAATTTTGACTCTCAGAGGTGGATCATCACTTTTGGAGATAAAATGAGCATCGTTATCGTCATTTTCATGCTTCTAGGGAGCCAAAACTCAAGATTTGGCTCATGGTTAAAAGTGACTTAAAAGGACCAAAATGCTCACTTCGAGGGCTTAAAACGTGTTTATTCACTGCCGGAAGAGATATAAACAATAGTTAGAGTGAATTAATGTTCATGCGAGAACGTTCAATTTTTCATGCAAAACAATCGATGACCCGCGACCTGATGAAATTGCTCTGAGATGACCAAAATGGTCCGTTTTGAAAATGTTCATCTTTCAACTAATTTTGACTCTCAGAGGTGGATCATCACTATTGGAGATAAAATGAGCATCGTCATCGTCATTTTCATGCTTCTAGGAAGCCAAAACTCAAGATTTGGCTTATGGTTAAAAGTGACTTAAAAGGACCCAAATGCTCACTTTGAGGGCTTAAAACGTGTTTATTCACTGCGGAAAGAGATATAAACAATATTTAGAGTGAATTAATGTTCATGCGAGAACGTTCAATTTTTCATGCAAAACGATCGATGACCCGCGACCTGATGAAATTGCTCTGAGATGACCAAAATGGTCCGTTTTGAAAAAGTTCATCTTTCAACTAATTTTGACTCTCAGAGGTGGATCATCACTTTTGGAGATAAAATGAGCATCGTTATAGTCATTTTCATGCTTCTAGGGAGCCAAAACTCAAGATTTGGCTTATGGTTAAAAGTGACTTAAAAGGACCAAAATGCTCACTTTGAGGGCTTAAAACGTGTTTATTCACTGCAGGAAGAGATATAAACAACATTTAGAGTAAATTATTGTTCATGCGAGAACGTTCAATTTTTCATGCAAAACGATCGATGACCCGCGACCTGATGAAATTGCTCTGAGATGACCAAAATGGTCCGTTTTGAAATTTTTCGTCTTTCAACTATATTTGACTCAGAGGTTGATCATCACTTTTGGAGATAAAATGAGCATCGTTATCGCCATTTTCATGCTTCTAGGGAGCCAAAACTCAAGATTTGGCTTATGGTTAAAAGTGACTTAAAAGGACCCAAATGCTCACTTTGAGGGCTTAAAACGTGTTTATTCACTGCGGAAAGAGATATAAACAATATTTAGAGTGAATTAATGTTCATGCGAGAACGTTCAATTTTTCATGCAAAACGATCGATGACCCGCGACCTGATGAAATGACTCTGAGATGACCAAAATGGTCCGTTTTGAAAAAGTTCATCTTTCAACTAATTTTGACTCTCAGAGGTGGATCATCACTTTTGGAGATAAAATGAGCATCGTTATCGTCATTTTCCTGCTTCTAGGGAGCCAAAACTCAAGATTTGGCTTATGGTTAAAAGTGACCCAAATGCTCACTTCGAGGGCTTAAAACGTGTTTATTCACTGCGGGAAGAGATATAAACAACATTTAGAGTAAATTATTGTTCATGCGAGAACGTTCAATTTTTCATGCAAAACGATCGATGACCCGCGACCTGATGACATTACTCTACTCTGAGATGACCAAAATGGTCCGTTTTGAAAATGTTCATCTTTCAACTAATTTTGACTCTCAGAGGTTGATCATCACTTTTGGAGATAAAATGAGCATCATTATCGTCATTTTCATGCTTCTAGGGAGCCAAAACTCAAGATTTGGCTTATGGTTAAAAGTGACTTAAAAGGACCCAAATGCTCACTTCGAGGGCTTAAAGCGTGTTTATTCACTGCGGGAAGAGATATAAACAACATTTAGAGTAAATTATTGTTCATGCGAGAACGTTCAATTTTTCATGCAAAACGATCGATGACCCGCGACCTGATGAAATTACTCTACTCTGAGATGACCAAAATGGTCCGTTTTGAAAATTTTCATCTTTCAACTAATTTTGACTCTCAGAGGTTGATCATCACTTTTGGAGATAAAATGAGCATCATTATCGTCATTTTCATGCTTCTAGGGAGCCAAAACTCAAGATTTGGCTTATGGTTAAAAGTGACTTAAAAGGACCCAAATGCTCACTTCGAGGGCTTAAAACGTGTTTATTCACTGCGGAAAGAGATATAAACAATATTTAGAGTGAATTAATGTTCATGCGAGAACGTTCAATTTTTCATGCAAAACGATCGATGACCCGCGACCTGATGAAATGACTCTGAGATGACCAAAATGTTCCGTTTTGAAAATTGTGATCTTTCAACTAATTTTGACTCTCAGAGGTGGATCATCACTTTTGGAGATAAAATGAGCATCGTCATCGTCATTTTCATGCTTCTAGGGAGCCAAAACTCAAGATTTGGCTTATGGTTAAAAGTGACTTAAAAGGACCCAAATGCTCACTTTGAGGGCTTAAAACGTGTTTATTCACTGCGGAAAGAGATATAAACAATATTTAGAGTGAATTAATGTTCATGCGAGAACGTTCAATTTTTCATTCAAAACGATCGATGACCCGCGACCTGATGAAATTGCTCTGAGATGACCAAAATGTTACGTTTTGAAAATGTTCATCTTTCAACTAATTTTGACTCTCAGAGGTGGATCATCACTTTTGGAGATAAAATGAGCATCGTTATCGTCATTTTCATGCTTCTAGGGAGCCAAAACTCAAGATTTGGCTCATGGTTAAAAGTGACTTAAAAGGACCAAAATGCTCACTTCGAGGGCTTAAAACGTGTTTATTCACTGCAGGAAGAGATATAAACAACATTTAGAGTAAATTATTGTTCATGCGAGAACGTTCAATTTTTCATGCAAAACGATCGATGACCCGCGACCTGATGAAATTGCTCTGAGATGACCAAAATGGTCCGTTTTGAAATTTTTCGTCTTTCAACTATATTTGACTCTCAGAGGTTGATCATCACTTTTGGAGATAAAATGAGCATCGTTATCGCCATTTTCATGCTTCTAGGGAGCCAAAACTCAAGATTTGGCTTATGGTTAAAAGTGACTTAAAAGGACCCAAATGCTCACTTTGAGGGCTTAAAACGTGTTTATTCACTGCGGAAAGAGATATAAACAATATTTAGAGTGAATTAATGTTCATGCGAGAACGTTCAATTTTTCATGCAAAACGATCGATGACCCGCGACCTGATGAAATGACTCTGAGATGACCAAAATGGTCCGTTTTGAAAAAGTTCATCTTTCAACTAATTTTGACTCTCAGAGGTGGATCATCACTTTTGGAGATAAAATGAGCATCGTTATCGTCATTTTCCTGCTTCTAGGGAGCCAAAACTCAAGATTTGGCTCATGGTTAAAAGTGACTTAAAAGGACCAAAATGCTCACTTCGAGGGCTTAAAACGTGTTTATTCACTGCCGGAAGAGATATAAACAATAGTTAGAGTGAATTAATGTTCATGCGAGAACGTTCAATTTTTCATGCAAAACAATCGATGACCCGCGACCTGATGAAATTGCTCTGAGATGACCAAAATGGTCCGTTTTGAAAATGTTCATCTTTCAACTAATTTTGACTCTCAGAGGTGGATCATCACTATTGGAGATAAAATGAGCATCGTTATCGTCATTTTCATGCTTCTAGGGTGCCAAAACTCAAGATTTGGCTTATGGTTAAAAGTGACTTAAAAGGACCCAAATGCTCACTTTGAGGGCTTAAAACGTGTTTATTCACTGCGGAAAGAGATATAAACAATATTTAGAGTGAATTAATGTTCATGCGAGAACGTTCAATTTTTCATGCAAAACGATCGATGACCCGCGACCTGATGAAATTGCTCTGAGATGACCAAAATGTTACGTTTTGAAAATGTTCATCTTTCAACTAATTTTGACTCTCAGAGGTGGATCATCACTTTTGGAGATAAAATGAGCATCGTTATCGTCATTTTCATGCTTCTAGGGAGCCAAAACTCAAGATTTGGCTCATGGTTAAAAGTGACTTAAAAGGACCAAAATGCTCACTTCGAGGGCTTAAAACGTGTTTATTCACTGCGGAAAGAGATATAAACAATATTTAGAGTAAATTATTGTTCATGCGAGAACGTTCAATTTTTCATTCAAAACGATCGATGACCCGTGACCTGATGAAATTGCTCTGAGATGACCAAAATGTTACGTTTTGAAAATGTTCATCTTTCAACTAATTTTGACTCTCAGAGGTGGATCATCACTTTTGGAGATAAAATGAGCATCGTTATCGTCATTTTCATGCTTCTAGGGAGCCAAAACTCAAGATTTGGCTCATGGTTAAAAGTGACTTAAAAGGACCAAAATGCTCACTTCGAGGGCTTAAAACGTGTTTATTCACTGCCGGAAGAGATATAAACAATAGTTAGAGTGAATTAATGTTCATGCGAGAACGTTCAATTTTTCATGCAAAACAATCGATGACCCGCGACCTGATGAAATTGCTCTGAGATGACCAAAATGGTCCGTTTTGAAAATGTTCATCTTTCAACTAATTTTGACTCTCAGAGGTGGATCATCACTATTGGAGATAAAATGAGCATCGTCATCGTCATTTTCATGCTTCTAGGGAGCCAAAACTCAAGATTTGGCTTATGGTTAAAAGTGACTTAAAAGGACCCAAATGCTCACTTTGAGGGCTTAAAACGTGTTTATTCACTGCGGAAAGAGATATAAACAATATTTAGAGTGAATTAATGTTCATGCGAGAACGTTCAATTTTTCATGCAAAACGATCGATGACCCGCGACCTGATGAAATTGCTCTGAGATGACCAAAATGGTCCGTTTTGAAAAAGTTCATCTTTCAACTAATTTTGACTCTCAGAGGTGGATCATCACTTTTGGAGATAAAATGAGCATCGTTATAGTCATTTTCATGCTTCTAGGGAGCCAAAACTCAAGATTTGGCTTATGGTTAAAAGTGACTTAAAAGGACCAAAATGCTCACTTCGAGGGCTTAAAACGTGTTTATTCACTGCAGGAAGAGATATAAACAACATTTAGAGTAAATTATTGTTCATGCGAGAACGTTCAATTTTTCATGCAAAACGATCGATGACCCGCGACCTGATGAAATTGCTCTGAGATGACCAAAATGGTCCGTTTTGAAATTTTTCGTCTTTCAACTATATTTGACTCTCAGAGGTTGATCATCACTTTTGGAGATAAAATGAGCATCGTTATCGCCATTTTCATGCTTCTAGGGAGCCAAAACTCAAGATTTGGCTTATGGTTAAAAGTGACTTAAAAGGACCCAAATGCTCACTTTGAGGGCTTAAAACGTGTTTATTCACTGCGGAAAGAGATATAAACAATATTTAGAGTGAATTAATGTTCATGCGAGAACGTTCAATTTTTCATGCAAAACGATCGATGACCCGCGACCTGATGAAATGACTCTGAGATGACCAAAATGGTCCGTTTTGAAAAAGTTCATCTTTCAACTAATTTTGACTCTCAGAGGTGGATCATCACTTTTGGAGATAAAATGAGCATCGTTATCGTCATTTTCATGCTTCTAGGGAGCCAAAACTCAAGATTTGGCTCATGGTTAAAAGTGACTTAAAAGGACCAAAATGCTCACTTCGAGGGCTTAAAACGTGTTTATTCACTGCGGAAAGAGATATAAACAATATTTAGAGTAAATTATTGTTCATGCGAGAACGTTCAATTTTTCATTCAAAACGATCGATGACCCGTGACCTGATGAAATTGCTCTGAGATGACCAAAATGTTACGTTTTGAAAATGTTCATCTTTCAACTAATTTTGACTCTCAGAGGTGGATCATCACTTTTGGAGATAAAATGAGCATCGTTATCGTCATTTTCATGCTTCTAGGGAGCCAAAACTCAAGATTTGGCACATGGTTAAAAGTGACTTAATAGTACCAAAATGCTCACTTCGAGGGCTTAAAACGTGTTTATTCACTGCCGGAAGAGATATAAACAATAGTTAGAGTGAATTAATGTTCATGCGAGAACGTTCAATTTTTCATGCAAAACAATCGATGACCCGCGACCTGATGAAATTGCTCTGAGATGACCAAAATGGTCCGTTTTGAAAATGTTCATCTTTCAACTAATTTTGACTCTCAGAGGTGGATCATCACTATTGGAGATAAAATGAGCATCGTCATCGTCATTTTCATGCTTCTAGGGAGCCAAAACTCAAGATTTGGCTTATGGTTAAAAGTGACTTAAAAGGACCCAAATGCTCACTTTGAGGGCTTAAAACGTGTTTATTCACTGCGGAAAGAGATATAAACAATATTTAGAGTGAATTAATGTTCATGCGAGAACGTTCAATTTTTCATGCAAAACGATCGATGACCCGCGACCTGATGAAATTGCTCTGAGATGACCAAAATGGTCCGTTTTGAAAAAGTTCATCTTTCAACTAATTTTGACTCTCAGAGGTGGATCATCACTTTTGGAGATAAAATGAGCATCGTTATAGTCATTTTCATGCTTCTAGGGAGCCAAAACTCAAGATTTGGCTTATGGTTAAAAGTGACTTAAAAGGACCAAAATGCTCACTTCGAGGGCTTAAAACGTGTTTATTCACTGCAGGAAGAGATATAAACAACATTTAGAGTAAATTATTGTTCATGCGAGAACGTTCAATTTTTCATGCAAAACGATCGATGACCCGCGACCTGATGAAATTGCTCTGAGATGACCAAAATGGTCCGTTTTGAAATTTTTCGTCTTTCAACTATATTTGACTCTCAGAGGTTGATCATCACTTTTGGAGATAAAATGAGCATCGTTATCGCCATTTTCATGCTTCTAGGGAGCCAAAACTCAAGATTTGGCTTATGGTTAAAAGTGACTTAAAAGGACCCAAATGCTCACTTTGAGGGCTTAAAACGTGTTTATTCACTGCGGAAAGAGATATAAACAATATTTAGAGTGAATTAATGTTCATGCGAGAACGTTCAATTTTTCATGCAAAACGATCGATGACCCGCGACCTGATGAAATGACTCTGAGATGACCAAAATGGTCCGTTTTGAAAAAGTTCATCTTTCAACTAATTTTGACTCTCAGAGGTGGATCATCACTTTTGGAGATAAAATGAGCATCGTTATCGTCATTTTCCTGCTTCTAGGGAGCCAAAACTCAAGATTTGGCTTATGGTTAAAAGTGACCCAAATGCTCACTTCGAGGGCTTAAAACGTGTTTATTCACTGCGGGAAGAGATATAAACAACATTTAGAGTAAATTATTGTTCATGCGAGAACGTTCAATTTTTCATGCAAAACGATCGATGACCCGCGACCTGATGAAATTACTCTACTCTGAGATGACCAAAATGGTCCGTTTTGAAAATTTTCATCTTTCAACTAATTTTGACTCTCAGAGGTTGATCATCACTTTTGGAGATAAAATGAGCATCATTATCGTCATTTTCATGCTTCTAGGGAGCCAAAACTCAAGATTTGGCTTATGGTTAAAAGGGACTTAAAAGGACCCAAATGCTCACTTCGAGGGCTTAAAGCGTGTTTATTCACTGCGGGAAGAGATATAAACAACATTTAGAGTAAATTATTGTTCATGCGAGAACGTTCAATTTTTCATGCAAAACGATCGATGACCCGCGACCTGATGAAATTACTCTACTCTGAGATGACCAAAATGGTCCGTTTTGAAAATTTTCATCTTTCAACTAATTTTGACTCTCAGAGGTTGATCATCACTTTTGGAGATAAAATGAGCATCATTATCGTCATTTTCATGCTTCTAGGGTGCCAAAACTCAAGATTTGGCTTATGGTTAAAAGTGACTTAAAAGGACCCAAATGCTCACTTCGAGGGCTTAAAACGTGTTTATTCACTGCGGAAAGAGATATAAACAATATTTAGAGTGAATTAATGTTCATGCGAGAACGTTCAATTTTTCATGCAAAACGATCGATGACCCGCGACCTGATGAAATGACTCTGAGATGACCAAAATGTTCCGTTTTGAAAATTGTGATCTTTCAACTAATTTTGACTCTCAGAGGTGGATCATCACTTTTGGAGATAAAATGAGCATCGTTATCGTCATTTTCATGCTTCTAGGGAGCCAAAACTCAAGATTTGGCTTATGGTTAAAAGTGACTTAAAAGGACCCAAATGCTCACTTCGAGGGCTTAAAGCGTGTTTATTCACTGCGGGAAGAGATATAAACAACATTTAGAGTAAATTATTGTTCATGCGAGAACGTTCAATTTTTCATTCAAAACGATCGATGACCCGCGACCTGATGAAATTGCTCTGAGATGACCAAAATGTTACGTTTTGAAAATGTTCATCTTTCAACTAATTTTGACTCTCAGAGGTGGATCATCACTTTTGGAGATAAAATGAGCATCGTTATCGTCATTTTCATGCTTCTAGGGAGCCAAAACTCAAGATTTGGCTCATGGTTAAAAGTGACTTAAAAGGACCAAAATGCTCACTTCGAGGGCTTAAAACGTGTTTATTCACTGCCGGAAGAGATATAAACAATAGTTAGAGTGAATTACTGTTCATGCGAGAACGTTCAATTTTTCATGCAAAACAATCGATGACCCGCGACCTGATGAAATTGCTCTGAGATGACCAAAATGGTCCGTTTTGAAAATGTTCATCTTTCAACTAATTTTGACTCTCAGAGGTGGATCATCACTATTGGAGATAAAATGAGCATCGTTATCGTCATTTTCATGCTTCTAGGGAGCCAAAACTCAAGATTTGGCTTATGGTTAAAAGTGACTTAAAAGGACCCAAATGCTCACTTTGAGGGCTTAAAACGTGTTTATTCACTGCGGAAAGAGATATAAACAATATTTAGAGTGAATTAATGTTCATGCGAGAACGTTCAATTTTTCATGCAAAACGATCGATGACCCGCGACCTGATGAAATTGCTCTGAGATGACCAAAATGTTACGTTTTGAAAATGTTCATCTTTCAACTAATTTTGACTCTCAGAGGTGGATCATCACTTTTGGAGATAAAATGAGCATCGTTATCGTCATTTTCATGCTTCTAGGGAGCCAAAACTCAAGATTTGGCTCATGGTTAAAAGTGACTTAAAAGGACCAAAATGCTCACTTCGAGGGCTTAAAACGTGTTTATTCACTGCGGAAAGAGATATAAACAATATTTAGAGTAAATTATTGTTCATGCGAGAACGTTCAATTTTTCATTCAAAACGATCGATGACCCGCGACCTGATGAAATTGCTCTGAGATGACCAAAATGTTACGTTTTGAAAATGTTCATCTTTCAACTAATTTTGACTCTCAGAGGTGGATCATCACTTTTGGAGATAAAATGAGCATCGTTATCGTCATTTTCATGCTTCTAGGGAGCCAAAACTCAAGATTTGGCTCATGGTTAAAAGTGACTTAAAAGGACCAAAATGCTCACTTCGAGGGCTTAAAACGTGTTTATTCACTGCCGGAAGAGATATAAACAATAGTTAGAGTGAATTAATGTTCATGCGAGAACGTTCAATTTTTCATGCAAAACAATCGATGACCCGCGACCTGATAAAATTGCTCTGAGATGACCAAAATGGTCCGTTTTGAAAATGTTCATCTTTCAACTAATTTTGACTCTCAGAGGTGGATCATCACTATTGGAGATAAAATGAGCATCGTTATCGTCATTTTCATGCTTCTAGGGAGCCAAAACTCAAGATTTGGCTTATGGTTAAAAGTGACTTAAAAGGACCCAAATGCTCACTTTGAGGGCTTAAAACGTGTTTATTCACTGCGGAAAGAGATATAAACAATATTCAGAGTGAATTAATGTTCATGCGAGAACGTTCAATTTTTCATGCAAAACGATCGATGACCCGCGACCTGATGAAATTGCTCTGAGATGACCAAAATGGTCCGTTTTGAAAAAGTTCATCTTTCAACTAATTTTGACTCTCAGAGGTGGATCATCACTTTTGGAGATAAAATGAGCATCGTTATAGTCATTTTCATGCTTCTAGGGAGCCAAAACTCAAGATTTGGCTTATGGTTAAAAGTGACTTAAAAGGACCAAAATGCTCACTTCGAGGGCTTAAAACGTGTTTATTCACTGCAGGAAGAGATATAAACAACATTTAGAGTAAATTATTGTTCATGCGAGAACGTTCAATTTTTCATGCAAAACGATCGATGACCCGCGACCTGATGAAATTGCTCTGAGATGACCAAAATGGTCCGTTTTGAAATTTTTCGTCTTTCAACTATATTTGACTCTCAGAGGTTGATCATCACTTTTGGAGATAAAATGAGCATCGTTATCGTCATTTTCATGCTTCTAGGGAGCCAAAACTCAAGATTTGGCTTATGGTTAAAAGTGACTTAAAAGGACCCAAATGCTCACTTTGAGGGCTTAAAACGTGTTTATTCACTGCGGAAAGAGATATAAACAATATTTAGAGTGAATTAATGTTCATGCGAGAACGTTCAATTTTTCATGCAAAACGATCGATGACCCGCGACCTGATGAAATGACTCTGAGATGACCAAAATGTTCCGTTTTGAAAAAGTTCATCTTTCAACTAATTTTGACTCTCAGAGGTGGATCATCACTTTTGGAGATAAAATGAGCATCGTTATCGTCATTTTCCTGCTTCTAGGGAGCCAAAATTCAAGATTTGGCTTATGGTTAAAAGTGACCTAAATGCTCACTTCGAGGGCTTAAAACGTGTTTATTCACTGCGGGAAGAGATATAAACAACATTTAGAGTAAATTATTGTTCATGCGAGAACGTTTAATTTTTCATGCAAAACGATCGATGACCCGCGACCTGATGAAATTGCTCTGAGATGACCAAAATGGTCCGTTTTGAAAATTTTCATCTTTCAACTAATTTTGACTCTCAGAGGTTGATCATCACTTTTGGAGATAAAATGAGCATCATTATCGTCATTTTCATGCTTCTAGGGAGCCAATACACAAGATTTGGCTTATGGTTAAAAGTGACTTAAAAGGACTCAAATGCTCACTTTGAGGGCTTAAAATGTGTTTATTCACTGCGGAAAGAGATATAAACAATATTTAGAGTGAATTAATGTTCATGCGAGAACGTTCAATTTTTCATGCAAAACGATCGATGACCCGCGACCTGATGAAATGACTCTGAGATGACCAAAATGGTCCGTTTTGAAAAAGTTCATCTTTCAACTAATTTTGACTCTCAGAGGTGGATCATCACTTTTGGAGATAAAATGAGCATCGTTATCGTCATTTTCCTGCTTCTAGGGAGCCAAAACTCAAGATTTGGCTTATGGTTAAAAGTGACCCAAATGCTCACTTCGAGGGCTTAAAACGTGTTTATTCACTGCGGGAAGAGATATAAACAACATTTAGAGTAAATTATTGTTCATGCGAGAACGTTCAATTTTTCATGCAAAACGATCGATGACCCGCGACCTGATGAAATTACTCTACTCTGAGATGACCAAAATGGTCCGTTTTGAAAATGTTCATCTTTCAACTAATTTTGACTCTCAGAGGTTGATCATCACTTTTGGAGATAAAATGAGCATCATTATCGTCATTTTCATGCTTCTAGGGAGCCAAAACTCAAGATTTGGCTTATGGTTAAAAGTGACTTAAAAGGACCCAAATGCTCACTTCGAGGGCTTAAAGCGTGTTTATTCACTGCGGGAAGAGATATAAACAACATTTAGAGTAAATTATTGTTCATGCGAGAACGTTCAATTTTTCATGCAAAACGATCGATGACCCGCGACCTGATGAAATTACTCTACTCTGAGATGACCAAAATGGTCCGTTTTGAAAATTTTCATCTTTCAACTAATTTTGACTCTCAGAGGTTGATCATCACTTTTGGAGATAAAATGAGCATCATTATCGTCATTTTCATGCTTCTAGGGAGCCAAAACTCAAGATTTGGCTTATGGTTAAAAGTGACTTAAAAGGACCCAAATGCTCACTTCGAGGGCTTAAAACGTGTTTATTCACTGCGGAAAGAGATATAAACAATATTTAGAGTGAATTAATGTTCATGCGAGAACGTTCAATTTTTCATGCAAAACGATCGATGACCCGCGACCTGATGAAATGACTCTGAGATGACCAAAATGTTCCGTTTTGAAAATTGTGATCTTTCAACTAATTTTGACTCTCAGAGGTGGATCATCACTTTTGGAGATAAAATGAGCATCGTTATCGTCATTTTCATGCTTCTAGGGAGCCAAAACTCAAGATTTGGCTTATGGTTAAAAGTGACTTAAAAGGACCCAAATGCTCACTTCGAGGGCTTAAAGCGTGTTTATTCACTGCGGGAAGAGATATAAACAACATTTAGAGTAAATTATTGTTCATGCGAGAACGTTCAATTTTTCATTCAAAACGATCGATGACCCGCGACCTGATGAAATTGCTCTGAGATGACCAAAATGTTACGTTTTGAAAATGTTCATCTTTCAACTAATTTTGACTCTCAGAGGTGGATCATCACTTTTGGAGATAAAATGAGCATCGTTATCGTCATTTTCATGCTTCTAGGGAGCCAAAACTCAAGATTTGGCTTATGGTTAAAAGTGACTTAAAAGGACCCAAATGCTCACTTCGAGGGCTTAAAACGTGTTTATTCACTGCGGAAAGAGATATAAACAATATTTAGAGTGAATTAATGTTCATGCGAGAACGTTCAATTTTTCATGCAAAACGATCGATGACCCGCGACCTGATGAAATGACTCTGAGATGACCAAAATGTTCCGTTTTGAAAATTGTGATCTTTCAACTAATTTTGACTCTCAGAGGTGGATCATCACTTTTGGAGATAAAATGAGTATTGTTATCGTCATTTTCATGCTTCTAGGGAGCCAAAACTCAAGATTTGGCTTATGGTTAAAAGTGACTTAAAAGGACCCAAATGCTCACTTCGAGGGCTTAAAGCGTGTTTATTCACTGCGGGAAGAGATATAAACAACATTTAGAGTAAATTATTGTTCATGCGAGAACGTTCAATTTTTCATTCAAAACGATCGATGACCCGCGACCTGATGAAATTGCTCTGAGATGACCAAAATGTTACGTTTTGAAAATGTTCATCTTTCAACTAATTTTGACTCTCAGAGGTGGATCATCACTTTTGGAGATAAAATGAGCATCGTTATCGTCATTTTCATGCTTCTAGGGAGCCAAAACTCAAGATTTGGCTCATGGTTAAAAGTGACTTAAAAGGACCAAAATGCTCACTTCGAGGGCTTAAAACGTGTTTATTCACTGCCGGAAGAGATATAAACAATAGTTAGAGTGAATTAATGTTCATGCGAGAACGTTCAATTTTTCATGCAAAACAATCGATGACCCGCGACCTGATGAAATTGCTCTGAGATGACCAAAATGGTCCGTTTTGAAAATGTTCATCTTTCAACTAATTTTGACTCTCAGAGGTGGATCATCACTATTGGAGATAAAATGAGCATCGTTATCGTCATTTTCATGCTTCTAGGGAGCCAAAACTCAAGATTTGGCTTATGGTTAAAAGTGACTTAAAAGGACCCAAATGCTCACTTTGAGGGCTTAAAACGTGTTTATTCACTGCGGAAAGAGATATAAACAATATTTAGAGTGAATTAATGTTCATGCGAGAACGTTCAATTTTTCATGCAAAACGATCGATGACCCGCGACCTGATGAAATTGATCTGAGATGACCAAAATGTTACGTTTTGAAAATGTTCATCTTTCAACTAATTTTGACTCTCAGAGGTGGATCATCACTTTTGGAGATAAAATGAGCATCGTTATCGTCATTTTCATGCTTCTAGGGAGCCAAAACTCAAGATTTGGCTCATGGTTAAAAGTGACTTAAAAGGACCAAAATGCTCACTTCGAGGGCTTAAAACGTGTTTATTCACTGCGGAAAGAGATATAAACAATATTTAGAGTAAATTATTGTTCATGCGAGAACGTTCAATTTTTCATTCAAAACGATCGATGACCCGTGACCTGATGAAATTGCTCTGAGATGACCAAAATGTTACGTTTTGAAAATGTTCATCTTTCAACTAATTTTGACTCTCAGAGGTGGATCATCACTTTTGGAGATAAAATGAGCATCGTTATCGTCATTTTCATGCTTCTAGGGAGCCAAAACTCAAGATTTGGCTCATGGTTAAAAGTGACTTAAAAGGACCAAAATGCTCACTTCGAGGGCTTAAAACGTGTTTATTCACTGCCGGAAGAGATATAAACAATAGTTAGAGTGAATTAATGTTCATGCGAGAACGTTCAATTTTTCATGCAAAACAATCGATGACCCGCGACTTGATGAAATTGCTCTGAGATGACCAAAATGGTCCGTTTTGAAAATGTTCATCTTTCAACTAATTTTGACTCTCAGAGGTGGATCATCACTATTGGAGATAAAATGAGCATCGTCATCGTCATTTTCATGCTTCTAGGGAGCCAAAACTCAAGATTTGGCTTATGGTTAAAAGTGACTTAAAAGGACCCAAATGCTCACTTTGAGGGCTTAAAACGTGTTTATTCACTGCGGAAAGAGATATAAACAATATTTAGAGTGAATTAATGTTCATGCGAGAACGTTCAATTTTTCATGCAAAACGATCGATGACCCGCGACCTGATGAAATTGCTCTGAGATGACCAAAATGGTCCGTTTTGAAAAAGTTCATCTTTCAACTAATTTTGACTCTCAGAGGTGGATCATCACTTTTGGAGATAAAATGAGCATCGTTATAGTCATTTTCATGCTTCTAGGGAGCCAAAACTCAAGATTTGGCTTATGGTTAAAAGTGACTTAAAAGGACCAAAATGCTCACTTCGAGGGCTTAAAACGTGTTTATTCACTGCAGGAAGAGATATAAACAACATTTAGAGTAAATTATTGTTCATGCGAGAACGTTCAATTTTTCATGCAAAACGATCGATGACCCGCGACCTGATGAAATTGCTCTGAGATGACCAAAATGGTCCGTTTTGAAATTTTTCGTCTTTCAACTATATTTGACTCTCAGAGGTTGATCATCACTTTTGGAGATAAAATGAGCATCGTTATCGCCATTTTCATGCTTCTAGGGAGCCAAAACTCAAGATTTGGCTTATGGTTAAAAGTGAGTTAAAAGGACTCAAATGCTCACTTTGAGGGCTTAAAACGTGTTTATTCACTGCCGGAAGAGATATAAACAATAGTTAGAGTGAATTAATGTTCATGCGAGAACGTTCAATTTTTCATGCAAAACAATCGATGACCCGCGACCTGATGAAATTGCTCTGAGATGACCAAAATGGTCCGTTTTGAAAATGTTCATCTTTCAACTAATTTTGACTCTCAGAGGTGGATCATCACTATTGGAGATAAAATGAGCATCGTTATCGTCATTTTCATGCTTCTAGGGAGCCAAAACTCAAGATTTGGCTTATGGTTAAAAGTGACTTAAAAGGACCCAAATGCTCACTTTGAGGGCTTAAAACGTGTTTATTCACTGCGGAAAGAGATATAAACAATATTTAGAGTGAATTAATGTTCATGCGAGAACGTTCAATTTTTCATGCAAAACGATCGATGACCCGCGACCTGATGAAATTGCTCTGAGATGACCAAAATGGTCCGTTTTGAAAAAGTTCATCTTTCAACTAATTTTGACTCTCAGAGGTGGATCATCACTTTTGGAGATAAAATGAGCATCGTTATCGTCATTTTCATGCTTCTAGGGAGCCAAAACTCAAGATTTGGCTCATGGTTAAAAGTGACTTAAAAGGACCAAAATGCTCACTTCGAGGGCTTAAAACATGTTTATTCACTGCCGGAAGAGATATAAACAATAGTTAGAGTGAATTAATGTTCATGCGAGAACGTTCAATTTTTCATGCAAAACAATCGATGACCCGCGACCTGATGAAATTGCTCTGAGATGACCAAAATGGTCCGTTTTGAAAATGTTCATCTTTCAACTAATTTTGACTCTCAGAGGTGGATCATCACTATTGGAGATAAAATGAGCATCGTTATCGTCATTTTCATGCTTCTAGGGAGCCAAAACTCAAGATTTGGCTTATGGTTAAAAGTGACTTAAAAGGACCCAAATGCTCACTTTGAGGGCTTAAAACGTGTTTATTCACTGCGGAAAGAGATATAAACAATATTTAGAGTGAATTAATGTTCATGCGAGAACGTTCAATTTTTCATGCAAAACGATCGATGACCCGCGACCTGATGAAATTGCTCTGAGATGACCAAAATGGTCCGTTTTGAAAAAGTTCATCTTTCAACTAATTTTGACTCTCAGAGGTGGATCATCACTTTTGGAGATAAAATGAGCATCGTTATAGTCATTTTCATGCTTCTAGGGAGCCAAAACTCAAGATTTGGCTTATGGTTAAAAGTGACTTAAAAGGACCCAAATGCTCACTTGGAGGGCTTAAAACGTGTTTATTCACTGCGGGAAGAGATATAAACAACATTTAGAGTAAATTATTGTTCATGCGAGAACGTTCAATTTTTCATGCAAAACGATCGATGACCCGCGACCTGATGAAATTACTATGAGATGACCAAAATGGTCCGTTTTGAAAATTTTCATCTTTCAACTAATTTTGACTCTCAGAGGTTGATCATCACTTTTGGAGATAAAATGAGCATCATTATCGTCATTTTCATGCTTCTAGGGAGCCAAAACTCAAGATTTGGCTTATGGTTAAAAGTGACTTAAAAGGACCCAAATGCTCACTTCAAGGGCTTAAAACGTGTTTATTCACTGCGGAAAGAGATATAAACAATATTTAGAGTGAATTAATGTTCATGCGAGAACGTTCAATTTTTCATGCAAAACGATCGATGACCCGCGACCTGATGAAATGACTCTGAGATGACCAAAATGTTCCGTTTTGAAAATTGTGATCTTTCAACTAATTTTGACTCTCAGAGGTGGATCATCACTTTTGGAGATAAAATGAGCATTGTTATCGTCATTTTCATGCTTCTAGGGAGCCAAAACTCAAGATTTGGCTTATGGTTAAAAGTGACTTAAAAGGACCCAAATGCTCACTTCGAGGGCTTAAAGCGTGTTTATTCACTGCGGGAAGAGATATAAACAACATTTAGAGTAAATTATTGTTCATGCGAGAACGTTCAATTTTTCATTCAAAACGATCGATGACCCGCGACCTGATGAAATTGCTCTGAGATGACCAAAATGTTACGTTTTGAAAATGTTCATCTTTCAACTAATTTTGACTCTCAGAGGTGGATCATCACTTTTGGAGATAAAATGAGCATCGTTATCGTCATTTTCATGCTTCTAGGGAGCCAAAACTCAAGATTTGGCTTATGGTTAAAAGTGACTTAAAAGGACCCAAATGCTCACTTCGAGGGCTTAAAACGCGTTTATTCACTGCGGGAAGAGATATAAACAATAGTTAGAGTGAATTAATGTTCATGCGAGAACGTTCAATTTTTCATGCAAAACGATCGATGACCCGCGACCTGATGAAATGACTCTGAGATTACCAAAATGTTCCGTTTTGAAAATTTTCATCTTTCAACTAATTTTGACTCTCAGAGGTGGATCATCACTTTTGGAGATAAAATGAGCATCGTTATCGTCATTTTCATGCTTCTAGGGAGCCAAAACTCAAGATTTGGCTTATGGTTAAAAGTGACTTAAAAGGACCCAAATGCTCACTTCGAGGGCTTAAAGCGTGTTTATTCACTGCGGGAAGAGATATAAACAACATTTAGAGTAAATTATTGTTCATGCGAGAACGTTTAATTTTTCATGCAAAACGATCGATGACCCGCGACCTGATGAAATTGCTCTGAGATGACCAAAATTGTCCGTTTTGAAAATTTTCATCTTTCAACTAATTTTGACTCTCAGAGGTTGATCATCACTTTTGGAGATAAAATGAGCATCGTTATCGTCATTTTCATGCTTCTAGGGAGCCAAAACTCAAGATTTGGCTTATGGTTAAAAGTGACTTAAAAGGACCCAAATGCTCACTTTGAGGGCTTAAAACGTGTTTATTCACTGCGGAAAGAGATATAAACAATATTTAGAGTGAATTAATGTTCATGCGAGAACATTCAATTTTTCATGCAAAACGATCGATGACCCGCGACCTGATGAAATTGCTCTGAGATGACCAAAATGGTCCGTTTTGAAAAAGTTAATCTTTCAACTAATTTTGACTCTCAGGGGTGGATCATCACTTTTGGAGATAAAATGAGCATCATTATCGTCATTTTCATGCTTCTAGGGAGCCAAAACACAAGATTTGGCTTATGGTTAAAAGTGACTTACCCAAATGCTCACTTTTGAGGGCTTAAAAACGTGGTTTTATTCACTGCGGAAAGAGATATAAACAATATTTAGAGTGAATTAATGTTCATGCGAGAACGTTCAATTTTTCATTGCAAAACGATCGATGACCCCGCGACCTGATGAAATGACTCTGAGATGACCAAAATGTTCAGTTTTGAAAAAGTTCATCTTTCAACTAATTTTGACTCTCAGAGGTGGATCATCACTTTTGGAGATAAAATGAGCATTGTTATCGTCATTTTTCATGCTTCTAGGGAGCCAAAACTCAAGATTTGGCTTATGGTTAAAAGTGACTTAATAGGACCCAAATGCTCACTTCGAGGGCTTAAAACGTGTTATTCACTGCGGGAAGAGATATAAACAACATTTAGAGTAAATTATTGTTCATGCGAGAACGTTTAATTTTTCATGCAAAACGATCGATGACCCGCGACCTGATGAAATTGCTCTGAGATGACCAAAATTGTCCGTTTTGAAAATTTTCATCTTTCAACTAATTTTGACTCTCACAGGTGGATCATCACTTTTGGAGATAAAATGAGCATCGTTATAGTCATTTTCATGCTTCTAGGGAGCCAAAACTCAAGATTTGGCTTATGGTTAAAAGTGACTTAAAAGGACCCAAATGCTCACTTGGAGGGCTTAAACGTGTTTATTCACTGCGGAAGAGATATAAACAACATTTAGAGTAAACTATGTTCATGCGAGAACGTTCAATTTTTCATGCAAAACGATCGATGACCCGCGACCTGATGAAATTACTATGAGATGACCAAAATGGTCCGTTTTGAAAATTTTCATCTTTCAACTAATTTTGACTCTCAGAGGTTGATCATCACTTTTGGAGATAAAATGAGCATCATTATCGTCATTTTCATGCTTCTAGGGAGCCAAAACTCAAGATTTGGCTTATGGTTAAAAGTGACTTAAAGGACCCAAATGCTCACTTCAAGGGGCTTAAAAACGTGTTTATTCACTGCGGAAAGAGATATAAACAATATTTAGAGTGAATTAATGTTCATGCGAGAACGTTCAATTTTTCATGCAAAACGATCGATGACCCGCGACCTGATGAAATGACTCTGAGATGACCAAAATGTTCCGTTTTGAAAATTGTGATCTTTCAACTAATTTTGACTCTCAGAGGTGGATCATCACTTTTGGAGATAAAATGAGCATTGTTATCGTCATTTTCATGCTTCTAGGGAGCCAAAACTCAAGATTTGGCTTATGGTTAAAAGTGACTTAAAAGGACCCAAATGCTCACTTCGAGGGCTTAAAGCGTGTTTATTCACTGCGGGAAGAGATATAAACAACATTTAGAGTAAATTATTGTTCATGCGAGAACGTTCAATTTTTCATTCAAAACGATCGATGACCCGCGACCTGATGAAATTGCTCTGAGATGACCAAAATGTTACGTTTTGAAAATGTTCATCTTTCAACTAATTTTGACTCTCAGAGGTGGATCATCACTTTTGGAGATAAAATGAGCATCGTTATCGTCATTTTCATGCTTCTAGGGAGCCAAAACTCAAGATTTGGCTTATGGTTAAAAGTGACTTAAAAGGACCCAAATGCTCACTTCGAGGGCTTAAAACGCGTTTATTCACTGCGGGAAGAGATATAAACAATAGTTAGAGTGAATTAATGTTCATGCGAGAACGTTCAATTTTTCATGCAAAACGATCGATGACCCGCGACCTGATGAAATGACTCTGAGATTACCAAAATGTTCCGTTTTGAAAAATTTTCATCTTTCAACTAATTTTGACTCTCAGAGGTGGATCATCACTTTTGGAGATAAAATGAGCATCGTTATCGTCATTTTCATGCTTCTAGGGAGCCAAAAACTCAAGATTTGGCTTATGGTTAAAAGTGACTTTAAAAGGACCCAAATGCTCACTTCGAGGGCTTAAAGCGTGTTTTATTCACTGCGGGAAGAGATATAAACAACATTTAGAGAAAATTATTGTTCATGCGAGAACGTTTAATTTTTCATGCAAAACGATCGATGACCCGCGACCTGATGAAATTGCTCTGAGATGACCAAAATTGTGCCGTTTTTGAAAATTTTCATCTTTCAACTAATTTTGACTCTCAGAGGTTGATCATCACTTTTGGAGATAAAATGAGCATCGTTATCGTCATTTTCATGCTTCTAGGGAGCCAAAACTCAAGATTTGGCTTATGGTTAAAAGTGACTTAAAAGGACCCAAATGCTCACTTTGAGGGCTTAAAACGTGTTTATTCACTGCGGAAAGAGATATAAACAATATTTAGAGTGAATTAATGTTCATGCGAGAACATTCAATTTTTCATGCAAAACGATCGATGACCCGCGACCTGATGAAATTGCTCTGAGATGACCAAAATGGTCCGTTTTGAAAAAGTTAATCTTTCAACTAATTTTGACTCTCAGGGGTGGATCATCACTTTTGGAGATAAAATGAGCATCATTATCGTCATTTTCATGCTTCTAGGGGAGCCAAAACACAAGATTTGGCTTATGGTTAAAAGTGACTTAAAAGGACCAAAATGCTCACTTCGAGGGCTTAAAACGTGTTTATTCACTGCCGGAAGAGATATAAACAATAGTTAGAGTGAATTAATGTTCATGCGAGAACGTTCAATTTTTCATGCAAAACAATCGATGACCCGCGACCTGATGAAATTGCTCTGAGATGACCAAAATGGTCCGTTTTGAAAATGTTCATCTTTCAACTAATTTTGACTCTCAGAGGTGGATCATCACTATTGGAGATAAAATGAGCATCGTTATCGTCATTTTCATGCTTCTAGGGAGCCAAAACTCAAGATTTGGCTTATGGTTAAAAGTGACTTAAAAGGACCCAAATGCTCACTTTGAGGGCTTAAAACGTGTTTATTCACTGCGGAAAGAGATATAAACAATATTTAGAGTGAATTAATGTTCATGCGAGAACGTTCAATTTTTCATGCAAAACGATCGATGACCCCTGATGAAATTGCTCTGAGATGACCAAAATGGTCCGTTTTGAAAAAGTTCATCTTTCAACTAATTTTGACTCTCAGAGGTGGATCATCACTTTTGGAGATAAAATGAGCATCGTTATAGTCATTTTCATGCTTCTAGGGAGCCAAAACTCAAGATTTGGCTTATGGTTAAAAGTGACTTAAAAGGACCCAAATGCTCACTTGGAGGGCTTAAAACGTGTTTATTCACTGCGGGAAGAGATATAAACAACATTTAGAGTAAATTATTGTTCATGCGAGAACGTTCAATTTTTCATGCAAAACGATCGATGACCCGCGACCTGATGAAATTACTATGAGATGACCAAAATGGTCCGTTTTGAAAATTTTCATCTTTCAACTAATTTTGACTCTCAGAGGTTGATCATCACTTTTGGAGATAAAATGAGCATCATTATCGTCATTTTCATGCTTCTAGGGAGCCAAAACTCAAGATTTGGCTTATGGTTAAAAGTGACTTAAAAGGACCCAAATGCTCACTTCAAGGGCTTAAAACGTGTTTATTCACTGCGGAAAGAGATATAAACAATATTTAGAGTGAATTAATGTTCATGCGAGAACGTTCAATTTTTCATGCAAAACGATCGATGACCCGCGACCTGATGAAATGACTCTGAGATGACCAAAATGTTCCGTTTTGAAAATTGTGATCTTTCAACTAATTTTGACTCTCAGAGGTGGATCATCACTTTTGGAGATAAAATGAGCATTGTTATCGTCATTTTCATGCTTCTAGGGAGCCAAAACTCAAGATTTGGCTTATGGTTAAAAGTGACTTAAAAGGACCCAAATGCTCACTTCGAGGGCTTAAAGCGTGTTTATTCACTGCGGGAAGAGATATAAACAACATTTAGAGTAAATTATTGTTCATGCGAGAACGTTCAATTTTTCATTCAAAACGATCGATGACCCGCGACCTGATGAAATTGCTCTGAGATGACCAAAATGTTACGTTTTGAAAATGTTCATCTTTCAACTAATTTTGACTCTCAGAGGTGGATCATCACTTTTGGAGATAAAATGAGCATCGTTATCGTCATTTTCATGCTTCTAGGGAGCCAAAACTCAAGATTTGGCTTATGGTTAAAAGTGACTTAAAAGTACCCAAATGCTCACTTCGAGGGCTTAAAACGCGTTTATTCACTGCGGGAAGAGATATAAACAATAGTTAGAGTGAATTAATGTTCATGCGAGAACGTTCAATTTTTCATGCAAAACGATCGATGACCCGCGACCTGATGAAATGACTCTGAGATTACCAAAATGTTCCGTTTTGAAAATTTTCATCTTTCAACTAATTTTGACTCTCAGAGGTGGATCATCACTTTTGGAGATAAAATGAGCATCGTTATCGTCATTTTCATGCTTCTAGGGAGCCAAAACTCAAGATTTGGCTTATGGTTAAAAGTGACTTAAAAGGACCCAAATGCTCACTTCGAGGGCTTAAAGCGTGTTTATTCACTGCGGGAAGAGATATAAACAACATTTAGAGTAAATTATTGTTCATGCGAGAACGTTTAATTTTTCATGCAAAACGATCGATGACCCGCGACCTGATGAAATTGCTCTGAGATGACCAAAATTGTCCGTTTTGAAAATTTTCATCTTTCAACTAATTTTGACTCTCAGAGGTTGATCATCACTTTTGGAGATAAAATGAGCATCGTTATCGTCATTTTCATGCTTCTAGGGAGCCAAAACTCAAGATTTGGCTTATGGTTAAAAGTGACTTAAAAGGACCCAAATGCTCACTTTGAGGGCTTAAAACGTGTTTATTCACTGCGGAAAGAGATATAAACAATATTTAGAGTGAATTAATGTTCATGCGAGAACATTCAATTTTTCATGCAAAACGATCGATGACCCGCGACCTGATGAAATTGCTCTGAGATGACCAAAATGGTCCGTTTTGAAAAAGGTAATCTTTCAACTAATTTTGACTCTCAGGGGTGGATCATCACTTTTGGAGATAAAATGAGCATCATTATCGTCATTTTCATGCTTCTAGGGAGCCAAAACACAAGATTTGGCTTATGGTTAAAAGTGACTTAAAAGGACCCAAATGCTCACTTTGAGGGCTTAAAACGTGTTTATTCACTGCGGAAAGAGATATAAACAATATTTAGAGTGAATTAATGTTCATGCGAGAACGTTCAATTTTTCATGCAAAACGATCGATGACCCGCGACCTGATGAAATGACTCTGAGATGACCAAAATGTTCCGTTTTGAAAAAGTTCATCTTTCAACTAATTTTGACTCTCAGAGGTGGATCATCACTTTTGGAGATAAAATGAGCATTGTTATCGTCATTTTCATGCTTCTAGGGAGCCAAAACTCAAGATTTGGCTTATGGTTAAAAGTGACTTAATAGGACCCAAATGCTCACTTCGAGGGCTTAAAACGTGTTATTCACTGCGGGAAGAGATATAAACAACATTTAGAGTAAATTATTGTTCATGCTAGAACGTTTAATTTTTCATGCAAAACGATCGATGACCCGCGACCTGATGAAATTGCTCTGAGATGACCAAAATTGTCCGTTTTGAAAATTTTCATCTTTCAACTAATTTTGACTCTCAGAGGTGGATCATCACTTTTGGAGATAAAATGAGCATCGTTATAGTCATTTTCATGCTTCTAGGGAGCCAAAACTCAAGATTTGGCTTATGGTTAAAAGTGACTTAAAAGGACCCAAATGCTCACTTGGAGGGCTTAAAACGTGTTTATTCACTGCGGGAAGAGATATAAACAACATTTAGAGTAAATTATTGTTCATGCGAGAACGTTCAATTTTTCATGCAAAACGATCGATGACCCGCGACCTGATGAAATTACTATGAGATGACCAAAATGGTCCGTTTTGAAAATTTTCATCTTTCAACTAATTTTGACTCTCAGAGGTTGATCATCACTTTTGGAGATAAAATGAGCATCATTATCGTCATTTTCATGCTTCTAGGGAGCCAAAACTCAAGATTTGGCTTATGGTTAAAAGTGACTTAAAAGGACCCAAATGCTCACTTCAAGGGCTTAAAACGTGTTTATTCACTGCGGAAAGAGATATAAACAATATTTAGAGTGAATTAATGTTCATGCGAGAACGTTCAATTTTTCATGCAAAACGATCGATGACCCGCGACCTGATGAAATGACTCTGAGATGACCAAAATGTTCCGTTTTGAAAATTGTGATCTTTCAACTAATTTTGACTCTCAGAGGTGGATCATCACTTTTGGAGATAAAATGAGCATTGTTATCGTCATTTTCATGCTTCTAGGGAGCCAAAACTCAAGATTTGGCTTATGGTTAAAAGTGACTTAAAAGGACCCAAATGCTCACTTCGAGGGCTTAAAGCGTGTTTATTCACTGCGGGAAGAGATATAAACAACATTTAGAGTAAATTATTGTTCATGCGAGAACGTTCAATTTTTCATTCAAAACGATCGATGACCCGCGACCTGATGAAATTGCTCTGAGATGACCAAAATGTTACGTTTTGAAAATGTTCATCTTTCAACTAATTTTGACTCTCAGAGGTGGATCATCACTTTTGGAGATAAAATGAGCATCGTTATCGTCATTTTCATGCTTCTAGGGAGCCAAAACTCAAGATTTGGCTTATGGTTAAAAGTGACTTAAAAGTACCCAAATGCTCACTTCGAGGGCTTAAAACGCGTTTATTCACTGCGGGAAGAGATATAAACAATAGTTAGAGTGAATTAATGTTCATGCGAGAACGTTCAATTTTTCATGCAAAACGATCGATGACCCGCGACCTGATGAAATGACTCTGAGATTACCAAAATGTTCCGTTTTGAAAATTTTCATCTTTCAACTAATTTTGACTCTCAGAGGTGGATCATCACTTTTGGAGATAAAATGAGCATCGTTATCGTCATTTTCATGCTTCTAGGGAGCCAAAACTCAAGATTTGGCTTATGGTTAAAAGTGACTTAAAAGGACCCAAATGCTCACTTCGAGGGCTTAAAGCGTGTTTATTCACTGCGGGAAGAGATATAAACAACATTTAGAGTAAATTATTGTTCATGCAAGAACGTTTAATTTTTCATGCAAAACGATCGATGACCCGCGACCTGATGAAATTGCTCTGAGATGACCAAAATTGTCCGTTTTGAAAATTTTCATCTTTCAACTAATTTTGACTCTCAGAGGTTGATCATCACTTTTGGAGATAAAATGAGCATCGTTATCGTCATTTTCATGCTTCTAGGGAGCCAAAACTCAAGATTTGGCTTATGGTTAAAAGTGACTTAAAAGGACCCAAATGCTCACTTTGAGGGCTTAAAACGTGTTTATTCACTGCGGAAAGAGATATAAACAATATTTAGAGTGAATTAATGTTCATGCGAGAACATTCAATTTTTCATGCAAAACGATCGATGACCCGCGACCTGATGAAATTGCTCTGAGATGACCAAAATGGTCCGTTTTGAAAAAGGTAATCTTTCAACTAATTTTGACTCTCAGGGGTGGATCATCACTTTTGGAGATAAAATGAGCATCATTATCGTCATTTTCATGCTTCTAGGGAGCCAAAACACAAGATTTGGCTTATGGTTAAAAGTGACTTAAAAGGACCCAAATGCTCACTTTGAGGGCTTAAAACGTGTTTATTCACTGCGGAAAGAGATATAAACAATATTTAGAGTGAATTAATGTTCATGCGAGAACGTTCAATTTTTCATGCAAAACGATCGATGACCCGCGACCTGATGAAATGACTCTGAGATGACCAAAATGTTCCGTTTGAAAAAGTTCATCTTTCAACTAATTTTGACTCTCAGAGGTGGATCATCACTTTTGGAGATAAAATGAGCATTGTTATCGTCATTTTCATGCTTCTAGGGAGCCAAAACTCAAGATTTGGCTTATGGTTAAAAGTGACTTAATAGGACCCAAATGCTCACTTCGAGGGCTTAAAACGTGTTATTCACTGCGGGAAGAGATATAAACAACATTTAGAGTAAATTATTGTTCATGCTAGAACGTTTAATTTTTCATGCAAAACGATCGATGACCCGCGACCTGATGAAATTGCTCTGAGATGACCAAAATTGTCCGTTTTGAAAATTTTCATCTTTCAACTAATTTTGACTCTCAGAGGTGGATCATCACTTTTGGAGATAAAATGAGCATCGTTATAGTCATTTTCATGCTTCTAGGGAGCCAAAACTCAAGATTTGGCTTATGGTTAAAAGTGACTTAAAAGGACCCAAATGCTCACTTGGAGGGCTTAAAACGTGTTTATTCACTGCGGGAAGAGATATAAACAACATTTAGAGTAAATTATTGTTCATGCGAGAACGTTCAATTTTTCATGCAAAACGACCGATGACCCGCGACCTGATGAAATTACTATGAGATGACCAAAATGGTCCGTTTTGAAAATTTTCATCTTTCAACTAATTTTGACTCTCAGAGGTTGATCATCACTTTTGGAGATAAAATGAGCATCATTATCGTCATTTTCATGCTTCTAGGGAGCCAAAACTCAAGATTTGGCTTATGGTTAAAAGTGACTTAAAAGGACCCAAATGCTCACTTCGAGGGCTTAAAGCGTGTTTATTCACTGCGGGAAGAGATATAAACAACATTTAGAGTAAATTATTGTTCATGCGAGAACGTTCAATTTTTCATTCAAAACGATCGATGACCCGCGACCTGATGAAATTGCTCTGAGATGACCAAAATGTTACGTTTTGAAAATGTTCATCTTTCAACTAATTTTGACTCTCAGAGGTGGATCATCACTTTTGGAGATAAAATGAGCATCGTTATCGTCATTTTCATGCTTCTAGGGAGCCAAAACTCAAGATTTGGCTTATGGTTAAAAGTGACTTAAAAGGACCCAAATGCTCACTTCGAGGGCTTAAAACGCGTTTATTCACTGCGGGAAGAGATATAAACAATAGTTAGAGTGAATTAATGTTCATGCGAGAACGTTCAATTTTTCATGCAAAACGATCGATGACCCGCGACCTGATGAAATGACTCTGAGATTACCAAAATGTTCCGTTTTGAAAATTTTCATCTTTCAACTAATTTTGACTCTCAGAGGTGGATCATCACTTTTGGAGATAAAATGAGCATCGTTATCGTCATTTTCATGCTTCTAGGGAGCCAAAACTCAAGATTTGGCTTATGGTTAAAAGTGACTTAAAAGGACCCAAATGCTCACTTCGAGGGCTTAAAGCGTGTTTATTCACTGCGGGAAGAGATATAAACAACATTTAGAGTAAATTATTGTTCATGCGAGAACGTTTAATTTTTCATGCAAAACGATCGATGACCCGCGACCTGATGAAATTGCTCTGAGATGACCAAAATTGTCCGTTTTGAAAATTTTCATCTTTCAACTAATTTTGACTCTCAGAGGTTGATCATCACTTTTGGAGATAAAATGAGCATCGTTATCGTCATTTTCATGCTTCTAGGGAGCCAAAACTCAAGATTTGGCTTATGGTTAAAAGTGACTTAAAAGGACCCAAATGCTCACTTTGAGGGCTTAAAACGTGTTTATTCACTGCGGAAAGAGATATAAACAATATTTAGAGTGAATTAATGTTCATGCGAGAACATTCAATTTTTCATGCAAAACGATCGATGACCCGCGACCTGATGAAATTGCTCTGAGATGACCAAAATGGTCCGTTTTGAAAAAGTTAATCTTTCAACTAATTTTGACTCTCAGGGGTGGATCATCACTTTTGGAGATAAAATGAGCATCATTATCGTCATTTTCATGCTTCTAGGGAGCCAAAACACAAGATTTGGCTTATGGTTAAAAGTGACTTAAAAGGACCCAAATGCTCACTTTGAGGGCTTAAAACGTGTTTATTCACTGCGGAAAGAGATATAAACAATATTTAGAGTGAATTAATGTTCATGCGAGAACGTTCAATTTTTCATGCAAAACGATCGATGACCCGCGACCTGATGAAATGACTCTGAGATGACCAAAATGTTCCGTTTTGAAAAAGTTCATCTTTCAACTAATTTTGACTCTCAGAGGTGGATCATCACTTTTGGAGATAAAATGAGCATTGTTATCGTCATTTTCATGCTTCTAGGGAGCCAAAACTCAAGATTTGGCTTATGGTTAAAAGTGACTTAATAGGACCCAAATGCTCACTTCGAGGGCTTAAAACGTGTTATTCACTGCGGGAAGAGATATAAACAACATTTAGAGTAAATTATTGTTCATGCGAGAACGTTTAATTTTTCATGCAAAACGATCGATGACCCGCGACCTGATGAAATTGCTCTGAGATGACCAAAATTGTCCGTTTTGAAAATTTTCATCTTTCAACTAATTTTGACTCTCAGAGGTTGATCATCACTTTTGGAGATAAAATTAGCATCATTATCGTCATTTTCATGCTTCTAGGGAGCCAAAACACAAGATTTGGCTTATGGTTAAAAGTGACTTAAAAGGACCCAAATGCTCACTTTGAGGGCTTAAAGCGTGTTTATTCACTGCGGAAAGAGATATAAACAATATTTAGATTGAATTAATGTTCATGCGAGAACGTTCAATTTTTCATGCAAAACGATCGATGACCCGCGACCTGATGAAATGACTCTGAGATGACCAAAATGTTCCGTTTTGAAAAAGTTCATCTTTCAACTAATTTTGACTCTCAGAGGTGGATCATCACTTTTGGAGATAAAATGAGCATCGTTATCGTCATTTTCATGCTTCTAGGGAGCCAAAACTCAAGATTTGGCTTATGGTTAAAAGTGACTTAAAAGGACCCAAATGCTCACTTCGAGGGCTTAAAACGTGTTTATTCACTGCGGGAAGAGATATAAACAATAGTTAGAGTGAATTAATGTTCATGCGAGAACGATCCATTTTTCATGCAAAACGATCGATGACCCGCGACCTGATGAAATGACTCTGAGATTACCAAAATGTTCCGTTTTGAAAATGTTCATCTTTCAACTAATTTTGACTCTCAGAGGTGGATCATCACTTTTGGAGATAAAATGAGCATCGTTATCGTCATTTTCATGCTTCTAGGGAGCCAAAACTCAAGATTTGGCTCATGGTTAAAAGTGACTTAAAAGGCCCAAAATGCTCACTTCGAGGGCTTAAAACGTTTGTATTCACTGCCGGAAGAGATATAAACAATAGTTAGAGTGAATTAATGTTCATGCGAGAACGTTCAATTTTTCATGCAAAACAATCGATGACCCGCGACCTGATGAAATTGCTCTGAGATGACCAAAATGGTCCGTTTTGAAAATGTTCATCTTTCAACTAATTTTGACTCTCAGAGGTGGATCATCACTATTGGAGATAAAATGAGCATCGTTATCGTCATTTTCATGCTTTAGGGAGCCAAAACTCAAGATTTGGCTTATGGTTAAAAGTGACTTAAAAGGACCCAAATGCTCACTTTGAGGGCTTAAAACGTGTTTATTCACTGCGGAAAGAGATATAAACAATATTTAGAGTGAATTAATGTTCATGCGAGAACGTTCAATTTTTCATGCAAAACGATCGATGACCCGCGACCTGATGAAATGACTCTGAGATGACCAAAATGTTCCGTTTTGAAAAAGTTCATCTTTCAACTAATTTTGACTCTCAGAGGTGGATCATCACTTTTGGAGATAAAATGAGCATCGTTATCGTCATTTGCATGCTTCTAGGGAGCCAAAACTCAAGATTTGGCTTATGGTTAAAAGTGACTTAAAAGGACCCAAATGCTCACTTGGAGGGCTTAAAACGTGTTTATTCACTGCGGGAAGAGATATAAACAACATTTAGAGTAAATTATTGTTCATGCGAGAACGTTCAATTTTTCATGCAAAACGATCGTTGACCCGCGACCTGATGAAATTACTCTGAGATGACCAAAATGGTCCGTTTTGAAAATTTTCATCTTTCAACTAATTTTGACTCTCAGAGGTTGATCATCACTTTTGGAGATAAAATGAGCATCATTATCGTCATTTTCATGCTTCTAGGGAGCCAAAACTCAAGATTTGGCTTATGGTTAAAAGTGACTTAAAAGGACCCAAATGCTCACTTCAAGGGATTAAAACGTGTTTATTCACTGCGGAAAGAGATATAAACAATATTTAGAGTGAATTAATGTTCATGCGAGAACGTTCAATTTTTCATGCAAAACGATCGATGACCCGCGACCTGATGAAATGACTCTGAGATGACCAAAATGTTCCGTTTTGAAAATTGTGATCTTTCAACTAATTTTGACTCTCAGAGGTGGATCATCACTTTTGGAGATAAAATGAGCATTGTTATCCTCATTTTCATGCTTCTAGGGAGCCAAAACTCAAGATTTGGCTTATGGTTAAAAGTGACTTAAAAGGACCCAAATGCTCACTTCGAGGGCTTAAAGCGTGTTTATTCACTGCGGGAAGAGATATAAACAACATTTAGAGTAAATTATTGTTCATGCAAGAACGTTCAATTTTTCATTCAAAACGATCGATGACCCGCGACCTGATGAAATTGCTCTGAGATGACCAAAATGTTACGTTTTGAAAATGTTCATCTTTCAACTAATTTTGACTCTCAGAGGTGGATCATCACTTTTGGAGATAAAATGAGCATCGTTATCGTCATTTTCATGCTTCTAGGGAGCCAAAACTCAAGATTTGGCTCATGGTTAAAAGTGACTTAAAAGGACCAAAATGCTCACTTCGAGGGCTTAAAACGTGTTTATTCACTGCCGGAAGAGATATAAACAATAGTTAGAGTGAATTAATGTTCATGCGAGAACGTTCAATTTTTCATGCAAAACGATCGATGACCCGCGACCTGATGAAATTGCTCTGAGATGACCAAAATGGTCCGTTTTGAAAAAGTTCATCTTTCAACTAATTTTGACTCTCAGAGGTGGATCATCACTTTTGGAGATAAAATGAGCATCGTTATAGTCATTTTCATGCTTCTAGGGAGCCAAAACTCAAGATTTGGCTTATGGTTAAAAGTGACTTAAAAGGACCAAAATGCTCACTTCGAGGGCTTAAAACGTGTTTATTCACTGCAGGAAGAGATATAAACAACATTTAGAGTAAATTATTGTTCATGCGAGAACGTTCAATTTTTCATGCAAAACGATCGATGACCCGCGACCTGATGAAATTGCTCTGAGATGACCAAAATGTTACGTTTTGAAAATGTTCATCTTTCAACTAATTTTGACTCTCAGAGGTGGATCATCACTTTTGGAGATAAAATGAGCATTGTTATCGTCATTTTTATGCTTCTAGGGAGCCAAAACTCAAGATTTGGCTTATGGTTAAAAGTGACTTAATAGGACCCAAATGCTCACTTCGAGGGCTTAAAACGTGTTATTCACTGCGGGAAGAGATATAAACAACATTTAGAGTAAATTATTGTTCATGCGAGAACGTTTAATTTTTCATGCAAAACGATCGATGACCCGCGACCTGATGAAATTGCTCTGAGATGACCAAAATTGTCCGTTTTGAAAATTTTCATCTTTCAACTAATTTTGACTCTCAGAGGTTGATCATCACTTTTGGAGATAAAATTAGCATCATTATCGTCATTTTCATGCTTCTAGGGAGCCAAAACACAAGATTTGGCTTATGGTTAAAAGTGACTTAAAAGGACCCAAATGCTCACTTTGAGGGCTTAAAGCGTGTTTATTCACTGCGGAAAGAGATATAAACAATATTTAGAGTGAATTAATGTTCATGCGAGAACGTTCAATTTTTCATGCAAAACGATCGATGACCCGCGACCTGATGAAATGACTCTGAGATGACCAAAATGTTCCGTTTTGAAAAAGTTCATCTTTCAACTAATTTTGACTCTCAGAGGTGGATCATCACTTTTGGAGATAAAATGAGCATCGTTATCGTCATTTTCATGCTTCTAGGGAGCCAAAACTCAAGATTTGGCTTATGGTTAAAAGTGACTTAAAAGGACCCAAATGCTCACTTCGAGGGCTTAAAACGTGTTTATTCACTGCGGGAAGAGATATAAACAATAGTTAGAGTGAATTAATGTTCATGCGAGAACGATCCATTTTTCATGCAAAACGATCGATGACCCGCGACCTGATGAAATGACTCTGAGATTACCAAAATGTTCCGTTTTGAAAATGTTCATCTTTCAACTAATTTTGACTCTCAGAGGTGGATCATCACTTTTGGAGATAAAATGAGCATCGTTATCGTCATTTTCATGCTTCTAGGGAGCCAAAACTCAAGATTTGGCTTATGGTTAAAAGTGACTTAAAAGGACCCAAATGCTCACTTCGAGGGCTTAAAGCGTGTTTATTCACTGCGGGAAGAGATATAAACAACATTTAGAGTAAATTATTGTTCATGCGAGAACGTTCAATTTTTCATTCAAAACGATCGATGACCCGCGACCTGATGAAATTGCTCTGAGATGACCAAAATGTTACGTTTTGAAAATGTTCATCTTTCAACTAATTTTGACTCTCAGAGGTGGATCATCACTTTTGGAGATAAAATGAGCATCGTTATCGTCATTTTCATGCTTCTAGGGAGCCAAAACTCAAGATTTGGCTCATGGTTAAAAGTGACTTAAAAGGCCCAAAATGCTCACTTCGAGGGCTTAAAACGTTTTTATTCACTGCCGGAAGAGATATAAACAATAGTTAGAGTGAATTAATGTTCATGCGAGAACGTTCAATTTTTCATGCAAAACAATCGATGACCCGCGACCTGATGAAATTGCTCTGAGATGACCAAAATGGTCCGTTTTGAAAATGTTCATCTTTCAACTAATTTTGACTCTCAGAGGTGGATCATCACTATTGGAGATAAAATGAGCATCGTTATCGTCATTTTCATGCTTTAGGGAGCCAAAACTCAAGATTTGGCTTATGGTTAAAAGTGACTTAAAAGGACCCAAATGCTCACTTTGAGGGCTTAAAACGTGTTTATTCACTGCGGAAAGAGATATAAACAATATTTAGAGTGAATTAATGTTCATGCGAGAACGTTCAATTTTTCATGCAAAACGATCGATGACCCGCGACCTGATGAAATTGCTCTGAGATGACCAAAATGATCTGTTTTGAAAAAGTTCATCTTTCAACTAATTTTGACTCTCAGAGGTGGATCATCACTTTTGGAGATAAAATGAGCATCGTTATAGTCATTTTCATGCTTCTAGGGAGCCAAAACTCAAGATTTGGCTTATGGTTAAAAGTGACTTAAAAGGACCCAAATGCTCACTTCGAGGGCTTAAAACGTGTTAATTCACTGCAGGAAGAGATATAAACAACATTTAGAGTAAATTATTGTTCATGCGAGAACGTTCAATTTTTCATGCAAAACGATCGATGACCCGCGACCTGATGAAATTGCTCTGAGATGACCAAAATGGTCCGTTTTGAAATTTTTCGTCTTTCAACTAATTTTGACTCTCAGAGGTTGATCATCACTTTTGGAGATAAAATGAGCATCGTTATCGTCATTTTCATGCTTCTAGGGATCCAAAACTCAAGATTTGGCTTATGGTTAAAAGTGACTTAAAAGGACCCAAATGCTCACTTTGAGGGCTTAAAACGTGTTTATTCACTGCGGAAAGAGATATAAACAATATTTAGAGTGAATTAATGTTCATGCGAGAACGTTCAATTTTTCATGCAAAACGATCGATGACCCGCGACCTGATGAAATGACTCTGAGATGACCAAAATGTTCCGTTTTGAAAAAGTTCATCTTTCAACTAATTTTGACTCTCAGAGGTGGATCATCACTTTTGGAGATAAAATGAGCATCGTTATCGTCATTTTCATGCTTCTAGGGAGCCAAAACTCAAGATTTGGCTTATGGTTAAAAGTGACTTATAAGGACCCAAATGCTCACTTCGAGGGCTTAAAACGTGTTTATTCACTGCGGGAAGAGATATAAACAACATTTAGAGTAAATTATTGTTCATGCGAGAACGTTTAATTTTTCATGCAAAACGATCGATGACCCGCGACCTGATGAAATTGCTCTGAGATGACCAAAATGGTCCGTTTTGAAAATGTTCATCTTTCAACTAATTTTGACTCTCAGAGGTGGATCATCACTATTGGAGATAAAATGAGCATCGTTATCGTCATTTTCATGCTTTAGGGAGCCAAAACTCAAGATTTGGCTTATGGTTAAAAGTGACTTAAAAGGACCCAAATGCTCACTTTGAGGGCTTAAAACGTGTTTATTCACTGCGGAAAGAGATATAAACAATATTTAGAGTGAATTAATGTTCATGCGAGAACGTTCAATTTTTCATGCAAAACGATCGATGACCCGCGACCTGATGAAATTGCTCTGAGATGACCAAAATGATCTGTTTTGAAAAAGTTCATCTTTCAACTAATTTTGACTCTCAGAGGTGGATCATCACTTTTGGAGATAAAATGAGCATCGTTATAGTCATTTTCATGCTTCTAGGGAGCCAAAACTCAAGATTTGGCTTATGGTTAAAAGTGACTTAAAAGGACCCAAATGCTCACTTCGAGGGCTTAAAACGTGTTAATTCACTGCAGGAAGAGATATAAACAACATTTAGAGTAAATTATTGTTCATGCGAGAACGTTCAATTTTTCATGCAAAACGATCGATGACCCGCGACCTGATGAAATTGCTCTGAGATGACCAAAATGGTCCGTTTTGAAATTTTTCGTCTTTCAACTAATTTTGACTCTCAGAGGTTGATCATCACTTTTGGAGATAAAATGAGCATCGTTATCGTCATTTTCATGCTTCTAGGGATCCAAAACTCAAGATTTGGCTTATGGTTAAAAGTGACTTAAAAGGACCCAAATGCTCACTTTGAGGGCTTAAAACGTGTTTATTCACTGCGGAAAGAGATATAAACAATATTTAGAGTGAATTAATGTTCATGCGAGAACGTTCAATTTTTCATGCAAAACGATCGATGACCCGCGACCTGATGAAATGACTCTGAGATGACCAAAATGTTCCGTTTTGAAAAAGTTCATCTTTCAACTAATTTTGACTCTCAGAGGTGGATCATCACTTTTGGAGATAAAATGAGCATCGTTATCGTCATTTTCATGCTTCTAGGGAGCCAAAACTCAAGATTTGGCTTATGGTTAAAAGTGACTTATAAGGACCCAAATGCTCACTTCGAGGGCTTAAAACGTGTTTATTCACTGCGGGAAGAGATATAAACAACATTTAGAGTAAATTATTGTTCATGCGAGAACGTTTAATTTTTCATGCAAAACGATCGATGACCCGCGACCTGATGAACTTGCTCTGAGATGACCAAAATGGTCCGTTTTGAAATTTTTCGTCTTTCAACTAATTTTGACTCTCAGAGGTTGATCATCACTTTTGGAGATAAAATGAGCATCGTTATCGTCATTTTCATGCTTCTAGGGATCCAAAACTCAAGATTTGGCTTATGGTTAAAAGTGACTTAAAAGGACCCAAATGCTCACTTTGAGGGCTTAAAACGTGTTTGTTCACTGCGGAAAGAGATATAAACAATATTTAGAGTGAATTAATGTTCATGCGAAAACGTTCAATTTTTCATGCAAAACGATCGATGACCCGCGACCTGATGAAATGACTCTGAGATGACCAAAATGTTCCGTTTTGAAAAAGTTCATCTTTCAACTAATTTTGACTCTCAGAGGTGGATCATCACTTTTGGAGATAAAATGAGCATCGTTATCGTCATTTTCATGCTTCTAGGGAGCCAAAACTCAAGATTTGGCTTATGGTTAAAAGTGACTTAAAAGGACCCAAATGCTCACTTCGAGGGCTTAAAGCGTGTTTATTCACTGCGGGAAGAGATATAAACAACATTTAGAGTAAATTATTGTTCATGCGAGAACGTTTAATTTTTCATGCAAAACGATCGATGACCCGCGACCTGATGAAATTGCTCTGAGATGACCAAAATTGTCCGTTTTGAAAATTTTCATCTTTCAACTAATTTTGACTCTCAGAGGTTGATCATCACTTTTGGAGATAAAATGAGCATCGTTATCGTCATTTTCATGCTTCTAGGGAGCCAAAACTCAAGATTTGGCTTATGGTTAAAAGTGACTTAAAAGGACCCAAATGCTCACTTTGAGGGCTTAAAACGTGTTTATTCACTGCGGAAAGAGATATAAACAATATTTAGAGTGAATTAATGTTCATGCGAGAACATTCAATTTTTCATGCAAAACGATCGATGACCCGCGACCTGATGAAATTGCTCTGAGATGACCAAAATGGTCCGTTTTGAAAAAGTTAATCTTTCAACTAATTTTGACTCTCAGGGGTGGATCATCACTTTTGGAGATAAAATGAGCATCATTATCGTCATTTTCATGCTTCTAGGGAGCCAAAACACAAGATTTGGCTTATGGTTAAAAGTGACTTAAAAGGACCCAAATGCTCACTTTGAGGGCTTAAAACGTGTTTATTCACTGCGGAAAGAGATATAAACAATATTTAGAGTGAATTAATGTTCATGCGAGAACGTTCAATTTTTCATGCAAAACGATCGATGACCCGCGACCTGATGAAATTGCTCTGAGATGACCAAAATGGTCCGTTTTGAAAAAGTTCATCTTTCAACTAATTTTGACTCTCAGAGGTGGATCATCACTTTTGGAGATAAAATGAGCATCGTTATAGTCATTTTCATGCTTCTAGGGAGCCAAAACTCAAGATTTGGCTTATGGTTAAAAGTGACTTAAAAGGACCAAAATGCTCACTTCGAGGGCTTAAAACGTGTTTATTCACTGCAGGAAGAGATATAAACAACATTTAGAGTAAATTATTGTTCATGCGAGAACGTTCAATTTTTCATGCAAAACGATCGATGACCCGCGACCTGATGAAATTGCTCTGAGATGACCAAAATGTTACGTTTTGAAAATGTTCATCTTTCAACTAATTTTGACTCTCAGAGGTGGATCATCACTTTTGGAGATAAAATGAGCATTGTTATCGTCATTTTTATGCTTCTAGGGAGCCAAAACTCAAGATTTGGCTTATGGTTAAAAGTGACTTAATAGGACCCAAATGCTCACTTCGAGGGCTTAAAACGTGTTATTCACTGCGGGAAGAGATATAAACAACATTTAGAGTAAATTATTGTTCATGCGAGAACGTTTAATTTTTCATGCAAAACGATCGATGACCCGCGACCTGATGAAATTGCTCTGAGATGACCAAAATTGTCCGTTTTGAAAATTTTCATCTTTCAACTAATTTTGACTCTCAGAGGTTGATCATCACTTTTGGAGATAAAATTAGCATCATTATCGTCATTTTCATGCTTCTAGGGAGCCAAAACACAAGATTTGGCTTATGGTTAAAAGTGACTTAAAAGGACCCAAATGCTCACTTTGAGGGCTTAAAGCGTGTTTATTCACTGCGGAAAGAGATATAAACAATATTTAGAGTGAATTAATGTTCATGCGAGAACGTTCAATTTTTCATGCAAAACGATCGATGACCCGCGACCTGATGAAATGACTCTGAGATGACCAAAATGTTCCGTTTTGAAAAAGTTCATCTTTCAACTAATTTTGACTCTCAGAGGTGGATCATCACTTTTGGAGATAAAATGAGCATCGTTATCGTCATTTTCATGCTTCTAGGGAGCCAAAACTCAAGATTTGGCTTATGGTTAAAAGTGACTTAAAAGGACCCAAATGCTCACTTCGAGGGCTTAAAACGTGTTTATTCACTGCGGGAAGAGATATAAACAATAGTTAGAGTGAATTAATGTTCATGCGAGAACGATCCATTTTTCATGCAAAACGATCGATGACCCGCGACCTGATGAAATGACTCTGAGATTACCAAAATGTTCCGTTTTGAAAATGTTCATCTTTCAACTAATTTTGACTCTCAGAGGTGGATCATCACTTTTGGAGATAAAATGAGCATCGTTATCGTCATTTTCATGCTTCTAGGGAGCCAAAACTCAAGATTTGGCTTATGGTTAAAAGTGACTTAAAAGGACCCAAATGCTCACTTCGAGGGCTTAAAGCGTGTTTATTCACTGCGGGAAGAGATATAAACAACATTTAGAGTAAATTATTGTTCATGCGAGAACGTTCAATTTTTCATTCAAAACGATCGATGACCCGCGACCTGATGAAATTGCTCTGAGATGACCAAAATGTTACGTTTTGAAAATGTTCATCTTTCAACTAATTTTGACTCTCAGAGGTGGATCATCACTTTTGGAGATAAAATGAGCATCGTTATCGTCATTTTCATGCTTCTAGGGAGCCAAAACTCAAGATTTGGCTCATGGTTAAAAGTGACTTAAAAGGCCCAAAATGCTCACTTCGAGGGCTTAAAACGTTTTTATTCACTGCCGGAAGAGATATAAACAATAGTTAGAGTGAATTAATGTTCATGCGAGAACGTTCAATTTTTCATGCAAAACAATCGATGACCCGCGACCTGATGAAATTGCTCTGAGATGACCAAAATGGTCCGTTTTGAAAATGTTCATCTTTCAACTAATTTTGACTCTCAGGGGTGGATCATCACTTTTGGAGATAAAATGAGCATCATTATCGTCATTTTCATGCTTCTAGGGAGCCAAAACACAAGATTTGGCTTATGGTTAAAAGTGACTTAAAAGGACCCAAATGCTCACTTTGAGGGCTTAAAACGTGTTTATTCACTGCGGAAAGAGATATAAACAATATTTAGAGTGAATTAATGTTCATGCGAGAACGTTCAATTTTTCATGCAAAACGATCGATGACCCGCGACCTGATGAAATTGCTCTGAGATGACCAAAATGGTCCGTTTTGAAAAAGTTCATCTTTCAACTAATTTTGACTCTCAGAGGTGGATCATCACTTTTGGAGATAAAATGAGCATCGTTATAGTCATTTTCATGCTTCTAGGGAGCCAAAACTCAAGATTTGGCTTATGGTTAAAAGTGACTTAAAAGGACCAAAATGCTCACTTCGAGGGCTTAAAACGTGTTTATTCACTGCAGGAAGAGATATAAACAACATTTAGAGTAAATTATTGTTCATGCGAGAACGTTCAATTTTTCATGCAAAACGATCGATGACCCGCGACCTGATGAAATTGCTCTGAGATGACCAAAATGTTACGTTTTGAAAATGTTCATCTTTCAACTAATTTTGACTCTCAGAGGTGGATCATCACTTTTGGAGATAAAATGAGCATTGTTATCGTCATTTTTATGCTTCTAGGGAGCCAAAACTCAAGATTTGGCTTATGGTTAAAAGTGACTTAATAGGACCCAAATGCTCACTTCGAGGGCTTAAAACGTGTTATTCACTGCGGGAAGAGATATAAACAACATTTAGAGTAAATTATTGTTCATGCGAGAACGTTTAATTTTTCATGCAAAACGATCGATGACCCGCGACCTGATGAAATTGCTCTGAGATGACCAAAATTGTCCGTTTTGAAAATTTTCATCTTTCAACTAATTTTGACTCTCAGAGGTTGATCATCACTTTTGGAGATAAAATTAGCATCATTATCGTCATTTTCATGCTTCTAGGGAGCCAAAACACAAGATTTGGCTTATGGTTAAAAGTGACTTAAAAGGACCCAAATGCTCACTTTGAGGGCTTAAAGCGTGTTTATTCACTGCGGAAAGAGATATAAACAATATTTAGAGTGAATTAATGTTCATGCGAGAACGTTCAATTTTTCATGCAAAACGATCGATGACCCGCGACCTGATGAAATGACTCTGAGATGACCAAAATGTTCCGTTTTGAAAAAGTTCATCTTTCAACTAATTTTGACTCTCAGAGGTGGATCATCACTTTTGGAGATAAAATGAGCATCGTTATCGTCATTTTCATGCTTCTAGGGAGCCAAAACTCAAGATTTGGCTTATGGTTAAAAGTGACTTAAAAGGACCCAAATGCTCACTTCGAGGGCTTAAAACGTGTTTATTCACTGCGGGAAGAGATATAAACAATAGTTAGAGTGAATTAATGTTCATGCGAGAACGATCCATTTTTCATGCAAAACGATCGATGACCCGCGACCTAATGAAATGACTCTGAGATTACCAAAATGTTCCGTTTTGAAAATGTTCATCTTTCAACTAATTTTGACTCTCAGAGGTGGATCATCACTTTTGGAGATAAAATGAGCATCGTTATCGTCATTTTCATGCTTCTAGGGAGCCAAAACTCAAGATTTGGCTTATGGTTAAAAGTGACTTAAAAGGACCCAAATGCTCACTTCGAGGGCTTAAAGCGTGTTTATTCACTGCGGGAAGAGATATAAACAACATTTAGAGTAAATTATTGTTCATGCGAGAACGTTCAATTTTTCATTCAAAACGATCGATGACCCGCGACCTGATGAAATTGCTCTGAGATGACCAAAATGTTACGTTTTGAAAATGTTCATCTTTCAACTAATTTTGACTCTCAGAGGTGGATCATCACTTTTGGAGATAAAATGAGCATCGTTATCGTCATTTTCATGCTTCTAGGGAGCCAAAACTCAAGATTTGGCTCATGGTTAAAAGTGACTTAAAAGGCCCAAAATGCTCACTTCGAGGGCTTAAAACGTTTTTATTCACTGCCGGAAGAGATATAAACAATAGTTAGAGTGAATTAATGTTCATGCGAGAACGTTCAATTTTTCATGCAAAACAATCGATGACCCGCGACCTGATGAAATTGCTCTGAGATGACCAAAATGGTCCGTTTTGAAAATGTTCATCTTTCAACTAATTTTGACTCTCAGAGGTGGATCATCACTATTGGAGATAAAATGAGCATCGTTATCGTCATTTTCATGCTTTAGGGAGCCAAAACTCAAGATTTGGCTTATGGTTAAAAGTGACTTAAAAGGACCCAAATGCTCACTTTGAGGGCTTAAAACGTGTTTATTCACTGCGGAAAGAGATATAAACAATATTTAGAGTGAATTAATGTTCATGCGAGAACGTTCAATTTTTCATGCAAAACGATCGATGACCCGCGACCTGATGAAATTGCTCTGAGATGACCAAAATGATCTGTTTTGAAAAAGTTCATCTTTCAACTAATTTTGACTCTCAGAGGTGGATCATCACTTTTGGAGATAAAATGAGCATCGTTATAGTCATTTTCATGCTTCTAGGGAGCCAAAACTCAAGATTTGGCTTATGGTTAAAAGTGACTTAAAAGGACCCAAATGCTCACTTCGAGGGCTTAAAACGTGTTAATTCACTGCAGGAAGAGATATAAACAACATTTAGAGTAAATTATTGTTCATGCGAGAACGTTCAATTTTTCATGCAAAACGATCGATGACCCGCGACCTGATGAAATTGCTCTGAGATGACCAAAATGGTCCGTTTTGAAATTTTTCGTCTTTCAACTAATTTTGACTCTCAGAGGTTGATCATCACTTTTGGAGATAAAATGAGCATCGTTATCGTCATTTTCATGCTTCTAGGGATCCAAAACTCAAGATTTGGCTTATGGTTAAAAGTGACTTAAAAGGACCCAAATGCTCACTTTGAGGGCTTAAAACGTGTTTATTCACTGCGGAAAGAGATATAAACAATATTTAGAGTGAATTAATGTTCATGCGAGAACGTTCAATTTTTCATGCAAAACGATCGATGACCCGCGACCTGATGAAATGACTCTGAGATGACCAAAATGTTCCGTTTTGAAAAAGTTCATCTTTCAACTAATTTTGACTCTCAGAGGTGGATCATCACTTTTGGAGATAAAATGAGCATCGTTATCGTCATTTTCATGCTTCTAGGGAGCCAAAA
The DNA here is from genome assembly GCF_964261635.1 of Lissotriton helveticus. NCBI lineage: Eukaryota > Metazoa > Chordata > Amphibia > Caudata > Salamandridae > Lissotriton > Lissotriton helveticus. Next base: position 1,163,083,886 of record NC_136069.1, on the reverse strand, counting down.
CTCAAGATTTGGCTTATGGTTAAAAGTGACTTATAAGGACCCAAATGCTCACTTCGAGGGCTTAAAACGTGTTTATTCACTGCGGGAAGAGATATAAACAACATTTAGAGTAAATTATTGTTCATGCGAGAACGTTTAATTTTTCATGCAAAACGATCGATGACCCGCGACCTGATGAAATTGCTCTGAGATGACCAAAATGGTCCGTTTTGAAATTTTTCGTCTTTCAACTAATTTTGACTCTCAGAGGTTGATCATCACTTTTGGAGATAAAATGAGCATCGTTATCGTCATTTTCATGCTTCTAGGGATCCAAAACTCAAGATTTGGCTTATGGTTAAAAGTGACTTAAAAGGACCCAAATGCTCACTTTGAGGGCTTAAAACGTGTTTGTTCACTGCGGAAAGAGATATAAACAATATTTAGAGTGAATTAATGTTCATGCGAAAACGTTCAATTTTTCATGCAAAACGATCGATGACCCGCGACCTGATGAAATGACTCTGAGATGACCAAAATGTTCCGTTTTGAAAAAGTTCATCTTTCAACTAATTTTGACTCTCAGAGGTGGATCATCACTTTTGGAGATAAAATGAGCATCGTTATCGTCATTTTCATGCTTCTAGGGAGCCAAAACTCAAGATTTGGCTTATGGTTAAAAGTGACTTAAAAGGACCCAAATGCTCACTTCGAGGGCTTAAAGCGTGTTTATTCACTGCGGGAAGAGATATAAACAACATTTAGAGTAAATTATTGTTCATGCGAGAACGTTCAATTTTTCATTCAAAACGATCGATGACCCGCGACCTGATGAAATTGCTCTGAGATGACCAAAATGTTACGTTTTGAAAATGTTCATCTTTCAACTAATTTTGACTCTCAGAGGTGGATCATCACTTTTGGAGATAAAATGAGCATCGTTATCGTCATTTTCATGCTTCTAGGGAGCCAAAACTCAAGATTTGGCTCATGGTTAAAAGTGACTTAAAAGGCCCAAAATGCTCACTTCGAGGGCTTAAAACGTTTTTATTCACTGCCGGAAGAGATATAAACAATAGTTAGAGTGAATTAATGTTCATGCGAGAACGTTCAATTTTTCATGCAAAACAATCGATGACCCGCGACCTGATGAAATTGCTCTGAGATGACCAAAATGGTCCGTTTTGAAAATGTTCATCTTTCAACTAATTTTGACTCTCAGAGGTGGATCATCACTATTGGAGATAAAATGAGCATCGTTATCGTCATTTTCATGCTTTAGGGAGCCAAAACTCAAGATTTGGCTTATGGTTAAAAGTGACTTAAAAGGACCCAAATGCTCACTTTGAGGGCTTAAAACGTGTTTATTCACTGCGGAAAGAGATATAAACAATATTTAGAGTGAATTAATGTTCATGCGAGAACGTTCAATTTTTCATGCAAAACGATCGATGACCCGCGACCTGATGAAATTGCTCTGAGATGACCAAAATGATCTGTTTTGAAAAAGTTCATCTTTCAACTAATTTTGACTCTCAGAGGTGGATCATCACTTTTGGAGATAAAATGAGCATCGTTATAGTCATTTTCATGCTTCTAGGGAGCCAAAACTCAAGATTTGGCTTATGGTTAAAAGTGACTTAAAAGGACCCAAATGCTCACTTCGAGGGCTTAAAACGTGTTAATTCACTGCAGGAAGAGATATAAACAACATTTAGAGTAAATTATTGTTCATGCGAGAACGTTCAATTTTTCATGCAAAACGATCGATGACCCGCGACCTGATGAAATTGCTCTGAGATGACCAAAATGGTCCGTTTTGAAATTTTTCGTCTTTCAACTAATTTTGACTCTCAGAGGTTGATCATCACTTTTGGAGATAAAATGAGCATCGTTATCGTCATTTTCATGCTTCTAGGGATCCAAAACTCAAGATTTGGCTTATGGTTAAAAGTGACTTAAAAGGACCCAAATGCTCACTTTGAGGGCTTAAAACGTGTTTATTCACTGCGGAAAGAGATATAAACAATATTTAGAGTGAATTAATGTTCATGCGAGAACGTTCAATTTTTCATGCAAAACGATCGATGACCCGCGACCTGATGAAATGACTCTGAGATGACCAAAATGTTCCGTTTTGAAAAAGTTCATCTTTCAACTAATTTTGACTCTCAGAGGTGGATCATCACTTTTGGAGATAAAATGAGCATCGTTATCGTCATTTTCATGCTTCTAGGGAGCCAAAACTCAAGATTTGGCTTATGGTTAAAAGTGACTTATAAGGACCCAAATGCTCACTTCGAGGGCTTAAAACGTGTTTATTCACTGCGGGAAGAGATATAAACAACATTTAGAGTAAATTATTGTTCATGCGAGAACGTTTAATTTTTCATGCAAAACGATCGATGACCCGCGACCTGATGAAATTGCTCTGAGATGACCAAAATGGTCCGTTTTGAAATTTTTCGTCTTTCAACTAATTTTGACTCTCAGAGGTTGATCATCACTTTTGGAGATAAAATGAGCATCGTTATCGTCATTTTCATGCTTCTAGGGATCCAAAACTCAAGATTTGGCTTATGGTTAAAAGTGACTTAAAAGGACCCAAATGCTCACTTTGAGGGCTTAAAACGTGTTTGTTCACTGCGGAAAGAGATATAAACAATATTTAGAGTGAATTAATGTTCATGCGAAAACGTTCAATTTTTCATGCAAAACGATCGATGACCCGCGACCTGATGAAATGACTCTGAGATGACCAAAATGTTCCGTTTTGAAAAAGTTCATCTTTCAACTAATTTTGACTCTCAGAGGTGGATCATCACTTTTGGAGATAAAATGAGCATCGTTATCGTCATTTTCATGCTTCTAGGGAGCCAAAACTCAAGATTTGGCTTATGGTTAAAAGTGACTTAAAAGGACCCAAATGCTCACTTCGAGGGCTTAAAGCGTGTTTATTCACTGCGGGAAGAGATATAAACAACATTTAGAGTAAATTATTGTTCATGCGAGAACGTTTAATTTTTCATGCAAAACGATCGATGACCCGCGACCTGATGAAATTGCTCTGAGATGACCAAAATTGTCCGTTTTGAAAATTTTCATCTTTCAACTAATTTTGACTCTCAGAGGTTGATCATCACTTTTGGAGATAAAATGAGCATCGTTATCGTCATTTTCATGCTTCTAGGGAGCCAAAACTCAAGATTTGGCTTATGGTTAAAAGTGACTTAAAAGGACCCAAATGCTCACTTTGAGGGCTTAAAACGTGTTTATTCACTGCGGAAAGAGATATAAACAATATTTAGAGTGAATTAATGTTCATGCGAGAACATTCAATTTTTCATGCAAAACGATCGATGACCCGCGACCTGATGAAATTGCTCTGAGATGACCAAAATGGTCCGTTTTGAAAAAGTTAATCTTTCAACTAATTTTGACTCTCAGGGGTGGATCATCACTTTTGGAGATAAAATGAGCATCATTATCGTCATTTTCATGCTTCTAGGGAGCCAAAACACAAGATTTGGCTTATGGTTAAAAGTGACTTAAAAGGACCCAAATGCTCACTTTGAGGGCTTAAAACGTGTTTATTCACTGCGGAAAGAGATATAAACAATATTTAGAGTGAATTAATGTTCATGCGAGAACGTTCAATTTTTCATGCAAAACGATCGATGACCCGCGACCTGATGAAATGACTCTGAGATGACCAAAATGTTCCGTTTTGAAAAAGTTCATCTTTCAACTAATTTTGACTCTCAGAGGTGGATCATCACTTTTGGAGATAAAATGAGCATTGTTATCGTCATTTTCATGCTTCTAGGGAGCCAAAACTCAAGATTTGGCTTATGGTTAAAAGTGACTTAATAGGACCCAAATGCTCACTTCGAGGGCTTAAAACGTGTTATTCACTGCGGGAAGAGATATAAACAACATTTAGAGTAAATTATTGTTCATGCGAGAACGTTTAATTTTTCATGCAAAACGATCGATGACCCGCGACCTGATGAAATTGCTCTGAGATGACCAAAATTGTCCGTTTTGAAAATTTTCATCTTTCAACTAATTTTGACTCTCAGAGGTTGATCATCACTTTTGGAGATAAAATTAGCATCATTATCGTCATTTTCATGCTTCTAGGGAGCCAAAACACAAGATTTGGCTTATGGTTAAAAGTGACTTAAAAGGACCCAAATGCTCACTTTGAGGGCTTAAAGCGTGTTTATTCACTGCGGAAAGAGATATAAACAATATTTAGATTGAATTAATGTTCATGCGAGAACGTTCAATTTTTCATGCAAAACGATCGATGACCCGCGACCTGATGAAATGACTCTGAGATGACCAAAATGTTCCGTTTTGAAAAAGTTCATCTTTCAACTAATTTTGACTCTCAGAGGTGGATCATCACTTTTGGAGATAAAATGAGCATCGTTATCGTCATTTTCATGCTTCTAGGGAGCCAAAACTCAAGATTTGGCTTATGGTTAAAAGTGACTTAAAAGGACCCAAATGCTCACTTCGAGGGCTTAAAACGTGTTTATTCACTGCGGGAAGAGATATAAACAATAGTTAGAGTGAATTAATGTTCATGCGAGAACGATCCATTTTTCATGCAAAACGATCGATGACCCGCGACCTGATGAAATGACTCTGAGATTACCAAAATGTTCCGTTTTGAAAATGTTCATCTTTCAACTAATTTTGACTCTCAGAGGTGGATCATCACTTTTGGAGATAAAATGAGCATCGTTATCGTCATTTTCATGCTTCTAGGGAGCCAAAACTCAAGATTTGGCTCATGGTTAAAAGTGACTTAAAAGGCCCAAAATGCTCACTTCGAGGGCTTAAAACGTTTTTATTCACTGCCGGAAGAGATATAAACAATAGTTAGAGTGAATTAATGTTCATGCGAGAACGTTCAATTTTTCATGCAAAACAATCGATGACCCGCGACCTGATGAAATTGCTCTGAGATGACCAAAATGGTCCGTTTTGAAAATGTTCATCTTTCAACTAATTTTGACTCTCAGAGGTGGATCATCACTATTGGAGATAAAATGAGCATCGTTATCGTCATTTTCATGCTTTAGGGAGCCAAAACTCAAGATTTGGCTTATGGTTAAAAGTGACTTAAAAGGACCCAAATGCTCACGTTGAGGGCTTAAAACGTGTTTATTCACTGCGGAAAGAGATATAAACAATATTTAGAGTGAATTAATGTTCATGCGAGAACGTTCAATTTTTCATGCAAAACGATCGATGACCCGCGACCTGATGAAATGACTCTGAGATGACCAAAATGTTCCGTTTTGAAAAAGTTCATCTTTCAACTAATTTTGACTCTCAGAGGTGGATCATCACTTTTGGAGATAAAATGAGCATCGTTATCGTCATTTGCATGCTTCTAGGGAGCCAAAACTCAAGATTTGGCTTATGGTTAAAAGTGACTTAAAAGGACCCAAATGCTCACTTGGAGGGCTTAAAACGTGTTTATTCACTGCGGGAAGAGATATAAACAACATTTAGAGTAAATTATTGTTCATGCGAGAACGTTCAATTTTTCATGCAAAACGATCGTTGACCCGCGACCTGATGAAATTACTCTGAGATGACCAAAATGGTCCGTTTTGAAAATTTTCATCTTTCAACTAATTTTGACTCTCAGAGGTTGATCATCACTTTTGGAGATAAAATGAGCATCATTATCGTCATTTTCATGCTTCTAGGGAGCCAAAACTCAAGATTTGGCTTATGGTTAAAAGTGACTTAAAAGGACCCAAATGCTCACTTCAAGGGCTTAAAACGTGTTTATTCACTGCGGAAAGAGATATAAACAATATTTAGAGTGAATTAATGTTCATGCGAGAACGTTCAATTTTTCATGCAAAACGATCGATGACCCGCGACCTGATGAAATGACTCTGAGATGACCAAAATGTTCCGTTTTGAAAAAGTTCATCTTTCAACTAATTTTGACTCTCAGAGGTGGATCATCACTTTTGGAGATAAAATGAGCATTGTTATCCTCATTTTCATGCTTCTAGGGAGCCAAAACTCAAGATTTGGCTTATGGTTAAAAGTGACTTAAAAGGACCCAAATGCTCACTTCGAGGGCTTAAAGCGTGTTTATTCACTGCGGGAAGAGATATAAACAACATTTAGAGTAAATTATTGTTCATGCAAGAACGTTCAATTTTTCATTCAAAACGATCGATGACCCGCGACCTGATGAAATTGCTCTGAGATGACCAAAATGTTACGTTTTGAAAATGTTCATCTTTCAACTAATTTTGACTCTCAGAGGTGGATCATCACTTTTGGAGATAAAATGAGCATCGTTATCGTCATTTTCATGCTTCTAGGGAGCCAAAACTCAAGATTTGGCTCATGGTTAAAAGTGACTTAAAAGGACCAAAATGCTCACTTCGAGGGCTTAAAACGTGTTTATTCACTGCCGGAAGAGATATAAACAATAGTTAGAGTGAATTAATGTTCATGCGAGAACGTTCAATTTTTCATGCAAAACAATCGATGACCCGCGACCTGATGAAATTGCTCTGAGATGACCAAAATGGTCCGTTTTGAAAATGTTCATCTTTCAACTAATTTTGACTCTCAGAGGTGGATCATCACTATTGGAGATAAAATGAGCATCGTTATCGTCATTTTCATGCTTCTAGGGAGCCAAAACTCAAGATTTGGCTTATGGTTAAAAGTGACTTAAAAGGACCCAAATGCTCACTTTGAGGGCTTAAAACGTGTTTATTCACTGCGGAAAGAGATATAAACAATATTTAGAGTGAATTAATGTTCATGCGAGAACGTTCAATTTTTCATGCAAAACGATCGATGACCCGCGACCTGATGAAATTGCTCTGAGATGACCAAAATGGTCCGTTTTGAAAAAGTTCATCTTTCAACTAATTTTGACTCTCAGAGGTGGATCATCACTTTTGGAGATAAAATGAGCATCGTTATAGTCATTTTCATGCTTCTAGGGAGCCAAAACTCAAGATTTGGCTTATGGTTAAAAGTGACTTAAAAGGACCAAAATGCTCACTTCGAGGGCTTAAAACGTGTTTATTCACTGCAGGAAGAGATATAAACAACATTTAGAGTAAATTATTGTTCATGCGAGAACGTTCAATTTTTCATGCAAAACGATCGATGACCCGCGACCTGATGAAATTGCTCTGAGATGACCAAAATGTTACGTTTTGAAAATGTTCATCTTTCAACTAATTTTGACTCTCAGAGGTGGATCACCACTTTTGGAGATAAAATGAGCATTGTTATCGTCATTTTTATGCTTCTAGGGAGCCAAAACTCAAGATTTGGCTTATGGTTAAAAGTGACTTAATAGGACCCAAATGCTCACTTCGAGGGCTTAAAACGTGTTATTCACTGCGGGAAGAGATATAAACAACATTTAGAGTAAATTATTGTTCATGCGAGAACGTTTAATTTTTCATGCAAAACGATCGATGACCCGCGACCTGATGAAATTGCTCTGAGATGACCAAAATTGTCCGTTTTGAAAATTTTCATCTTTCAACTAATTTTGACTCTCAGAGGTTGATCATCACTTTTGGAGATAAAATTAGCATCATTATCGTCATTTTCATGCTTCTAGGGAGCCAAAACACAAGATTTGGCTTATGGTTAAAAGTGACTTAAAAGGACCCAAATGCTCACTTTGAGGGCTTAAAGCGTGTTTATTCACTGCGGAAAGAGATATAAACAATATTTAGAGTGAATTAATGTTCATGCGAGAACGTTCAATTTTTCATGCAAAACGATCGATGACCCGCGACCTGATGAAATGACTCTGAGATGACCAAAATGTTCCGTTTTGAAAAAGTTCATCTTTCAACTAATTTTGACTCTCAGAGGTGGATCATCACTTTTGGAGATAAAATGAGCATCGTTATCGTCATTTTCATGCTTCTAGGGAGCCAAAACTCAAGATTTGGCTTATGGTTAAAAGTGACTTAAAAGGACCCAAATGCTCACTTCGAGGGCTTAAAACGTGTTTATTCACTGCGGGAAGAGATATAAACAATAGTTAGAGTGAATTAATGTTCATGCGAGAACGATCCATTTTTCATGCAAAACGATCGATGACCCGCGACCTGATGAAATGACTCTGAGATTACCAAAATGTTCCGTTTTGAAAATGTTCATCTTTCAACTAATTTTGACTCTCAGAGGTGGATCATCACTTTTGGAGATAAAATGAGCATCGTTATCGTCATTTTCATGCTTCTAGGGAGCCAAAACTCAAGATTTGGCTTATGGTTAAAAGTGACTTAAAAGGACCCAAATGCTCACTTCGAGGGCTTAAAGCGTGTTTATTCACTGCGGGAAGAGATATAAACAACATTTAGAGTAAATTATTGTTCATGCGAGAACGTTCAATTTTTCATTCAAAACGATCGATGACCCGCGACCTGATGAAATTGCTCTGAGATGACCAAAATGTTACGTTTTGAAAATGTTCATCTTTCAACTAATTTTGACTCTCAGAGGTGGATCATCACTTTTGGAGATAAAATGAGCATCGTTATCGTCATTTTCATGCTTCTAGGGAGCCAAAACTCAAGATTTGGCTCATGGTTAAAAGTGACTTAAAAGGCCCAAAATGCTCACTTCGAGGGCTTAAAACGTTTTTATTCACTGCCGGAAGAGATATAAACAATAGTTAGAGTGAATTAATGTTCATGCGAGAACGTTCAATTTTTCATGCAAAACAATCGATGACCCGCGACCTGATGAAATTGCTCTGAGATGACCAAAATGGTCCGTTTTGAAAATGTTCATCTTTCAACTAATTTTGACTCTCAGAGGTGGATCATCACTATTGGAGATAAAATGAGCATCGTTATCGTCATTTTCATGCTTTAGGGAGCCAAAACTCAAGATTTGGCTTATGGTTAAAAGTGACTTAAAAGGACCCAAATGCTCACTTTGAGGGCTTAAAACGTGTTTATTCACTGCGGAAAGAGATATAAACAATATTTAGAGTGAATTAATGTTCATGCGAGAACGTTCAATTTTTCATGCAAAACGATCGATGACCCGCGACCTGATGAAATTGCTCTGAGATGACCAAAATGATCTGTTTTGAAAAAGTTCATCTTTCAACTAATTTTGACTCTCAGAGGTGGATCATCACTTTTGGAGATAAAATGAGCATCGTTATAGTCATTTTCATGCTTCTAGGGAGCCAAAACTCAAGATTTGGCTTATGGTTAAAAGTGACTTAAAAGGACCCAAATGCTCACTTCGAGGGCTTAAAACGTGTTAATTCACTGCAGGAAGAGATATAAACAACATTTAGAGTAAATTATTGTTCATGCGAGAACGTTCAATTTTTCATGCAAAACGATCGATGACCCGCGACCTGATGAAATTGCTCTGAGATGACCAAAATGGTCCGTTTTGAAATTTTTCGTCTTTCAACTAATTTTGACTCTCAGAGGTTGATCATCACTTTTGGAGATAAAATGAGCATCGTTATCGTCATTTTCATGCTTCTAGGGATCCAAAACTCAAGATTTGGCTTATGGTTAAAAGTGACTTAAAAGGACCCAAATGCTCACTTTGAGGGCTTAAAACGTGTTTATTCACTGCGGAAAATGATATAAACAATATTTAGAGTGAATTAATGTTCATGCGAGAACGTTCAATTTTTCATGCAAAACGATCGATGACCCGCGACCTGATGAAATGACTCTGAGATGACCAAAATGTTCCGTTTTGAAAAAGTTCATCTTTCAACTAATTTTGACTCTCAGAGGTGGATCATCACTTTTGGAGATAAAATGAGCATCGTTATCGTCATTTTCATGCTTCTAGGGAGCCAAAACTCAAGATTTGGCTTATGGTTAAAAGTGACTTATAAGGACCCAAATGCTCACTTCGAGGGCTTAAAACGTGTTTATTCACTGCGGGGAGAGATATAAACAACATTTAGAGTAAATTATTGTTCATGCGAGAACGTTTAATTTTTCATGCAAAACGATCGATGACCCGCGACCTGATGAAATTGCTCTGAGATGACCAAAATGGTCCGTTTTGAAATTTTTCGTCTTTCAACTAATTTTGACTCTCAGAGGTTGATCATCACTTTTGGAGATAAAATGAGCATCGTTATCGTCATTTTCATGCTTCTAGGGATCCAAAACTCAAGATTTGGCTTATGGTTAAAAGTGACTTAAAAGGACCCAAATGCTCACTTTGAGGGCTTAAAACGTGTTTGTTCACTGCGGAAAGAGATATAAACAATATTTAGAGTGAATTAATGTTCATGCGAAAACGTTCAATTTTTCATGCAAAACGATCGATGACCCGCGACCTGATGAAATGACTCTGAGATGACCAAAATGTTCCGTTTTGAAAAAGTTCATCTTTCAACTAATTTTGACTCTCAGAGGTGGATCATCACTTTTGGAGATAAAATGAGCATCGTTATCGTCATTTTCATGCTTCTAGGGAGCCAAAACTCAAGATTTGGCTTATGGTTAAAAGTGACTTAAAAGGACCCAAATGCTCACTTGGAGGGCTTAAAACGTGTTTATTCACTGCGGGAAGAGATATAAACAACATTTAGAGTAAATTATAGTTCATGCGAGAACGTTCAATTTTTCATGCAAAACGATCGATGACCCGCGACCTGATGAAATTACTCTGAGATGACCAAAATGGTCCGTTTTGAAAATTTTCATCTTTCAACTAATTTTGACTCTCAGAGGTTGATCATCACTTTTGGAGATAAAATGAGCATCATTATCGTCATTTTCATGCTTCTAGGGAGCCAAAACTCAAGATTTGGCTTATGGTTAAAAGTGACTTAAAAGGACCCAAATGCTCACTTCGAGGGCTTAAAACGTGTTAATTCACTGCAGGAAGAGATATAAACAACATTTAGAGTAAATTATTGTTCATTCGAGAACGTTCAATTTTTCATGCAAAACGATCGATGACCCGCGACCTGATGAAATTGCTCTGAGATGACCAAAATGTTACGTTTTGAAAATGTTCATCTTTCAACTAATTTTGACTCTCAGAGGTGGATCATCACTTTTGGAGATAAAATGAGCATCGTTATCGTCATTTTCATGCTTCTAGGGAGCCAAAACTCAAGATTTGGCTCATGGTTTAAAGTGACTTAAAAGGACCAAAATGCTCACTTCGAGGGCTTAAAACGTGTTTATTCACTGCCGGAAGAGATATAAACAATAGTTAGAGTGAATTAATGTTCATGCGAGAACGTTCAATTTTTCATGCAAAACAATCGATGACCCGCGACCTGATGAAATTGCTCTGAGATGACCAAAATGGTCCGTTTTGAAAATGTTCATCTTTCAACTAATTTTGACTCTCAGAGGTGGATCATCACTATTGGAGATAAAATGAGCATCGTTATCGTCATTTTCATGCTTCTAGGGAGCCAAAACTCAAGATTTGGCTTATGGTTAAAAGTGACTTAAAAGGACCCAAATGCTCACTTTGAGGGCTTAAAACGTGTTTATTCACTGCGGAAAGAGATATAAACAATATTTAGAGTGAATTAATGTTCATGCGAGAACGTTCAATTTTTCATGCAAAACGATCGATGACCCGCGACCTGATGAAATTGCTCTGAGATGACCAAAATGGTCCGTTTTGAAATTTTTCGTCTTACAACTATATTTGACTCTCAGAGGTTGATCATCACTTTTGGAGATAAAATGAGCATCGTTATCGTCATTTTCATGCTTTAGGGAGCCAAAACTCAAGATTTGGCTTATGGTTAAAAGTGACTTAAAAGGACCCAAATGCTCACTTTGAGGGCTTAAAACGTGTTTATTCACTGCGGAAAGAGATATAAACAATATTTAGAGTGAATTAATGTTCATGCGAGAACGTTCAATTTTTCATGCAAAACGATCGATGACCCGCGACCTGATGAAATTGCTCTGAGATTACCAAAATGGTCTGTTTTGAAAAAGTTCATCTTTCAACTAATTTTGACTCTCAGAGGTGGATCATCACTTTTGGAGATAAAATGAGCATCGTTATAGTCATTTTCATGCTTCTAGGGAGCCAAAACTCAAGATTTGGCTTATGGTTAAAAGTGACTTAAAAGGACCCAAATGCTCACTTCGAGGGCTTAAAAAGTGTTAATTCACTGCAGGAAGAGATATAAACAACATTTAGAGTAAATTATTGTTCATGCGAGAACGTTCAATTTTTCATGCAAAACGATCGATGACCCGCGACCTGATGAAATTGCTCTGAGATGACCAAAATGCTCCGTTTTGAAATTTTTCGTCTTTCAACTAATTTTGACTCTCAGAGGTTGATCATCACTTTTGGAGATAAAATGAGCATCGTTATCGTCATTTTCATGCTTCTAGGGATCCAAAACTCAAGATTTGGCTTATGGTTAAAAGTGACTTAAAAGGACCCAAATGCTCACTTTGAGGGCTTAAAACGTGTTTATTCACTGCGGAAAGAGATATAAACAATATTTAGAGTGAATTAATGTTCATGCAAGAACGTTCAATTTTTCATGCAAAACGATCGATGACCCGCGACCTGATGAAATGACTCTGAGATGACCAAAATGTTCCGTTTTGAAAAAGTTCATCTTTCAACTAATTTTGACTCTCAGAGGTGGATCATCACTTTTGGAGATAAAATGAGCATCGTTATCGTCATTTTCATGCTTCTAGGGAGCCAAAACTCAAGATTTGGCTTATGGTTAAAAGTGACTTAAAAGGACCAAAATGCTCACTTCGAGGGCTTAAAACGTGTTTATTCACTGCAGGAAGAGATATAAACAACATTTAGAGTAAATTATTGTTCATGCGAGAATGTTCAATTTTTCATGCAAAACGATCGATGACCCGCGACCTGATGAAATTGCTCTGAGATGACCAAAATGGTCCGTTTTGAAATTTTTCGTCTTTCAACTATATTTGACTCTCAGAGGTTGATCATCACTTTTGGAGATAAAATGAGCATCGTTATCGTCATTTTCATGCTTTAGGGAGCCAAAACTCAAGATTTGGCTTATGCTTAAAAGTGACTTAAAAGGACCCAAATGCTCACTTTGAGGGCTTAAAACGTGTTTATTCACTGCGGAAAGAGATATAAACAATATTTAGAGTGAATTAATGTTCATGCGAGAACGTTCAATTTTTCATGCAAAACGATCGATGACCCGCGACCTGATGAAATTCCCCCGAGATGACCAAAATGGTCTGTTTTGAAAAAGTTCATCTTTCAACTAATTTTGACTCTCAGAGGTGGATCATCACTTTTGGAGATAAAATGAGCATCGTTATAGTCATTTTCATGCTTCTAGGGAGCCAAAACTCAAGATTTGGCTTATGGTTAAAAGTGTCTTAAAAGGACCCAAATGCTCACTTCGAGGGCTTAAAACGTGTTAATTCACTGCAGGAAGAGATATAAACAACATTTAGAGTAAATTATTGTTCATGCGAGAACGTTCAATTTTTCATGCAAAACGATCGATGACCCGCGACCTGATGAAATTGCTCTGAGATGACCAAAATGGTCCGTTTTGAAATTTTTCGTCTTTCAACTAATTTTGACTCTCAGAGGTTGATCATCACTTTTGGAGATAAAATGAGCATCGGTATCGTCATTTTCATGCTTCTAGGGATCCAAAACTCAAGATTTGGCTTATGGTTAAAAGTGACTTAAAAGGACCCAAATGCTCACTTTGAGGGCTTAAAACGTGTTTATTCACTGCGGAAAGAGATATAAACAATATTTAGAGTGAATTAATGTTCATGCGAGAACGTTCAATTTTTCATGCAAAACGATCGATGACCCGCGACCTGATGAAATGACTCTGAGATGACCAAAATGTTCCGTTTTGAAAAAGTTCATCTTTCAACTAATTTTGACTCTCAGAGGTGGATCATCACTTTTGGAGATAAAATGACCATCGTTATCGTCATTTTCATGCTTCTAGGGAGCCAAAACTCAAGGGGGTATATTATCAACAACTAGCGATAATTTTTGTCTCTAACTTGTTTAGAGACAAAAATTATCGCCGCACATCGGCGATTTTTATCGCAGATAAACCTTGCTATTAGCAAGGTTTATCGCAAATGCGATAAAAAACGCCCGCAATGCATGAATATCGCTGAAAAGTCAGCGAAATTCATGCATTATCGAGCAAATGCTCTTAGCCATATTATCCACCTCCCATTGGATAACATGGCTAAGAACTGCTCAGGGCAGGTGTTAGCTTTTGGAGATATTCGCCCTCAGCGCAAATATCTCCAAAAGTTGGTAATAGGAGATAGCGATGTTAGCGACTGTTTCCAGTCGCTAACATCTTGGCACGCCCATTTTGCATATCATTAGTGATAAATATCACTGACATGCAAAGTGGGGCCCATGATGGTCGCTATCTCCTATTAGCTGTCGCTAACTGGTGTTAGCGACAGCTTGGTAATAGGGAGATAATTTTATCTCCGCTTTCTTGGCTTTTAAAGCCAAAAAAGCGGAGATAAAACCCCTTGATAATATACCCCAAGATTTGGCTTATGGTTAAAAGTGACTTAAAAGGACACAAATGCTCACTTGGAGGGCTTAAAACGTGTTTATTCACTGCGGGAAGAGATATAAACAAAATTTAGAGTAAATTATTGTTCATGCGAGAACGTTCAATTTTTCATGCAAAACGATCGATGACCCGCGACCTGATGAAATTACTCTGAGATGACCAAAATGGTCCGTTTTGAAAATTTTCATCTTTCAACTAATTTTGACTCTCAGAGGTTGATCATCACTTTTGGAGATGAAATGAGCATCGTTATCGTCATTTTCATGCTTCTAGGGAGCCAAAACTCAAGATTTGGCTTATGGTTAAAAGTGACTTAAAAGGACCCAAATGCTCACTTTGAGGGCTTAAAACGTGTTTATTCACTGCGGAAAGAGATATAAACAATATTTAGAGTGAATTAATGTTCATGCGAGAACGTTCAATTTTTCATGCAAAACAATCGATGACCCGCGACCTGATGAAATTGCTCTGAGATGACCAAAATGGTCCGTTTTGAAAAAGTTCATCTTTCAACTAATTTTGACTCTCAGAGGTGGATCATCACTTTTGGAGATAAAATGAGCATCGTTATCGCCATTTTCATGCTTCTAGGGAGCCAAAACTCAAGATTTGGCTCATGGTTAAAAGTGACTGAAAAAGCCCAAAATGCTCACTTCGAGGGCTTAAAACGTGTTTATTCACTGCGGGAAGAGATATAAACAATAGTTAGAGTGAATTAATGTTCATGCGAGAACGTTCAATTTTTCATGCAAAACGATCGATGACCCGCGACCTGATGAAATGACTCTGAGATGACCAAAATGTTCCGTTTTGAAAAAGTTCATCTTTCAACTAATTTTGACTCTCAGAGGTGGATCATCACTTTTGGAGATAAAATGAGCATCGTTATCGTCATTTTCATGCTTCTAGGGAGCCAAAACTCAAGATTTGGCTTATGGTTAAAAGTGACTTAAAAGGACCAAAATGCTCACTTCGAGGGCTTAAAACGTGTTTATTCACTGCAGGAAGAGATATAAACAACATTTAGAGTAAATTATTGTTCATGCGAGAACGTTCAATTTTTCATGCAAAACGATCGATGACCCGCGACCTGATGAAATTGCTCTGAGATGACCAAAATGGTCCGTTTTGAAATTTTTCGTCTTTCAACTATATTTGACTCTCAGAGGTTGATCATCACTTTTGGAGATAAAATGAGCATCGTTATCGTCATTTTCATGCTTTAGGGAGCCAAAACTCAAGATTTGGCTTATGCTTAAAAGTGACTTAAAAGGACCCAAATGCTCACTTTGAGGGCTTAAAACGTGTTTATTCACTGCGGAAAGAGATATAAACAATATTTAGAGTGAATTAATGTTCATGCGAGAACGTTCATTTTTTCATGCAAAACGATCGATGACCCGCGACCTGATGAAATTGCTCTGAGATGACCAAAATGGTCTGTTTTGAAAAAGTTCATCTTTCAACTAATTTTGACTCTCAGAGGTGGATCATCACTTTTGGAGATAAAATGAGCATCGTTATAGTCATTTTCATGCTTCTAGGAGCCAAAACTCAAGATTTGGCTTATGGTTAAAAGTGTCTTAAAAGGACCCAAATGCTCACTTCGAGGGCTTAAAACGTGTTAATTCACTGCAGGAAGAGATATAAACAACATTTAGAGTAAATTATTGTTCATGCGAGAACGTTCAATTTTTCATGCAAAACGATCGATGACCCGCGACCTGATGAAATTGCTCTGAGATGACCAAAATGGTCCGTTTTGAAATTTTTCGTCTTTCAACTAATTTTGACTCTCAGAGGTTGATCATCACTTTTGGAGATAAAATGAGCATCGGTATCGTCATTTTCATGCTTCTAGGGATCCAAAACTCAAGATTTGGCTTATGGTTAAAAGTGACTTAAAAGGACCCAAATGCTCACTTTGAGGGCTTAAAACGTGTTTATTCACTGCGGAAAGAGATATAAACAATATTTAGAGTGAATTAATGTTCATGCGAGAACGTTCAATTTTTCATGCAAAACGATCGATGACCCCGCGACCTGATGAAATGACTCTGAGATGACCAAAATGTTCCGTTTTGAAAAAGTTCATCTTTCAACTAATTTTGACTCTCAGAGGTGGATCATCACTTTTGGAGATAAAATGAGCATCGTTATCGTCATTTTCATGCTTCTAGGGAGCCAAAACTCAAGGGGGTATATTATCAACAACTAGCGATAATTTTTGTCTCTAACTTGTTTAGAGACAAAAATTATCGCCGCACATCGGCGATTTTTATCGCAGATAAACCTTGCTATTAGCAAGGTTTATCGCAAATGCGATAAAAAACGCCCGCAATGCATGAATATCGCTGAAAAGTCAGCGAAATTCATGCATTATCGAGCAAATGCTCTTAGCCATATTATCCACCTCCCATTGGATAACATGGCTAAGAACTGCTCAGGGCAGGTGTTAGCTTTTGGAGATATTCGCCCTCAGCGCAAATATCTCCAAAAGTTGGTAATAGGAGATAGCGATGTTAGCGACTGTTTCCAGTCGCTAACATCTTGGCACGCCCATTTTGCATATCATTAGTGATAAATATCACTGACATACAAAGTGGGGCCCATGATGGTCGCTATCTCCTATTAGCTGTCGCTAACTGGTGTTAGCGACAGCTTGGTAATAGGGAGATAATTTTATCTCCGCTTTCTTGGCTTTTAAAGCCAAAAAAGCGGAGATAAAACCCCTTGATAATATACCCCAAGATTTGGCTTATGGTTAAAAGTGACTTAAAAGGACACAAATGCTCACTTTAAGGGCTTAAAACGTGTTTATTCACTGCGGGAAGAGATATAAACAAAATTTAGAGTAAATTATTGTTCATGCGAGAACGTTCAATTTTTCATGCAAAACGATCGATGACCCGCGACCTGATGAAATTACTCTGAGATGACCAAAATGGTCCGTTTTGAAAATTTTCATCTTTCAACTAATTTTGACTCTCAGAGGTTGATCATCACTTTTGGAGATGAAATGAGCATCGTTATCGTCATTTTCATGCTTCTAGGAGCCAAAACTCAAGATTTGGCTTATGGTTAAAAGTGACTTAAAAGGACCCAAATGCTCACTTCGAGGGCTTAAAGCGTGTTTATTCACTGCGGGAAGAGATATAAACAACATTTAGAGTAAATTATTGTTCATGCGAGAACGTTTAATTTTTCATTCAAAACGATCGATGACCTGCGACCTGATGAAATTGCTCTGAGATGACCAAAATGTTACGTTTTGAAAATGTTCATCTTTCAACTAATTTTGACTCTCAGAGGTGGATCATCACTTTTGGAGATAAAATGAGCATCGTTATCGTCATTTTCATGCTTCTAGGGAGCCAAAACTCGAGATTTGGCTCATGGTTAAAAGTGACTTAAAAGGCCCAAAATGCTCACTTCGAGGGCTTAAAACGTGTTTATTCACTGCCGGAAGAGATATAAACAACATTTAGAGTAAATTATTGTTCATGCGAGAACGTTCAATTTTTCATGCAAAACGATCGATGACCCGCGACCTGATAAAATTGCTCTGAGATGACCAAAATGGTCCGTTTTGAAATTTTTCGTCTTTCAACTAATTTTGACTCTCAGAGGTTGATCATCACTTTTGGAGATAAAATGAGCATCGTTATCGTCATTTTCATGCTTCTAGGGAGCCAAAACTCAAGATTTGGCTTATGGTTAAAAGTGACTTAAAAGGACCCAAATGCTCACTTTGAGGGCTTAAAACGTGTTTATTCACTGCGGAAAGAGATATAAACAATATTTAGAGTGAATTAATGTTCATGCGAGAACGTTCAATTTTTCATGCAAAACGATCGATGATGACCCGCGACCTGATGAAATGACTCTGAGATGACCAAAATGTTCCGTTTTGAAAAAGTTCATCTTTCAACTAATTTTGACTCTCAGAGGTGGATCATCACTTTTGGAGATAAAATGAGCATTGTTATCGTCATTTTCATGCTTCTAGGGAGCCAAAACTCAAGATTTGGCTTATGGTTAAAAGTGACTTAAAAGGACCCAAATGCTCACTTCGAGGGCTTAAAACGTGTTTATTCACTGCGGGAAGAGATATAAACAACATTTAGAGTAAATTATTGTTCATGCGAGAACGTTTAATTTTTCATGCAAAACGATCGATGACCCGCGACCTGATGAAATTGCTCTGAGATGACCAAAATTGTCCGTTTTGAAAATGTACATCTTTCAACTAATTTTGACTCTCAGAGGTTGATCATCACTTTTGGAGATAAAATGAGCATCATTATCGTCATTTTCATGCTTCTAGGGAGCCAAAACTCAAGATTTGGCTTATGGTTAAAAGTGACTTAAAAGGACCCAAATGCTCACTTTGAGGGCTTAAAACGTGTTTATTCACTGCGGAAAGAGATATAAACAATATTTAGAGTGAATTAATGTTCATGCGAGAACGTTCAATTTTTCATGCAAAACAATCGATGACCCGCGACCTGATGAAATTGCTCTGAGATGACCAAAATGGTCCGTTTTGAAAAAGTTCATCTTTCAACTAATTTTGACTCTCAGAGGTGGATCATCACTTTTGGAGATAAAATGAGCATCGTTATCGCCATTTTCATGCTTCTAGGGAGCCAAAACTCAAGATTTGGCTCATGGTTAAAAGTGACTGAAAAAGCCCAAAATGCTCACTTCGAGGGCTTAAAACGTGTTTATTCACTGCGGGAAGAGATATAAACAATAGTTAGAGTGAATTAATGTTCATGCGAGAACGTTCAATTTTTCATGCAAAACGATCGATGACCCGCGACCTGATGAAATGACTCTGAGATGACCAAAATGTTCCGTTTTGAAAAAGTTCATCTTTCAACTAATTTTGACTCTCAGAGGTGGATCATCACTTTTGGAGATAAAATGAGCATCGTTATCGTCATTTTCATGCTTCTAGGGAGCCAAAACTCAAGATTTGGCTTATGGTTAAAAGTGACTTAAAAGGACCAAAATGCTCACTTCGAGGGCTTAAAACGTGTTTATTCACTGCAGGAAGAGATATAAACAACATTTAGAGTAAATTATTGTTCATGCGAGAACGTTCAATTTTTCATGCAAAACGATCGATGACCCGCGACCTGATGAAATTGCTCTGAGATGACCAAAATGGTCCGTTTTGAAATTTTTCGTCTTTCAACTATATTTGACTCTCAGAGGTTGATCATCACTTTTGGAGATAAAATGAGCATCGTTATCGTCATTTTCATGCTTTAGGGAGCCAAAACTCAAGATTTGGCTTATGCTTAAAAGTGACTTAAAAGGACCCAAATGCTCACTTTGAGGGCTTAAAACGTGTTTATTCACTGCGGAAAGAGATATAAACAATATTTAGAGTGAATTAATGTTCATGCGAGAACGTTCATTTTTTCATGCAAAACGATCGATGACCCGCGACCTGATGAAATTGCTCTGAGATGACCAAAATGGTCTGTTTTGAAAAAGTTCATCTTTCAACTAATTTTGACTCTCAGAGGTGGATCATCACTTTTGGAGATAAAATGAGCATCGTTATAGTCATTTTCATGCTTCTAGGAGCCAAAACTCAAGATTTGGCTTATGGTTAAAAGTGTCTTAAAAGGACCCAAATGCTCACTTCGAGGGCTTAAAACGTGTTAATTCACTGCAGGAAGAGATATAAACAACATTTAGAGTAAATTATTGTTCATGCGAGAACGTTCAATTTTTCATGCAAAACGATCGATGACCCGCGACCTGATGAAATTGCTCTGAGATGACCAAAATGGTCCGTTTTGAAATTTTTCGTCTTTCAACTAATTTTGACTCTCAGAGGTTGATCATCACTTTTGGAGATAAAATGAGCATCGGTATCGTCATTTTCATGCTTCTAGGGATCCAAAACTCAAGATTTGGCTTATGGTTAAAAGTGACTTAAAAGGACCCAAATGCTCACTTTGAGGGCTTAAAACGTGTTTATTCACTGCGGAAAGAGATATAAACAATATTTAGAGTGAATTAATGTTCATGCGAGAACGTTCAATTTTTCATGCAAAACGATCGATGACCCCGCGACCTGATGAAATGACTCTGAGATGACCAAAATGTTCCGTTTTGAAAAAGTTCATCTTTCAACTAATTTTGACTCTCAGAGGTGGATCATCACTTTTGGAGATAAAATGAGCATCGTTATCGTCATTTTCATGCTTCTAGGGAGCCAAAACTCAAGGGGGTATATTATCAACAACTAGCGATAATTTTTGTCTCTAACTTGTTTAGAGACAAAAATTATCGCCGCACATCGGCGATTTTTATCGCAGATAAACCTTGCTATTAGCAAGGTTTATCGCAAATGCGATAAAAAACGCCCGCAATGCATGAATATCGCTGAAAAGTCAGCGAAATTCATGCATTATCGAGCAAATGCTCTTAGCCATATTATCCACCTCCCATTGGATAACATGGCTAAGAACTGCTCAGGGCAGGTGTTAGCTTTTGGAGATATTCGCCCTCAGCGCAAATATCTCCAAAAGTTGGTAATAGGAGATAGCGATGTTAGCGACTGTTTCCAGTCGCTAACATCTTGGCACGCCCATTTTGCATATCATTAGTGATAAATATCACTGACATACAAAGTGGGGCCCATGATGGTCGCTATCTCCTATTAGCTGTCGCTAACTGGTGTTAGCGACAGCTTGGTAATAGGAAGATAATTTTATCTCCGCTTTCTTGGCTTTTAAAGCCAAAAAAGCGGAGATAAAACCCCTTGATAATATACCCCAAGATTTGGCTTATGGTTAAAAGTGACTTAAAAGGACACAAATGCTCACTTGGAGGGCTTAAAACGTGTTTATTCACTGCGGGAAGAGATATAAACAAAGTTTAGAGTAAATTATTGTTCATGCGAGAACGTTCAATTTTTCATGCAAAACGATCGATGACCCGCGACCTGATGAAATTACTCTGAGATGACCAAAATGGTCCGTTTTGAAAATTTTCATCTTTCAACTAATTTTGACTCTCAGAGGTTGATCATCACTTTTGGAGATGAAATGAGCATCGTTATCGTCATTTTCATGCTTCTAGGGAGCCAAAACTCAAGATTTGGCTTATGGTTAAAAGTGACTTAAAAGGACCCAAATGCTCACTTCGAGGGCTTAAAGCGTGTTTATTCACTGCGGGAAGAGATATAAACAACATTTAGAGTAAATTATTGTTCATGCGAGAACGTTTAATTTTTCATTCAAAACGATCGATGACCTGCGACCTGATGAAATTGCTCTGAGATGACCAAAATGTTACGTTTTGAAAATGTTCATCTTTCAACTAATTTTGACTCTCAGAGGTGGATCATCACTTTTGGAGATAAAATGAGCATCGTTATCGTCATTTTCATGCTTCTAGGGAGCCAAAACTCGAGATTTGGCTCATGGTTAAAAGTGACTTAAAAGGCCCAAAATGCTCACTTCGAGGGCTTAAAACGTGTTTATTCACTGCCGGAAGAGATATAAACAACATTTAGAGTAAATTATTGTTCATGCGAGAACGTTCAATTTTTCATGCAAAACGATCGATGACCCGCGACCTGATAAAATTGCTCTGAGATGACCAAAATGGTCCGTTTTGAAATTTTTCGTCTTTCAACTAATTTTGACTCTCAGAGGTTGATCATCACTTTTGGAGATAAAATGAGCATCGTTATCGTCATTTTCATGCTTCTAGGGAGCCAAAACTCAAGATTTGGCTTATGGTTAAAAGTGACTTAAAAGGACCCAAATGCTCACTTTGAGGGCTTAAAACGTGTTTATTCACTGCGGAAAGAGATATAAACAATATTTAGAGTGAATTAATGTTCATGCGAGAACGTTCAATTTTTCATGCAAAACGATCGATGATGACCCGCGACCTGATGAAATGACTCTGAGATGACCAAAATGTTCCGTTTTGAAAAAGTTCATCTTTCAACTAATTTTGACTCTCAGAGGTGGATCATCACTTTTGGAGATAAAATGAGCATTGTTATCGTCATTTTCATGCTTCTAGGGAGCCAAAACTCAAGATTTGGCTTATGGTTAAAAGTGACTTAAAAGGACCCAAATGCTCACTTCGAGGGCTTAAAACGTGTTTATTCACTGCGGGAAGAGATATAAACAACATTTAGAGTAAATTATTGTTCATGCGAGAACGTTTAATTTTTCATGCAAAACGATCGATGACCCGCGACCTGATGAAATTGCTCTGAGATGACCAAAATTGTCCGTTTTGAAAATGTACATCTTTCAACTAATTTTGACTCTCAGAGGTTGATCATCACTTTTGGAGATAAAATGAGCATCATTATCGTCATTTTCATGCTTCTAGGGAGCCAAAACACAAGATTTGGCTTATGGTTAAAAGTGACTTAAAAGGACCCAAATGCTCACTTTGAGGGCTTAAAACGTGTTTATTCACTGCGGAAAGAGATATAAACAATATTTAGAGTGAATTAATGTTGATGCGAGAACGTTCAATTTTTCATGCAAAACGATCGATGACCCGCGACCTGATGAAATGACTCTGAGATGACCAAAATGTTCCGTTTTGAAAAAGTTCATCTTTCAACTAATTTTGACTCTCAGAGGTGGATCATCACTTTTGGAGATAAAATGAGCATCGTTATCGTCATTTTCATGCTTCTAGGGAGCCAAAACTCAAGATTTGGCTTATGGTTAAAAGTGACTTAAAAGGACCCAAATGCTCACTTCGAGGGCTTAAAACGTGTTTATTCACTGCGGGAAGAGATATAAACAATAGTTAGAGTTAATTAATGTTCATGCGAGAACGTTCAATTTTTCATGCAAAACGATCGATGACCCGCGACCTGATGAAATGACTCTGAGATTACCAAAATGTTCCGTTTTGAAAATTTTCATCTTTCAACTAATTTTGACTCTCAGAGGTGGATCATCACTTTTGGAGATAAAATGAGCATCGTTATCGTCATTTTCATGCTTCTAGGGAGCCAAAACTCAAGATTTGGCTCATGGTTAAAAGTGACTTAAAAGGCACAAAATGCTCACTTCGAGGGCTTAAAACGTGTTTATTCACTGCCGGAAGAGATATAAACAATAGTTAGAGTGAATTAATGTTCATGCGAGAACGTTCAATTTTTCATGCAAAACAATCGATGACCCGCGACCTGATGAAATTGCTCTGAGATGACCAAAATGGTCCGTTTTGAAAATGTTCATCTTTCAACTAATTTTGACTCTCAGAGGTGGATCATCACTATTGGAGATAAAATGAGCATCGTTATCGTCATTTTCATGCTTCTAGGGAGCCAAAACTCAAGATTTGGCTTATGGTTAAAAGTGACTTAAAAGGACCCAAATGCTCACTTTGAGGGCTTAAAACGTGTTTATTCACTGCGGAAAGAGATATAAACAATATTTAGAGTGAATTAATGTTCATGCGAGAACGTTCAATTTGTCATGCAAAACGATCGATGACCCGCGACCTGATGAAATTGCTCTGAGATGACCAAAATGGTCCGTTTTGAAAAAGTTAATCTTTCAACTAATTTTGACTCTCAGAGGTGGATCATCACTTTTGGAGATAAAATGAGCATCGTTATAGTCATTTTCATGCTTCTAGGGAGCCAAAACTCAAGATTTGGCTTATGGTTAAAAGTGACTTAAAAGGACCCAAATGCTCACTTCGAGGGCTTAAAACGTGTTAATTCACTGCAGGAAGAGATATAAACAACATTTAGAGTGAATTAATGTTCATGCGAGAACGTTCAATTTGTCATGCAAAACGATCGATGACCCGCGACCTGATGAAATTGCTCTGAGATGACCAAAATGGTCCGTTTTGAAAAAGTTAATCTTTCAACTAATTTTGACTCTCAGAGGTGGATCATCACTTTTGGAGATAAAATGAGCATCGTTATAGTCATTTTCATGCTTCTAGGGAGCCAAAACTCAAGATTTGGCTTATGGTTAAAAGTGACTTAAAAGGACCCAAATGCTCACTTCGAGGGCTTAAAACGTGTTAATTCACTGCAGGAAGAGATATAAACAACATTTAGAGTAAATTATTGTTCATGCGAGAACGTTCAATTTTTCATGCAAAACGATCGATGACCCGCGACCTGATGAAATTGCTCTGAGATGACCAAAATGGTCCGTTTTGAAATTTTTCGTCTTTCAACTAATTTTGACTCTCAAAGGTTGATCATCACTTTTGGAGATAAAATGAGCATCGTTATCGTCATTTTCATGCTTCTAGGGAGCCAAAACTCAAGATTTGGCTTATGGTTAAAAGTGACTTAAAAGGACCCAAATGCTCACTTTGAGGGCTTAAAACGTGTTTATTCACTGCGGAAAGAGATATAAACAATATTTAGAGTGAATTAATGTTCATGCGAGAACGTTCAATTTTTCATGCAAAACGATCGATGACCCGCGACCTGATGAAATGACTCTGAGATGACCAAAATGTTCCGTTTTGAAAAAGTTCATCTTTCAACTAATTTTGACTCTCAGAGGTGGATCATCACTTTTGGAGATAAAATGAGCATCGTTATCGTCATTTTCCTGCTTCTAGGGAGCCAAAACTCAAGATTTGGCTTATGGTTAAAAGTGACTTAAAAGGACCCAAATGCTCACTTCGAGGGCTTAAAACGTGTTTATTCACTGCGGGAAGAGATATAAATAACATTTAGAGTAAATTATTGTTCATGCGAGAACGTTTAATTTTTCATGCAAAACGATCGATGACCCGCGACCTGATGAAATGACTCTGAGATGACCAAAATGTTCCGTTTTGAAAAAGTTCATCTTTCAACTAATTTTGACTCTCAGAGGTGGATCATCACTTTTGGAGATAAAATGAGCATCGTTATCGTCATTTTCATGCTTCTAGGGAGCCAAAACTCAAGATTTGGCTTATGGTTAAAAGTGACTTAAAAGGACCCAAATGCTCACTTCGAGGGCTTAAAACGTGTTTATTCACTGCGGGAAGAGATATAAACAATAGTTAGAGTGAATTAATGTTCATGCGAGAACGTTCAATTTTTCATGCAAAACGATCGATGACCCGCGACCTGATGAAATGACTCTGAGATTACCAAAATGTTCCGTTTTGAAAATTTTCATCTTTCAACTAATTTTGACTCTCAGAGGTGGATCATCACTTTTGGAGATAAAATGAGCATCGTTATCGTCATTTTCATGCTTCTAGGGAGCCAAAACTCAAGATTTGGCTTATGGTTAAAAGTGACTTAAAAGGACCCAAATGCTCACTTCGAGGGCTTAAAGCGTGTTTATTCACTGCGGGAAGAGATATAAACAACATTTAGAGTAAATTATTGTTCATGCGAGAACGTTTAATTTTTCATGCAAAACGATCGATGACCCGCGACCTGATGAAATTGCTCTGAGATGACCAAAATTGTCCGTTTTGAAAATGTTCATCTTTCAACTAATTTTGACTCTCAGAGGTTGATCATCACTTTTGGAGATAAAATGAGCATCGTTATCGTCATTTTCATGCTTCTAGGGAGCCAAAACTCAAGATTTGGCTTATGGTTAAAAGTGACTTAAAAGGACCCAAATGCTCACTTTGAGGGCTTAAAACGTGTTTATTCACTGCGGAAAGAGATATAAACAATATTTAGAGTGAATTAATGTTCATGCGAGAACGTTCAATTTTTCATGCAAAACGATCAATGACCCGCGACCTGATGAAATTGCTCTGAGATGACCAAAATGGTCCGTTTTGAAATTTTTCGTCTTTCAACTAATTTTGACTCTCAGAGGTTGATCATCACTTTTGGAGATAAAATGAGCATCGTTATCGTCATTTTCATGCTTCTAGGGAGCCAAAACTCAAGATTTGGCTTATGGTTAAAAGTGACTTAAAAGGACCCAAATGCTCACTTCGAGGGCTTAAAACGTGTTTATTCACTGCAGGAAGAGATATAAACAACATTTAGAGTAAATTATTGTTCATGCAAGAACGTTCAATTTTTCATGCAAAACGATCGATGACCCGCGACCTGATGAAATTGCTCTGAGAAGACCAAAATGGTCCGTTTTGAAATTTTTCATCTTTCAACTAATTTTGACTCTCAGAGGTTGATCATCACTTTTGGAGATAAAATGAGCATCGTTATCGTCATTTTCATGCTTCTAGGGAGCCAAAACTCAAGATTTGGCTTATGGTTAAAAGTGACTTAAAAGGACCCAAATGCTCACTTTGAGGGCTTAAAACGTGTTTATTCACTGCGGAAAGAGATATAAACAATATTTAGAGTGAATTTATGTTCATGCGAGAACGTTCAATTTTTCATGCAAAACGATCGATGACCCGCGACCTGATGAAATGACTCTGAGATGACCAAAATGTTCCGTTTTGAAAAAGTTCATCTTTCAACTAATTTTGACTCTCAGAGGTGGATCATCACTTTTGGAGATAAAATGAGCATTGTTATCGTCATTTTCATGCTTCTAGGGAGCCAAAACTCAAGATTTGGCTTATGGTTAAAAGTGACTTAAAAGGACCCAAATGCTCACTTCGAGGGCTTAAAACGTGTTTATTCACTGCGGGAAGAGATATAAACAACATTTAGAGTAAATTATTGTTCATGTGAGAACGTTTAATTTTTCATGCAAAACGATCGATGACCCGCGACCTGATGAAATTGCTCTGAGATGACCAAAATTGTCCGTTTTGAAAATGTACATCTTTCAACTAATTTTGACTCTCAGAGGTTGATCATCACTTTTGGAGATAAAATGAGCATCATTATCGTCATTTTCATGCTTCTAGGGAGCCAAAACACAAGATTTGGCTTATGGTTAAAAGTGACTTAAAAGGACCCAAATGCTCACTTTGAGGGCTTAAAACGTGTTTATTCACTGCGGAAAGAGATATAAACAATATTTAGAGTGAATTAATGTTGATGCGAGAACGTTCAATTTTTCATGCAAAACGATCGATGACCCGCGACCTGATGAAATGACTCTGAGATGACCAAAATGTTCCGTTTTGAAAAAGTTCATCTTTCAACTAATTTTGACTCTCAGAGGTGGATCATCACTTTTGGAGATAAAATGAGCATCGTTATCGTCATTTTCATGCTTCTAGGGAGCCAAAACTCAAGATTTGGCTTATGGTTAAAAGTGACTTAAAAGGACCCAAATGCTCACTTCGAGGGCTTAAAACGTGTTTATTCACTGCGGGAAGAGATATAAACAATAGTTAGAGTGAATTAATGTTCATGCGAGAACGTTCAATTTTTCATGCAAAACGATCGATGACCCGCGACCTGATGAAATGACTCTGAGATTACCAAAATGTTCCGTTTTGAAAATTTTCATCTTTCAACTAATTTTGACTCTCAGAGGTGGATCATCACTTTTGGAGATAAAATGAGCATCGTTATCGTCATTTTCATGCTTCTAGGGAGCCAAAACTCAAGATTTGGCTCATGGTTAAAAGTGACTTAAAAGGCCCAAAATGCTCACTTCGAGGGCTTAAAACGTGTTTATTCACTGCCGGAAGAGATATAAACAATAGTTAGAGTGAATTAATGTTCATGCGAGAACGTTCAATTTTTCATGCAAAACAATCGATGACCCGCGACCTGATGAAATTGCTCTGAGATGACCAAAATGGTCCGTTTTGAAAATGTTCATCTTTCAACTAATTTTGACTCTCAGAGGTGGATCATCACTATTGGAGATAAAATGAGCATCGTTATCGTCATTTTCATGCTTCTAGGGAGCCAAAACTCAAGATTTGGCTTATGGTTAAAAGTGACTTAAAAGGACCCAAATGCTCACTTTGAGGGCTTAAAACGTGTTTATTCACTGCGGAAAGAGATATAAACAATATTTAGAGTGAATTAATGTTCATGCGAGAACGTTCAATTTTTCATGCAAAACGATCGATGACCCGCGACCTGATGAAATTGCTCTGAGATGACCAAAATGGTCCGTTTTGAAAAAGTTAATCTTTCAACTAATTTTGACTCTCAGAGGTGGATCATCACTTTTGGAGATAACATGAGCATCGTTATAGTCATTTTCATGCTTCTAGGGAGCCAAAACTCAAGATTTGGCTTATGGTTAAAAGTGACTTAAAAGGACCCAAATGCTCACTTCGAGGGCTTAAAACGTGTTTATTCACTGCGGGAAGAGATATAAATAACATTTAGAGTAAATTATTGTTCATGCGAGAACGTTTAATTTTTCATGCAAAACGATCGATGAGCCGCGATCTGATGAAATGACTCTGAGATGACCAAAATGTTCCGTTTTGAAAAAGTTCATCTTTCAACTAATTTTGACTCTCAGAGGTGGATCATCACTTTTGGAGATAAAATGAGCATCGTTATCGTCATTTTCATGCTTCTAGGGAGCCAAAACTCAAGATTTGGCTTATGGTTAAAAGTGACTTAAAAGGACCCAAATGCTCACTTCGAGGGCTTAAAACGTGTTTATTCACTGCGGGAAGAGATATAAACAATAGTTAGAGTGAATTAATGTTCATGCGAGAACGTTCAATTTTTCATGCAAAACGATCGATGACCCGCGACCTGATGAAATGACTCTGAGATTACCAAAATGTTCCGTTTTGAAAATTTTCATCTTTCAACTAATTTTGACTCTCAGAGGTGGATCATCACTTTTGGAGATAAAATGAGCATCGTTATCGTCATTTTCATGCTTCTAGGGAGCCAAAACTCAAGATTTGGCTTATGGTTAAAAGTGACTTAAAAGGACCCAAATGCTCACTTCGAGGGCTTAAAGCGTGTTTATTCACTGCGGGAAGAGATATAAACAACATTTAGAGTAAATTATTGTTCATGCGAGAACGTTTAATTTTTCATGCAAAACGATCGATGACCCGCGACCTGATGAAATTGCTCTGAGATGACCAAAATTGTCCGTTTTGAAAATTTTCATCTTTCAACTAATTTTGACTCTCAGAGGTTGATCATCACTTTTGGAGATAAAATGAGCATCGTTATCGTCATTTTCATGCTTCTAGGGAGCCAAAACTCAAGATTTGGCTTATGGTTAAAAGTGACTTAAAAGGACCCAAATGCTCACTTTGAGGGCTTAAAACGTGTTTATTCACTGCGGAAAGAGATATAAACAATATTTAGAGTGAATTAATGTTCATGCGAGAACGTTCAATTTTTCATGCAAAACGATCGATGACCCGCGACCTGATGAAATTGCTCTGAGATGACCAAAATGGTCCGTTTTGAAAAAGTTAATCTTTCAACTAATTTTGACTCTCAGAGGTGGATCATCACTTTTGGAGATAAAATGAGCATCGTTATAGTCATTTTCATGCTTCTAGGGAGCCAAAACTCAAGATTTGGCTTATGGTTAAAAGTGACTTAAAAGGACCCAAATGCTCACTTCGAGGGCTTAAAACGTGTTTATTCACTGCGGGAAGAGATATAAACAACATTTAGAGTAAATTATTGTTCATGCGAGAACGTTTAATTTTTCATGCAAAACGATCGATGACTCGCGACCTGATGAAATTGCTCTGAGATGACCAAAATTGTCCGTTTTGAAAATTTTCATCTTTCAACTAATTTTGACTCTCAGAGGTTGATCATCACTTTTGGAGATAAAATGAGCATCATTATCGTCATTTTCATGCTTCTAGGGAGCCAAAACACAAGATTTGGCTTATGGTTAAAAGTGACTTAAAAGGACCCAAATGCTCACTTTGAGGGCTTAAAACGTGTTTATTCACTGCGGAAAGAGATATAAACAATATTTAGAGTGAATTAATGTTCATGCGAGAACGTTCAATTTTTCATGCAAAACGATCGATGACCCGCGACCTGATGAAATGACTCTGAGATGACCAAAATGTTCCGTTTTGAAAAAGTTCATCTTTCAACTAATTTTGACTCTCAGAGGTGGATCATCACTTTTGGAGATAAAATGAGCATCGTTATCGTCATTTTCATGCTTCTAGGGAGCCAAAACTCAAGATTTGGCTTATGGTTAAAAGTGACTTAAAAGGACCCAAATGCTCACTTCGAGGGCTTAAAACGTGTTTATTCACTGCGGGAAGAGATATAAACAATAGTTAGAGTGAATTAATGTTCATGCGAGAACGTTCCATTTTTCATGCAAAACGATCGATGACCCGCGACCTGATGAAATGACTCGTAGATTACCAAAATGTTCCGTTTTGAAAATTTTCATCTTTCAACTAATTTTGACTCTCAGAGGTGGATCATCACTTTTGGAGATAAAATGAGCATCGTTATCGTCATTTTCATGCTTCTAGGGAGCCAAAACTCAAGATTTGGCTTATGATTAAAAGTGACTTAAAAGGACCCAAATGCTCACTTCGAGGGCTTAAAGCGTGTTTATTCACTGCGGGAAGAGATATAAACAACATTTAGAGTAAATTATTGTTCATGCGAGAACGTTCAATTTTTCATTCAAAACGATCGATGACCCGCGACCTGATGAAATTGCTCTGAGATGACCAAAATGTTACGTTTTGAAAATGTTCAACTTTCAACTAATTTTGACTCTCAGAGGTGGATCATCACTTTTGGAGATAAAATGAGCATCGTTATCGTCATTTTCATGCTTCTAGGGAGCCAAAACTCAAGATTTGGCTCATGGTTAAAAGTGACTTAAAAGGCCCAAAATGCTCACTTCGAGGGCTTAAAACGTGTTTATTCACTGCCGGAAGAGATATAAACAATAGTTAGAGTGAATTAATGTTCATGCGAGAATGTTCAATTTTTCATGCAAAACAATCGATGACCCGCGACCTGATGAAATTGCTCTGAGATGACCAAAATGGTCCGTTTTGAAAATGTTCATCTTTCAACTAATTTTGACTCTCAGAGGTGGATCATCACTATTGGAGATAAAATGAGCATCGTTATCGTCATTTTCATGCTTTAGGGAGCCAAAACTCAAGATTTGGCTTATGGTTAAAAGTGACTTAAAAGGACCCAAATGCTCACTTTGAGGGCTTAAAACGTGTTTATTCACTGCGGAAAGAGATATAAACAATATTTAGAGTGAATTAATGTTCATGCGAGAACGTTCAATTTTTCATGCAAAACGATCGATGACCCGCGACCTGATGAAATTGCTCTGAGATGACCAAAATGGTCTGTTTTGAAAAAGTTCATCTTTCAACTAATTTTGACTCTCAGAGGTGGATCATCACTTTTGGAGATAAAATGAGCATCGTTATAGTCATTTTCATGCTTCTAGGGAGCCAAAACTCAAGATTTGGCTTATGGTTAAAAGTGACTTAAAAGGACCCAAATGCTCACTTCGAGGGCTTAAAACGTGTTAATTCACTGCAGGAAGAGATATAAACAACATTTAGAGTAAATTATTGTTCATGCGAGAACGTTCAATTTTTCATGCAAAACGATCGATGACCCGCGACCTGATGAAATGACTCTGAGATTACCAAAATGTTCCGTTTTGAAAATTTTCATCTTTCAACTAATTTTGACTCTCAGAGGTGGATCATCACTTTTGGAGATAAAATGAGCATCGTTATCGTCATTTTCATGCTTCTAGGGAGCCAAAACTCAAGATTTGGCTTATGGTTAAAAGTGACTTAAAAGGACCCAAATGCTCACTTCGAGGGCTTAAAGCGTGTTTATTCACTGCGGGAAGAGATATAAACAACATTTAGAGTAAATTATTGTTCATGCGAGAACGTTCAATTTTTCATGCAAAACGATCGATGACCCGCGACCTGATGAAATTGCTCTGAGATGACCAAAATTGTCAGTTTTGAAAATTTTCATCTTTCAACTAATTTTGACTCTCAGAGGTTGATCATCACTTTTGGAGATAAAATGAGCATCGTTATCGTCATTTTCATGCTTCTAGGGAGCCAAAACTCAAGATTTGGCTTATGGTTAAAAGTGACTTAAAAGGACCCAAATGCTCACTTTGAGGGCTTAAAACGTGTTTATTCACTGCGGAAAGAGATATAAACAATATTTAGAGTGAATTAATGTTCATGCGAGAACGTTCAATTTTTCATGCAAAACGATCGATGACCCGCGACCTGATGAAATTGCTCTGAGATGACCAAAATGGTCCGTTTTGAAAAAGTTAATCTTTCAACTAATTTTGACTCTCAGAGGTGGATCATCACTTTTGGAGATAAAATGAGCATTGTTATCGTCATTTTCATGCTTCTAGGGAGCCAAAACTCAAGATTTGGCTTATGGTTAAAAGTGACTTAAAAGGACCCAAATGCTCACTTCGAGGGCTTAAAACGTGTTTATTCACTGCGGGAAGAGATATAAACAACATTTAGAGTAAATTATTGTTCATGCGAGAACGTTTAATTTTTCATGCAAAACGATCGATGACCCGCGACCTGATGAAATTGCTCTGAGATGACCAAAATTGTCCGTTTTGAAAATTTTCATCTTTCAACTAATTTTGACTCTCAGAGGTTGATCATCACTTTTGGAGATAAAATTAGCATCATTATCGTCATTTTCATGCTTCTAGGGAGCCAAAACACAAGATTTGGCTTATGGTTAAAAGTGACTTAAAAGGACCCAAATGCTCACTTTGAGGGCTTAAAGCGTGTTTATTCACTGCGGAAAGAGATATAAACAATATTTAGAGTGAATTAATGTTCATGCGAGAACGTTCAATTTTTCATGCAAAACGATCGATGACCCGCGACCTGATGAAATGACTCTGAGATGACCAAAATGTTCCGTTTTGAAAAAGTTCATCTTTCAACTAATTTTGACTCTCAGAGGTGGATCATCACTTTTGGAGATAAAATGAGCATCGTTATCGTCATTTTCATGCTTCTAGGGAGCCAAAACTCAAGATTTGGCTTATGGTTAAAAGTGACTTAAAAGGACCCAAATGCTCACTTCGAGGGCTTAAAACGTGTTTATTCACTGCGGGAAGAGATATAAACAATAGTTAGAGTGAATTAATGTTCATGCGAGAACGTTCCATTTTTCATGCAAAACGATCGATGACCCGCGACCTGATGAAATGACTCTGAGATTACCAAAATGTTCCGTTTTGAAAATTTTCATCTTTCAACTAATTTTGACTCTCAGAGGTGGATCATCACTTTTGGAGATAAAATGAGCATCGTTATCGTCATTTTCATGCTTCTAGGGAGCCAAAACTCAAGATTTGGCTTATGGTTAAAAGTGACTTAAAAGGACCCAAATGCTCACTTCGAGGGCTTAAAGCGTGTTTATTCACTGCGGGAAGAGATATAAACAACATTTAGAGTAAATTATTGTTCATGCGAGAACGTTCAATTTTTCATTCAAAACGATCGATGACCCGCGACCTGATGAAATTGCTCTGAGATGACCAAAATGTTACGTTTTGAAAATGTTCATCTTTCAACTAATTTTGACTCTCAGAGGTGGATCATCACTTTTGGAGATAAAATGAGCATCGTTATCGTCATTTTCATGCTTCTAGGGAGCCAAAACTCAAGATTTGGCTCATGGTTAAAAGTGACTTAAAAGGCCCAAAATGCTCACTTCGAGGGCTTAAAACGTGTTTATTCACTGCCGGAAGAGATATAAACAATAGTTAGAGTGAATTAATGTTCATGCGAGAACGTTCAATTTTTCATGCAAAACAATCGATGACCCGCGACCTGATGAAATTGCTCTGAGATGACCAAAATGGTCCGTTTTGAAAATGTTCATCTTTCAACTAATTTTGACTCTCAGAGGTGGATCATCACTATTGGAGATAAAATGAGCATCGTTATCGTCATTTTCATGCTTTAGGGAGCCAAAACTCAAGATTTGGCTTATGGTTAAAAGTGACTTAAAAGGACCCAAATGCTCACTTTGAGGGCTTAAAACGTGTTTATTCACTGCGGAAAGAGATATAAACAATATTTAGAGTGAATTAATGTTCATGCGAGAACGTTCAATTTTTCATGCAAAACGATCGATGACCCGCGACCTGATGAAATTGCTCTGAGATGACCAAAATGGTCCGTTTTGAAAAAGTTAATCTTTCAACTAATTTTGACTCTCAGAGGTGGATCATCACTTTTGGAGATAACATGAGCATCGTTATAGTCATTTTCATGCTTCTAGGGAGCCAAAACTCAAGATTTGGCTTATGGTTAAAAGTGACTTAAAAGGACCCAAATGCTCACTTCGAGGGCTTAAAACGTGTTTATTCACTGCGGAAAGAGATATAAATAACATTTAGAGTAAATTATTGTTCATGCGAGAACGTTTAATTTTTCATGCAAAACGATCGATGACCCGCGACCTGATGAAATGACTCTGAGATGACCAAAATGTTCCGTTTTGAAAAAGTTCATCTTTCAACTAATTTTGACTCTCAGAGGTGGATCATCACTTTTGGAGATAAAATGAGCATCGTTATCGTCATTTTCATACTTCTAGGGAGCCAAAACTCAAGATTTGGCTTATGGTTAAAAGTGACTTAAAAGGACCCAAATGCTCACTTCGAGGGCTTAAAACGTGTTTATTCACTGCGGGAAGAGATATAAACAATAGTTAGAGTGAATTAATGTTCATGCGAGAACGTTCAATTTTTCATGCAAAACGATCGATGACCCGCGACCTGATGAAATGACTCTGAGATTACCAAAATGTTCCGTTTTGAAAATTTTCATCTTTCAACTAATTTTGACTCTCAGAGGTGGATCATCACTTTTGGAGATAAAATGAGCATCGTTATCGTCATTTTCATGCTTCTAGGG
This sequence comes from Lissotriton helveticus, assembly GCF_964261635.1. NCBI lineage: Eukaryota > Metazoa > Chordata > Amphibia > Caudata > Salamandridae > Lissotriton > Lissotriton helveticus. The sequence goes on along the minus strand of NC_136069.1, from coordinate 1,163,048,527 downwards.
AGCCAAAACTCAAGATTTGGCTTATGGTTAAAAGTGACTTAAAAGGACCCAAATGCTCACTTCGAGGGCTTAAAGCGTGTTTATTCACTGCGGGAAGAGATATAAACAACATTTAGAGTAAATTATTGTTCATGCGAGAACGTTTAATTTTTCATGCAAAACGATCGATGACCCGCGACCTGATGAAATTGCTCTGAGATGACCAAAATTGTCCGTTTTGAAAATTTTCATCTTTCAACTAATTTTGACTCTCAGAGGTTGATCATCACTTTTGGAGATAAAATGAGCATCGTTATCGTCATTTTCATGCTTCTAGGGAGCCAAAACTCAAGATTTGGCTTATGGTTAAAAGTGACTTAAAAGGACCCAAATGCTCACTTTGAGGGCTTAAAACGTGTTTATTCACTGCGGAAAGAGATATAAACAATATTTAGAGTGAATTAATGTTCATGCGAGAACGTTCAATTTTTCATGCAAAACGATCGATGACCCGCGACCTGATGAAATTGCTCTGAGATGACCAAAATGGTCCGTTTTGAAAAAGTTAATCTTTCAACTAATTTTGACTCTCAGAGGTGGATCATCACTTTTGGAGATAAAATGAGCATCGTTATAGTCATTTTCATGCTTCTAGGGAGCCAAAACTCAAGATTTGGCTTATGGTTAAAAGTGACTTAAAAGGACCCAAATGCTCACTTCGAGGGCTTAAAACGTGTTTATTCACTGCGGGAAGAGATATAAACAACATTTAGAGTAAATTATTGTTCATGCGAGAACGTTTAATTTTTCATGCAAAACGATCGATGACCCGCGACCTGATGAAATTGCTCTGAGATGACCAAAATTGTCCGTTTTGAAAATTTTCATCTTTCAACTAATTTTGACTCTCAGAGGTTGATCATCACTTTTGGAGATAAAATGAGCATCATTATCGTCATTTTCATGCTTCTAGGGAGCCAAAACACAAGATTTGGCTTATGGTTAAAAGTGACTTAAAAGGACCCAAATGCTCACTTTGAGGGCTTAAAACGTGTTTATTCACTGCGGAAAGAGATATAAACAATATTTAGAGTGAATTAATGTTCATGCGAGAACGTTCAATTTTTCATGCAAAACGATCGATGACCCGCGACCTGATGAAATGACTCTGAGATGACCAAAATGTTCCGTTTTGAAAAAGTTCATCTTTCAACTAATTTTGACTCTCAGAGGTGGATCATCACTTTTGGAGATAAAATGAGCATTGTTATCGTCATTTTCATGCTTCTAGGGAGCCAAAACTCAAGATTTGGCTTATGGTTAAAAGTGACTTAAAAGGACCCAAATGCTCACTTCGAGGGCTTAAAACGTGTTTATTCACTGTGGGAAGAGATATAAACAACATTTAGAGTAAATTATTGTTCATGCGAGAACGTTTAATTTTTCATGCAAAACGATCGATGACCCGCGACCTGATGAAATTGCTCTGAGATGACCAAAATTGTCCGTTTTGAAAATTTTCATCTTTCAACTAATTTTGACTCTCAGAGGTTGATCATCACTTTTGGAGATAAAATTAGCATCATTATCGTCATTTTCATGCTTCTAGGGAGCCAAAACACAAGATTTAGCTTATGGTTAAAAGTGACTTAAAAGGACCCAAATGCTCACTTTGAGGGCTTAAAGCGTGTTTATTCACTGCGGAAAGAGATATAAACAATATTTAGAGTGAATTAATGTTCATGCGAGAACGTTCAATTTTTCATGCAAAACGATCGATGACCCGCGACCTGATGAAATGACTCTGAGATGACCAAAATGTTCCGTTTTGAAAAAGTTCATCTGTCAACTAATTTTGACTCTCAGAGGTGGATCATCACTTTTGGAGATAAAATGAGCATCGTTATCGTCATTTTCATGCTTCTAGGGAGCCAAAACTCAAGATTTGGCTTATGGTTAAAAGTGACTTAAAAGGACCCAAATGCTCACTTCGAGGGCTTAAAGCGTGTTTATTCACTGCGGGAAGAGATATAAACAACATTTAGAGTAAATTATTGTTCATGCGAGAACGTTCAATTTTTCATTCAAAACGATCGATGACCCGCGACCTGATGAAATTGCTCTGAGATGACCAAAATGTTACGTTTTGAAAATGTTCATCTTTCAACTAATTTTGACTCTCAGAGGTGGATCATCACTTTTGGAGATAAAATGAGCATCGTTATCGTCATTTTCATGCTTCTAGGGAGCCAAAACTCAAGATTTGGCTCATGGTTAAAAGTGACTTAAAAGGCCCAAAATGCTCACTTCGAGGGCTTAAAACGTGTTTATTCACTGCCGGAAGAGATATAAACAATAGTTAGAGTGAATTAATGTTCATGCGAGAATGTTCAATTTTTCATGCAAAACAATCGATGACCCGCGACCTGATGAAATCGCTCTGAGATGACCAAAATGGTCCGTTTTGAAAATGTTCATCTTTCAACTAATTTTGACTCTCAGAGGTGGATCATCACTATTGGAGATAAAATGAGCATCATTATCGTCATTTTCATGCTTTAGGGAGCCAAAACTCAAGATTTGGCTTATGGTTAAAAGTGACTTAAAAGGACCCAAATGCTCACTTTGAGGGCTTAAACGTGTTTATTCACTGCGGAAAGAGATATAAACAATATTTAGAGTGAATTAATGTTCATGCGAGAACGTTCAATTTTTCATGCAAAACGATCGATGACCCGCGAACTGATGAAATGACTCTGAGATGACCAAAATGTTCCGTTTTGAAAAAGTTCATCTTTCAACTAATTTTGACTCTCAGAGGTGGATCATCACTTTTGGAGATAAAATGAGCATCGTTATCGTCATTTTCATGCTTCTAGGGAGCCAAAACTCAAGATTTGGCTTATGGTTAAAAGTGACTTAAAAGGACCCAAATGCTCACTTCGAGGGCTTAAAGCGTGTTTATTCACTGCGGGAAGAGATATAAACAACATTTAGAGTAAATTATTGTTCATGCGAGAACGTTTAATTTTTCATGCAAAACGATCGATGACCCGCGACCTGATGAAATTGCTCTGAGATGACCAAAATTGTCCGTTTTGAAAATTTTCATCTTTCAACTAATTTTGACTCTCAGAGGTTGATCATCACTTTTGGAGATAAAATTAGCATCATTATCGTCATTTTCATGCTTCTAGGGAGCCAAAACACAAGATTTGGCTTATGGTTAAAAGTGACTTAAAAGGACCCAAATGCTCACTTTGAGGGCTTAAAGCGTGTTTATTCACTGCGGAAAGAGATATAAACAATATTTAGAGTGAATTAATGTTCATGCGAGAACGTTCAATTTTTCATGCAAAACGATCGATGACCCGCGACCTGATGAAATGACTCTGAGATGACCAAAATGTTCCGTTTTGAAAAAGTTCATCTTTCAACTAATTTTGACTCTCAGAGGTGGATCATCACTTTTGGAGATAAAATGAGCATCGTTATCGTCATTTTCATGCTTCTAGGGAGCCAAAACTCAAGATTTGGCTTATGGTTAAAAGTGACTTAAAAGGACCCAAATGCTCACTTCGAGGGCTTAAAACGTGTTTATTCACTGCGGGAAGAGATATAAACAATAGTTAGAGTGAATTAATGTTCATGCGAGAACGTTCCATTTTTCATGCAAAACGATCGATGACCCGCGACCTGATGAAATGACTCTGAGATTACCAAAATGTTCCGTTTTGAAAATTTTCATCTTTCAACTAATTTTGACTCTCAGAGGTGGATCATCACTTTTGGAGATAAAATGAGCATCGTTATCGTCATTTTCATGCTTTAGGGAGCCAAAACTCAAGATTTGGCTTATGGTTAAAAGTGACTTAAAAGGACCCAAATGCTCACTTTGAGGGCTTAAAACGTGTTTATTCACTGCGGAAAGAGATATAAACAATATTTAGAGTGAATTAATGTTCATGCGAGAACGTTCAATTTTTCATGCAAAACGATCGATGACCCGCGACCTGATGAAATTGCTCTGAGATGACCAAAATGGTCCGTTTTGAAAAAGTTAATCTTTCAACTAATTTTGACTCTCAGAGGTGGATCATCACTTTTGGAGATAACATGAGCATCGTTATAGTCATTTTCATGCTTCTAGGGAGCCAAAACTCAAGATTTGGCTTATGGTTAAAAGTGACTTAAAAGGACCCAAATGCTCACTTCGAGGGCTTAAAACGTGTTTATTCACTGCGGAAAGAGATATAAATAACATTTAGAGTAAATTATTGTTCATGCGAGAACGTTTAATTTTTCATGCAAAACGATCGATGACCCGCGACCTGATGAAATGACTCTGAGATGACCAAAATGTTCCGTTTTGAAAAAGTTCATCTTTCAACTAATTTTGACTCTCAGAGGTGGATCATCACTTTTGGAGATAAAATGAGCATCGTTATCGTCATTTTCATACTTCTAGGGAGCCAAAACTCAAGATTTGGCTTATGGTTAAAAGTGACTTAAAAGGACCCAAATGCTCACTTCGAGGGCTTAAAACGTGTTTATTCACTGCGGGAAGAGATATAAACAATAGTTAGAGTGAATTAATGTTCATGCGAGAACGTTCAATTTTTCATGCAAAACGATCGATGACCCGCGACCTGATGAAATGACTCTGAGATTACCAAAATGTTCCGTTTTGAAAATTTTCATCTTTCAACTAATTTTGACTCTCAGAGGTGGATCATCACTTTTGGAGATAAAATGAGCATCGTTATCGTCATTTTCATGCTTCTAGGGAGCCAAAACTCAAGATTTGGCTTATGGTTAAAAGTGACTTAAAAGGACCCAAATGCTCACTTCGAGGGCTTAAAGCGTGTTTATTCACTGCGGGAAGAGATATAAACAACATTTAGAGTAAATTATTGTTCATGCGAGAACGTTTAATTTTTCATGCAAAACGATCGATGACCCGCGACCTGATGAAATTGCTCTGAGATGACCAAAATTGTCCGTTTTGAAAATTTTCATCTTTCAACTAATTTTGACTCTCAGAGGTTGATCATCACTTTTGGAGATAAAATGAGCATCGTTATCGTCATTTTCATGCTTCTAGGGAGCCAAAACTCAAGATTTGGCTTATGGTTAAAAGTGACTTAAAAGGACCCAAATGCTCACTTTGAGGGCTTAAAACGTGTTTATTCACTGCGGAAAGAGATATAAACAATATTTAGAGTGAATTAATGTTCATGCGAGAACGTTCAATTTTTCATGCAAAACGATCGATGACCCGCGACCTGATGAAATTGCTCTGAGATGACCAAAATGGTCCGTTTTGAAAAAGTTAATCTTTCAACTAATTTTGACTCTCAGAGGTGGATCATCACTTTTGGAGATAAAATGAGCATCGTTATAGTCATTTTCATGCTTCTAGGGAGCCAAAACTCAAGATTTGGCTTATGGTTAAAAGTGACTTAAAAGGACCCAAATGCTCACTTCGAGGGCTTAAAACGTGTTTATTCACTGCGGGAAGAGATATAAACAACATTTAGAGTAAATTATTGTTCATGCGAGAACGTTTAATTTTTCATGCAAAACGATCGATGACCCGCGACCTGATGAAATTGCTCTGAGATGACCAAAATTGTCCGTTTTGAAAATTTTCATCTTTCAACTAATTTTGACTCTCAGAGGTTGATCATCACTTTTGGAGATAAAATGAGCATCATTATCGTCATTTTCATGCTTCTAGGGAGCCAAAACACAAGATTTGGCTTATGGTTAAAAGTGACTTAAAAGGACCCAAATGCTCACTTTGAGGGCTTAAAACGTGTTTATTCACTGCGGAAAGAGATATAAACAATATTTAGAGTGAATTAATGTTCATGCGAGAACGTTCAATTTTTCATGCAAAACGATCGATGACCCGCGACCTGATGAAATGACTCTGAGATGACCAAAATGTTCCGTTTTGAAAAAGTTCATCTTTCAACTAATTTTGACTCTCAGAGGTGGATCATCACTTTTGGAGATAAAATGAGCATTGTTATCGTCATTTTCATGCTTCTAGGGAGCCAAAACTCAAGATTTGGCTTATGGTTAAAAGTGACTTAAAAGGACCCAAATGCTCACTTCGAGGGCTTAAAACGTGTTTATTCACTGTGGGAAGAGATATAAACAACATTTAGAGTAAATTATTGTTCATGCGAGAACGTTTAATTTTTCATGCAAAACGATCGATGACCCGCGACCTGATGAAATTGCTCTGAGATGACCAAAATTGTCCGTTTTGAAAATTTTCATCTTTCAACTAATTTTGACTCTCAGAGGTTGATCATCACTTTTGGAGATAAAATTAGCATCATTATCGTCATTTTCATGCTTCTAGGGAGCCAAAACACAAGATTTAGCTTATGGTTAAAAGTGACTTAAAAGGACCCAAATGCTCACTTTGAGGGCTTAAAGCGTGTTTATTCACTGCGGAAAGAGATATAAACAATATTTAGAGTGAATTAATGTTCATGCGAGAACGTTCAATTTTTCATGCAAAACGATCGATGACCCGCGACCTGATGAAATGACTCTGAGATGACCAAAATGTTCCGTTTTGAAAAAGTTCATCTGTCAACTAATTTTGACTCTCAGAGGTGGATCATCACTTTTGGAGATAAAATGAGCATCGTTATCGTCATTTTCATGCTTCTAGGGAGCCAAAACTCAAGATTTGGCTTATGGTTAAAAGTGACTTAAAAGGACCCAAATGCTCACTTCGAGGGCTTAAAGCGTGTTTATTCACTGCGGGAAGAGATATAAACAACATTTAGAGTAAATTATTGTTCATGCGAGAACGTTCAATTTTTCATTCAAAACGATCGATGACCCGCGACCTGATGAAATTGCTCTGAGATGACCAAAATGTTACGTTTTGAAAATGTTCATCTTTCAACTAATTTTGACTCTCAGAGGTGGATCATCACTTTTGGAGATAAAATGAACATCGTTATCGTCATTTTCATGCTTCTAGGGATCCAAAACTCAAGATTTGGCTTATGGTTAAAAGTGACTTAAAAGGACCCAAATGCTCACTTTGAGGGCTTAAAACGTGTTTATTCACTGCGGAAAGAGATATAAACAATATTTAGAGTGAATTAATGTTCATGCGAGAACGTTCAATTTTTCATGCAAAACGATCGATGACCCGCGACCTGATGAAATTGCTCTGAGATGACCAAAATGGTCCGTTTTGAAAAAGTTCATCTTTCAACTAATTTTGACTCTCAGAGGTGGATCATCACTTTTGGAGATAAAATGAACATCGTTATCGTCATTTTCATGCTTCTAGGGATCCAAAACTCAAGATTTGGCTTATGGTTAAAAGTGACTTAAAAGGACCCAAATGCTCACTTTGAGGGCTTAAAACGTGTTTATTCACTGCGGAAAGAGATATAAACAATATTTAGAGTGAATTAATGTTCATGCGAGAACGTTCAATTTTTCATGCAAAACGATCGATGACCCGCGACCTGATGAAATGACTCTGAGATGACCAAAATGTTCCGTTTTGAAAAAGTTCATCTTTCAACTAATTTTGACTCTCAGAGGTGGATCATCACTTTTGGAGATAAAATGAGCATTGTTATCGTCATTTTCATGCTTCTAGGGAGCCAAAACTCAAGATTTGGCTTATGGTTAAAAGTGACTTAAAAGGACCCAAATGCTCACTTCGAGGGCTTAAAACGTGTTTATTCACTGTGGGAAGAGATATAAACAACATTTAGAGTAAATTATTGTTCATGCGAGAACGTTTAATTTTTCATGCAAAACGATCGATGACCCGCGACCTGATGAAATTGCTCTGAGATGACCAAAATTGTCCGTTTTGAAAATTTTCATCTTTCAACTAATTTTGACTCTCAGAGGTTGATCATCACTTTTGGAGATAAAATTAGCATCATTATCGTCATTTTCATGCTTCTAGGGAGCCAAAACACAAGATTTAGCTTATGGTTAAAAGTGACTTAAAAGGACCCAAATGCTCACTTTGAGGGCTTAAAGCGTGTTTATTCACTGCGGAAAGAGATATAAACAATATTTAGAGTGAATTAATGTTCATGCGAGAACGTTCAATTTTTCATGCAAAACGATCGATGACCCGCGACCTGATGAAATGACTCTGAGATGACCAAAATGTTCCGTTTTGAAAAAGTTCATCTGTCAACTAATTTTGACTCTCAGAGGTGGATCATCACTTTTGGAGATAAAATGAGCATCGTTATCGTCATTTTCATGCTTCTAGGGAGCCAAAACTCAAGATTTGGCTTATGGTTAAAAGTGACTTAAAAGGACCCAAATGCTCACTTCGAGGGCTTAAAGCGTGTTTATTCACTGCGGGAAGAGATATAAACAACATTTAGAGTAAATTATTGTTCATGCGAGAACGTTCAATTTTTCATTCAAAACGATCGATGACCCGCGACCTGATGAAATTGCTCTGAGATGACCAAAATGTTACGTTTTGAAAATGTTCATCTTTCAACTAATTTTGACTCTCAGAGGTGGATCATCACTTTTGGAGATAAAATGAGCATCGTTATCGTCATTTTCATGCTTCTAGGGAGCCAAAACTCAAGATTTGGCTCATGGTTAAAAGTGACTTAAAAGGCCCAAAATGCTCACTTCGAGGGCTTAAAACGTGTTTATTCACTGCCGGAAGAGATATAAACAATAGTTAGAGTGAATTAATGTTCATGCGAGAATGTTCAATTTTTCATGCAAAACAATCGATGACCCGCGACCTGATGAAATCGCTCTGAGATGACCAAAATGGTCCGTTTTGAAAATGTTCATCTTTCAACTAATTTTGACTCTCAGAGGTGGATCATCACTATTGGAGATAAAATGAGCATCGTTATCGTCATTTTCATGCTTTAGGGAGCCAAAACTCAAGATTTGGCTTATGGTTAAAAGTGACTTAAAAGGACCCAAATGCTCACTTTGAGGGCTTAAACGTGTTTATTCACTGCGGAAAGAGATATAAACAATATTTAGAGTGAATTAATGTTCATGCGAGAACGTTCAATTTTTCATGCAAAACGATCGATGACCCGCGAACTGATGAAATGACTCTGAGATGACCAAAATGTTCCGTTTTGAAAAAGTTCATCTTTCAACTAATTTTGACTCTCAGAGGTGGATCATCACTTTTGGAGATAAAATGAGCATCGTTATCGTCATTTTCATGCTTCTAGGGAGCCAAAACTCAAGATTTGGCTTATGGTTAAAAGTGACTTAAAATGACCCAAATGCTCACTTGGAGGGCTTAAAACGTGTTTATTCACTGCGGGAAGAGATATAAACAACATTTAGAGTAAATTATTGTTCATGCGAGAACGTTCAATTTTTTCATGCAAAACGATCGATGACCCGCGACCTGATGAAATGACTCTGAGATTACCAAAATGTTCCGTTTTGAAAATTTTCATCTTTCAACTAATTTTGACTCTCAGAGGTGGATCATCACTTTTGGAGATAAAATGAGCATCGTTATCGTCATTTTCATGCTTCTAGGGAGCCAAAACTCAAGATTTGGCTTATGGTTAAAAGTGACTTAAAAGGACCCAAATGCTCACTTCGAGGGCTTAAAGCGTGTTTATTCACTGCGGGAAGAGATATAAACAACATTTAGAGTAAATTATTGTTCATGCGAGAACGTTCAATTTTTCATGCAAAACGATCGATGACCCGCGACCTGATGAAATTGCTCTGAGATGACCAAAATTGTCCGTTTTGAAAATTTTCATCTTTCAACTAATTTTGACTCTCAGAGGTTGATCATCACTTTTGGAGATAAAATGAGCATCGTTATCGTCATTTTCATGCTTCTAGGGAGCCAAAACTCAAGATTTGGCTTATGGTTAAAAGTGACTTAAAAGGACCCAAATGCTCACTTTGAGGGCTTAAAACGTGTTTATTCACTGCGGAAAGAGATATAAACAATATTTAGAGTGAATTAATGTTCATGCGAGAACGTTCAATTTTTCATGCAAAACGATCGATGACCCGCGACCTGATGAAATTGCTCTGAGATGACCAAAATGGTCCGTTTTGAAAAAGTTAATCTTTCAACTAATTTTGACCCTCAGAGGTGGATCATCACTTTTGGAGATAAAATGAGCATTGTTATCGTCATTTTCATGCTTCTAGGGAGCCAAAACTCAAGATTTGGCTTATGGTTAAAAGTGACTTAAAAGGACCCAAATGCTCACTTCGAGGGCTTAAAACGTGTTTATTCACTGCGGGAAGAGATATAAACAACATTTAGAGTAAATTATTGTTCATGCGAGAACGTTTAATTTTTCATGCAAAACGATCGATGACCCGCGACCTGATGAAATTGCTCTGAGATGACCAAAATTGTCCGTTTTGAAAATTTTCATCTTTCAACTAATTTTGACTCTCAGAGGTTGATCATCACTTTTGGAGATAAAATTAGCATCATTATCGTCATTTTCATGCTTCTAGGGAGCCAAAACACAAGATTTGGCTTATGGTTAAAAGTGACTTAAAAGGACCCAAATGCTCACTTTGAGGGCTTAAAGCGTGTTTATTCACTGCGGAAAGAGATATAAACAATATTTAGAGTGAATTAATGTTCATGCGAGAACGTTCAATTTTTCATGCAAAACGATCGATGACCCGCGACCTGATGAAATGACTCTGAGATGACCAAAATGTTCCGTTTTGAAAGAGTTCATCTTTCAACTAATTTTGACTCTCAGAGGTGGATCATCACTTTTGGAGATAAAATGAGCATCGTTATCGTCATTTTCATGCTTCTAGGGAGCCAAAACTCAAGATTTGGCTTATGGTTAAAAGTGACTTAAAAGGACCCAAATGCTCACTTCGAGGGCTTAAAACGTGTTTATTCACTGCGGGAAGAGATATAAACAATAGTTAGAGTGAATTAATGTTCATGCGAGAACGTTCCATTTTTCATGCAAAACGATCGATGACCCGCGACCTGATGAAATGACTCTGAGATTACCAAAATGTTCCGTTTTGAAAATTTTCATCTTTCAACTAATTTTGACTCTCAGAGGTGGATCATCACTTTTGGAGATAAAATGAGCATCGTTATCGTCATTTTCATGCTTCTAGGGAGCCAAAACTCAAGATTTGGCTTATGGTTAAAAGTGACTTAAAAGGACCCAAATGCTCACTTCGAGGGCTTAAAGCGTGTTTATTCACTGCGGGAAGAGATATAAACAACATTTAGAGTAAATTATTGTTCATGCGAGAACGTTCAATTTTTCATTCAAAACGATCGATGACCCGCGACCTGATGAAATTGCTCTGAGATGACCAAAATGTTACGTTTTGAAAATGTTCATCTTTCAACTAATTTTGACTCTCAGAGGTGGATCATCACTTTTGGAGATAAAATGAGCATCGTTATCGTCATTTTCATGCTTCTAGGGAGCCAAAACTCAAGATTTGGCTCATGGTTAAAAGTGACTTAAAAGGCCCAAAATGCTCACTTCGAGGGCTTAAAACGTGTTTATTCACTGCCGGAAGAGATATAAACAATAGTTAGAGTGAATTAATGTTCATGCGAGAACGTTCAATTTTTCATGCAAAACAATCGATGACCCACGACCTGATGAAATTGCTCTGAGATGACCAAAATGGTCCGTTTTGAAAATGTTCATCTTTCAACTAATTTTGACTCTCAGAGGTGGATCATCACTATTGGAGATAAAATGAGCATCGTTATCGTCATTTTCATGCTTTAGGGAGCCAAAACTCAAGATTTGGCTTATGGTTAAAAGTGACTTAAAAGGACCCAAATGCTCACTTTGAGGGCTTAAAACGTGTTTATTCACTGCGGAAAGAGATATAAACAATATTTAGAGTGAATTAATGTTCATGCGAGAACGTTCAATTTTTCATGCAAAACGATCGATGACCCGCGACCTGATGAAATTGCTCTGAGATGACCAAAATGGTCTGTTTTGAAAAAGTTCATCTTTCAACTAATTTTGACTCTCAGAGGTGGATCATCACTTTTGGAGATAAAATGAGCATCGTTATAGTCATTTTCATGCTTCTAGGGAGCCAAAACTCAAGATTTGGCTTATGGTTAAAAGTGACTTAAAAGGACCCAAATGCTCACTTCGAGGGCTTAAAACGTGTTAATTCACTGCAGGAAGAGATATAAACAACATTTAGAGTAAATTATTGTTCATGCGAGAACGTTCAATTTTTCATGCAAAATGATCGATGACCCGCGACCTGATGAAATTGCTCTGAGATGACCAAAATGGTCCGTTTTGAAATTTTTCGTCTTTCAACTAATTTTGACTCTCAGAGGTTGATCATCACTTTTGGAGATAAAATGAGCATCGTTATCGTCATTTTCATGCTTCTAGGGATCCAAAACTCAAGATTTGGCTTATGGTTAAAAGTGACTTAAAAGGACCCAAATGCTCACTTTGAGGGCTTAAAACGTGTTTATTCACTGCGGAAAGAGATATAAACAATATTTAGAGTGAATTAATGTTCATGCGAGAACGTTCAATTTTTCATGCAAAACGATCGATGACCCGCGAACTGATGAAATGACTCTGAGATGACCAAAATGTTCCGTTTTGAAAAAGTTCATCTTTCAACTAATTTTGACTCTCAGAGGTGGATCATCACTTTTGGAGATAAAATGAGCATCGTTATCGTCATTTTCATGCTTCTAGGGAGCCAAAACTCAAGATTTGGCTTATGGTTAAAAGTGACTTAAAAGGACCCAAATGCTCACTTGGAGGGCTTAAAACGTGTTTATTCACTGCGGGAAGAGATATAAACAACATTTAGAGTAAATTATTGTTCATGCGAGAACGTTCAATTTTTCATGCAAAACGATCGATGACCCGCGACCTGATGAAATTACTCTGAGATGACCAAAATGGTCCGTTTTGAAAATTTTCATCTTTCAACTAATTTTGACTCTCAGAGGTTGATCATCACTTTTGGAGATAAAATGAGCATCATTATCGTCATTTTCATGCTTCTAGGGAGCCAAAACTCAAGATTTGGCTTATGGTTAAAAGTGACTTAAAAGGACCCAAATGCTCACTTCGAGGGCTTAAAACGTGTTTATTCACTGTGGAAAGAGATATAAACAATATTTAGAGTGAATTAATGTTCATGCGAGAACGTTCAATTTTTCATGCAAAACGATCGATGACCCGCGACCTGATGAAATGACTCTGAGATGACCAAAATGTTCCGTTTTGAAAATTGTGATCTTTCAACTAATTTTGACTCTCAGAGGTGGATCATCACTTTTGGAGATAAAATGAGCATCGTTATCGTCATTTTCATGCTTCTAGGGAGCCAAAACTCAAGATTTGGCTTATGGTTAAAAGTGACTTAAAAGGACCCAAATGCTCACTTCGAGGGCTTAAAGCGTCTTTATTCACTGCGGGAAGAGATATAAACAACATTTAGAGTAAATTATTGTTCATGCGAGAACGTTCAATTTTTCATTCAAAACGATCGATGACCCGCGACCTGATGAAATTGCTCTGAGATGACCAAAATGTTACGTTTTGAAAATGTTCATCTTTCAACTAATTTTGACTCTCAGAGGTGGATCATCACTTTTGGAGATAAAATGAGCATCGTTATCGTCATTTTCATGCTTCTAGGGAGCCAAAACTCAAGATTTGGCTCATGGTTAAAAGTGACTTAAAAGGACCAAAATGCTCACTTCGAGGGCTTAAAACGTGTTTATTCACTGCCGGAAGAGATATAAACAATAGTTAGAGTGAATTAATGTTCATGCGAGAACGTTCAATTTTCATGCAAAACAATCGATGACCCGCGACCTGATGAAATTGCTCTGAGATGACCAAAATGGTCGGTTTTGAAAATGTTCATCTTTCAACTAATTTTGACTCTCAGAGGTGGATCATCAATATTGGAGATAAAATGAGCATCGTTATCGTCATTTTCATGCTTCTAGGGAGCCAAAACTCAAGATTTGGCTTATGGTTAAAAGTGACTTAAAAGGACCCAAATGCTCACTTTGAGGGCTTAAAACGTGTTTATTCACTGCGGAAAGAGATATAAACAATATTTAGAGTGAATTAATGTTCATGCGAGAACGTTCAATTTTCATGCAAAACAATCGATGACCCGCGACCTGATGAAATTGCTCTGAGATGACCAAAATGGTCCGTTTTGAAATTTTTCGTCTTTCACCTATATTTGACTCTCAGAGGTTGATCATCACTTTTGGAGATAAAATGAGCATCGTTATCGTCATTTTCATGCTTTAGGGAGCCAAAACTCAAGATTTGGCTTATGGTTAAAAGTGACTTAAAAGGACCCAAATGCTCACTTTGAGGGCTTAAAACGTGTTTATTCACTGCGGAAAGAGATATAAACAATATTTAGAGTGAATTAATGTTCATGCGAGAAAGTTCAATTTTTCATGCAAAACGATCGATGACCCGCGACCTGATGAAATTGCTCTGAGATGACCAAAATGGTCTGTTTTGAAAAAGTTCATCTTTCAACTAATTTTGACTCTCAGAGGTGGATCATCACTTTTGGAGATAAAATGAGCATCGTTATAGTCATTTTCATGCTTCTAGGGAGCCAAAACTCAAGATTTGGCATATGGTTAAAAGTGACTTAAAAGGACCCAAATGCTCACTTCGAGGGCTTAAAACGTGTTAATTCACTGCAGGAAGAGATATAAACAACATTTAGAGTAAATTATTGTTCATGCGAGAACGTTCAATTTTTCATGCAAAACGATCGATGACCCGCGACCTGATGAAATTGCTCTGAGATGACCAAAATGGTCCGTTTTGAAATTTTTCGTCTTTCAACTAATTTTGACTCTCAGAGGTTGATCATCACTTTTGGAGATAAAATGAGCATCGTTATCGTCATTTTCATGCTTCTAGGGATCCAAAACTCAAGATTTGGCTTATGGTTAAAAGTGACTTAAAAGGACCCAAATGCTCACTTTGAGGGCTTAAAACGTGTTTATTCACTGCGGAAAGAGATATAAACAATATTTAGAGTGAATTAATGTTCATGCGAGAACGTTCAATTTTTCATGCAAAACGATCGATGACCCGCGACCTGATGAAATGACTCTGAGATTACAAAAATGTTCCGTTTTGAAAATTTTCATCTTTCAACTAATTTTGACTCTCAGAGGTGGATCATCACTTTTGGAGATAAAATGAGCATCGTTATCGTCATTTTCATGCTTCTAGGGAGCCAAAACTCAAGATTTGGCTTATGGTTAAAAGTGACTTAAAAGGACCCAAATGCTCACTTCGAGGGCTTAAAGCGTGTTTATTCACTGCGGGAAGAGATATAAACAACATTTAGAGTAAATTATTGTTCATGCGAGAACGTTCAATTTTTCATTCAAAACGATCGATGACCCCGCGACCTGATGAAATTGCTCTGAGAGGACCAAAATGTTATGTTTTGAAAATGTTCATCTTTCAACTAATTTTGACTCTCAGAGGTGGATCATCACTTTTGCAGATAAAATGAGCATCGTTATCATCATTTTCATGCTTCTAGGGAGCCAAAACTCAAGATTTGGCTCATGGTTAAAAGTGACTTAAAAGGCCCAAAATGCTCACTTCGAGGGCTTAAAACGTGTTTATTCACTGCCGGAAGAGATATAAACAATAGTTAGAGTGAATTAATGTTCATGCGAGAACGTTCAATTTTTCATGCAAAACAATCGATGACCCGCGACCTGATGAAATGACTCTGAGATGACCAAAATGTTCCGTTTTGAAAAAGTTCATCTTTCAACTAATTTTGACTCTCAGAGGTGGATCATCACTTTTGGAGATAAAATGAGCATCGTTATCGTCATTTTCATGCTTCTAGGGAGCCAAAACTCAAGATTTGGCTTATGGTTAAAAGTGACTTATAAGGACCCAAATGCTCACTTCGAGGGCTTAAAACGTGTTTATTCACTGCGGGAAGAGATATAAACAACATTTAGAGTAAATTATTGTTCATGCGAGAACGTTGAATTTTTCATGCAAAACGATCGATGACCCGCGACCTGATGAAATTGCTCTGAGATGACCAAAATGGTCCGTTTTGAAAATTTTCATCTTTCAACTAATTTTGACTCTCAGAGGTTGATCATCACTTTTGGAGATAAAATGAGCATCATTATCGTCATTTTCTTGCTTCTAGGGAGCCAAAACACGAGGGGCATATTACCAACAACTAGCGATAATTTTTGTCTCTAACTTGGTTAGAGACAAAAATTATCGCCGCACATCGGCGATTTTTATCGCAGATAAACCTTGCTATTAGCAAGGTTTATCGCAAATGCGATAAAAAACGGCCGCAATGCATGAATATCGCTGAAAAGTCAGCGATATTCATGCAATATCGAGCAAATGCTCTTAGCCATGTTATCCACCTCCCATTGGATAACATGGTGAAGAACTGCTCAGGGCAGGTGTTAGCTTTTGGAGATATTCGCGCTTAGCGCGAATATCTCCAAAAGTTGGTAATAGGAGATAGCGATGTTAGCGACTGTTTCCAGTCGCTAACATCTTGGCACGCCCACTTTGCATGTCATTAGTGATAAATATCACTGACATGCAAAGCGGGGCCCAAGATGGTCGCTATCTCCTACTAGCTGTCACTAACTGGTGTTAGCGAAAGCTTGGTAATAGGGAGACCATTTTATCTCCGCTTTCTTGGCTTTTAAAGCCAAAAAAGCGGAGATAAACCCCTTGATAATATACCCCAAGATTTGGCTTATGGTTAAAAGTGACTTAAAAGGACCCAAATGCTCACTTTGAGGGCTTAAAACGTGTTTATTCACTGCGGAAAGAGATATAAACAATATTTAGAGTGAATTAATGTTCATGCGAGAACGTTCAATTTTTCATGCAAAACGATCGATGACCCGCGACCTGATGAAATGACTCTGAGATGACCAAAATGTTCAGTTTTGAAAAAGTTCATCTTTCAACTAATTTTGACTCTCAGAGGTGGATCATCACTTTTGGAGATAAAATGAGCATCGTTATAGTCATTTTCATGCTTCTAGGGAGCCAAAACTCAAGATTTGGCTTATGGTTAAAAGTGACTTAAAAGGACCCAAATGCTCACTTCGAGGGCTTAAAACGTGTTTATTCACTGCGGGAAGAGATATAAACAACATTTAGAGTAAATTATTGTTCATGCGAGAACGTTTAATTTTTCATGCAAAACGATCGATGACCCGCGACCTGATGAAATTGCTCTGAGATGACCAAAATTGTCCGTTTTGAAAATGTACATCTTTCAACTAATTTTGACTCTCAGAGGTTGATCATCACTTTTGGAGATAAAATGAGCATCATTATCGTCATTTTCATGCTTCTAGGGAGCCAAAACACAAGATTTGGCTTATGGTTAAAAGTGACTTAAAAGGACCCAAATGCTCACTTTGAGGGCTTAAAACGTGTTTATTCACTGCGGAAAGAGATATAAAAAATATTTAGAGTGAATTAATGTTCATGCGAGAACGTTCAATTTTTCATGCAAAACGATCGATGACCCGCGACCTGATGAAATTGCTCTGAGATGACCAAAATTGTCCGTTTTGAAAATTTTCATCTTTCAACTAATTTTGACTCTCAGAGGTTGATCATCACTTTTGGAGATAAAATTAGCATCATTATCGTCATTTTCATGCTTCTAGGGAGCCAAAACACAAGATTTGGCTTATGGTTAAAAGTGACTTAAAAGGACCCAAATGCTCAATTTGAGGGCTTAAAACGTGTTTATTCACTGCGGAAAGAGATATAAACAATATTTAGAGTGAATTAATGTTCATGCGAGAACGTTCAATTTTTCATGCAAAACGATCGATGACCCGCGACCTGATGAAATGACTCTGAGATGACCAAAATGTTCCGTTTTGAAAAAGTTCATCTTTCAACTAATTTTGACTCTCAGAGGTGGATCATCACTTTTGGAGATAAAATGAGCATCGTTATCGTCATTTTCATGCTTCTAGGGAGCCAAAACTCAAGATTTGGCTTATGGTTAAAAGTGACTTAAAAGGACCCAAATGCTCACTTCGAGGGCTTAAAGCGTGTTTATTCACTGCGGGAAGAGATATAAACAACATTTAGAGTAAATTATTGCATGGTCTTGGACTGCCGGCCACCTCCCCCCTTAAAACACTGACTGAATTACCCAACTCAACCAGTCAACACATGGGGGTCTTTGGAAGTCAAGGGGGGGTACAGGGCCCCCCCCTGGCCGTATTTATTAAAATATAAAACAAATCAAAAATTTTTATCAAATAAACATTTCTGACAATTATTAAAATGCACACTTTTCAGAAGATTAGATTGCCATCCGTTTCGACATGGTATGATGGGCTAACCTTAACAAATAGCTAGTACAGCGTGTTTCCTAACGTAATCTAATCATCCTGAAAATTAAACTGCATTCTAATATTTTTAATAAAGTCCTACGGCAAGGTCGCCAAACGGTGTCAGATCCTTTTACAGCTGCGCTCTCACGTTGAAGATGCGCATGCGCAACCCAGGGCACGTTACACCCACGTGCGCTCCCTGAACTCCATTTAACCATAACAGGAGGGCCCAGACACTCGCGCACCTTAGTGACGTCATAGTGTTGTGCGGGGTGGCTACCAGCCTGAGGAAAGCGTAGACTCCCTCCCCCGCACCCTTTAAAACGGGATATCATATCCTGCCCCTGAAGTTCTGAGAGAGACCAATGGCCCCTCCCGCGGGCGGCCCCTTTCGTGAATGGGTCCGCCCCCCCGTAAGGACCTTAAAATGCTGCTCACCGATTAATGACCTTACCGCCAGACACACATAATAAATACGACATTGCTATTCTAAAAGGAAAAAGGCCTAAGGAGAAAATTGTTAATACACAGCAAAGCACAAAACATATACATATACAGATACTCCTGTAAGCGGGAAAAAAGGCCTAAGGAGAGAATTAGTTAAATATCACGGCACTGCACAAAATATTTACATCTGTACTACCTTCCAGTAAACGGAAAATTCAAGGCCTACTGGATCAAACCCCCTAACCTATAGTCCGGCACATTGACAAACCTGATTCTTACCATTTGCCAGGCCCCAAGGTCTGCTAACAAGGGATGGAGGGTGGGGAAAATTACACGGCCCCACGGTGGGGCGAGGAGCGAGCCTGGGAGCGCGGGCACAAAGAGGCCGCTTCCCGCGCTCCCCAGGCTTTTAACCCTTTCGCCGCCGCGACCCCGCCCCCTCGCCCCGGAAGCACACAAGTACTTCCGGGGCGAGGGCGCGGGGCAAGCGGCCCCGAAAGGGACGGGGTGTGGGAGGGGCCGGGCCCCGCCATGCTTGCGTGGGGGCCTATTGGCCCCCCCTTGTATCATGGTCTTGGACTGCCGGCCACCTCCCCCCTTAAAACACTGACTGAATTACCCAACTCAACCAGTCAACACATGGGGGTCTTTGGAAGTCAAGGGGGGGTACAGGGCCCCCCCCCTGGCCGTATTTATTAAAATATAAAACAAATCAAAAATTTTTATCAAATAAACATTTCTGACAATTATTAAAATGCACACTTTTCAGAAGATTAGATTGACATCCGTTTCGACATGGTATGATGGTCTAACCTTAACAAATAGCTAGTACAGCGTGTTTCCTAACGTAATCTAATCATCCTGAAAATTAAACTGCATTCTAATATTTTTAATAAAGTCCTACGGCAAGGTCGCCAAACGGTGTCAGATCCTTTTACAGCTGCGCTCTCACGTTGAAGATGCGCATGCGCAACCCAGGGCACGTTACACCCACGTGCGCTCCCTGAACTCCATTTAACCATAACAGGAGGGCCCAGACACTCGCGCACCTTAGTGACGTCATAGTGTTGTGCGGGGTGGCTACCAGCCTGAGGAAAGCGTAGACTCCCTCCCCCGCACCCTTTAAAACGGGATATCATATCCTGCCCCTGAAGTTCTGAGAGAGACCAATGGCCCCTCCCGCGGGCGGCCCCTTGCGTGAATGGGTCCGCCCCCCCGTAAGGACCTTAAAATGCTGCTCACCGATTAATGACCTTACCGCCACAGGCCAGGTAGTTTACCGACTATCTGGCCCCCCCCAAACCGCCTACACTGAAAGGTCATAACTTCCTAATCCAAAAACCCTCTACCCCTGCTATTTAGTTCCCTATCCCTAGGGCATCCCCGACTCTGTCCACTGGACCCCCGACCCTGTGAGTAGAGCCTCTAATAAACGTCAACCCCTCATTATCAGCCGACTGTTAGTCTACTTGGTCCTGAGATGACCCCCTGTGGGATATTCTGCGATTAATGTGTATGAAATAGTTTCTCAAACCAAGTGTTGATCCTCTTTATCGAGTGATTCTTCACCGAGTGACTCCTTGCACTCGCCTAGTCCCCCCCCCCTTTTACGTGCAGCCTGGGGAAAACTGAGCCCCCCCCTCTATGGTGCAGTCTGGGTCCTATCATCGTTACCCCATGTCCTAAAAATGAATGAGGGTGTGGGGGCACGCCTCTCGAGGCTCCCTGCAGATGCTATGACCGGGGGTATCCTGGTACTACCATTCTACCCTTCCCACTGGCATACTGTACAGTCCGCTAACCATCCACACCTAGCCACTACGCTCTGGAAAATGTCAAGTGTATGGTACTACTTTTACGATGGTAATCCCTACTTCCTGAACAGGGGAAATGAGGCGTTGCAGAGGCCTATCATTCCTGGGGTTTCCTAGGCCAGGGATGCACCCCCTTGTGTACTGTCCCATCTCTACCGTTGTCACTACCAATTGTTGACTATGCATATACCATGCTGACACTGGTGGCCCTGCGTGCACAGGCGCCGTTACTGGAGGTATACAATATCCTGTTAAGGCAAATACTGCCATTTTTGTGAAACAACATCCTGCTACATTACTGCCACCAGCCCAATTAGGGGCTTACACACCGAAACAATCAACTCTGTGTTGGCACCTCCTGGGTCTTTTGATCGCTCGCCCATCACACTTGCGTTGTTGTTTGCCATCCTCTACCTGACGTAAGCATCCCTTGGGCTGTCCACCTGTAGCAGCTGTTGTGATGCGGAGCACTCCAGATATCCACCATGGACCCGGCCATACATAAATGAAAAAGATAAACACAAACCATTAGTGTTTCTGGCGATAACTGCTGTACACGTGCTAGTCTTACATTGCCATCACTTGCTACGTTTGAGATACAATTAGCGTCAGATGCATACTGCTAAATACTTCCGACTAAGTGTTGAGCATAACCTTAGTTTGTGTCCCCTGTAGCGTGACTGTATAAGTGTTACGAAGAGTGCCCTGTAAAATGGCCTTCATTAACGAATACTACCCAGTGTGTAGTGCAGTGACACAAAGCATGGAGTACCCAGTGCATACCATAGCGCCCTCATGACTCCTTAAGGATGATTAGGATATCAGTTTAAAAGGAACAGTCAGTTTGTATTGGCACCCACCCACCCAATCACAACTTGA
This sequence comes from Lissotriton helveticus, assembly GCF_964261635.1. Taxonomy (NCBI): domain Eukaryota; kingdom Metazoa; phylum Chordata; class Amphibia; order Caudata; family Salamandridae; genus Lissotriton; species Lissotriton helveticus. The sequence continues at coordinate 1,163,026,987 of NC_136069.1, read as the reverse complement.
TGAGATATACGTATTCTAAGTATCGAACCCCTCGCGCCTGACTGTTGGCTACGACCGTGGCTGCCAGTGGTAACGCGTAATATAACTAAGGGGCAACCATCACCTATATGTATTATTCTTATGATAACAGACTGAGCATCATTCCCTTAACAGGTTGCATGTAACAGGTGGCCCTCCAGCTGCCACACATGAGTTTCCAATCAATTCATAGTATACCGCCACCTCTCGTAAATCATGATGCAACATTAGTTTCAACAGATCAGGGTTTAATGTGTTACCGTTCATTAACCCATTCTGCCTCCCCCAGTTCAGCCCTGGTCTTATGCAAATCTGTCCGACCCCCCCTGCCCATATAAGAGCACCAGCAGTATCCGCGATGGTATTTAGGCATGGTCACGACCTTCCTTTTTAGATCCCCTCTACTATAGTGAGTCCTTTGCTTGCTATATGTCCTCTGAGAAGATTACCTGAAACTAATAGGCATACTATGGAATGTCAATTTCCTGGCTGACATTGGTACGGCTGACTCAAATAGGCAGTAAAACAGGGGGCGAAGAATTTAGTGCCAAATGCTGTTAAGTAGACACGCAAGTGCACACAGGTGACCCAGAACTAGTATTGTCAATATTCCTGATAGATATATCCCTTACGCAGCCACTTTACCATGTTACCGTTTGCAAGTAGCATTACCTTGTTCCGGGGGCGTCAAAGGTTTTTTACCACTGAAACCAGGCTTAAATCGCACTGTGCCTAGTAACTTGTGCTGCACATTTCATAGTTTTGTCCTGTGATCAAAACGAGGCCTACAACCTAGGCAAGTACGCACGCAAGTGTAACTTGAATCAGCAAGCCCACAGGTGACCCCGAACTAGTATTGTCAATAATACCGATAGATATATTGATTACATTGACCACTCTGCCATGTTATCGTTGTAAGTAGCATTAGCTTGGTCTGTGGGCGGATACCCAGGTGAAGTAGACACACAATATTGTTTTACTGAGATCCCTCCTGTTGAACCGGACAGGATCTACAACAGAATTCCCCGCACCCAGAAAGAAATATTGTGGGGTGGCGGGGTTAGTGCAAGGAGGGTGTTAAACAGGGAGCAGATTACAGTGCCCGCCCAGCAATGATGGTTACATTGTCCATTTACCAAATAATAGCGACCACGACTGTCTTGTCGCTGAGTCAGAAAGGAAAAACAAAGGGCACAGTAATTGTCATCCTAATGTCACAGCATTTAACCCATGTGGGCAGCTTTTCATGCTCCTTGCACTCAACCAGTCTGACAAATGATCGTTTAAAGTGTTTTTGCCCAAATGTTGGTATACAATGGGCAGCATCTCTGAGAGTAGAATTAACCTATTAAATGCATTTAGATACAGTGCATCTAATCTAAATATATATTTTAAAGTGTGTTGATTATCCTGCAAATCTGTCATGGATACAGCCCTCCTGGGCCTACATTGGACATTCTTGATTTAAAGAAAGAGATAAAGGTCTTCCAATTTCAGCAGGCAATTATTTGTGGCCCTGAACCCTCCTTTTGATTCACTTGTGAGCTAAAAGCCCCACTGCCTTATTGCTATCCCTGGTAGCAGGTGGTCACCCTGGCCAACTATTTACTGAACCAACTTGCTTGTAAACAGGTGTGATAGGATGTGGGATAGTACTCTACCTACCCACACTATTCTACTTAAAAGTCCCAACGTCTTATTGCTATCCCCAGTAGCAGGTGGTTACCCTGGTCAACAATTTACTGGACCAACTTGCTTGTAGAACAGGTGTGATAGGATGTGGATAGTACTTTTCCTATCCCACTACTCTACTTAAATGAAAATTCGCCAACATCAGCGGCTGGCCGTTGCTGGTAAATTGAGCCCAAAAACCCGCCAAGCCGGGGAATTGACTCCTGGTCCCGGGCTAGACCTCTGCATCAGGGTCTGCCACTCTAACCCTTTGAGCCTGCTGATGTTTAAAAGGTACGATCCATACTTGTTGGCCGTCGGTGGTGTAGGGAATCCACTGCTGTAAGCATCCGGCCGTGGTGACTAATGGCCAGCAGTGTCCCAATCGCCATTTTTTAGATTATGTTGATCTGCCCTCCTTACCCTTTCTTTGTCTAGCCCATTTCGCCTTGCCCTGTACTGCATCTAATAAGTTATTGGCCCCCACTGGGTATCATAACGTTACTAGGCTTTTTGAGCCCCCAGACAGATGCCGCCTGCATCTTATTAACCTCGTGAGCCTCCAGGAAGTGCACATTCCTCCCTAAGAGAATACTTCAAGAAGATCAAAAAATCCCCTCCCGCCAACGAGGGGCAGCGGAGGAATCGAAAATGCATGACCACACGGCGAGCGCGCCGCTGTGCCACCTACGTGCCCAGCGCACTCGAGGAGCCTGGGACGTACCGCCCAGGGCCCAGGTCAATACTCCTATAAATGCTTCCACATAATACAAACATTAAAAGCGAAATGTGCCCCAGTCTCTTAAACGGTTACTACCAGAGCTTTAAAATGTGGTACTCCCTACAAACAACTTTACATTATAAATGTCTAAGCTTCCATCAAACTTATATTTGTCAAGTCACATTATCCCATATAATTGTTTGTACCTGTAAAACGCACAACAAATATATAAATGTTGCCATATTAAAACATAAAACAATGAAACAGGCAGAAGAAGCCAGCACTGCTAACAACATCATTAGAAAAAAGGCTCAACCTGATATCGGGCATCCACATACGTTAAAAATGCCCCCCTCATTGCAAAGCAGAAGCATCAGGCAAGGGGAACAGTTATCAGCACGGGATCCGAACCCGTGACCTTGTAGTTATTAGCACTGCGCTCTACCCATTGAGCTATTCCGCCCCCATCAAAAACACCTCGGCGCTACCTCATGAATTTGTATTGCTCACAATTGTCACTTTTACTTCATGTAACTTGTCGTCACATGCCAATCTGAAACCTTGGCAGCTATGGTTTTATCTAGCATGAACATGACCCGAATCGGGTACCAGGGCGCCTTACATAGCACCAGTTATATTACATAAGGACCCACCGATGGGCTTGTTCAGGTCTTGCCTGACACCTTCATTTTTGCAAATTATTTGTAATATTTATTGCCATGAATTTTGAAGTCTTATTCTGCAAATAATTGTATGGAATAATCAGACGGTTTCTTTCATGTCATTTCTACAGTTCAAAGCCTACAGTTTGAGGAGCATTTGCCCGTATACACGTGTAAAACAGTTTTACAATCAATGCACTAAGCACTTTGTAACCAATCTAAAATAGCTATTATATAACCCGATTTCCTTGCATAACTCTATGCGCATAGTCTGTAGTCACTTTAAATCACAAGTAGATGTGTCCACTAAATTTGACCGATGAAATGCTTAGGGGTACTGAGGCTGCTGTTTCATCACTTGCACTCACTGCATAGAGCGGGCGTGTTTCTTGGTGGCCTTGAGATTAAGTGAGTTGCCCAGACTAACAGGATGTTTAGCGTCGATACCGAGGCTCGAAACCACATCCCCAGTTCGTAAATCGAGCACCAACAGGTCTCCCTACCGACAAGCAGGCACATCCTGTGCCGAAACATTCCAGCCCTTTAAGAAAGCGTTTTATAATGTGGTACTATTGTTGCAAGAATTTCCCGCAGAATGAACGTGCTCTTAATCCCGCATGAATGTGAAGCTAGTATGTCTAGCCCTTCATCACTCCCCTGCCCAGAGAGAACACGGCATGCATCAAATGAAAATATACGACTGATTATTTTAAAGATATCTTGGAGCGCGGCATGCGATAATGTCAACCCCATGTGTCACTATTATACATGTCCTTAGCACAGCATCCTCTGCGATCAGACGTGTGGTAATACGAGCCCTGAAAATGATTTTCCTGAGGCGTTCTGCTTGTTATCGGCCCGGCTGAGGCACTATGGCTCACTGATACCACGCGCGGCGATAGCCCCTGCATTTCACCTGCCTGGACACCCCCCTTTCGCGCAGAGCACCCGCGGCACCAAGTCCCATGGCTCACCTTTAAACCCCGGCCCGCGTCATGCCCACACCCGGAAAAACTCTCGACCTCTCCTGGGCTCCCTCTCGGAGTATTCCTGCGCCGCACGTCCGCCCATCCCTCGCGAATAAATCAACGCTGGCTCCGTCCTGCGAAGGCTCCGCTGCCCCAATGGCTTCAATGCCGGGATGGCATAAACCTGCAAGGAGGAAAGAAAAGAGAAAATTACACGGCCCCACGGTGGGGCGAGGAGCGAGCCTGGGAGCGCGGGCACAAAGAGGCCGCTTCCCGCGCTCCCCAGGCTTTTAACCCTTTCGCCGCCGCGACCCCGCCCCCTCGCCCCGGAAGCACACAAGTACTTCCGGGGCGAGGGCGCGGGGCAAGCGGCCCCGAAAGGGACGGGGTGTGGGAGGGGCCGGGCCCCGCCATGCTTGCGTGGGGGCCTATTGGCCCCCCCTTGTATTTCATGCGAGAACGTTCAATTTTTCATTCAAAACGATCGATGACCCGCGACCTGATGAAATTGCTCTGAGATGACCAAAATGTTACGTTTTGAAAATGTTCATCTTTCAACTAATTTTGACTCTCAGAGGTGGATCATCACTTTTGGAGATAAAATGAGCATCGTTATCGTCATTTTCATGCTTCTAGGGAGCCAAAACTCAAGATTTGGCTCATGGTTAAAAGTGACTTAAAAGGCCCAAAATGCTCACTTCGAGGGCTTAAAACGTGTTTATTCACTGCCGGAAGAGATATAAACAATAGTTAGAGTGAATTAATGTTCATGCGAGAACGTTCAATTTTTCATGCAAAACAATCGATGACCCGCGACCTGATGAAATTGCTCTGAGATGACCAAAATGGTCCGTTTTGAAAATGTTCATCTTTCAACTAATTTTGACTCTCAGAGGTGGATCATCACTATTGGAGATAAAATGAGCATCGTTATCGTCATTTTCATGCTTTAGGGAGCCAAAACTCAAGATTTGGCTTATGGTTAAAAGTGACTTAAAAGGACCCAAATGCTCACTTTGAGGGCTTAAAACATGTTTATTCACTGCGGAAAGAGATATAAACAATATTTAGAGTGAATTAATGTTCATGCGAGAACGTTCAATTTTTCATGCAAAACGATCGATGACCCGCGACCTGATGAAATTGCTCTGAGATTACCAAAATGGTCCGTTTTGAAATTTTTCGTCTTTCAACTAATTTTGACTCTCAGAGGTTGATCATCACTTTTGGAGATAAAATGAGCATCGTTATCGTCATTTTCATGCTTCTAGGGATCCAAAACTCAAGATTTGGCTTATGGTTAAAAGTGACTTAAAAGGACCCAAATGCTCACTTTGAGGGCTTAAAACATGTTTATTCACTGCGGAAAGAGATATAAACAATATTTAGAGTAAATTAATGTTCATGCGAGAACGTTCAATTTTTCATGCAAAACGATCGATGACCCGCGACCTGATGAAATGACTCTGAGATGACCAAAATGTTCCGTTTTGAAAAAGTTCATCTTTCAACTAATTTTGACTCTCAGAGGTGGATCATCACTTTTGGAGATAAAATGAGCATCGTTATCGTCATTTTCATGCTTCTAGGGAGCCAAAACTCAAGATTTGGCTTATGGTTAAAAGTGACTTATAAGGACCCAAATGCTCACTTCGAGGGCTTAAAACGTGTTTATTCACTGCGGGAAGAGATATAAACAACATTTAGAGTAAATTATTGTTCATGCGAGAACGTTTAATTTTTCATGCAAAACGATCGATGACCCGCGTCCTGATGAAATTGCTCTGAGATGACCAAAATGGTCCGTTTTGAAAATTTTCATCTTTTAACTAATTTTGACTCTCAGAGGTTGATCATCACTTTTGTAGATAAAATGAGCATCATTATCGTCATTTTCATGCTTCTAGGGAGCCAAAACTCAAGATTTGGCTTATGGTTAAAAGTGACTTATAAGGACCGAAATGCTCACTTCGAGGGCTTAAAACGTGTTTATTCACTGCGGGAAGAGATATAAACAACATTTAGAGTAAATTATTGTTCATGCGAGAACGTTTAATTTTTCATGCAAAACGATCGATGACCCGCGACCTGATGAAATTGCTCTGAGATGACCAAAATGGTCCGTTTTGAAAATGTTCATCTTTCAACTAATTTTGACTCTCAGAGGTGGATCATCACTATTGGAGATAAAATGAGCATCGTTATCGTCATTTTCATGCTTTAGGGAGCCAAAACTCAAGATTTGGCTTATGGTTAAAAGTGACTTAAAAGGACCCAAATGCTCACTTTGAGGGCTTAAAACGTGTTTATTCACTGCGGAAAGAGATATAAACAATATTTAGAGTGAATTAATGTTCATGCGAGAACGTTCAATTTTTCATGCAAAACGATCGATGACCCGCGACCTGATGAAATTGCTCTGAGATGACCAAAATGGTCTGTTTTGAAAAAGTTCATCTTTCAACTAATTTTGACTCTCAGAGGTGGATCATCACTTTTGGAGATAAAATGAGCATCGTTATAGTCATTTTCATGCTCTAGGGAGCCAAAACTCAAGATTTGGCTTATGGTTAAAAGTGACTTAAAAGGACCCAAATGCTCACTTCGAGGGCTTAAAACGTGTTAATTCACTGCAGGAAGAGATATAAACAACATTTAGAGTAAATGATTGTTCATGCGAGAACGTTCAATTTTTCATGCAAAACGATCGATGACCCGCGACCTGATGAAATGACTCTGAGATGACCAAAATGTTCCGTTTTGAAAAAGTTCATCTTTCAACTAATTTTGACTCTCAGAGGTGGATCATCACTTTTGGAGATAAAATGAGCATCGTTATCGTCATTTTCATGCTTCTAGGGAGCCAAAACTCAAGATTTGGCTCATGGTTAAAAGTGACTTAAAAGGCCCAAAATGCTCACTTTGAGGGCTTAAAACGTGTTTATTCACTGCCGGAAGAGATATAAACAATAGTTAGAGTGAATTAATGTTCATGCGAGAACGTTCAATTTTTCATGCAAAACAATCGATGACCCGCGACCTGATGAAATTGCTCTGAGATGACCAAAATGGTCCGTTTTGAAAATGTTCATCTTTCAACTAATTTTGACTCTCAGAGGTTGATCATCACTATTGGAGATAAAATGAGCATCGTTATCGTCATTTTCATGCTTTAGGGAGACAAAACTCAAGATTTGGCTTATGGTTAAAAGTGACTTAAAAGGACCCAAATGCTCACTTTGAGGGCTTAAAACGTGTTTATTCACTGCGGAAAGAGATATAAACAATATTTAGAGTGAATTAATGTTCATGCGAGAACGTTCAATTTTTCATGCAAAACGATCGATGACCCGCGACCTGATGAAATTGCTCTGAGATGACCAAAATGGTCTGTTTTGAAAAAGTTCATCTTTCAACTAATTTTGACTCTCAGAGGTGGATCATCACTTTTGGAGATAAAATGAGCATCGTTATAGTCATTTTCATGCTTCTAGGGAGCCAAAACTCAAGATTTGGCTTATGGTTAAAAGTGACTTAAAAGGACCTAAATGCTCACTTCGAGGGCTTAAAACGTGTTAATTCACTGCAGGAAGAGATATAAACAACATTTAGAGTAAATTATTGTTCATGCGAGAACGTTCAATTTTTCATGCAAAACGATCGATGACCCGCGACCTGATGAAATTGCTCTGAGATTACCAAAATGGTCAGTTTTGAAATTTTTCGTCTTTCAACTAATTTTGACTCTCAGAGGTTGATCATCACTTTTGGAGATAAAATGAGCATCGTTATCGTCATTTTCATGCTTCTAGGGATCCAAAACTCAAGATTTGGCTTATGGTTAAAAGTGACTTAAAAGGACCCAAATGCTCACTTTGAGGGCTTAAAACATGTTTATTCACTGCGGAAAGAGATATAAACAATATTTAGAGTAAATTAATGTTCATGCGAGAACGTTCAATTTTTCATGCAAAACGATCGATGACCCGCGACCTGATGAAATGACTCTGAGATGACCAAAATGTTCCGTTTTGAAAAAGTTCATCTTTCAACTAATTTTGACTCTCAGAGGTGGATCATCACTTTTGGAGATAAAATGAGCATCATTATCGTCATTTTCATGCTTCTAGGGAGACAAAACACAAGATTTGGCTTATGGTTAAAAGTGACTTAAAAGGACCCAAATGCTCACTTTGAGGGCTTAAAACGTGTTTATTCACTGCGGAAAGAGATATAAACAATATTTAGAGTGAATTAATGTTCATGCGAGAACGTTCAATTTTTTCATGCAAAACGATCGATGACCCGCGACCTGATGAAATGACTCTGAGATGACCAAAATGTTACGTTTTGAAAAAGTTCATCTTTCAACTAATTTTGACTCTCAGAGGTGGATCATCACTTTTGGAGATAAAATGAGCATCGTTATCGTCATTTTCATGCTTCTAGGGAGCCAAAACTCAAGATTTGGCTTATGGTTAAAAGTGACTTAAAAGGACCCAAATGCTCACTTCGAGGGCTTAAAACGTGTTTATTCACTGCGGGAAGAGATATAAACAATAGTTAGAGTGAATTAATGTTCATGCGAGAACGTTCAATTTTTCATGCAAAACGATCTATGACCCGCGGCCTGATGAAATGACTCTGAGATTACCAAAATGTTCCGTTTTGAAAATTTTCATCTTTCAACTAATTTTGACTCTCAGAGGTGGATCATCACTTTTGGAGATAAAATTAGCATCGTTATCGTCATTTTCATGCTTCTAGGGAGCCAAAACTCAAGATTTGGCTTATGGTTAAAAGTGACTTATAAGGACCGAAATGCTCACTTCGAGGGCTTAAAACGTGTTTATTCACTGCGGGAAGAGATATAAACAACATTTAGAGTAAATTATTGTTCATGCGAGAACGTTTAATTTTTCATGCAAAACGATCGATGACCCGCGACCTGATGAAATTGCTCTGAGATGACCAAAATGGTCCGTTTTGAAAATGTTCATGTTTCAACTAATTTTGACTCTCAGAGGTGGATCATCACTATTGGAGATAAAATGAGCATCGTTATCGTCATTTTCATGCTTTAGGGAGCCAAAACTCAAGATTTGGCTTATGGTTAAAAGTGACTTAAAAGGACCCAAATGCTCACTTTGAGGGCTTAAAACGTGTTTATTCACTGCGGAAAGAGATATAAACAATATTTAGAGTGAATTAATGTTCATGCGAGAACGTTCAATTTTTCATGCAAAACGATCGATGACCCGCGACCTGATGAAATTGCTCTGAGATGACCAAAATGGTCTGTTTTGAAAAAGTTCATCTTTCAACTAATTTTGACTCTCAGAGGTGGATCATCACTTTTGGAGATAAAATGAGCATCGTTATAGTCATTTTCATGCTTCTAGGGAGCCAAAACTCAAGATTTGGCTTATGGTTAAAAGTGACTTAAAAGGACCCAAATGCTCACTTCGAGGGCTTAAAACGTGTTAATTCACTGCAGGAAGAGATATAAACAACATTTAGAGTAAATTATTGTTCATGCGAGAACGTTCAATTTTTCATGCAAAACGATCGATGACCCGCGACCTGATGAAATGACTCTGAGATGACCAAAATGTTCCGTTTTGAAAAAGTTCATCTTTCAACTAATTTTGACTCTCAGAGGTGGATCATCACTTTTGGAGATAAAATGAGCATCGTTATCGTCATTTTCATGCTTCTAGGGAGCCAAAACTCAAGATTTGGCTTATGGTTAAAAGTGACTTAAAAGGACCCAAATGCTCACTTCGAGGGCTTAAAACGTGTTTATTCACTGCGGGAAGAGATATAAACAATAGTTAGAGTGAATTAATGTTCATGCGAGAACGTTCAATTTTTCATGCAAAACGATCGATGACCCGCGACCTGATGAAATGACTCTGAGATTACCAAAATGTTCCGTTTTGAAAATTTTCATCTTTCAACTAATTTTGACTCTCAGAGGTGGATCATCACTTTTGGAGATAAAATGAGCATCGTTACCGTCATTTTCATGCTTCTAGAGAGCCAAAACTCAAGATTTGGCTTATGGTTAAAAGTGACTTATAAGGACCCAAATGCTCACTTCGAGGGCTTAAAATGTGTTTATTCACTGCGGGAAGAGATATAAACAACATTTAGAGTAAATTATTGTTCATGCGAGAACGTTCAATTTTTCATGCAAAACGATCGATGACCCGCGACCTGATGAAATTACTCTGAGATGACCAAAATGGTCCGTTTTGAAAAAGTTCATCTTTCAACTAATTTTGACTCTCAGAGGTGGATCATCACTTTTGGAGATAAAATGAGCATCGTTATCGCCATTTTCATGCTTCTAGGGAGCCAAAACTCAAGATTTGGCTCATGGTTAAAAGTGACTGAAAAGGCCCAAAATGCTCACTTCGAGGGCTTAAAACGTGTTTATTCACTGCGGGAAGAGATATAAACAATAGTTAGAGTGAATTAATGTTCATGCGAGAACGTTCAATTTTTCATGCAAAACGATCGATGACCCGCGACCTGATGAAATGACTCTGAGATTACCAAAATGTTCCGTTTTGAAAATTTTCATCTTTCAACTAATTTTGACTCTCAGAGGTGGATCATCACTTTTGGAGATAAAATGAGCATCGTTATCGTCATTTTCATGCTTCTAGGGAGCCAAAACTCAAGATTTGGCTTATGGTTAAAAGTGACTTAAAAGGACCCAAATGCTCACTTCGAGGGCTTAAAGCGTGTTTATTCACTGCGGGAAGAGATATAAACAACATTTAGAGTAAATTATTGTTCATGCGAGAACGTTCAATTTTTCATTCAAAACGATCGATGACCCGCGACCTGATGAAATTGCTCTGAGATGACCAAAATGTTACGTTTTGAAAATGTTCATCTTTCAACTAATTTTGACTCTCAGAGGTGGATCATCACTTTTGGAGATAAAATGAGCATCGTTATCGTCATTTTCATGCTTCTAGGGAGCCAAAACTCAAGATTTGGCTCATGGTTAAAAGTGACTTAAAAGGCCCAAAATGCTCACTTCGAGGGCTTAAAACGTGTTTATTCACTGCCGGAAGAGATATAAACAATAGTTAGAGTGAATTAATGTTCATGCGAGAACGTTCAATTTTTCATGCAAAACAATCGATGACCCGCGACCTGATGAAATTGCTCTGAGATGACCAAAATGATCCGTTTTGAAAATGTTCATCTTTCAACTAATTTTGACTCTCAGAGGTGGATCATCACTATTGGAGATAAAATGAGCATCGTTATCGTCATTTTCATGCTTTAGGGAGCCAAAACTCAAGATTTGGCTTATGGTTAAAAGTGACTTAAAAGGACCCAAATGCTCACTTTGAGGGCTTAAAACGTGTTTATTCACTGCGGAAAGAGATATAAACAATATTTAGAGTGAATTAATGTTCATGCGAGAACGTTCAATTTTTCATGCAAAACGATCGATGACCCGAGACCTGATGAAATGACTCTGAGATGACCAAAATGTTCCGTTTTGAAAAAGTTCATCTTTCAACTAATTTTGACTCTCAGAGGTGGATCATCACTTTTGGAGATAAAATGAGCATCGTTATCGTCATTTTCATGCTTCTAGGGAGCCAAAACTCAAGATTTGGCTTATGGTTAAAAGTGACTTATAAGGACCCAAATGCTCACTTCGAGGGCTTAAAACGTGTTTATTCACTTCGGGAAGAGATATAAACATCATTTAGAGTAAATTATTGTTCATGCGAGAACATTTAATTTTTCAAGCAAAACGATCGATGACCCGCGACCTGATGAAATTGCTCTGAGATGACCAAAATGGTCCGTTTTGAAAATTTTCATCTTTCAACTAATTTTGACTCTCAGAGGTTGATCATCACTTTTGGAGATAAAATGAGCATCATTATCGTCATTTTCATGCTTCTAGGGAGCCAAAACACAAGATTTGGCTTATGGTTAAAAGTGACTTAAAAGGACCCAAATGCTCACTTTGAGGGCTTAAAACGTGTTTATTCACTGCGGAAAGAGATATAAACAATATTTAGAGTGAATTAATGTTCATGCGAGAACGTTCAATTTTTCATGCAAAACGATCGATGACCCGCGACCTGATGAAATGACTCTGAGATGACCAAAATGTTCCGTTTTGAAAAAGTTCATCTTTCAACTAATTTTGACTCTCAGAGGTGGATCATCACTTTTGGAGATAAAATGAGCATCGTTATCGTCATTTTCATGCTTCTAGGGAGCCAAAACTCAAGATTTGGCTTATGGTTAAAAGTGACTTAAAAGGACCCAAATGCTCACTTCGAGGGCTTAAAACGTGTTTATTCACTGCGGGAAGAGATATAAACAATAGTTAGAGTGAATTAATGTTCATGCGAGAACGTTCAATTTTTCATGCAAAACGATCGATAACCCGCGACCTGATGAAATGACTCTGAGATTACCAAAATGTTCCGTTTTGAAAATTTTCATCTTTCAACTAATTTTGACTCTCAGAGGTGGATCATCACTTTTGGAGATAAAATGAGCATCGTTATCGTCATTTTCATGCTTCTAGGGAGCCAAAACTCAAGATTTGGCTTATGGTTAAAAGTGACTTAAAAGGACACAAATGCTCACTTGGAGGGCTTAAAACGTGTTTATTCACTGCGGGAAGAGATATAAACAACATTTAGAGTAAATTATTGTTCATGCGAGAACGTTCAATTTTTCATGCAAAACGATCGATGACCCGCGACCTGATGAAATTACTCTGAGATGACCAAAATGGTCCGTTTTGAAAATTTTCATCTTTCAACTAATTTTGACTCTCAGAGGTTGATCATCACTTTTGGAGATAAAATGAGCATCGTTATCGTCATTTTCATGCTTCTAGGGAGCCAAAACTCAAGATTTGGCTTATGGTTAAAAGTGACTTAAAAGGACCCAAATGCTCACTTTGAGGGCTTAAAACGTGTTTATTCACTGCCGGAAGAGATATAAACAATAGTTAGAGTGAATTAATGTTCATGCGAGAACGTTCAATTTTTCATGCAAAACAATCGATGACCCGCGACCTGATGAAATTGCTCTGAGATGACCAAAATGGTCCGTTTTGAAAATGTTCATCTTTCAACTAATTTTGACTCTCAGAGGTGGATCATCACTATTGGAGATAAAATGAGCATCGTTATCGTCATTTTCATGCTTTAGGGAGCCAAAACTCAAGATTTGGCTTATGGTTAAAAGTGACTTAAAAGGACCCAAATGCTCACTTTGAGGGCTTAAAACGTGTTTATTCACTGCGGAAAGAGATATAAACAATATTTAGAGTGAATTAATGTTCATGCGAGAACGTTCAATTTTTCATGCAAAACGATCGATGACCCGCGACCTGATGAAATTGCTCTGAGATGACCAAAATGGTCTGTTTTGAAAAAGTTCATCTTTCAACTAATTTTGACTCTCAGAGGTGGATCATCACTTTTGGAGATAAAATGAGCATCGTTATAGTCATTTTCATGCTTCTAGGGAGCCAAAACTCAAGATTTGGCTTATGGTTAAAAGTGACTTAAAAGGACCCAAATGCTCACTTCGAGGGCTTAAAACGTGTTAATTCACTGCAGGAAGAGATATAAACAACATTTAGAGTAAATTATTGTTCATGCGAGAACGTTCAATTTTTCATGCAAAATGATCGATGACCCGCGACCTGATGAAATTGCTCTGAGATGACCAAAATGGTCCGTTTTGAAATTTTTCGTCTTTCAACTAATTTTGACTCTCAGAGGTTGATCATCACTTTTGGAGATAAAATGAGCATCATTATCGTCATTTTCATGCTTCTAGGGAGCCAAAACTCAAGATTTGGCTTATGGTTAAAAGTGACTTAAAAGGACCCAAATGCTCACTTCGAGGGCTTAAAACGTGTTTATTCACTGCGGAAAGAGATATAAACAATATTTAGAGTGAATTAATGTTCATGCGAGAACGTTCAATTTTTCATGCAAAACGAACGATGACCCGCGACCTGATGAAATTGCTCTGAGATTACCAAAATGGTCCGTTTTGAAAAAGTTCATCTTTCAACTAATTTTGACTCTCAGAGATGGATCATCACTTTTGGAGATAAAATGAGCATCGTTATAGTCATTTTCATGCTTCTAGGGAGCCAAAACTCAAGATTTGGCTTATGGTTAAAAGTGCATTAAAAGGACCCAAATGCTCACTTCGAGGGCTTAAAACGTGTTAATTCACTGCAGGAAGAGATATAAACAACATTTAGAGTAAATTATTGTTCATGCGAGAACGTTCAATTTTTCATGCAAAACGATCGATGACCCGCGACCTGATGAAATGACTCTGAGATGACCAAAATGTTCCGTTTTGAAAAAGTTCATCTTTCAACTAATTTTGACTCTCAGAGGTGGATCATCACTTTTGGAGATAAAATGAGCATCGTTATCGTCATTTTCATGCTTCTAGGGAGCCAAAACTCAAGATTTGGCTTATGGTTAAAAGTGACTTATAAGGACCCAAATGCTCACTTTGAGGGCTTAAAACGTGTTTATTCACTGCGGGAAGAGATATAAACAACATTTAGAGTAAATTATTGTTCATGCGAGAACGTTTAATTTTTCATGCAAAACGATCGATGACCCGCGACCTGATGAAATTGCTCTGAGATGACCAAAATGGTCCGTTTTGAAAATTTTCATCTTTCAACTAATTTTGACTCTCAGATGTTGATCATCACTTTTGGAGATAAAATGAGCATCATTATCGTCATTTTCTTGCTTCTAGGGAGCCAAAACACGAGGGGCATATTACCAACAACTAGCGATAATTTTTGTCTCTAACTTGTTTAGAGACAAAAATTATCGCCGCACATCGGCGATTTTTATCGCAGATAAACCTTGCTATTAGCAAGGTTTATCGCAAATGCGATAAAAAACGGCCGCAATGCATGAATATCGCTGAAAAGTCAGCGATATTCATGCAATATCGAGCAAATGCTCTTAGCCATGTTATCCACCTCCCATTGGATAACATGGTGAAGAACTGCTCAGGGCAGGTGTTAGCTTTTGGAGATATTCGCGCTTAGCGCGAATATCTCCAAAAGTTGGTAATAGGAGATAGCGATGTTAGCGACTGTTTCCAGTCGCTAACATCTTGGCACGCCCACTTTGCATGTCATTAGTGATAAATGTCACTGACATGCAAAGCGGGGCCCAAGATGGTCGCTATCTCCTACTAGCTGTCACTAACTGGTGTTAGCGAAAGCTTGGTAATAGGGAGATAATTTTATCTCCGCTTTCTTGGCTTTTAAAGCCAAAAAAGCGGAGATAAACCCCTTGATAATATACCCCAAGATTTGGCTTATGGTTAAAAGTGACTTAAAAGGACCCAAATGCTCACTTTGAGGGCTTAAAACGTGTTTATTCACTGCGGAAAGAGATATAAACAATATTTAGAGTGAATTAATGTTCATGCGAGAACGTTCAATTTTTCATGCAAAACGATCGATGACCCGCGACCTGATGAAATGACTCTGAGATGACCAAAATGTTCCGTTTTGAAAAAGTTCATCTTTCAACTAATTTTGACTCTCAGAGGTGGATCATCACTTTTGGAGATAAAATGAGCATCGTTATAGTCATTTTCATGCTTCTAGGGAGCCAAAACTCAAGATTTGGCTTATGGTTAAAAGTGACTTAAAAGGACCCAAATGCTCACTTCGAGGGCTTAAAACGTGTTTATTCACTGCGGGAAGAGATATAAACAACATTTAGAGTAAATTATTGTTCATGCGAGAACGTTTAATTTTTCATGCAAAACGATCGATGACCCGCGACCTGATGAAATTGCTCTGAGATGACCAAAATTGTCCGTTTTGAAAATTTTCATCTTTCAACTAATTTTGACTCTCAGAGGTTGATCATCACTTTTGGAGATAAAATGAGCATCATTATCGTCATTTTCATGCTTCTAGGGAGCCAAAACACAAGATTTGGCTTATGGTTAAAAGTGACTTAAAAGGACCCAAATGCTCACTTCGAGGGCTTAAAGCGTGTTTATTCACTGCGGGAAGAGATATAAACAACATTTAGAGTAAATTATTGTTCATGCGAGAACGTTCAATTTTTCATTCAAAACGATCGATGACCCGCGACCTGATGAAATTGCTCTGAGATGACCAAAATGTTACGTTTTGAAAATGTTCATCTTTCAACTAATTTTGACTCTCAGAGGTGGATCATCACTTTTGGAGATAAAATGAGCATCGTTATCGTCATTTTCATGCTTCTAGGGAGCCAAAACTCAAGATTTGGCTCATGGTTAAAAGTGACTTAAAAGGCCCAAAATGCTCACTTCGAGGGCTTAAAACGTGTTTATTCACTGCCGGAAGAGATATAAACAATAGTTAGAGTGAATTAATGTTCATGCGAGAACGTTCAATTTTTCATGCAAAACAATCGATGACCCGCGACCTGATGAAATTGCTCTGAGATGACCAAAATGGTCCGTTTTGAAAATGTTCATCTTTCAACTAATTTTGACTCTCAGAGGTGGATCATCACTATTGGAGATAAAATGAGCATCGTTATCGTCATTTTCATGCTTTAGGGAGCCAAAACTCAAGATTTGGCTTATGATTAAAAGTGACTTAAAAGGACCCAAATGCTCACTTTGAGGGCTTAAAACGTGTTTATTCACTGCGGAAAGAGATATAAACAATATTTAGAGTGAATTAATGTTCATGCGAGAACGTTCAATTTTTCATGCAAAACGATCGATGACCCGCGACCTGATGAAATTGCTCTGAGATGACCAAAATGGTCCGTTTTGAAAAAGTTCATCTTTCAACTAATTTTGACTCTCAGAGGTGGATCATCACTTTTGGAGATAAAATGAACATCGTTATCGTCATTTTCATGCTTCTAGGGATCCAAAACTCAAGATTTGGCTTATGGTTAAAAGTGACTTAAAAGGACCCAAATGCTCACTTTGAGGGCTTAAAACATGTTTATTCACTGCGGAAAGAGATATAAACAATATTTAGAGTGAATTAATGTTCATGCGAGAACGTTCAATTTTTCATGCAAAACGATCGATGACCCGCGACCTGATGAAATGACTCTGAGATGACCAAAATGTTCCGTTTTGAAAAAGTTCATCTTTCAACTAATTTTGACTCTCAGAGGTGGATCATCACTTTTGGAGATAAAATGAGCATCGTTATCGTCATTTTCATGCTTCTATGGAGCCAAAACTCAAGATTTGGCTTATGGTTAAAAGTGACTTATAAGGACCCAAATGCTCACTTCGAGGGCTTAAAACGTGTTTATTCACTGCGGGAAGAGATATAAACAACATTTAGAGTAAATTATTGTTCATGCGAGAACGTTTAATTTTTCATGCAAAACGATCGATGACCCGCGACCTGATGAAATTGCTCTGAGATGACCAAAATGGTCCGTTTTGAAAATGTTCATCTTTTAACTAATTTTGACTCTCAGAGGTTGATCATCACTTTTGGAGATAAAATGAGCATCATTATCGTCATTTTCATGCTTCTAGGGAGCCAAAACACAAGATTTGGCTTATGGTTAAAAGTGACTTAAAAGGACCCAAATGCTCACTTTGAGGGCTTAAAACGTGTTTATTCACTGCGGAAAGAGATATAAACAATATTTAGAGTGAATTAATGTTCATGCGAGAACGTTCAATTTTTTCATGCAAAACGATCGATGACCCGCGACCTGATGAAATGACTCTGAGATGACCAAAATGTTCCGTTTTGAAAAAGTTCATCTTTCAACTAATTTTGACTCTCAGAGGTGGATCATCACTTTTGGAGATAAAATGAGCATCGTTATCGTCATTTTCATGCTTCTAGGGAGCCAAAACTCAAGATTTGGCTTATGGTTAAAAGTGACTTAAAAGGACCCAAATGCTCACTTCGAGGGCTTAAAACGTGTTTATTCACTGCGGGAAGAGATATAAACAATAGTTAGAGTGAATTAATGTTCATGCGAGAACGTTCAATTTTTCATGCAAAACGATCTATGACCCGCGACCTGATGAAATGACTCTGAGATTACCAAAATGTTCCGTTTTGAAAATTTTCATCTTTCAACTAATTTTGACTCTCAGAGGTGGATCATCACTTTTGGAGATAAAATGAGCATCGTTATAGTCATTTTCATGCTTCTAGGGAGCCAAAACTCAAGATTTGGCTTATGGTTAAAAGTGACTTAAAAGGACCCAAATGCTCACTTCGAGGGCTTAAAACGTGTTTATTCACTGCAGGAAGAGATATAAACAACATTTAGAGTAAATTATTGTTCATGCGAGAACGTTCAATTTTTCATGCAAAACGATCGATGACCCGTGACCTGATGAAATTGCTCTGAGATGACCAAAATGGTCCGTTTTGAAATTTTTCGTCTTTCAACTATATTTGACTCTCAGAGGTTGATCATCACTTTTGGAGATAAAATGAGCATCGTTATCGTCATTTTCATGCTTCTAGGGAGCCAAAACTCAAGATTTGGCTTATGGTTAAAAGTGACTTAAAAGGACCCAAATGCTCACTTCGAGGGCTTAAAACGTGTTTATTCACTGCGGGAAGAGATATAAACAATAGTTAGAGTGAATTAATGTTCATGCGAGAACGTTCAATTTTTCATGCAAAACGATCTATGACCCGCGACCTGATGAAATGACTCTGAGATGACCAAAATGTTCCGTTTTGAAAATTTTCATCTTTCAACTAATTTTGACTCTCAGAGGTGGATCATCACTTTTGGAGATAAAATGAGCATCGTTATCGTCATTTTCATGCTTCTAGGGAGCCAAAACTCAAGATTTGGCTTATGGTTAAAAGTGACTTAAAAGGACCCAAATGCTCACTTCGAGGGCTTAAAACGTGTTTATTCACTGCGGGAAGAGATATAAACAATAGTTAGAGTGAATTAATGTTCATGCGAGAACGTTCAATTTTTCATGCAAAACGATCTATGACCCGCGACCTGATGAAATGACTCTGAGATTACCAAAATGTTCCGTTTTGAAAATTTTCATCTTTCAACTAATTTTGACTCTCAGAGGTGGATCATCACTTTTGGAGATAAAATGAGCATCGTTATAGTCATTTTCATGCTTCTAGGGAGCCAAAACTCAAGATTTGGCTTATGGTTAAAAGTGACTTAAAAGGACCCAAATGCTCACTTCGAGGGCTTAAAAAGTGTTTATTCACTGCGGAAAGAGATATAAACAATATTTAGAGTGAATTAATGTTCATGCGAGAACGTTCAATTTTTCATGCAAAACGATCGATGACCCGCGACCTGATGAAATGACTCTGAGATGACCAAAATGTTCTGTTTTGAAAATTGTGATCTTTCAACTAATTTTGACTCTCAGAGGTGGATCATCACTTTTGGAGATAAAATGAGCATCGTTATCGTCATTTTCATGTTTCTAGGGAGCCAAAACTCAAGATTTGGCTTATGGTTAAAAGTGACTTAAAAGGACCCAAATGCTCACTTCGAGGGCTTAAAGCATGTTTATTCACTGCGGGAAGAGATATAAACAACATTTAGAGTAAATTATTGTTCATGCGAGAACGTTCAATTTTTCATTCAAAACGATCGATGACCCGCGACCTGATGAAATTGCTCTGAGATGACCAAAATGTTACGTTTTGAAAATGTTCATCTTTCAACTAATTTTGACTCTCAGAGGTGGATCATCACTTTTGGAGATAAAATGAGCATCGTTATCGTCATTTTCATGCTTCTAGGGAGCCAAAACTCAAGATTTGGCTCATGGTTAAAAGTGACTTAAAAGGACCAAAATGCTCACTTCGAGGGCTTAAAACGTGTTTATTCACTGCCGGAAGAGATATAAACAATAGTTAGAGTGAATTAATGTTCATGCGAGAACGTTCAATTTTTCATGCAAAACAATCGATGACCCGCGACCTGATGAAATTGCTCTGAGATGACCAAAATGGTCCGTTTTGAAAATGTTCATCTTTCAACTAATTTTGACTCTCAGAGGTGGATCATCACTATTGGAGATAAAATGAGCATCCTTATCGTCATTTTCATGCTTCTAGGGAGCCAAAACTCAAGATTTGGCTTATGGTTAAAAGTGACTTAAAAGAACCCAAATGCTCACTTCGAGGGCTTAAAACGTGTTTATTCACTGCGGGAAGAGATATAAACAATAGTTAGAGTGAATTAATGTTCATGCGAGAACGTTCAATTTTTCATGCAAAACGATCGATGACCCGCGACCTGATGAAATGACTCTGAGATGACCAAAATGGTCCGTTTTGAAAATTTTCATCTTTCAACTAATTTTGACTCTCAGAGGTTGATCATCACTTTTGGAGATAAAATGAGCATCATTATCGTCATTTTCATGCTTCTAAGGAGCCAAAACTCAAAATTTGGCTTATGGTTAAAAGTGACTTAAAAGGACCCAAATGCTCACTTCGAGGGCTTAAAACGTGTTTATTCACTGCGGAAAGAGATATAAACAATATTTAGAGTGAATTAATGTTCATGCGAGAACGTTCAATTTTTCATGCAAAACGATCGATGACCCGCGACCTGATGAAATGACTCTGAGATGACCAAAATGTTCCGTTTTGAAAATTGTGATCTTTCAACTAATTTTGACTCTCAGAGGTGGATCATCACTTTTGGAGATAAAATGAGCATCGTTATCGTCATTTTCATGTTTCTAGGGAGCCAAAACTCAAGATTTGGCTTATGGTTAAAAGTGACTTAAAAGGACCCAAATGCTCACTTCGAGGGCTTAAAGCGTGTTTATTCACTGCGGGAAGAGATATAAACAACATTTAGAGTAAATTATTGTTCATGCGAGAACGTTAAATTTTTCATTCAAAACGATCGATGACCCGCGACCTGATGAAATTGCTCTGAGATGACCAAAATGTTACGTTTTGAAAATGTTCATCTTTCAACTAATTTTGACTCTCAGAGGTGGATCATCACTTTTGGAGATAAAATGAGCATCGTTATCGTCATTTTCATGCTTCTAGGGAGCCAAAACTCAAGATTTGGCTCATGGTTAAAAGTGACTTAAAAGGACCAAAATGCTCACTTCGAGGGCTTAAAACGTGTTTATTCACTGCCGGAAGAGATATAAACAATAGTTAGAGTGAATTAATGTTCATGCGAGAACGTTCAAATTTTCATGCAAAACAATCGATGACCCGCGACCTGATGAAATTGCTCTGAGATGACCAAAATGGTCCGTTTTGAAAATGTTCATCTTTCAACTAATTTTGACTCTCAGAGGTGGATCATCACTATTGGAGATAAAATGAGCATCGTTATCGTCATTTTCATGCTTCTAGGGAGCCAAAACTCAAGATTTGGCTTATGGTTAAAAGTGACTTAAAAGGACCCAAATGCTCACTTTGAGGGCTTAAAACGTGTTTATTTACTGCGGAAAGAGATATAAACAATATTTAGAGTGAATTAATGTTCATGCGAGAACGTTCAATTTTTCATGCAAACGATTGATGACCCGCGACCTGATGAAATTGCTCTGAGATGACCAAAATGGTCCGTTTTGAAAAAGTTCATCTTTCAACTAATTTTGACTCTCAGAGGTGGATCATCACTTTTGGAGATAAAATGAGCATCGTTATCGTCATTTTCATGCTTCTATGGAGCCAAAACTCAAGATTTGGCTTATGGTTAAAAGTGACTTAAAAGGACCCAAATGCTCACTTCGAGGGCTTAAAACGTGTTTATTCACTGCGGGAAGAGATATAAACAACATTTAGAGTAAATTATTGTTCATGCGAGAACGTTTAATTTTTCATGCAAAACGATCGATGACCCGCGACCTGATGAAATTGCTCTGAGATGACCAAAATTGTCCGTTTTGAAAATTTTCATCTTTCAACTAATTTTGACTCTCAGAGGTTGATCATCACTTTTGGAGATAAAATGAGCATCATTATCGTCATTTTCATGCTTCTAGGGAGCCAAAACACAAGATTTGGCTTATGGTTAAAAGTGACTTAAAAGGACCCAAATGCTCACTTCGAGGGCTTAAAGCGTGTTTATTCACTGCGGGAAGAGATATAAACAACATTTAGAGTAAATTATTGTTCATGCGAGAACGTTCAATTTTTCATTCAAAACGATCGATGACCCGCGACCTGATGAAATTGCTCTGAGATGACCAAAATGTTACGTTTTGAAAATGTTCATCTTTCAACTAATTTTGACTCTCAGAGGTGGATCATCACTTTTGGAGATAAAATGAGCATCGTTATCGTCATTTTCATGCTTCTAGGGAGCCAAAACTCAAGATTTGGCTCATGGTTAAAAGTGACTTAAAAGGCCCAAAATGCTCACTTCGAGGGCTTAAAACGTGTTTATTCACTGCCGGAAGAGATATAAACAATAGTTAGAGTGAATTAATGTTCATGCGAGAACGTTCAATTTTTCATGCAAAACAATCGATGACCCGCGACCTGATGAAATTGCTCTGAGATGACCAAAATGGTCCGTTTTGAAAATGTTCATCTTTCAACTAATTTTGACTCTCAGAGGTGGATCATCACTATTGGAGATAAAATGAGCATCGTTATCGTCATTTTCATGCTTTAGGGAGCCAAAACTCAAGATTTGGCTTATGGTTAAAAGTGACTTAAAAGGACCCAAATGCTCACTTTGAGGGCTTAAAACGTGTTTATTCACTGCGAAAGAGATATAAACAATATTTAGAGTGAATTAATGTTCATGCGAGAACGTTCAATTTTTCATGCAAAACGATCGATGACCCGCGACCTGATGAAATTGCTCTGAGATGACCAAAATGGTCCGTTTTGAAAAAGTTCATCTTTCAACTAATTTTGACTCTCAGAGGTGGATCATCACTTTTGGAGATAAAATGAACATCGTTATCGTCATTTTCATGCTTCTAGGGATCCAAAACTCAAGATTTGGCTTATGGTTAAAAGTGACTTAAAAGGACCCAAATGCTCACTTTGAGGGCTTAAAACATGTTTATTCACTGCGGAAAGAGATATAAACAATATTTAGAGTGAATTAATGTTCATGCGAGAACGTTCAATTTTTCATGCAAAACGATCGATGACCCGCGACCTGATGAAATGACTCTGAGATGACCAAAATGTTCCGTTTTGAAAAAGTTCATCTTTCAACTAATTTTGACTCTCAGAGGTGGATCATCACTTTTGGAGATAAAATGAGCATCGTTATCGTCATTTTCATGCTTCTATGGAGCCAAAACTCAAGATTTGGCTCATGGTTAAAAGTGACTGAAAAGGCCCAAAATGCTCACTTTGAGGGCTTAAAACGTGTTTATTCACTGCAGGAAGAGATATAAACAACATTTAGAGTAAATTATTGTTCATGCGAGAACGTTCAATTTTTCATGCAAAACGATCGATGACCCGCGACCTGATGAAATTGCTCTGAGATGACCAAAATGGTCCGTTTTGAAATTTTTCATCTTTCAACTAATTTTGACTCTCAGAGGTTGATCATCACTTTTGGAGATAAAATGAGCATCGTTATCGTCATTTTCATGCTTCTAGGGAGCCAAAACTCAAGATTTGGCTTATGGTTAAAAGTGACTTAAAAGGACCCAAATGCTCACTTTGAGGGCTTAAAACGTGTTTATTCACTGCGGAAAGAGATATAAACAATAGTTAGAGTGAATTAATGTTCATGCGAGAACGTTCAATTTTTCATGCAAAACGATCGATGACCCGCGACCTGATGAAATTGCTCTGAGATGACCAAAATGGTCCGTTTTGAAAATGTTCATCTTTCAACTAATTTTGACTCTCAGAGGTGGATCATCACTATTGGAGATAAAATGAGCATCGTTATCGTCATTTTCATGCTTTAGGGAGCCAAAACTCAAGATTTGGCTTATGGTTAAAAGTGACTTAAAAGGACCCAAATGCTCACTTTGAGGGCTTAAAACGTGTTTATTCACTGCGGAAAGAGATATAAACAATATTTAGAGTGAATTAATGTTCATGCGAGAACGTTCAATTTTTCATGCAAAACGATCGATGACCCGCGACCTGATGAAATTGCTCTGAGATGACCAAAATGGTCCGTTTTGAAAAAGTTCATCTTTCAACTAATTTTGACTCTCAGAGGTGGATCATCACTTTTGGAGATAAAATGAACATCGTTATCGTCATTTTCATGCTTCTAGGGATCCAAAACTCAAGATTTGGCTTATGGTTAAAAGTGACTTAAAAGGACCCAAATGCTCACTTTGAGGGCTTAAAACATGTTTATTCACTGCGGAAAGAGATATAAACAATATTTAGAGTGAATTAATGTTCATGCGAGAACGTTCAATTTTTCATGCAAAACGATCGATGACCCGCGACCTGATGAAATGACTCTGAGATGACCAAAATGTTCCGTTTTGAAAAAGTTCATCTTTCAACTAATTTTGACTCTCAGAGGTGGATCATCACTTTTGGAGATAAAATGAGCATCGTTATCGTCATTTTCATGCTTCTATGGAGCCAAAACTCAAGATTTGGCTTATGGTTAAAAGTGACTTATAAGGACCCAAATGCTCACTTCGAGGGCTTAAAACGTGTTTATTCACTGCGGGAAGAGATATAAACAACATTTAGAGTAAATTATTGTTCATGCGAGAACGTTTAATTTTTCATGCAAAACGATCGATGACCCGCGACCTGATGAAATTGCTCTGAGATGACCAAAATGGTCCGTTTTGAAAATGTTCATCTTTTAACTAATTTTGACTCTCAGAGGTTGATCATCACTTTTGGAGATAAAATGAGCATCATTATCGTCATTTTCATGCTTCTAGGGAGCCAAAACACAAGATTTGGCTTATGGTTAAAAGTGACTTAAAAGGACCCAAATGCTCACTTTGAGGGCTTAAAACGTGTTTATTCACTGCGGAAAGAGATATAAACAATATTTAGAGTGAATTAATGTTCATGCGAGAACGTTCAATTTTTTCATGCAAAACGATCGATGACCCGCGACCTGATGAAATGACTCTGAGATGACCAAAATGTTCCGTTTTGAAAAAGTTCATCTTTCAACTAATTTTGACTCTCAGAGGTGGATCATCACTTTTGGAGATAAAATGAGCATCGTTATCGTCATTTTCATGCTTCTAGGGAGCCAAAACTCAAGATTTGGCTTATGGTTAAAAGTGACTTAAAAGGACCCAAATGCTCACTTCGAGGGCTTAAAACGTGTTTATTCACTGCGGGAAGAGATATAAACAATAGTTAGAGTGAATTAATGTTCATGCGAGAACGTTCAATTTTTCATGCAAAACGATCTATGACCCGCGACCTGATGAAATGACTCTGAGATTACCAAAATGTTCCGTTTTGAAAATTTTCATCTTTCAACTAATTTTGACTCTCAGAGGTGGATCATCACTTTTGGAGATAAAATGAGCAGCGTTATAGTCATTTTCATGCTTCTAGGGAGCCAAAACTCAAGATTTGGCTTATGGTTAAAAGTGACTTAAAAGGACCCAAATGCTCACTTCGAGGGCTTAAAACGTGTTTATTCACTGCAGGAAGAGATATAAACAACATTTAGAGTAAATTATTGTTCATGCGAGAACGTTCAATTTTTCATGCAAAACGATCGATGACCCGTGACCTGATGAAATTGCTCTGAGATGACCAAAATGGTCCGTTTTGAAATTTTTCGTCTTTCAACTATATTTGACTCTCAGAGGTTGATCATCACTTTTGGAGATAAAATGAGCATCGTTATCGTCATTTTCATGCTTCTAGGGAGCCAAAACTCAAGATTTGGCTTATGGTTAAAAGTGACTTAAAAGGACCCAAATGCTCACTTCGAGGGCTTAAAACGTGTTTATTCACTGCGGGAAGAGATATAAACAATAGTTAGAGTGAATTAATGTTCATGCGAGAACGTTCAATTTTTCATGCAAAACGATCTATGACCCGCGACCTGATGAAATGACTCTGAGATGACCAAAATGTTCCGTTTTGAAAATTTTCATCTTTCAACTAATTTTGACTCTCAGAGGTGGATCATCACTTTTGGAGATAAAATGAGCATCGTTATCGTCATTTTCATGCTTCTAGGGAGCCAAAACTCAAGATTTGGCTTATGGTTAAAAGTGACTTAAAAGGACCCAAATGCTCACTTCGAGGGCTTAAAACGTGTTTATTCACTGCGGGAAGAGATATAAACAATAGTTAGAGTGAATTAATGTTCATGCGAGAACGTTCAATTTTTCATGCAAAACGATCTATGACCCGCGACCTGATGAAATGACTCTGAGATTACCAAAATGTTCCGTTTTGAAAATTTTCATCTTTCAACTAATTTTGACTCTCAGAGGTGGATCATCACTTTTGGAGATAAAATGAGCATCGTTATAGTCATTTTCATGCTTCTAGGGAGCCAAAACTCAAGATTTGGCTTATGGTTAAAAGTGACTTAAAAGGACCCAAATGCTCACTTCGAGGGCTTAAAAAGTGTTTATTCACTGCGGAAAGAGATATAAACAATATTTAGAGTGAATTAATGTTCATGCGAGAACGTTCAATTTTTCATGCAAAACGATCGATGACCCGCGACCTGATGAAATGACTCTGAGATGACCAAAATGTTCTGTTTTGAAAATTGTGATCTTTCAACTAATTTTGACTCTCAGAGGTGGATCATCACTTTTGGAGATAAAATGAGCATCGTTATCGTCATTTTCATGTTTCTAGGGAGCCAAAACACAAGATTTGGCTTATGGTTAAAAGTGACTTAAAAGGACCCAAATGCTCACTTCGAGGGCTTAAAGCGTGTTTATTCACTGCGGGAAGAGATATAAACAACATTTAGAGTAAATTATTGTTCATGCGAGAACGTTCAATTTTTCATTCAAAACGATCGATGACCCGCGACCTGATGAAATTGCTCTGAGATGACCAAAATGTTACGTTTTGAAAATGTTCATCTTTCAACTAATTTTGACTCTCAGAGGTGGATCATCACTTTTGGAGATAAAATGAGCATCGTTATCGTCATTTTCATGCTTCTAGGGAGCCAAAACTCAAGATTTGGCTCATGGTTAAAAGTGACTTAAAAGGCCCAAAATGCTCACTTCGAGGGCTTAAAACGTGTTTATTCACTGCCGGAAGAGATATAAACAATAGTTAGAGTGAATTAATGTTCATGCGAGAACGTTCAATTTTTCATGCAAAACAATCGATGACCCGCGACCTGATGAAATTGCTCTGAGATGACCAAAATGGTCCGTTTTGAAAATGTTCATCTTTCAACTAATTTTGACTCTCAGAGGTGGATCATCACTATTGGAGATAAAATGAGCATCGTTATCGTCATTTTCATGCTTTAGGGAGCCAAAACTCAAGATTTGGCTTATGGTTAAAAGTGACTTAAAAGGACCCAAATGCTCACTTTGAGGGCTTAAAACGTGTTTATTCACTGCGAAAGAGATATAAACAATATTTAGAGTGAATTAATGTTCATGCGAGAACGTTCAATTTTTCATGCAAAACGATCGATGACCCGCGACCTGATGAAATTGCTCTGAGATGACCAAAATGGTCCGTTTTGAAAAAGTTCATCTTTCAACTAATTTTGACTCTCAGAGGTGGATCATCACTTTTGGAGATAAAATGAACATCGTTATCGTCATTTTCATGCTTCTATGGAGCCAAAACTCAAGATTTGGCTCATGGTTAAAAGTGACTGAAAAGGCCCAAAATGCTCACTTTGAGGGCTTAAAACGTGTTTATTCACTGCAGGAAGAGATATAAACAACATTTAGAGTAAATTATTGTTCATGCGAGAACGTTCAATTTTTCATGCAAAACGATCGATGACCCGCGACCTGATGAAATTGCTCTGAGATGACCAAAATGGTCCGTTTTGAAATTTTTCATCTTTCAACTAATTTTGACTCTCAGAGGTTGATCATCACTTTTGGAGATAAAATGAGCATCGTTATCGTCATTTTCATGCTTCTAGGGAGCCAAAACTCAAGATTTGGCTTATGGTTAAAAGTGACTTAAAAGGACCCAAATGCTCACTTCGAGGGCTTAAAACGTGTTTATTCACTGCAGGAAGAGATATAAACAACATTTAGAGTAAATTATTGTTCATGCGAGAACGTTCAATTTTTCATGCAAAACGATCGATGACCCGTGACCTGATGAAATTGCTCTGAGATGACCAAAATGGTCCGTTTTGAAATTTTTCGTCTTTCAACTATATTTGACTCTCAGAGGTTGATCATCACTTTTGGAGATAAAATGAGCATCGTTATCGTCATTTTCATGCTTCAAGGGAGCCAAAACTCAAGATTTGGCTTATGGTTAAAAGTGACTTAAAAGGACCCAAATGCTCACTTCGAGGGCTTAAAGCGTGTTTATTCACTGCGGGAAGAGATATAAACAACATTTAGAGTAAATTATTGTTCATGCGAGAACGTTCAATTTTTCATTCAAAACGATCGATGACCCGCGACCTGATGAAATTGCTCTGAGATGACCAAAATGTTACGTTTTGAAAATGTTCATCTTTCAACTAATTTTGACTCTCAGAGGTGGATCATCACTTTTGGAGATAAAATGAGCATCGTTATCGTCATTTTCATGCTTCTAGGGAGCCAAAACACAAGATTTGGCTTATGGTTAAAAGTGACTTAAAAGGACCCAAATGCTCACTTTGAGGGCTTAAAACGTGTTTATTCACTGCGGAAAGAGATATAAACAATAGTTAGAGTGAATTAATGTTCATGCGAGAACGTTCAATTTTTCATGCAAAACGATCGATGACCCGCGACCTGATGAAATGACTCTGAGATGACCAAAATGTTCCGTTTTGAAAATTGTCATCTTTCAACTAATTTTGACTCTCAGAGGTGGATCATAACTTTTGGAGATAAAATGAGCATCGTTATCGTCATTTTCATGCTTCTAGGGAGCCAAAACTCAAGATTTGGCTTATGGTTAAAAGTGACTTAAAAGGACCCAAATGCTCACTTTGAGGGCTTAAAACGTGTTTATTCACTGCGGAAAGAGATATAAACAATATTTAGAGTGAATTAATATTCATGCGAGAACGTTCAATTTTTCATGCAAAACGATCGATGACCCGCGACCTGATGAAATGACTCTGAGATGACCAAAATGTTCCGTTTTGAAAAAGTTCATCTTTCAACTAATTTTGAATCTCAGAGGTGGATCATCACTTTTGGAGATAAAATGAGCATCCTTATCGTCATTTTCATGCTTCTAGGGAGCCAAAACTCAAGATTTGGCTTATGGTTAAAAGTGACTTAAAAGGACCCAAATGCTCACTTCGAGGGCTTAAAACGTGTTTATTCACTGCGGGAAGAGATATAAACAATAGTTAGAGTGAATTAATGTTCATGCGAGAACGTTCAATTTTTCATGCAAAACGATCGATGACCCGCGACCTGATGAAATTGCTCTGAGATGACCAAAATGGTCCGTTTTGAAATTTTTCGTCTTTCAACTAATTTTGACTCTCAGAGGTTGATCATCACTTTTGGAGATAAAATGAGCATCGTTATCGTCATTTTCATGCTTCTAGGGAGCCAAAACTCAAGATTTGGCTTATGGTTAAAAGTGACTTAAAAGGACCCAAATGCTCACTTTGAGGGCTTAAAACGTGTTTATTCACTGCGGAAAGAGATATAAACAATATTTAGAGTGAATTAATGTTCATGCGAGAACGTTCAATTTTTCATGCAAAACGATCGATGACCCACGACCTGATGAAATGACTCTGAGATGACCAAAATGTTCCGTTTTGAAAAAGTTTATCTTTCAACTAATTTTGACTCTCAGAGGTGGATCATCACTTTTGGAGATAAAATGAGCATCGTTATCGTCATTTTCCTGCTTCTAGGGAGCCAAAACTCAAGATTTGGCTTATGGTTAAAAGTGACTTAAAAGGACCCAAATGCTCACTTCGAGGGCTTAAAACGTGTGTATTCACTGCGGGAAGAGATATAAATAACATTTAGAGTAAATTATTGTTCATGCGAGAACGTTCAATTTTTCATTCAAAACGATCGATGACCCGCGACCTGATGAAATTGCTCTGAGATGACCAAAATGTTACGTTTTGAAAATGTTCATCTTTCAACTCATTTTGACTCTCAGAGGTGGATCATCACTTTTGGAGATAAAATGAGCATCGTTATCGTCATTTTCATGCTTCTAGGGAGCCAAAACTCAAGATTTGGCTTATGGTTAAAAGTGACTTAAAAGGACCCAAATGCTCACTTCGAGGGCTTAAAGCGTGTTTATTCACTGCGGGAAGAGATATAAACAACATTTAGAGTAAATTATAGTTCATGCGAGAACGTTCAATTTTTCATTCAAAACGATCGATGACCCGCGACCTGATGAAATTGCTCTGAGATGACCAAAATGTTACGTTTTGAAAATGTTCATCTTTCAACTAATTTTGACTCTCAGAGGTGGATCATCACTTTTGGAGATAAAATGAGCATCGTTATTGTAATTTTCATGCTTCTAGGGAGCCAAAACTCAAGTTTTGGCTCATGGTTAAAAGTGACTTAAAAGGACCAAAATGCTCACTTCGAGGGCTTAAAACGTGTTTATTCACTGCCGGAAGAGATATAAACAATAGTTAGAGTGAATTAATGTTCATGCGAGAACGTTCAATTTTTCATGCAAAACAATCGATGACCCGCGACCTGATGAAATTGCTCTGAGATGACCAAAATGGTCCGTTTTGAAAATGTTCATCTTTCAACTAATTTTGACTCTCAGAGGTGGATCATCACTATTGGAGATAAAATGAGCATCGTTATCGTCATTTTCATGCTTCTAGGGAGCCAAAACTCAAGATTTGGCTTATGGTTAAAAGTGAATTAAAAGGACCCAAATGCTCACTTTGAGGGCTTAAAACGTGTTTATTCACTGCGGAAAGAGATATAAACAATATTTAGAGTGAATTAATGTTCATGCGAGAACGTTCAATTTTTCATGCAAAACGATCGATGACCCGCGACCTGATGAAATTGCTCTGAGATGACCAAAATGGTCCATTTTGAAAAAGTTCATCTTTCAACTAATTTTGACTCTCAGAGGTGGATCATCACTTTTGGAGATAAAATGAGCATCGTTATAGTCATTTTCATGCTTCTAGGGAGCCAAAACTCAAGATTTGGCTTATGGTTAAAAGTGACTTAAAAGGACCCAAATGCTCACTTCGAGGGCTTAAAACGTGTTTATTCACTGCAGGAAGAGATATAAACAACATTTAAAGTAAATTATTTTTCATGCGAGAACGTTCAATTTTTCATGCAAAACGATCGATGACCCGCGACCTGATGAAATTGCTCTGAGATGACCAAAATGGTCCGTTTTGAAATTTTTCGTCTTTCAACTAATTTTGACTCTCAGAGGTTGATCATCACTTTTGGAGATA
Organism: Lissotriton helveticus; assembly: GCF_964261635.1. Lineage (NCBI taxonomy): Eukaryota > Metazoa > Chordata > Amphibia > Caudata > Salamandridae > Lissotriton > Lissotriton helveticus. The sequence goes on along the minus strand of NC_136069.1, from coordinate 1,162,995,411 downwards.
AAATGAGCATCGTTATCGTCATTTTCATGCTTCTAGGGAGCCAAAACTCAAGATTTGGCTTATGGTTAACCTGATGAAATGACTCTGAGATGACCAAAATGTTCCGTTTTGAAAAAGTTTATCTTTCAACTAATTTTGACTCTCAGAGGTGGATCATCACTTTTGGAGATAAAATGAGCATCGTTATCGTCATTTTCCTGCTTCTAGGGAGCCAAAACTCAAGATTTGGCTTATGGTTAAAAGTGACTTAAAAGGACCCAAATGCTCACTTCGAGGGCTTAAAACGTGTGTATTCACTGCGGGAAGAGATATAAATAACATTTAGAGTAAATTATTGTTCATGCGAGAACGTTTAATTTTTCATGCAAAACGATCGATGACCCGCGACCTGATGAAATGACTCTGAGATGACCAAAATGTTCCGTTTTGAAAAAGTTCATCTTTCAACTAATTTTGACTCTCAGAGGTGGATCATCACTTTTGGAGATAAAATGAGCATCGTTATCGTCATTTTCATGCTTCTAGGGAGCCAAAACTCAAGATTTGGCTTATGGTTAAAAGTGACTTAAAAGGACCCAAATGCTCACTTCGAGGGCTTAAAACGTGTTTATTCACTGCGGGAAGAGATATAAACAATAGTTAGAGTGAATTAATGTTCATGCGAGAACGTTCAATTTTTCATGCAAAACGATCGATGACCCGCGACCTGATGAAATGACTCTGAGATTACCAAAATGTTCCGTTTTGAAAATTTTCATCTTTCAACTAATTTTGACTCTCAGAGGTGGATCATCACTTTTGGAGATAAAATGAGCATCGTTATCGTCATTTTCATGCTTCTAGGGAGCCAAAACTCAAGATTTGGCTTATGGTTAAAAGTGACTTAAAAGGACCCAAATGCTCACTTCGAGGGCTTAAAGCGTGTTTATTCACTGCGGGAAGAGATATAAACAACATTTAGAGTAAATTATTGTTCATGCGAGAACCTTTAATTTTTCATGCAAAACGATCGATGACCCGCGACCTGATGAAATTGCTCTGAGATGACCAAAATTGTCCGTTTTGAAAAGTTTCATCTTTCAACTAATTTTGACTCTCAGAGGTGGATCATCACTATTGGAGATAAAATGAGCATCGTTATCGTCATTTTCATGCTTTAGGGAGCCAAAACTCAAGATTTGGCTTATGGTTAAAAGTGACTTAAAAGGACCCAAATGCTCACTTTGAGGGCTTAAAACGTGTTTATTCACTGCGAAAGAGATATAAACAATATTTAGAGTGAATTAATGTTCATGCGAGAACGTTCAATTTTTCATGCAAAACGATCGATGACCCGCGACCTGATGAAATTGCTCTGAGATGACCAAAATGGTCCGTTTTGAAAAAGTTCATCTTTCAACTAATTTTGACTCTCAGAGGTGGATCATCACTTTTGGAGATAAAATGAACATCGTTATCGTCATTTTCATGCTTCTAGGGATCCAAAACTCAAGATTTGGCTTATGGTTAAAAGTGACTTAAAAGGACCCAAATGCTCACTTTGAGGGCTTAAAACATGTTTATTCACTGCGGAAAGAGATATAAACAATATTTAGAGTGAATTAATGTTCATGCGAGAACGTTCAATTTTTCATGCAAAACGATCGATGACCCGCGACCTGATGAAATGACTCTGAGATGACCAAAATGTTCCGTTTTGAAAAAGTTCATCTTTCAACTAATTTTGACTCTCAGAGGTGGATCATCACTTTTGGAGATAAAATGAGCATCGTTATCGTCATTTTCATGCTTCTATGGAGCCAAAACTCAAGATTTGGCTCATGGTTAAAAGTGACTGAAAAGGCCCAAAATGCTCACTTTGAGGGCTTAAAACGTGTTTATTCACTGCAGGAAGAGATATAAACAACATTTAGAGTAAATTATTGTTCATGCGAGAACGTTCAATTTTTCATGCAAAACGATCGATGACCCGCGACCTGATGAAATTGCTCTGAGATGACCAAAATGGTCCGTTTTGAAATTTTTCATCTTTCAACTAATTTTGACTCTCAGAGGTTGATCATCACTTTTGGAGATAAAATGAGCATCGTTATCGTCATTTTCATGCTTCTAGGGAGCCAAAACTCAAGATTTGGCTTATGGTTAAAAGTGACTTAAAAGGACCCAAATGCTCACTTTGAGGGCTTAAAACGTGTTTATTCACTGCGGAAAGAGATATAAACAATAGTTAGAGTGAATTAATGTTCATGCGAGAACGTTCAATTTTTCATGCAAAACGATCGATGACCCGCGACCTGATGAAATTGCTCTGAGATGACCAAAATGGTCCGTTTTGAAAATGTTCATCTTTCAACTAATTTTGACTCTCAGAGGTGGATCATCACTATTGGAGATAAAATGAGCATCGTTATCGTCATTTTCATGCTTTAGGGAGCCAAAACTCAAGATTTGGCTTATGGTTAAAAGTGACTTAAAAGGACCCAAATGCTCACTTTGAGGGCTTAAAACGTGTTTATTCACTGCGGAAAGAGATATAAACAATATTTAGAGTGAATTAATGTTCATGCGAGAACGTTCAATTTTTCATGCAAAACGATCGATGACCCGCGACCTGATGAAATTGCTCTGAGATGACCAAAATGGTCCGTTTTGAAAAAGTTCATCTTTCAACTAATTTTGACTCTCAGAGGTGGATCATCACTTTTGGAGATAAAATGAACATCGTTATCGTCATTTTCATGCTTCTAGGGATCCAAAACTCAAGATTTGGCTTATGGTTAAAAGTGACTTAAAAGGACCCAAATGCTCACTTTGAGGGCTTAAAACATGTTTATTCACTGCGGAAAGAGATATAAACAATATTTAGAGTGAATTAATGTTCATGCGAGAACGTTCAATTTTTCATGCAAAACGATCGATGACCCGCGACCTGATGAAATGACTCTGAGATGACCAAAATGTTCCGTTTTGAAAAAGTTCATCTTTCAACTAATTTTGACTCTCAGAGGTGGATCATCACTTTTGGAGATAAAATGAGCATCGTTATCGTCATTTTCATGCTTCTATGGAGCCAAAACTCAAGATTTGGCTTATGGTTAAAAGTGACTTATAAGGACCCAAATGCTCACTTCGAGGGCTTAAAACGTGTTTATTCACTGCGGGAAGAGATATAAACAACATTTAGAGTAAATTATTGTTCATGCGAGAACGTTTAATTTTTCATGCAAAACGATCGATGACCCGCGACCTGATGAAATTGCTCTGAGATGACCAAAATGGTCCGTTTTGAAAATGTTCATCTTTTAACTAATTTTGACTCTCAGAGGTTGATCATCACTTTTGGAGATAAAATGAGCATCATTATCGTCATTTTCATGCTTCTAGGGAGCCAAAACACAAGATTTGGCTTATGGTTAAAAGTGACTTAAAAGGACCCAAATGCTCACTTTGAGGGCTTAAAACGTGTTTATTCACTGCGGAAAGAGATATAAACAATATTTAGAGTGAATTAATGTTCATGCGAGAACGTTCAATTTTTTCATGCAAAACGATCGATGACCCGCGACCTGATGAAATGACTCTGAGATGACCAAAATGTTCCGTTTTGAAAAAGTTCATCTTTCAACTAATTTTGACTCTCAGAGGTGGATCATCACTTTTGGAGATAAAATGAGCATCGTTATCGTCATTTTCATGCTTCTAGGGAGCCAAAACTCAAGATTTGGCTTATGGTTAAAAGTGACTTAAAAGGACCCAAATGCTCACTTCGAGGGCTTAAAACGTGTTTATTCACTGCGGGAAGAGATATAAACAATAGTTAGAGTGAATTAATGTTCATGCGAGAACGTTCAATTTTTCATGCAAAACGATCTATGACCCGCGACCTGATGAAATGACTCTGAGATTACCAAAATGTTCCGTTTTGAAAATTTTCATCTTTCAACTAATTTTGACTCTCAGAGGTGGATCATCACTTTTGGAGATAAAATGAGCATCGTTATAGTCATTTTCATGCTTCTAGGGAGCCAAAACTCAAGATTTGGCTTATGGTTAAAAGTGACTTAAAAGGACCCAAATGCTCACTTCGAGGGCTTAAAACGTGTTTATTCACTGCAGGAAGAGATATAAACAACATTTAGAGTAAATTATTGTTCATGCGAGAACGTTCAATTTTTCATGCAAAACGATCGATGACCCGTGACCTGATGAAATTGCTCTGAGATGACCAAAATGGTCCGTTTTGAAATTTTTCGTCTTTCAACTATATTTGACTCTCAGAGGTTGATCATCACTTTTGGAGATAAAATGAGCATCGTTATCGTCATTTTCATGCTTCTAGGGAGCCAAAACTCAAGATTTGGCTTATGGTTAAAAGTGACTTAAAAGGACCCAAATGCTCACTTCGAGGGCTTAAAACGTGTTTATTCACTGCGGGAAGAGATATAAACAATAGTTAGAGTGAATTAATGTTCATGCGAGAACGTTCAATTTTTCATGCAAAACGATCTATGACCCGCGACCTGATGAAATGACTCTGAGATGACCAAAATGTTCCGTTTTGAAAATTTTCATCTTTCAACTAATTTTGACTCTCAGAGGTGGATCATCACTTTTGGAGATAAAATGAGCATCGTTATCGTCATTTTCATGCTTCTAGGGAGCCAAAACTCAAGATTTGGCTTATGGTTAAAAGTGACTTAAAAGGACCCAAATGCTCACTTCGAGGGCTTAAAACGTGTTTATTCACTGCGGGAAGAGATATAAACAATAGTTAGAGTGAATTAATGTTCATGCGAGAACGTTCAATTTTTCATGCAAAACGATCTATGACCCGCGACCTGATGAAATGACTCTGAGATTACCAAAATGTTCCGTTTTGAAAATTTTCATCTTTCAACTAATTTTGACTCTCAGAGGTGGATCATCACTTTTGGAGATAAAATGAGCATCGTTATAGTCATTTTCATGCTTCTAGGGAGCCAAAACTCAAGATTTGGCTTATGGTTAAAAGTGACTTAAAAGGACCCAAATGCTCACTTCGAGGGCTTAAAAAGTGTTTATTCACTGCGGAAAGAGATATAAACAATATTTAGAGTGAATTAATGTTCATGCGAGAACGTTCAATTTTTCATGCAAAACGATCGATGACCCGCGACCTGATGAAATGACTCTGAGATGACCAAAATGTTCTGTTTTGAAAATTGTGATCTTTCAACTAATTTTGACTCTCAGAGGTGGATCATCACTTTTGGAGATAAAATGAGCATCGTTATCGTCATTTTCATGTTTCTAGGGAGCCAAAACACAAGATTTGGCTTATGGTTAAAAGTGACTTAAAAGGACCCAAATGCTCACTTCGAGGGCTTAAAGCGTGTTTATTCACTGCGGGAAGAGATATAAACAACATTTAGAGTAAATTATTGTTCATGCGAGAACGTTCAATTTTTCATTCAAAACGATCGATGACCCGCGACCTGATGAAATTGCTCTGAGATGACCAAAATGTTACGTTTTGAAAATGTTCATCTTTCAACTAATTTTGACTCTCAGAGGTGGATCATCACTTTTGGAGATAAAATGAGCATCGTTATCGTCATTTTCATGCTTCTAGGGAGCCAAAACTCAAGATTTGGCTCATGGTTAAAAGTGACTTAAAAGGCCCAAAATGCTCACTTCGAGGGCTTAAAACGTGTTTATTCACTGCCGGAAGAGATATAAACAATAGTTAGAGTGAATTAATGTTCATGCGAGAACGTTCAATTTTTCATGCAAAACAATCGATGACCCGCGACCTGATGAAATTGCTCTGAGATGACCAAAATGGTCCGTTTTGAAAATGTTCATCTTTCAACTAATTTTGACTCTCAGAGGTGGATCATCACTATTGGAGATAAAATGAGCATCGTTATCGTCATTTTCATGCTTTAGGGAGCCAAAACTCAAGATTTGGCTTATGGTTAAAAGTGACTTAAAAGGACCCAAATGCTCACTTTGAGGGCTTAAAACGTGTTTATTCACTGCGAAAGAGATATAAACAATATTTAGAGTGAATTAATGTTCATGCGAGAACGTTCAATTTTTCATGCAAAACGATCGATGACCCGCGACCTGATGAAATTGCTCTGAGATGACCAAAATGGTCCGTTTTGAAAAAGTTCATCTTTCAACTAATTTTGACTCTCAGAGGTGGATCATCACTTTTGGAGATAAAATGAACATCGTTATCGTCATTTTCATGCTTCTATGGAGCCAAAACTCAAGATTTGGCTCATGGTTAAAAGTGACTGAAAAGGCCCAAAATGCTCACTTTGAGGGCTTAAAACGTGTTTATTCACTGCAGGAAGAGATATAAACAACATTTAGAGTAAATTATTGTTCATGCGAGAACGTTCAATTTTTCATGCAAAACGATCGATGACCCGCGACCTGATGAAATTGCTCTGAGATGACCAAAATGGTCCGTTTTGAAATTTTTCATCTTTCAACTAATTTTGACTCTCAGAGGTTGATCATCACTTTTGGAGATAAAATGAGCATCGTTATCGTCATTTTCATGCTTCTAGGGAGCCAAAACTCAAGATTTGGCTTATGGTTAAAAGTGACTTAAAAGGACCCAAATGCTCACTTCGAGGGCTTAAAACGTGTTTATTCACTGCAGGAAGAGATATAAACAACATTTAGAGTAAATTATTGTTCATGCGAGAACGTTCAATTTTTCATGCAAAACGATCGATGACCCGTGACCTGATGAAATTGCTCTGAGATGACCAAAATGGTCCGTTTTGAAATTTTTCGTCTTTCAACTATATTTGACTCTCAGAGGTTGATCATCACTTTTGGAGATAAAATGAGCATCGTTATCGTCATTTTCATGCTTCAAGGGAGCCAAAACTCAAGATTTGGCTTATGGTTAAAAGTGACTTAAAAGGACCCAAATGCTCACTTCGAGGGCTTAAAGCGTGTTTATTCACTGCGGGAAGAGATATAAACAACATTTAGAGTAAATTATTGTTCATGCGAGAACGTTCAATTTTTCATTCAAAACGATCGATGACCCGCGACCTGATGAAATTGCTCTGAGATGACCAAAATGTTACGTTTTGAAAATGTTCATCTTTCAACTAATTTTGACTCTCAGAGGTGGATCATCACTTTTGGAGATAAAATGAGCATCGTTATCGTCATTTTCATGCTTCTAGGGAGCCAAAACACAAGATTTGGCTTATGGTTAAAAGTGACTTAAAAGGACCCAAATGCTCACTTTGAGGGCTTAAAACGTGTTTATTCACTGCGGAAAGAGATATAAACAATAGTTAGAGTGAATTAATGTTCATGCGAGAACGTTCAATTTTTCATGCAAAACGATCGATGACCCGCGACCTGATGAAATGACTCTGAGATGACCAAAATGTTCCGTTTTGAAAATTGTCATCTTTCAACTAATTTTGACTCTCAGAGGTGGATCATAACTTTTGGAGATAAAATGAGCATCGTTATCGTCATTTTCATGCTTCTAGGGAGCCAAAACTCAAGATTTGGCTTATGGTTAAAAGTGACTTAAAAGGACCCAAATGCTCACTTTGAGGGCTTAAAACGTAATTATTCACTGCGGAAAGAGATATAAACAATATTTAGAGTGAATTAATATTCATGCGAGAACGTTCAATTTTTCATGCAAAACGATCGATGACCCGCGACCTGATGAAATGACTCTGAGATGACCAAAATGTTCCGTTTTGAAAAAGTTCATCTTTCAACTAATTTTGAATCTCAGAGGTGGATCATCACTTTTGGAGATAAAATGAGCATCCTTATCGTCATTTTCATGCTTCTAGGGAGCCAAAACTCAAGATTTGGCTTATGGTTAAAAGTGACTTAAAAGGACCCAAATGCTCACTTCGAGGGCTTAAAACGTGTTTATTCACTGCGGGAAGAGATATAAACAATAGTTAGAGTGAATTAATGTTCATGCGAGAACGTTCAATTTTTCATGCAAAACGATCGATGACCCGCGACCTGATGAAATTGCTCTGAGATGACCAAAATGGTCCGTTTTGAAATTTTTCGTCTTTCAACTAATTTTGACTCTCAGAGGTTGATCATCACTTTTGGAGATAAAATGAGCATCGTTATCGTCATTTTCATGCTTCTAGGGAGCCAAAACTCAAGATTTGGCTTATGGTTAAAAGTGACTTAAAAGGACCCAAATGCTCACTTTGAGGGCTTAAAACGTGTTTATTCACTGCGGAAAGAGATATAAACAATATTTAGAGTGAATTAATGTTCATGCGAGAACGTTCAATTTTTCATGCAAAACGATCGATGACCCACGACCTGATGAAATGACTCTGAGATGACCAAAATGTTCCGTTTTGAAAAAGTTTATCTTTCAACTAATTTTGACTCTCAGAGGTGGATCATCACTTTTGGAGATAAAATGAGCATCGTTATCGTCATTTTCCTGCTTCTAGGGAGCCAAAACTCAAGATTTGGCTTATGGTTAAAAGTGACTTAAAAGGACCCAAATGCTCACTTCGAGGGCTTAAAACGTGTGTATTCACTGCGGGAAGAGATATAAATAACATTTAGAGTAAATTATTGTTCATGCGAGAACGTTCAATTTTTCATTCAAAACGATCGATGACCCGCGACCTGATGAAATTGCTCTGAGATGACCAAAATGTTACGTTTTGAAAATGTTCATCTTTCAACTCATTTTGACTCTCAGAGGTGGATCATCACTTTTGGAGATAAAATGAGCATCGTTATCGTCATTTTCATGCTTCTAGGGAGCCAAAACTCAAGATTTGGCTTATGGTTAAAAGTGACTTAAAAGGACCCAAATGCTCACTTCGAGGGCTTAAAGCGTGTTTATTCACTGCGGGAAGAGATATAAACAACATTTAGAGTAAATTATAGTTCATGCGAGAACGTTCAATTTTTCATTCAAAACGATCGATGACCCGCGACCTGATGAAATTGCTCTGAGATGACCAAAATGTTACGTTTTGAAAATGTTCATCTTTCAACTAATTTTGACTCTCAGAGGTGGATCATCACTTTTGGAGATAAAATGAGCATCGTTATTGTAATTTTCATGCTTCTAGGGAGCCAAAACTCAAGTTTTGGCTCATGGTTAAAAGTGACTTAAAAGGACCAAAATGCTCACTTCGAGGGCTTAAAACGTGTTTATTCACTGCCGGAAGAGATATAAACAATAGTTAGAGTGAATTAATGTTCATGCGAGAACGTTCAATTTTTCATGCAAAACAATCGATGACCCGCGACCTGATGAAATTGCTCTGAGATGACCAAAATGGTCCGTTTTGAAAATGTTCATCTTTCAACTAATTTTGACTCTCAGAGGTGGATCATCACTATTGGAGATAAAATGAGCATCGTTATCGTCATTTTCATGCTTCTAGGGAGCCAAAACTCAAGATTTGGCTTATGGTTAAAAGTGAATTAAAAGGACCCAAATGCTCACTTTGAGGGCTTAAAACGTGTTTATTCACTGCGGAAAGAGATATAAACAATATTTAGAGTGAATTAATGTTCATGCGAGAACGTTCAATTTTTCATGCAAAACGATCGATGACCCGCGACCTGATGAAATTGCTCTGAGATGACCAAAATGGTCCATTTTGAAAAAGTTCATCTTTCAACTAATTTTGACTCTCAGAGGTGGATCATCACTTTTGGAGATAAAATGAGCATCGTTATAGTCATTTTCATGCTTCTAGGGAGCCAAAACTCAAGATTTGGCTTATGGTTAAAAGTGACTTAAAAGGACCCAAATGCTCACTTCGAGGGCTTAAAACGTGTTTATTCACTGCAGGAAGAGATATAAACAACATTTAAAGTAAATTATTTTTCATGCGAGAACGTTCAATTTTTCATGCAAAACGATCGATGACCCGCGACCTGATGAAATTGCTCTGAGATGACCAAAATGGTCCGTTTTGAAATTTTTCGTCTTTCAACTAATTTTGACTCTCAGAGGTTGATCATCACTTTTGGAGATAAAATGAGCATCGTTATCGTCATTTTCATGCTTCTAGGGAGCCAAAACTCAAGATTTGGCTTATGGTTAACCTGATGAAATGACTCTGAGATGACCAAAATGTTCCGTTTTGAAAAAGTTTATCTTTCAACTAATTTTGACTCTCAGAGGTGGATCATCACTTTTGGAGATAAAATGAGCATCGTTATCGTCATTTTCCTGCTTCTAGGGAGCCAAAACTCAAGATTTGGCTTATGGTTAAAAGTGACTTAAAAGGACCCAAATGCTCACTTCGAGGGCTTAAAACGTGTGTATTCACTGCGGGAAGAGATATAAATAACATTTAGAGTAAATTATTGTTCATGCGAGAACGTTTAATTTTTCATGCAAAACGATAGATGACCCGCGACCTGATGAAATGACTCTGAGATGACCAAAATGTTCCGTTTTGAAAAAGTTCATCTTTCAACTAATTTTGACTCTCAGAGGTGGATCATCACTTTTGGAGATAAAATGAGCATCGTTATCGTCATTTTCATGCTTCTAGGGAGCCAAAACTCAAGATTTGGCTTATGGTTAAAAGTGACTTAAAAGGACCCAAATGCTCACTTCGAGGGCTTAAAACGTGTTTATTCACTGCGGGAAGAGATATAAACAATAGTTAGAGTGAATTAATGTTCATGCGAGAACGTTCAATTTTTCATGCAAAACGATCGATGACCCGCGACCTGATGAAATGACTCTGAGATTACCAAAATGTTCCGTTTTGAAAATTTTCATCTTTCAACTAATTTTGACTCTCAGAGGTGGATCATCACTTTTGGAGATAAAATGAGCATCGTTATCGTCATTTTCATGCTTCTAGGGAGCCAAAACTCAAGATTTGGCTTATGGTTAAAAGTGACTTAAAAGGACCCAAATGCTCACTTCGAGGGCTTAAAGCGTGTTTATTCACTGCGGGAAGAGATATAAACAACATTTAGAGTAAATTATTGTTCATGCGAGAACCTTTAATTTTTCATGCAAAACGATCGATGACCCGCGACCTGATGAAATTGCTCTGAGATGACCAAAATTGTCCGTTTTGAAAAGTTTCATCTTTCAACTAATTTTGACTCTCAGAGGTTGATCATCACTTTTGGAGATAAAATGAGCATCGTTATCGTCATTTTCATGCTTCAAGGGAGCCAAAACTCAAGATTTGGCTTATGGTTAAAAGTGACTTAAAAGGACCCAAATGCTCACTTTGAGGGCTTAAAACGTGTTTATTCACTGCGGAAAGAGATATAAACAATATTTAGAGTGAATTAATGTTCATGCGAGAACGTTCAATTTTTCATGCAAAACGATCGATGACCCGCGACCTGATGAAATTGCTCTGAGATTACCAAAATGGTCCGTTTTGAAAAAGTTAATCTTTCAACTAATTTTGACTCTCAGAGGTGGATCATCACTTTTGGAGATAAAATGAGCATCGTTATAGTCATTTTCATGCTTCTAGGGAGCCAAAACTCAAGATTTGGCTTATGGTTAAAAGTGACTTAAAAGGACCCAAATGCTCACTTCGAGGGCTTAAAACATGTTTATTCACTGCGGGAAGAGATATAAACAACATTTAGAGTAAATTATTGTTCATGCGAGAACGTTTAATTTTTCATGCAAAACGATCGATGACCCGCGACCTGATGAAATTGCTCTGAGATGACCAAAATTGTCCGTTTTGAAAATTTTCATCTTTCAACTAATTTTGACTCTCAGAGGTTGATCATCACTTTTGGAGATAAAATGAGCATCATTATCGTCATTTTCATGCTTCTAGGGAGCCAAAACACAAGATTTGGCTTATGGTTAAAAGTGACTTAAAAGGACCCAAATGCTCACTTTGAGGGCTTAAAACGTGTTTATTCACTGCGGAAAGAGATATAAACAATATTTAGAGTGAATTAATGTTCATGCGAGAACGTTTAATTTTTCATGCAAAACGATCGATGACCCGCGACCTGATGAAATGACTCTGAGATGACCAAAATGTTCCGTTTTGAAAAAGTTCATCTTTCAACTAATTTTGACTCTCAGAGGTGGATCATCACTTTTGGAGATAAAATGAGCATTGTTATCGTCATTTTCATGCTTCTAGGGAGCCAAAACTCAAGATTTGGCTTATGGTTAAAAGTGACTTAAAAGGACCCAAATGCTCACTTCGAGGGCTTAAAACGTGTTTATTCACTGTGGGAAGAGATATAAACAACATTTAGAGTAAATTATTGTTCATGCAAGAACGTTTAATTTTTCATGCAAAACGATCGATGACCCGCGACCTGATGAAATTGCTCTGAGATGACCAAAATTGTCCGTTTTGAAAATTTTCATCTTTCAACTAATTTTGACTCTCAGAGGTTGATCATCACTTTTGGAGATAAAATGAGCATCATTATCGTCATTTTCATGCTTCTAGGGAGCCAAAACACAAGATTTGGCTTATGGTTAAAAGTGACTTAAAAGGACCCAAATGCTCACTTTGAGGGCTTAAAACGTGTTTATTCACTGCGGAAAGAGATATAAACAATATTTAGAGTGAATTAATGTTCATGCGAGAACGTTCAATTTTTCATGCAAAACGATCGATGACCCACGACCTGATGAAATGACTCTGAGATGACCAAAAAGTTCAGTTTTGAAAAAGTTCATCTTTCAACTAATTTTGACTCTCAGAGGTGGATCATCACTTTTGAAGATAAAATGAGCATCGTTATCGTCATTTTCATGCTTCTAGGGAGCCAAAACTCAAGATTTGGCTTATGGTTAAAAGTGACTTAAAAGGACCCAAATGCTCACTTCGAGGGCTTAAAACGTGTTTATTCACTGCGGGAAGAGATATAAACAATATTTAGAGTAAATTATTGTTCATGCGAGAACGTTTAATTTTTCATGCAAAACGATCGATGACCCGCGACCTGATGAAATTGCTCTGAGATGACCAAAATGTTCCGTTTTGAAAAAGTTCATCTTTCAACTAATTTTGACTCTCAGAGGTGGATCATCACTTTTGGAGATAAAATGAGCATCGTTATCGTCATTTTCATGCTTCTAGGGAGCCAAAACTCAAGATTTGGCTTATGGTTAAAAGTGACTTAAAAGGACCCAAATGCTCACTTCGAGGGCTTAAAACGTGTTTATTCACTGCGGGAAGAGATATAAACAATAGTTAGAGTGAATTAATGTTCATGCGAGAACGTTCAATTTTTCATGCAAAACGATCGATGACCCGCGACCTGATGAAATGACTCTGAGATTACCAAAATGTTCCGTTTTGAAAATTTTCATCTTTCAACTAATTTTGACTCTCAGAGGTGGATCATCACTTTTGGACATAAAATGAGCATCGTTATCGTAATTTTCATGCTTCTAGGGAGCCAAAACTCAAGATTTGGCTCATGGTTAAAAGTGACTTAAAAGGACCAAAATGCTCACTTCGAGGGCTTAAAACGTGTTTATTCACTGCCGGAAGAGATATAAACAATAGTTAGAGTGAATTAATGTTCATGCGAGAACGTTCAATTTTTCATGCAAAACAATCGATGACCCGCGACCTGATGAAATTGCTCTGAGATGACCAAAATGGTCCGTTTTGAAAATGTTCATCTTTCAACTAATTTTGACTCTCAGAGGTGGATCATCACTATTGGAGATAAAATGAGCATCGATATCGTCATTTTCATGCTTCTAGGGAGCCAAAACTCAAGATTTGGCTTATGGTTAAAAGTGAATTAAAAGGACCCAAATGCTCACTTTGAGGGCTTAAAACGTGTTTATTCACTGCGGAAAGAGATATAAACAATATTTAGAGTGAATTAATGTTCATGCGAGAACGTTCAATTTTTCATGCAAAACGATCGATGACCCGCGACCTGATGAAATTGCTCTGAGATGACCAAAATGGTCCATTTTGAAAAAGTTCATCTTTCAACTAATTTTGACTCTCAGAGGTGGATCATCACTTTTGGAGATAAAATGAGCATCGTTATAGTCATTTTCATGCTTCTAGGGAGCCAAAACTCAAGATTTGGCTTATGGTTAAAAGTGACTTAAAAGGACCCAAATGCTCACTTCGAGGGCTTAAAACGTGTTTATTCACTGCAGGAAGAGATATAAACAACATTTAAAGTAAATTATTTTTCATGCGAGAACGTTCAATTTTTCATGCAAAACGATCGTTGACCCGCGACCTGATGAAATTGCTCTGAGATGACCAAAATGGTCCGTTTTGAAATTTTTCGTCTTTCAACTAATTTTGACTCTCAGAGGTTGATCATCACTTTTGGAGATAAAATGAGCATCGTTATCGTCATTTTCATGCTTCTAGGGAGCCAAAACTCAAGATTTGGCTTATGGTTAAAAGTGACTTAAAAGGACCCAAATGCTCACTTTGAGGGCTTAAAACGTGTTTATTCACTGCGGAAAGAGATATAAACAATATTTAGAGTGAATTAATGTTCATGCGAGAACGTTCAATTTTTCATGCAAAACGATCGATGACCCACGACCTGATGAAATGACTCTGAGATGACCAAAATGTTCTGTTTTGAAAAAGTTTATCTTTCAACTAATTTTGACTCTCAGAGGTGGATCATCACTTTTGGAGATAAAATGAGCATCGTTATCGTCATTTTCCTGCTTCTAGGGAGCCAAAACTCAAGATTTGGCTTATGGTTAAAAGTGACTTAAAAGGACCCAAATGCTCACTTCGAGGGCTTAAAACGTGTGTATTCACTGCGGGAAGAGATATAAATAACATTTAGAGTAAATTATTGTTCATGCGAGAACGTTTAATTTTTCATGCAAAACGATCGATGACCCGCGACCTGATGAAATGACTCTGAGATGACCAAAATGTTCAGTTTTGAAAAAGTTCATCTTTCAACTAATTTTGACTCTCAGAGGTGGATCATCACTTTTGGAGATAAAATGAGCATCGTTATCGTCATTTTCATGCTTCTAGGGAGCCAAAACTCAAGATTTGGCTTATGGTTAAAAGTGACTTAAAAGGACCCAAATGCTCACTTCGAGGGCTTAAAACGTGTTTATTCACTGCGGGAAGAGATATAAACAATAGTTAGAGTGAATTAATGTTCATGCGAGAACGTTCAATTTTTCATGCAAAACGATCGATAACCCGCGACCTGATGAAATTACTCTGAGATGACCAAAATGGTCCGTTTTGAAAATGTTCATCTTTCAACTAATTTTGACTCTCAGGGTGGATCATCACTATTGGAGATAAAATGAGCATCGTTATCGTCATTTTCATGCTTTAGGGAGCCAAAACTCAAGATTTGGCTTATGGTTAAAAGTGACTTAAAAGGACCCAAATGCTCACTTTGAGGGCTTAAAACGTGTTTATTCACTGCGGAAAGAGATATAAACAATATTTAGAGTGAATTAATGTTCATGCGAGAACGTTCAATTTTTCATGCAAAACGATCGATGACCCGCGACCTGATGAAATTGCTCTGAGATGACCAAAATGGTCCGTTTTGAAAAAGTTCATCTTTCAACTAATTTTGACTCTCAGAGGTGGATCATCACTTTTGGAGATAAAATGAGCATCATTATAGTCATTTTCATGCTTCTAGGGAGCCAAAACTCAATATTTGGCTTATGGTTAAAAGTGACTTAAAAGGACCCAAATGCTCACTTCGAGGGCTTAAAACGTGTTAATTCACTGCAGGAAGAGATATAAACAACATTTAGAGTAAATTATTGTTCATGCGAGAACGTTCAATTTTTCATGCAAAACGATCGATGACCCGCGACCTGATGAAATTGCTCTGAGATGACCAAAATGGTCCGTTTTGAAATTTTTCGTCTTTCAACTAATTTTGACTCTCAGAGGTTGATCATCACTTTTGGAGATAAAATGAGCATCGTTATCGTCATTTTCATGCTTCTAGGGATCCAAAACTCAAGATTTGGCTTATGGTTAAAAGTGACTTAAAAGGACCCAAATGCTCACTTTGAGGGCTTAAAACGTGTTTATTCACTGCGGAAAGTGATATAAAAAATATTTAGAGTGAATTAATGTTCATGCGAGAACGTTCAATTTTTCATGCAAAACGATCGATGACCCGCGACCTGATGAAATGACTCTGAGATGACCAAAATGTTCTGTTTTGAAAAAGTTCATCTTTCAACTAATTTTGACTCTCAGAGGTAGATCATCACTTTTGGAGATAAAATGAGCATCGTTATCGTCATTTTCATGCTTCTAGGGAGCCAAAACTCAAGATTTGGCTTATGGTTAAAAGTGACTTATAAGGACCCAAATGCTCACTTCGAGGGCTTAAAACGTGTTTATTCACTGCGGGAAGAGATATAAACAACATTTAGAGTAAATTATTGTTCATGCAAGAACGTTTAATTTTTCATGCAAAACGATCGATGACCCGCGACCTGATGAAATTGCTCTGAGATGACCAAAATGGTCCGTTTTGAAAATTTTCATCTTTCAACTAATTTTGACTCTCAGAGGTTGATCATCACTTTTGGAGATAAAATGAGCATCATTATCGTCACTTTCATGCTTCTAGGGAGCCAAAACACAAGATTTGGCTTATGGTTAAAAGTGACTTAAAAGGACCCAAATGCTCACTTTGAGGGCTTAAAACGTGTTTATTCACTGCGGAAAGAGATATAAACAATATTTAGAGTGAATTAATGTTCATGCGAGAACGTTCAATTTTTCATGCAAAACGATCGATGACCACGCTACCTGATGAAATTGCTCTGAGATGACCAAAATGGTCCGTTTTGAAAATGTTCATCTTTCAACTAATTTTGACTCTCAGAGGTGGATCATCACTATTGTAGATAAAATGAGCATCGTTATCGTCATTTTCATGCTTTAGGAAGCCAAAACTCAAGATTTGGCTTATGGTTAAAAGTGACTTAAAAGGACCCAAATGCTCACTTTGAGGGCTTAAAACGTGTTTATTCACTGCGGAAAGAGATATAAACAATATTTAGAGTGAATTAATGTTCATGCGAGAACGTTCAATTTTTCATGCAAAACGATCGATGACCCGCGACCTGATGAAATTGCTCTGAGATGACCAAAATGGTCCGTTTTGAAAAAGTTCATCTTTCAACTAATTTTGACTCTCAGAGGTGGATCATCACTTTTGGAGATAAAATGAGCATCATTATAGTCATTTTCATGCTTCTAGGGAGCCAAAACTCAAGATTTGGCTTATGGTTAAAAGTGACTTAAAAGGACCCAAATGCTCACTTTGAGGGCTTAAAGCGTGTTTATTCACTGCGGGAAGAGATATAAACAACATTTAGAGTAAATTATTGTTCATGCGAGAACGTTCAATTTTTCATTCAAAACGATCGATGACCCGCGACCTGATGAAATTGCTCTGAGATGACCAAAATGTTACGTTTTGAAAATGTTCATCTTTCAACTAATTTTGACTCTCAGAGGTGGATCATCACTTTTGGAGATAAAATGAGCATCGTTATCGTCATTTTCATGCTTCTAGGGAGCCAAAACTCAAGATTTGGCTCATGGTTAAAAGTGACTTAAAAGGCCCAAAATGCTCCCTTCGAGGGCTTAAAACGTGTTTATTCACTGCCGGAAGAGATATAAACAATAGTTAGAGTGAATTAATGTTCATGCGAGAACGTTCAATTTTTCATGCAAAACAATCGATGACCCGCGACCTGATGAAATTGCTCTGAGATGACCAAAATGGTCCGTTTTGAAAATGTTCATCTTTCAACTAATTTTGACTCTCAGAGGTGGATCATCACTATTGGAGATAAAATGAGCATCGTTATCGTCATTTTCATGCTTCTAGGGAGCCAAAACTCAAGATTTGGCTTATGGTTAAAAGTGACTTAAAAGGACCCAAATGCTCACTTTGAGGGCTTAAAACGTGTTTATTTACTGCGGAAAGAGATATAAACAATATTTAGAGTGAATTAATGTTCATGCGAGAACGTTCAATTTTTCATGCAAAACGATCGATGACCCGCGACCTGATGAAATGACTCTGAGATGACCAAAATGTTCCGTTTTGAAAAAGTTCATCTTTCAACTAATTTTGACTCTCAGAGGTGGATCATCACTTTTGGAGATAAAATGAGCATCGTTATCGTCATTTTCATGCTTCTAGGGAGCCAAAACTCAAGATTTGGCTTATGGTTAAAAGTGACTTAAAAGGACCCAAATGCTCACTTCGAGGGCTTAAAACGTGTTTATTCACTACGGGAAGAGATATAAACAATAGTTAGAGTGAATTAATGTTAATGCGAGAACGTTCAATTTTTCATGCAAAACGATCGATGACCCGCGACCTGATGAAATGACTCTGAGATTACCAAAATGTTCCGTTTTGAAAATTTTCATCTTTCAACTAATTTTGACTCTCAGAGGTGGATCATCACTTTTGGAGATAACATGAGCATCGTTATCGTCATTTTCATGCTTCTAGGGAGACAAAACTCAAGATTTGGCTTATGGTTAAAAGTGACTTAAAAGGACCCAAATGCTCACTTCGAGGGCTTAAAGCGTGTTTATTCACTGCGGGAAGAGATATAAACAACATTTAGAGTAAATTATTGTTCATGCGAGAACGTTCAATTTTTCATTCAAAACGATTGATGACCCGCGACCTGATGAAATTGCTCTGAGATGACCAAAATGTTACGTTTTGAAAATGTTCATCTTTCAACTAATTTTGACTCTCAGAGGTGGATCATCACTTTTGGAGATAAAATGAGCATCGTTATCGTCATTTTCATGCTTCTAGGGAGCCAAAACTCAAGATTTGGCTCATGGTTAAAAGTGACTTAAAAGGCCCAAAATGCTCACTTCGAGGGCTTAAAACGTGTTCATTCACTGCCGGAAGAGATATAAACAATAGTTAGAGTGAATTAATGTTCATGCGAGAACGTTCAATTTTTCATGCAAAACAATCGATGACCCGCGACCTGATGAAATTGCTCTGAGATGACCAAAAAGGTCAGTTTTGAAAATGTTCATCTTTCAACTAATTTTGACTCTCAGAGGTGGATCATCACTATTGGAGATAAAATGAGCATCGTTATCGTCATTTTCATGCTTTAGGGAGCCAAAACTCAAGATTTGGCTTATGGTTAAAAGTGACTTAAAAGGACCCAAATGCTCACTTTGAGGGCTTAAAACGTGTTTATTCACTGCGGAAAGAGATATAAACAATATTTAGAGTGAATTAATGTTCATGCGAGAACGTTCAATTTTTCATGCAAAACGATCGATGACCCGCGACCTGATGAAATTGCTCTGAGATTACCAAAATGGTACGTTTTGAAAAAGTTCATCTTTCAACTAATTTTGACTCTCAGAGGTGGATCATCACTTTTGGAGATAAAATGAGCATCGTTATCGCCATTTTCATGCTTCTAGGGAGCCAAAACTCAAGATTTGGCTCATGGTTAAAAGTGACTGAAAAGGCCCAAAATGCTCACTTCGAGGGCTTAAAACGTGTTTATTCACTGCGGGAAGAGATATAAACAATAGTTAGAGTGAATTAATGTTCATGCGAGAACGTTCAATTTTTCATGCAAAACGATCGATGACCCGCGACCTGATGAAATGACTCTGAGATGACCAAAATGTTCAGTTTTGAAAATTTTCATCTTTCAACTAATTTTGACTCTCAGAGGTGGATCATCACTTTTGGAGATAAAATGAGCATCGTTATCGTCATTTTCATGCTTCTAGGGAGCCAAAACTCAAGATTTGGCTTATGGTTAAAAGTGACTATAAAGGACCCAAATGCTCACTTCGAGGGCTTAAAACGTGTTTATTCACTGCGGGAAGAGATATAAACAGTAGTTAGAGTGAATTAATGTTCATGCGAGAACGTTCAATTTTTCATGCAAAACGATCTATGACCCGCGACCTGATGAAATGACTCTGAGATTACCAAAATGTTCCGTTTTGAAAATTTTCATCTTTCAACTAATTTTGACTCTCAGAGGTGGATCATCACTTTTGGAGATAAAATGAGCATCGTTATCGTCATTTTCATGCTTCTAGGGAGCCAAAACTCAAGATTTGGCTTATGGTTAAAAGTGACTTAAAAGAACCCAAATGCTCACTTGGAGGGCTTAAAACGTGTTTATTCACTGCGGGAAGAGATATAAACAACATTTAGAGTAAATTATTGTTCATGCGAGAACGTTCAATTTTTCATGCAAAACGATCGATGACCCGCGACCTGATGAAATTACTCTGAGAGGACCAAAATGGTCCGTTTTGAAAATTTTCATCTTTCAACTAATTTTGACTCTCAGAGGTTGATCATCACTTTTGGAGATAAAATGAGCATCGTTATCGTCATTTTCATGCTTCTAGGGAGCCAAAACTCAAGATTTGGCTTATGGTTAAAAGTGACTTAAAAGGACCCAAATGTTCACTTTGAGGGCTTAAAACGTGTTTATTCACTGCGGAAAGAGATATAAACAATATTTAGAGTGAATTAATGTTCATGCGAGAACGTTCAATTTTTCATGCAAAACGATCGATGACCCGCGACCTGATGAAATGACTCTGAGATGACCAAAATGTTCCGTTTTGAAATTTTTCATCTTTCAACTAATTTTGACTCTCAGAGGTGGATCATCACTTTTGGAGATAAAATGAGCATCGTTATCGTCATTTTCATGCTTCTAGGGAGCCAAAACTCAAGATTTGGCTGATGGTTAAAAGTGACTTAAAAGGACCCAAATGCTCACTTCGAGGGCTTAAAGCGTGTTTATTCACTGCGGGAAGAGATATAAACAACATTTAGAGTAAATTATTGTTCATGCGAGAACGTTCAATTTTTCATTCAAAACGATCGATGACCCGCGACCTGATGAAATTGCTCTGAGATGACCAAAATGTTACGTTTTGAAAATGTTCATCTTTCAACTAATTTTGACTCTCAGAGGTGGATCATCACTTTTGGAGATAAAATGAGCATCGTTATCGTCATTTTCATGCTTCTAGGGAGCCAAAACTCAAGATTTGGCTCATGGTTAAAAGTGACTTAAAAGGCCCAAAATGCTCACTTCGAGGGCTTAAAACGTGTTTATTCACTGCCGGAAGAGATATAAACAATAGTTAGAGTGAATTAATGTTCATGCGAGAACGTTCAATTTTTCATGCAAAACAATCGATGACCCGCGACCTGATGAAATTGCTCTGAGATGACCAAAATGGTCCGTTTTGAAAATGTTCATCTTTCAACTAATTTTGACTCTCAGAGGTGGATCATCACTATTGGAGATAAAATGAGCATCGTTATCGTCATTTTCATGCTTCTAGGGAGCCAAAACTCAAGATTTGGCTTATGGTTAAAAGTGACTTAAAAGGACCCAAATGCTCACTTTGAGGGCTTAAAATGTGTTTATTTACTGCGGAAAGAGATATAAACAAAATTTAGAGTGAATTAATGTTCATGCGAGAACGTTCAATTTTTCATGCAAAACGATCGATGACCCGCGACCTGATGAAATTGCTCTGAGATGACCAAAATGGTCCGTTTTGAAATTTTTCATCTTTCAACTAATTTTGACTCTCAGAGGTTGATCATCACTTTTGGAGATAAAATGAGCATCGTTATCGTCATTTTCATGCTTCTAGGGAGCCAAAACTCAAGATTTGGCTTATGGTTAAAAGTGACTTAAAAGGACCCAAATGCTCACTTTGAGGGCTTAAAACGTGTTTATTCACTGCGGAAAGAGATATAAACAATATTTAGAGTGAATTAATGTTCATGCGAGAACGTTCAATTTTTCATGCAAAACGATCGATGACCAGCGACCTGATGAAATGACTCTGAGATGACCAAAATGTTCCGTTTTGAAAAAGTTCATCTTTCAACTAATTTTGAATCTCAGAGGTGGATCATCACTTTTGGAGATAAAATGAGCATCGTTATCGTCATTTTCATGCTTCTAGGGAGCCAAAACTCAAGATTTGGCTCATGGTTAAAAGTGACTTAAAAGGCCCAAAATGCTCACTTCGAGGGCTTAAAACGTGTTCATTCACTGCCGGAAGAGATATAAACAATAGTTAGAGTGAATTAATGTTCATGCGAGAACGTTCAATTTTTCATGCAAAACAATCGATGACCCGCGACCTGATGAAATTGCTCTGAGATGACCAAAAAGGTCCGTTTTGAAAATGTTCATCTTTCAACTAATTTTGACTCTCAGAGGTGGATCATCACTATTGGAGATAAAATGAGCATCGTTATCGTCATTTTCATGCTTTAGGGAGCCAAAACTCAAGATTTGGCTTATGGTTAAAAGTGACTTAAAAGGACCCAAATGCTCACTTCGAGGGCTTAAAACGTGTTTATTCACTGCGGGAAGAGATACAAACAATAGTTAGAGTGAATTAATGTTCATGCGAGAACGTTCAATTTTTCATGCAAAACGATCGATGACCCGCGACCTGATGAAATGACTCTGAGATGACCAAAATGTTCAGTTTTGAAAATTTTCATCTTTCAACTAATTTTGACTCTCAGAGGTAGATCATCACTTTTGGAGATAAAATGAGCATCGTTATCGTCATTTTCATGCTTCTAGGGAGCCAAAACTCAAGATTTGGCTTATGGTTAAAAGTGACTATAAAGGACCCAAATGCTCACTTCGAGGGCTTAAAACGTGTTTATTCACTGCGGGAAGAGATATAAACAGTAGTTAGAGTGAATTAATGTTCATGCGAGAACGTTCAATTTTTCATGCAAAACGATCTATGACCCGCGACCTGATGAAATGACTCTGAGATTACCAAAATGTTCCGTTTTGAAAATTTTCATCTTTCAACTAATTTTGACTCTCAGAGGTGGATCATCACTTTTGGAGATAAAATGAGCATCGTTATCGTCATTTTCATGCTTCTAGGGAGCCAAAACTCAAGATTTGGCTTATGGTTAAAAGTGACTTAAAAGGACCCAAATGCTCACTTGGAGGGCTTAAAACGTGTTTATTCACTGCGGGAAGAGATATAAACAACATTTAGAGTAAATTATTGTTCATGCGAGAACGTTCAATTTTTCATGCAAAACGATCGATGACCCGCGACCTGATGAAATTACTCTGAGATGACCAAAATGGTCCGTTTTGAAAATTTTCATCTTTCAACTAATTTTGACTCTCAGAGGTTGATCATCACTTTTGGAGAGAAAATGAGCATCGTTATTGTCATTTTCATGCTTCTAGGGAGCCAAAACTCAAGATTTGGCTTATGGTTAAAAGTGACTTAAAAGGACCCAAATGTTCACTTTGAGGGCTTAAAACGTGTTTATTCACTGCGGAAAGAGATATAAACAATATTTAGAGTGAATTAATGTTCATGCGAGAACGTTCAATTTTTCATGCAAAACGATCGATGACCCGCGACCTGATGAAATGACTCTGAGATGACCAAAATGTTCCGTTTTGAAAATTTTCATCTTTCAACTAATTTTGACTCTCAGAGGTGGATCATCACTTTTGGAGATAAAATGAGCATCGTTATCGTCATTTTCATGCTTCTAGGGAGCCAAAACTCAAGATTTGGCTGATGGTTAAAAGTGACTTAAAAGGACCCAAATGCTCACTTCGAGGGCTTAAAGCGTGTTTATTCACTGCGGGAAGAGATATAAACAACATTTAGAGTAAATTATTGTTCATGCGAGAACGTTCAATTTTTCATTCAAAACGATCGATGACCCGCGACCTGATGAAATTGCTCTGAGATGACCAAAATGTTCCGTTTTGAAAATGTTCATCTTTCAACTAATTTTGACTCTCAGAGGTGGATCATCACTTTTGGAGATAAAATGAGCATCGTTATCGTCATTTTCATGCTTCTAGGGAGCCAAAACTCAAGATTTGGCTCATGGTTAAAAGTGACTTAAAAGGCCCAAAATGCTCACTTCGAGGGCTTAAAACGTGTTTATTCACTGCCGGAAGAGATATAAACAATAGTTAGAGTGAATTAATGTTCATGCGAGAACGTTCAATTTTTCATGCAAAACAATCGATGACCCGCGACCTGATGAAATTGCTCTGAGATGACCAAAATGGTCCGTTTTGAAAATGTTCATCTTTCAACTAATTTTGACTCTCAGAGGTGGATCATCACTATTGGAGATAAAATGAGCATCGTTATCGTCATTTTCATGCTTCTAGGGAGCCAAAACTCAAGATTTGGCTTATGGTTAAAAGTGACTTAAAAGGACCCAAATGCTCACTTTGAGGGCTTAAAACGTGTTTATTTACTGCGGAAAGAGATATAAACAATATTTAGAGTGAATTAATGTTCATGCGAGAACGTTCAATTTTTCATGCAAAACGATCGATGACCCGCGACCTGATGAAATTGCTCTGAGATGACCAAAATGGTCCGTTTTGAAATTTTTCATCTTTCAACTAATTTTGACTCTCAGAGGTTGATCATCACTTTTGGAGATAAAATGAGCATCGTTATCGTCATTTTCATGCTTCTAGGGAGCCAAAACTCAAGATTTGGCTTATGGTTAAAAGTGACTTAAAAGGACCCAAATGCTCACTTTGAGGGCTTAAAACGTGTTTATTCACTGCGGAAAGAGATATAAACAATATTTAGAGTGAATTAATGTTCATGCGAGAACGTTCAATTTTTCATGCAAAACGATCGATGACCCGCGACCTGATGAAATGACTCTGAGATGACCAAAATGTTCCGTTTTGAAAAAGTTCATCTTTCAACTAATTTTGAATCTCAGAGGTGGATCATCACTTTTGGAGATAAAATGAGCATCCTTATCGTCATTTTCTTGCTTCTAGGGAGCCAAAACTCAAGATTTGGCTTATGGTTAAAAGTGACTTAAAAGAACCCAAATGCTCACTTCGAGGGCTTAAAACGTGTTTATTCACTGCGGGAAGAGATATAAACAATAGTTAGAGTGAATTAATGTTCATGCGAGAACGTTCAATTTTTCATGCAAAACGATCGATGACCCGCGACCTGATGAAATGACTCTGAGATTACCAAAATGTTCCGTTTTGAAAATGTTCATCTTTCAACTAATTTTGACTCTCAGAGGTGGATCATCACTTTTGGAGATAAAATGAGCATCGTTATCGTCATTTTCATGCTTCTAGGGAGCCAAAACTCAAGATTTGGCTTATGGTTAAAAGTGACTTAAAAGGAACCAAATGCTCACTTTGAGGGCTTAAAACGTGTTTATTCACTGCGGAAAGAGATATAAACAATATTTAGAGTGAATTAATGTTCATGCGAGAACGTTCAATTTTTCATGCAAAACGATCGATGACCCGCGACCTGATGAAATTGCTCTGAGATGACCAAAATGGTCCGTTTTGAAAAAGTTCATCTTTCAACTAATTTTGACTCTCAGAGGTGGATCATCACTTTTGGAGATAAAATGAGCATCGTTATAGTCATTTTCATGCTTCTAGGGAGCCAAAACTCAAGATTTGGCTTATGGTTAAAAGTGACTTAAAAGGACCCAAATGCTCACTTCGAGGGCTTAAAACGTGTTTATTCACTGCAGGAAGAGATATAAACAACATTTAGAGTAAATTATTGTTCATGCGAGAACGTTCAATTTTTCATGCAAAACGATCGATGACCCGCGACCTGATGAAATTGCTCTGAGATGACCAAAATGGTCCGTTTTGAAATTTTTCGTCTTTCAACTATATTTGACTCTCAGAGGTTGATCATCACTTTTGGAGATAAAATGAGCATCGTTATCGTCATTTTCATGCTTCTAGGGAGCCAAAACTCAAGATTTGGCTTATGGTTAAAAGTGACTTAAAAGGACCCAAATGCTCACTTCGAGGGCTTAAAGCGTGTTTATTCACTGCGGGAAGAGATATAAACAACATTTAGAGTAAATTATTGTTCATGCGAGAACGTTCAATTTTTCATTCAAAACGATCGATGACCCGCGACCTGATGAAATTGCTCTGAGATGACCAAAATGTTACGTTTTGAAAATGTTCATCTTTCAACTAATTTTGACTCTCAGAGGTGGATCATCACTTTTGGAGATAAAATGAGCATCGTTATCGTCATTTTCATGCTTCTAGGGAGCCAAAACTCAAGATTTGGCTCATGGTTAAAAGTGACTTAAAAGGCCCAAAATGCTCACTTCGAGGGCTTAAAACGTGTTTATTCACTGCCGGAAGAGATATAAACAATAGTTAGAGTGAATTAATGTTCATGCGAGAACGTTCAATTTTTCATGCAAAACAATCGATGACCCGCGACCTGATGAAATTGCTCTGAGATGACCAAAATGGTCCGTTTTGAAAATGTTCATCTTTCAACTAATTTTGACTCTCAGAGGTGGATCATCACTATTGGAGATAAAATGAGCATCGTTATCGTCATTTTCATGCTTCTAGGGAGCCAAAACTCAAGATTTGGCTTATGGTTAAAAGTGACTTAAAAGGACCCAAATGCTCACTTTGAGGGCTTAAAACGTGTTTATTTACTGCGGAAAGAGATATAAACAATATTTAGAGTGAATTAATGTTCATGCGAGAACGCTCAATTTTTCATGCAAAACGATCGATGACCCGCGACCTGATGAAATGACTCTGAGATGACCAAAATGTTCCGTTTTGAAAAAGTTCATCTTTCAACTAATTTTGACTCTCAGAGGTGGATCATCACTTTTGGAGATAAAATGAGCATCGTTATCGTCATTTTCATGCTTCTAGGGAGCCAAAACTCAAGATTTGGCTTATGGTTAAAAGTGACTTAAAAGGACCCAAATGCTCACTTCGAGGGCTTAAAACGTGTTTATTCACTACGGGAAGAGATATAAACAATAGTTAGAGTGAATTAATGTTAATGCGAGAACGTTCAATTTTTCATGCAAAACGATCGATGACCCGCGACCTGATGAAATGACTCTGAGATTACCAAAATGTTCCGTTTTGAAAATTTTCATCTTTCAACTAATTTTGACTCTCAGAGGTGGATCATCACTTTTGGAGATAACATGAGCATCGTTATCGTCATTTTCATGCTTCTAGGGAGCCAAAACTCAAGATTTGGCTCATGGTTAAAAGTGACTTAAAAGGACCCAAATGCTCACTTCGAGGGCTTAAAGCGTGTTTATTCACTGCGGGAAGAGATATAAACAACATTTAGAGTAAATTATTGTTCATGCGAGAACGTTCAATTTTTCATTCAAAACGATTGATGACCCGCGACCTGATGAAATTGCTCTGAGATGACCAAAATGTTACGTTTTGAAAATGTTCATCTTTCAACTAATTTTGACTCTCAGAGGTGGATCATCACTTTTGGAGATAAAATGAGCATCGTTATCGTCATTTTCATGCTTCTAGGGAGCCAAAACTCAAGATTTGGCTCATGGTTAAAAGTGACTTAAAAGGCCCAAAATGCTCACTTCGAGGGCTTAAAACGTGTTCATTCACTGCCGGAAGAGATATAAACAATAGTTAGAGTGAATTAATGTTCATGCGAGAACGTTCAATTTTTCATGCAAAACGATCGATGACCCGCGACCTGATGAAATTGCTCTGAGATTACCAAAATGGTACGTTTTGAAAAAGTTCATCTTTCAACTAATTTTGACTCTCAGAGGTGGATCATCACTTTTGGAGATAAAATGAGCATCGTTATCGTCATTTTCATGCTTCTAGGGAGCCAAAACTCAAGATTTGGCTTGTGGTAAAAAGTGACTTAAAAGGACCCAAATGCTCACTTCGAGGGCTTAAAACGTGTTTATTCACTACGGGAAGAGATATAAACAATAGTTAGAGTGAATTAATGTTAATGCGAGAACGTTCAATTTTTCATGCAAAACGATCGATGACCCGCAACCTGATGAAATGACTCTGAGATTACCAAAATGTTCCGTTTTGAAAATTTTCATCTTTCAACTAATTTTGACTCTCAGAGGTGGATCATCACTTTTGGAGATAACATGAGCATCGGTATCGTCATTTTCATGCTTCTAGGGAGCCAAAACTCAAGATTTGGCTTATGGTTAAAAGTGACTTAAAAGGACCCAAATGCTCACTTCGAGGGCTTAAAGCGTGTTTATTCACTGCGGGAAGAGATATAAACAACATTTAGAGTAAATTATTGTTCATGCGAGAACGTTCAATTTTTCATTCAAAACGAATGATGACCCGCGACCTGATGAAATTGCTCTGAGATGACCAAAATGTTACGTTTTGAAAATGTTCATCTTTCAACTAATTTTGACTCTCAGAGGTGGATCATCACTTTTGGAGATAAAATGAGCATCGTTATCGTCATTTTCATGCTTCTAGGGAGCCAAAACTCAAGATTTGGCTCATGGTTAAAAGTGACTTAAAAGGCCCAAAATGCTCACTTCGAGGGCTTAAAACGTGTTCATTCACTGCCGGAAGAGATATAAACAATAGTTAGAGTGAATTAATGTTCATGCGAGAACGTTCAATTTTTCATGCAAAACAATCGATGACCTGCGACCTGATGAAATTGCTCTGAGATGACCAAAAAGGTCCGTTTTGAAAATGTTCATCTTTCAACTAATTTTGACTCTCAGAGGTGGATCATCACTATTGGAGATAAAATGAGCATCGTTATCGTCATTTTCATGCTTTAGGGAGCCAAAACTCAAGATTTGGCTTATGGTTAAAAGTGACTTAAAAGGACCCAAATGCTCACTTTGAGGGCTTAAAACGTGTTTATTCACTGCGGAAAGAGATATAAACAATATTTAGAGTGAATTAATGTTCATGCGAGAACGTTCAATTTTTCATGCAAAACGATCGATGACCCGCGACCTGATGAAATTGCTCTGAGATTACCAAAATGGTACGTTTTGAAAAAGTTCATCTTTCAACTAATTTTGACTCTCAGAGGTGGATCATCACTTTTGGAGATAAAATGAGCATCGTTATCGCCATTTTCATGCTTCTAGGGAGCCAAAACTCAAGATTTGGCTCATGGTTAAAAGTGACTGAAAAGGCCCAAAATGCTCACTTCGAGGGCTTAAAACGTGTTTATTCACTGCGGGAAGAGATATAAACAATAGTTAGAGTGAATTAATGTTCATGCGAGAACGTTCAATTTTTCATGCAAAACAATCGATGACCCGCGACCTGATGAAATGACTCTGAGATGACCAAAATGTTCCGTTTTGAAAATTTTCATCTTTCAACTAATTTTGACTCTTAGAGGTGGATCATCACTTTTGGAGATAAAATGAGCATCGTTATCGTCATTTTCATGCTTCTAGGGAGCCAAAACTCAAGATTTGGCTTATGGTTAAAAGTGACTATAAAGGACCCAAATGCTCACTTCGAGGGCTTAAAACGTGTTTATTCACTGCGGGAAGAGATATAAACAGTAGTTAGAGTGAATTAATGTTCATGCGAGAACGTTCAATTTTTCATGCAAAACGATCTATGACCCGCGACCTGATGAAATGACTCTGAGATTACCAAAATGTTCCGTTTTGAAAATTTTCATCTTTCAACTAATTTTGACTCTCAGAGGTGGATCATCACTTTTGGAGATAAAATGAGCATCGTTATCGTCATTTTCATGCTTCTAGGGAGCCAAAACTCAAGATTTGGCTTATGGTTAAAAGTGACTTAAAAGGACCCAAATGCTCACTTGGAGGGCTTAAAACGTGTTTATTCACTGCGGGAAGAGATATAAACAACATTTAGACTAAATTATTGTTCATGCGAGAACGTTCAATTTTTCATGCAAAACGATCGATGACCCGCGACCTGATGAAATTACTCTGAGATGACCAAAATGGTCCTTTTTGAAAATTTTCATCTTTCAACTAATTTTGACTCTCAGAGGTTGATCATCACTTTTGGAGATAAAATGAGCATCGTTATCGTCATTTTCATGCTTCTAGGGAGCCAAAACTCAAGATTAGGCTTATGGATAAAAGTGACTTAAAAGGACCCAAATGCTCACTTTGAGGGCTTAAAACGTGTTTATTCACTGCGGAAAGAGATATAAACAATATTTAGAGTGAATTAATGTTCATGCGAGAACGTTCAATTTTTCATGCAAAACGATCGATGACCCGCGACCTGATGAAATGACTCTGAGATGACCAAAATGTTCCGTTTTGAAAATGTTCATCTTTCAACTAATTTTGACTCTCAGAGGTGGATCATCACTTTTGGAGATAAAATGAGCATCGTTATCGTCATTTTCATGCTTCTAGGGAGCCAAAACTCAAGATTTGGCTGATGGTTAAAAGTGACTTAAAAGGACCCAAATGCTCACTTCGAGGGCTTAAAGCGTGTTTATTCACTGCGGGAAGAGATATAAACAACATTTAGAGTAAATTATTGTTCATGCGAGAACGTTCAATTTTTCATTCAAAACGATCGATGACCCGCGACCTGATGAAATTGCTCTGAGATGACCAAAATGTTACGTTTTGAAAATGTTCATCTTTCAACTAATTTTGACTCTCAGAGGTGGATCATCACTTTTGGAGATAAAATGAGCATCGTTATCGTCATTTTCATGCTTCTAGGGAGCCAAAACTCAAGATTTGGCGTATGGTTAAAAGTGACTTAAAAGGACCCAAATGCTCACTTTGAGGGCTTAAAACGTGTTTATTCACTGCGGAAAGAGATATAAACAATATTTAGAGTGAATTAATGTTCATGCGAGAACGTTCAATTTTTCATGCAAAACGATCGATGACCCGCGACCTGATGAAATGACTCTGAGATGACCAAAATGTTCCGTTTTGAAAAAGTTCATCTTTCAACTAATTTTGAATCTCAGAGGTGGATCATCACTTTTGGAGATAAAATGAGCATCGTTATCGCCATTTTCATGCTTCTAGGGAGCCAAAACTCAAGATTTGGCTCATGGTTAAAAGTGACTGAAAAGGCCCAAAATGCTCACTTCGAGGGCTTAAAACGTGTTTATTCACTGCGGGAAGAGATATAAACAATAGTTAGAGTGAATTAATGTTCATGCGAGAACGTTCAATTTTTCATGCAAAACAATCGATGACCCGCGACCTGATGAAATGACTCTGAGATGACCAAAATGTTCCGTTTTGAAAATTTTCATCTTTCAACTAATTTTGACTCTCAGAGGTGGATCATCACTTTTGGAGATAAAATGAGCATCGTTATCGTCATTTTCATGCTTCTAGGGAGCCAAAACTCAAGATTTGGCTTATGGTTAAAAGTGACTTAAAAGAACCCAAATGCTCACTTCGAGGGCTTAAAACGTGTTTATTCACTGCGGGAAGAGATATAAACAATAGTTAGAGTGAATTAATGTTCATGCGAGAACGTTCAATTTTTCATGCAAAACGATCGATGACCCGCGACCTGATGAAATGACTCTGAGATTACCAAAATGTTCCGTTTTGAAAATTTTCATCTTTCAACTAATTTTGACTCTCAGAGGTGGATCATCACTTTTGGAGATAAAATGAGCATCGTTATCGTCATTTTCATGCTTCTAGGGAGCCAAAACTCAAGATTTGGCTTATGGTTAAAAGTGACTTAAAAGGAACCAAATGCTCACTTTGAGGGCTTAAAACGTGTTTATTCACTGCGGAAAGAGATATAAACAATATTTAGAGTGAATTAATGTTCATGCGAGAACGTTCAATTTTTCATGCAAAACGATCGATGACCCGCGACCTGATGAAATTGCTCTGAGATGACCAAAATGGTCCGTTTTGAAAATTTTCATCTTTCAACTAATTTTGACTCTCAGAGGTGGATCATCACTTTTGGAGATAAAATGAGCATCGTTATCGCCATTTTCATGCTTCTAGGGAGCCAAAACTCAAGATTTGGCTCATGGTTAAAAGTGACTGAAAAGGCCCAAAATGCTCACTTCGAGGGCTTAAAACGTGTTTATTCACTGCGGGAAGAGATATAAACAATAGTTAGAGTGAATTAATGTTCATGCGAGAACGTTCAATTTTTCATTCAAAACGATCGATGACCCGCGACCTGATGAAATTGCTCTGAGATGACCAAAATGTTACGTTTTGAAAATGTTCATCTTTCAACTAATTTTGACTCTCAGAGGTGGATCATCACTTTTGGAGATAAAATGAGCATCGTTATCGTCATTTTCATGCTTCTAGGGAGCCAAAACTCAAGATTTGGCTTATGGTTAAAAGTGACTTAAAAGGACCCAAATGCTCACTTTGAGGGCTTAAAACGTGTTTATTCACTGCGGAAAGAGATATAAACAATATTTAGAGTGAATTAATGTTCATGCGAGAACGTTCAATTTTTCATGCAAAACGATCGATGACCCGCGACCTGATGAAATTACTCAGAGATGACCAAAATGGTCCGTTTTGAAAATTTTCATCTTTCAACTAATTTTGACTCTCAGAGGTGGATCATCACTTTTGGAGATAAAATGAGCATCGTTATCGCCATTTTCATGCTTCTAGGGAGCCAAAACTCAAGATTTGGCTCATGGTTAAAAGTGACTGAAAAGGCCCAAAATGCTCACTTCGAGGGCTTAAAACGTGTTTATTCACTGCGGGAAGAGATATAAACAATAGTTAGAGTGAATTAATGTTCATGCGAGAACGTTCAATTTTTCATGCAAAACGATCGATGACCCGCGACCTGATGAAATGACTCTGAGATGACCAAAATGTTCAGTTTTGAAAATTTTCATCTTTCAACTAATTTTGACTCTCAGAGGTGGATCATCACTTTTGGAGATAAAATGAGCATCGTTATCGTCATTTTCATGCTTCTAGGGAGCCAAAACTCAAGATTTGGCTTATGGTTAAAAGTGACTATAAAGGACCCAAATGCTCACTTCGAGGGCTTAAAACGTGTTTATTCACTGCGGGAAGAGATATAAACAGTAGTTAGAGTGAATTAATGTTCATGCGAGAACGTTCAATTTTTCATGCAAAACGATCTATGACCCGCGACCTGATGAAATGACTCTGAGATTACCAAAATGTTCCGTTTTGAAAATTTTCATCTTTCAACTAATTTTGACTCTCAGAGGTGGATCATCACTTTTGGAGATAAAATGAGCATCGTTATCGTCATTTTCATGCTTCTAGGGAGCCAAAACTCAAGATTTGGCTTATGGTTAAAAGTGACTTAAAAGGACCCAAATGCTCACTTGGAGGGCTTAAAACGTGTTTATTCACTGCGGGAAGAGATATAAACAACATTTAGAGTAAATTATTGTTCATGCGAGAACGTTCAATTTTTCATGCAAAACGATCGATGACCCGCGACCTGATGAAATTACTCTGAGATGACCAAAATGGTCCGTTTTGAAAATTTTCATCTTTCAACTAATTTTGACTCTCAGAGGTTGATCATCACTTTTGGAGATAAAATGAGCATCGTTATCGTCATTTTCATGCTTCTAGGGAGCCAAAACTCAAGATTTGGCTTATGGTTAAAAGTGACTTAAAAGGACCCAAATGTTCACTTTGAGGGCTTAAAACGTGTTTATTCACTGCGGAAAGAGATATAAACAATATTTAGAGTGAATTAATGTTCATGCGAGAACGTTCAATTTTTCATGCAAAACGATCGATGACCCGCGACCTGATGAAATGACTCTGAGATGACCAAAATGTTCCGTTTTGAAAAAGTTCATCTTTCAACTAATTTTGAATCTCAGAGGTGGATCATCACTTTTGGAGATAAAATGAGCATCCTTATCGTCATTTTCTTGCTTCTAGGGAGCCAAAACTCAAGATTTGGCTTATGGTTAAAAGTGACTTAAAAGAACCCAAATGCTCACTTCGAGGGCTTAAAACGTGTTTATTCACTGCGGGAAGAGATATAAACAATAGTTAGAGTGAATTAATGTTCATGCGAGAACGTTCAATTTTTCATGCAAAACGATCGATGACCCGCGACCTGATGAAATGACTCTGAGATTACCAAAATGTTCCGTTTTGAAAATTTTCATCTTTCAACTAATTTTGACTCTCAGAGGTGGATCATCACTTTTGGAGATAAAATGAGCATCGTTATCGTCATTTTCATGCTTCTAGGGAGCCAAAACTCAAGATTTGGCTTATGGTTAAAAGTGACTTAAAAGGAACCAAATGCTCACTTTGAGGGCTTAAAACGTGTTTATTCACTGCGGAAAGAGATATAAACAATATTTAGAGTGAATTAATGTTCATGCGAGAACGTTCAATTTTTCATGCAAAACGATCGATGACCCGCGACCTGATGAAATTGCTCTGAGATGACCAAAATGGTCCGTTTTGAAAATTTTCATCTTTCAACTAATTTTGACTCTCAGAGGTGGATCATCACTTTTGGAGATAAAATGAGCATCGTTATCGCCATTTTCATGCTTCTAGGGAGCCAAAACTCAAGATTTGGCTCATGGTTAAAAGTGACTGAAAAGGCCCAAAATGCTCACTTCGAGGGCTTAAAACGTGTTTATTCACTGCGGGAAGAGATATAAACAATAGTTAGAGTGAATTAATGTTCATGCGAGAACGTTCAATTTTTCATTCAAAACGATCGATGACCCGCGACCTGATGAAATTGCTCTGAGATGACCAAAATGTTACGTTTTGAAAATGTTCATCTTTCAACTAATTTTGACTCTCAGAGGTGGATCATCACTTTTGGAGATAAAATGAGCATCGTTATCGTCATTTTCATGCTTCTAGGGAGCCAAAACTCAAGATTTGGCTTATGGTTAAAAGTGACTTAAAAGGACCCAAATGCTCACTTTGAGGGCTTAAAACGTGTTTATTCACTGCGGAAAGAGATATAAACAATATTTAGAGTGAATTAATGTTCATGCGAGAACGTTCAATTTTTCATGCAAAACGATCGATGACCCGCGACCTGATGAAATTACTCAGAGATGACCAAAATGGTCCGTTTTGAAAATTTTCATCTTTCAACTAATTTTGACTCTCAGAGGTGGATCATCACTTTTGGAGATAAAATGAGCATCGTTATCGCCATTTTCATGCTTCTAGGGAGCCAAAACTCAAGATTTGGCTCATGGTTAAAAGTGACTGAAAAGGCCCAAAATGCTCACTTCGAGGGCTTAAAACGTGTTTATTCACTGCGGGAAGAGATATAAACAATAGTTAGAGTGAATTAATGTTCATGCGAGAACGTTCAATTTTTCATGCAAAACGATCGATGACCCGCGACCTGATGAAATGACTCTGAGATGACCAAAATGTTCAGTTTTGAAAATTTTCATCTTTCAACTAATTTTGACTCTCAGAGGTGGATCATCACTTTTGGAGATAAAATGAGCATCGTTATCGTCATTTTCATGCTTCTAGGGAGCCAAAACTCAAGATTTGGCTTATGGTTAAAAGTGACTATAAAGGACCCAAATGCTCACTTCGAGGGCTTAAAACGTGTTTATTCACTGCGGGAAGAGATATAAACAGTAGTTAGAGTGAATTAATGTTCATGCGAGAACGTTCAATTTTTCATGCAAAACGATCTATGACCCGCGACCTGATGAAATGACTCTGAGATTACCAAAATGTTCCGTTTTGAAAATTTTCATCTTTCAACTAATTTTGACTCTCAGAGGTGGATCATCACTTTTGGAGATAAAATGAGCATCGTTATCGTCATTTTCATGCTTCTAGGGAGCCAAAACTCAAGATTTGGCTTATGGTTAAAAGTGACTTAAAAGGACCCAAATGCTCACTTGGAGGGCTTAAAACGTGTTTATTCACTGCGGGAAGAGATATAAACAACATTTAGAGTAAATTATTGTTCATGCGAGAACGTTCAATTTTTCATGCAAAACGATCGATGACCCGCGACCTGATGAAATTACTCTGAGATGACCAAAATGGTCCGTTTTGAAAATTTTCATCTTTCAACTAATTTTGACTCTCAGAGGTTGATCATCACTTTTGGAGATAAAATGAGCATCGTTATCGTCATTTTCATGCTTCTAGGGAGCCAAAACTCAAGATTTGGCTTATGGTTAAAAGTGACTTAAAAGGACCCAAATGTTCACTTTGAGGGCTTAAAACGTGTTTATTCACTGCGGAAAGAGATATAAACAATATTTAGAGTGAATTAATGTTCATGCGAGAACGTTCAATTTTTCATGCAAAACGATCGATGACCCGCGACCTGATGAAATGACTCTGAGATGACCAAAATGTTCCGTTTTGAAATTTTTCATCTTTCAACTAATTTTGACTCTCAGAGGTGGATCATCACTTTTGGAGATAAAATGAGCATCGTTATCGTCATTTTCATGCTTCTAGGGAGCCAAAACTCAAGATTTGGCTGATGGTTAAAAGTGACTTAAAAGGACCCAAATGCTCACTTCGAGGGCTTAAAGCGTGTTTATTCACTGCGGGAAGAGATATAAACAACATTTAGAGTAAATTATTGTTCATGCGAGAACGTTCAATTTTTCATTCAAAACGATCGATGACCCGCGACCTGATGAAATTGCTCTGAGATGACCAAAATGTTACGTTTTGAAAATGTTCATCTTTCAACTAATTTTGACTCTCAGAGGTGGATCATCACTTTTGGAGATAAAATGAGCATCGTTATCGTCATTTTCATGCTTCTAGGGAGCCAAAACTCAAGATTTGGCTCATGGTTAAAAGTGACTTAAAAGGCCCAAAATGCTCACTTCGAGGGCTTAAAACGTGTTTATTCACTGCCGGAAGAGATATAAACAATAGTTAGAGTGAATTAATGTTCATGCGAGAACGTTCAATTTTTCATGCAAAACAATCGATGACCCGCGACCTGATGAAATTGCTCTGAGATGACCAAAATGGTCCGTTTTGAAAATGTTCATCTTTCAACTAATTTTGACTCTCAGAGGTGGATCATCACTATTGGAGATAAAATGAGCATCGTTATCGTCATTTTCATGCTTCTAGGGAGCCAAAACTCAAGATTTGGCTTATGGTTAAAAGTGACTTAAAAGGACCCAAATGCTCACTTTGAGGGCTTAAAACGTGTTTATTTACTGCGGAAAGAGATATAAACAAAATTTAGAGTGAATTAATGTTCATGCGAGAACGTTCAATTTTTCATGCAAAACGATCGATGACCCGCGACCTGATGAAATTGCTCTGAGATGACCAAAATGGTCCGTTTTGAAATTTTTCATCTTTCAACTAATTTTGACTCTCAGAGGTTGATCATCACTTTTGGAGATAAAATGAGCATCGTTATCGTCATTTTCATGCTTCTAGGGAGCCAAAACTCAAGATTTGGCTTATGGTTAAAAGTGACTTAAAAGGACCCAAATGCTCACTTTGAGGGCTTAAAACGTGTTTATTCACTGCGGAAAGAGATATAAACAATATTTAGAGTGAATTAATGTTCATGCGAGAACGTTCAATTTTTCATGCAAAACGATCGATGACCCGCGACCTGATGAAATGACTCTGAGATGACCAAAATGTTCCGTTTTGAAAAAGTTCATCTTTCAACTAATTTTGAATCTCAGAGGTGGATCATCACTTTTGGAGATAAAATGAGCATCGTTATCGTCATTTTCATGCTTCTAGGGAGCCAAAACTCAAGATTTGGCTCATGGTTAAAAGTGACTTAAAAGGCCCAAAATGCTCACTTCGAGGGCTTAAAACGTGTTCATTCACTGCCGGAAGAGATATAAACAATAGTTAGAGTGAATTAATGTTCATGCGAGAACGTTCAATTTTTCATGCAAAACAATCGATGACCCGCGACCTGATGAAATTGCTCTGAGATGACCAAAAAGGTCCGTTTTGAAAATGTTCATCTTTCAACTAATTTTGACTCTCAGAGGTGGATCATCACTATTGGAGATAAAATGAGCATCGTTATCGTCATTTTCATGCTTTAGGGAGCCAAAACTCAAGATTTGGCTTATGGTTAAAAGTGACTTAAAAGGACCCAAATGCTCACTTCGAGGGCTTAAAACGTGTTTATTCACTGCGGGAAGAGATACAAACAATAGTTAGAGTGAATTAATGTTCATGCGAGAACGTTCAATTTTTCATGCAAAACGATCGATGACCCGCGACCTGATGAAATGACTCTGAGATGACCAAAATGTTCAGTTTTGAAAATTTTCATCTTTCAACTAATTTTGACTCTCAGAGGTGGATCATCACTTTTGGAGATAAAATGAGCATCGTTATCGTCATTTTCATGCTTCTAGGGAGCCAAAACTCAAGATTTGGCTTATGGTTAAAAGTGACTATAAAGGACCCAAATGCTCACTTCGAGGGCTTAAAACGTGTTTATTCACTGCGGGAAGAGATATAAACAGTAGTTAGAGTGCATTAATGTTCATGCGAGAACGTTCAATTTTTCATGCAAAACGATCTATGACCCGCGACCTGATGAAATGACTCTGAGATTACCAAAATGTTCCGTTTTGAAAATTTTCATCTTTCAACTAATTTTGACTCTCAGAGGTGGATCATCACTTTTGGAGATAAAATGAGCATCGTTATCGTCATTTTCATGCTTCTAGGGAGCCAAAACTCAAGATTTGGCTTATGGTTAAAAGTGACTTAAAAGGACCCAAATGCTCACTTGGAGGGCTTAAAACGTGTTTATTCACTGCGGGAAGAGATATAAACAACATTTAGAGTAAATTATTGTTCATGCGAGAACGTTCAATTTTTCATGCAAAACGATCGATGACCCGCGACCTGATGAAATTACTCTGAGATGACCAAAATGGTCCGTTTTGAAAATTTTCATCTTTCAACTAATTTTGACTCTCAGAGGTTGATCATCACTTTTGGAGAGAAAATGAGCATCGTTATCGTCATTTTCATGCTTCTAGGGAGCCAAAACTCAAGATTTGGCTTATGGTTAAAAGTGACTTAAAAGGACCCAAATGTTCACTTTGAGGGCTTAAAACGTGTTTATTCACTGCGGAAAGAGATATAAACAATATTTAGAGTGAATTAATGTTCATGCGAGAACGTTCAATTTTTCATGCAAAACGATCGATGACCCGCGACCTGATGAAATGACTCTGAGATGACCAAAATGTTCCGTTTTGAAAATTTTCATCTTTCAACTAATTTTGACTCTCAGAGGTGGATCATCACTTTTGGAGATAAAATGAGCATCGTTATCGTCATTTTCATGCTTCTAGGGAGCCAAAACTCAAGATTTGGCTGATGGTTAAAAGTGACTTAAAAGGACCCAAATGCTCACTTCGAGGGCTTAAAGCGTGTTTATTCACTGCGGGAAGAGATATAAACAACATTTAGAGTAAATTATTGTTCATGCGAGAACGTTCAATTTTTCATTCAAAACGATCGATGACCCGCGACCTGATGAAATTGCTCTGAGATGACCAAAATGTTACGTTTTGAAAATGTTCATCTTTCAACTAATTTTGACTCTCAGAGGTGGATCATCACTTTTGGAGATAAAATGAGCATCGTTATCGTCATTTTCATGCTTCTAGGGAGCCAAAACTCAAGATTTGGCTTATGGTTAAAAGTGACTATAAAGGACCCAAATGCTCACTTCGAGGGCTTAAAACGTGTTTATTCACTGCGGGAAGAGATATAAACAGTAGTTAGAGTGAATTAATGTTCATGCGAGAACGTTCAATTTTTCATGCAAAACGATCTATGACCCGCGACCTGATGAAATGACTCTGAGATTACCAAAATGTTCCGTTTTGAAAATTTTCATCTTTCAACTAATTTTGACTCTCAGAGGTGGATCATCACTTTTGGAGATAAAATGAGCATCGTTATCGTCATTTTCATGCTTCTAGGGAGCCAAAACTCAAGATTTGGCTTATGGTTAAAAGTGACTTAAAAGGACCCAAATGCTCACTTGGAGGGCTTAAAACGTGTTTATTCACTGCGGGAAGAGATATAAACAACATTTAGACTAAATTATTGTTCATGCGAGAACGTTCAATTTTTCATGCAAAACGATCGATGACCCGCGACCTGATGAAATTACTCTGAGATGACCAAAATGGTCCTTTTTGAAAATTTTCATCTTTCAACTAATTTTGACTCTCAGAGGTTGATCATCACTTTTGGAGATAAAATGAGCATCGTTATCGTCATTTTCATGCTTCTAGGGAGCCAAAACTCAAGATTTGGCTTATGGTTAAAAGTGACTTAAAAGGACCCAAATGCTCACTTTGAGGGCTTAAAACGTGTTTATTCACTGCGGAAAGAGATATAAACAATATTTAGAGTGAATTAATGTTCATGCGAGAACGTTCAATTTTTCATGCAAAACGATCGATGACCCGCGACCTGATGAAATGACTCTGAGATGACCAAAATGTTCCGTTTTGAAAATTTTCATCTTTCAACTAATTTTGACTCTCAGAGGTGGATCATCACTTTTGGAGATAAAATGAGCATCGTTATCGTCATTTTCATGCTTCTAGGGAGCCAAAACTCAAGATTTGGCTGATGGTTAAAAGTGACTTAAAAGGACCCAAATGCTCACTTCGAGGGCTTAAAGCGTGTTTATTCACTGCGGGAAGAGATATAAACAACATTTAGAGTAAATTATTGTTCATGCGAGAACGTTCAATTTTTCATTCAAAACGATCGATGACCCGCGACCTGATGAAATTGCTCTGAGATGACCAAAATGTTACGTTTTGAAAATGTTCATCTTTCAACTAATTTTGACTCTCAGAGGTGGATCATCACTTTTGGAGATAAAATGAGCATCGTTATCGTCATTTTCATGCTTCTAGGGAGCCAAAACCCAAGATTTGGCTTATGGTTAAAAGTGACTTAA
This sequence comes from Lissotriton helveticus, assembly GCF_964261635.1. Classification (NCBI taxonomy): domain Eukaryota; kingdom Metazoa; phylum Chordata; class Amphibia; order Caudata; family Salamandridae; genus Lissotriton; species Lissotriton helveticus. Next base: position 1,162,954,613 of record NC_136069.1, on the reverse strand, counting down.
AAGGACCCAAATGCTCACTTTGAGGGCTTAAAACGTGTTTATTCACTGCGGAAAGAGATATAAACAATATTTAGAGTGAATTAATGTTCATGCGAGAACGTTCAATTTTTCATGCAAAACGATCGATGACCCGCGACCTGATGAAATGACTCTGAGATGACCAAAATGTTCCGTTTTGAAAAAGTTCATCTTTCAACTAATTTTGAATCTCAGAGGTGGATCATCACTTTTGGAGATAAAATGAGCATCCTTATCGTCATTTTCTTGCTTCTAGGGAGCCAAAACTCAAGATTTGGCTTATGGTTAAAAGTGACTTAAAAGAACCCAAATGCTCACTTCGAGGGCTTAAAACGTGTTTATTCACTGCGGGAAGAGATATAAACAATAGTTAGAGTGAATTAATGTTCATGCGAGAACGTTCAATTTTTCATGCAAAACGATCGATGACCCGCGACCTGATGAAATGACTCTGAGATTACCAAAATGTTCCGTTTTGAAAATTTTCATCTTTCAACTAATTTTGACTCTCAGAGGTGGATCATCACTTTTGGAGATAAAATGAGCATCGTTATCGTCATTTTCATGCTTCTAGGGAGCCAAAACTCAAGATTTGGCTTATGGTTAAAAGTGACTTAAAAGGAACCAAATGCTCACTTTGAGGGCTTAAAACGTGTTTATTCACTGCGGAAAGAGATATAAACAATATTTAGAGTGAATTAATGTTCATGCGAGAACGTTCAATTTTTCATGCAAAACGATCGATGACCCGCGACCTGATGAAATTGCTCTGAGATGACCAAAATGGTCCGTTTTGAAAATTTTCATCTTTCAACTAATTTTGACTCTCAGAGGTGGATCATCACTTTTGGAGATAAAATGAGCATCGTTATCGCCATTTTCATGCTTCTAGGGAGCCAAAACTCAAGATTTGGCTCATGGTTAAAAGTGACTGAAAAGGCCCAAAATGCTCACTTCGAGGGCTTAAAACGTGTTTATTCACTGCGGGAAGAGATATAAACAATAGTTAGAGTGAATTAATGTTCATGCGAGAACGTTCAATTTTTCATTCAAAACGATCGATGACCCGCGACCTGATGAAATTGCTCTGAGATGACCAAAATGTTACGTTTTGAAAATGTTCATCTTTCAACTAATTTTGACTCTCAGAGGTGGATCATCACTTTTGGAGATAAAATGAGCATCGTTATCGTCATTTTCATGCTTCTAGGGAGCCAAAACTCAAGATTTGGCTTATGGTTAAAAGTGACTTAAAAGGACCCAAATGCTCACTTTGAGGGCTTAAAACGTGTTTATTCACTGCGGAAAGAGATATAAACAATATTTAGAGTGAATTAATGTTCATGCGAGAACGTTCAATTTTTCATGCAAAACGATCGATGACCCGCGACCTGATGAAATTACTCAGAGATGACCAAAATGGTCCGTTTTGAAAATTTTCATCTTTCAACTAATTTTGACTCTCAGAGGTGGATCATCACTTTTGGAGATAAAATGAGCATCGTTATCGCCATTTTCATGCTTCTAGGGAGCCAAAACTCAAGATTTGGCTCATGGTTAAAAGTGACTGAAAAGGCCCAAAATGCTCACTTCGAGGGCTTAAAACGTGTTTATTCACTGCGGGAAGAGATATAAACAATAGTTAGAGTGAATTAATGTTCATGCGAGAACGTTCAATTTTTCATGCAAAACGATCGATGACCCGCGACCTGATGAAATGACTCTGAGATGACCAAAATGTTCAGTTTTGAAAATTTTCATCTTTCAACTAATTTTGACTCTCAGAGGTGGATCATCACTTTTGGAGATAAAATGAGTATCGTTATCGTCATTTTCATGCTTCTAGGGAGCCAAAACTCAAGATTTGGCTTATGGTTAAAAGTGACTATAAAGGACCCAAATGCTCACTTCGAGGGCTTAAAACGTGTTTATTCACTACGGGAAGAGATATAAACAGTAGTTAGAGTGAATTAATGTTCATGCGAGAACGTTCAATTTTTCATGCAAAACGATCTATGACCCGCGACCTGATGAAATGACTCTGAGATTACCAAAATGTTCCGTTTTGAAAATTTTCATCTTTCAACTAATTTTGACTCTCAGAGGTGGATCATCACTTTTGGAGATAAAATGAGCATCGTTATCGTCATTTTCATGCTTCTAGGGAGCCAAAACTCAAGATTTGGCTTATGGTTAAAAGTGACTTAAAAGGACCCAAATGCTCACTTGGAGGGCTTAAAACGTGTTTATTCACTGCGGGAAGAGATATAAACAACATTTAGAGTAAATTATTGTTCATGCGAGAACGTTCAATTTTTCATGCAAAACGATCGATGACCCGCGACCTGATGAAATTACTCTGAGATGACCAAAATGGTCCGTTTTGAAAATTTTCATCTTTCAACTAATTTTGACTCTCAGAGGTTGATCATCACTTTTGGAGATAAAATGAGCATCGTTATCGTCATTTTCATGCTTCTAGGGAGCCAAAACTCAAGATTTGGCTTATGGTTAAAAGTGACTTAAAAGGACCCAAATGTTCACTTTGAGGGCTTAAAACGTGTTTATTCACTGCGGAAAGAGATATAAACAATATTTAGAGTGAATTAATGTTCATGCGAGAACGTTCAATTTTTCATGCAAAACGATCGATGACCCGCGACCTGATGAAATGACTCTGAGATGACCAAAATGTTCCGTTTTGAAATTTTTCATCTTTCAACTAATTTTGACTCTCAGAGGTGGATCATCACTTTTGGAGATAAAATGAGCATCGTTATCGTCATTTTCATGCTTCTAGGGAGCCAAAACTCAAGATTTGGCTGATGGTTAAAAGTGACTTAAAAGGACCCAAATGCTCACTTCGAGGGCTTAAAGCGTGTTTATTCACTGCGGGAAGAGATATAAACAACATTTAGAGTAAATTATTGTTCATGCGAGAACGTTCAATTTTTCATTCAAAACGATCGATGACCCGCGACCTGATGAAATTGCTCTGAGATGACCAAAATGTTACGTTTTGAAAATGTTCATCTTTCAACTAATTTTGACTCTCAGAGGTGGATCATCACTTTTGGAGATAAAATGAGCATCGTTATCGTCATTTTCATGCTTCTAGGGAGCCAAAACTCAAGATTTGGCTCATGGTTAAAAGTGACTTAAAAGGCCCAAAATGCTCACTTCGAGGGCTTAAAACGTGTTTATTCACTGCCGGAAGAGATATAAACAATAGTTAGAGTGAATTAATGTTCATGCGAGAACGTTCAATTTTTCATGCAAAACAATCGATGACCCGCGACCTGATGAAATTGCTCTGAGATGACCAAAATGGTCCGTTTTGAAAATGTTCATCTTTCAACTAATTTTGACTCTCAGAGGTGGATCATCACTATTGGAGATAAAATGAGCATCGTTATCGTCATTTTCATGCCTCTAGGGAGCCAAAACTCAAGATTTGGCTTATGGTTAAAAGTGACTTAAAAGGACCCAAATGCTCACTTTGAGGGCTTAAAACGTGTTTATTTACTGCGGAAAGAGATATAAACAAAATTTAGAGTGAATTAATGTTCATGCGAGAACGTTCAATTTTTCATGCAAAACGATCGATGACCCGCGACCTGATGAAATTGCTCTGAGATGACCAAAATGGTCCGTTTTGAAATTTTTCATCTTTCAACTAATTTTGACTCTCAGAGGTTGATCATCACTTTTGGAGATAAAATGAGCATCGTTATCGTCATTTTCATGCTTCTAGGGAGCCAAAACTCAAGATTTGGCTTATGGTTAAAAGTGACTTAAAAGGACCCAAATGCTCACTTTGAGGGCTTAAAACGTGTTTATTCACTGCGGAAAGAGATATAAACAATATTTAGAGTGAATTAATGTTCATGCGAGAACGTTCAATTTTTCATGCAAAACGATCGATGACCCGCGACCTGATGAAATGACTCTGAGATGACCAAAATGTTCCGTTTTGAAAAAGTTCATCTTTCAACTAATTTTGAATCTCAGAGGTGGATCATCACTTTTGGAGATAAAATGAGCATCGTTATCGTCATTTTCATGCTTCTAGGGAGCCAAAACTCAAGATTTGGCTCATGGTTAAAAGTGACTTAAAAGGCCCAAAATGCTCACTTCGAGGGCTTAAAACGTGTTCATTCACTGCCGGAAGAGATATAAACAATAGTTAGAGTGAATTAATGTTCATGCGAGAACGTTCAATTTTTCATGCAAAAAAAATCGATGACCCGCGACCTGATGAAATTGCTCTGAGATGACCAAAAAGGTCCGTTTTGAAAATGTTCATCTTTCAACTAATTTTGACTCTCAGAGGTGGATCATCACTATTGGAGATAAAATGAGCATCGTTATCGTCATTTTCATGCTTTAGGGAGCCAAAACTCAAGATTTGGCTTATGGTTAAAAGTGACTTAAAAGGACCCAAATGCTCACTTCGAGGGCTTAAAACGTGTTTATTCACTGCGGGAAGAGATACAAACAATAGTTAGAGTGAATTAATGTTCATGCGAGAACGTTCAATTTTTCATGCAAAACGATCGATGACCCGCGACCTGATGAAATGACTCTGAGATGACCAAAATGTTCAGTTTTGAAAATTTTCATCTTTCAACTAATTTTGACTCTCAGAGGTGGATCATCACTTTTGGAGATAAAATGAGCATCGTTATCGTCATTTTCATGCTTCTAGGGAGCCAAAACTCAAGATTTGGCTTATGGTTAAAAGTGACTATAAAGGACCCAAATGCTCACTTCGAGGGCTTAACACGTGTTTATTCACTGCGGGAAGAGATATAAACAGTAGTTAGAGTGAATTAATGTTCATGCGAGAACGTTCAATTTTTCATGCAAAACGATCTATGACCCGCGACCTGATGAAATGACTCTGAGATTACCAAAATGTTCCGTTTTGAAAATTTTCATCTTTCAACTAATTTTGACTCTCAGAGGTGGATCATCACTTTTGGAGATAAAATGAGCATCGTTATCGTCATTTTCATGCTTCTAGGGAGCCAAAACTCAAGATTTGGCTTATGGTTAAAAGTGACTTAAAAGGACCCAAATGCTCACTTGGAGGGCTTAAAACGTGTTTATTCACTGCGGGAAGAGATATAAACAACATTTAGAGTAAATTATTGTTCATGCGAGAACGTTCAATTTTTCATGCAAAACGATCGATGACCCGCGACCTGATGAAATTACTCTGAGATGACCAAAATGGTCCGTTTTGAAAATTTTCATCTTTCAACTAATTTTGACTCTCAGAGGTTGATCATCACTTTTGGAGAGAAAATGAGCATCGTTATCGTCATTTTCATGCTTCTAGGGAGCCAAAACTCAAGATTTGGCTTATGGTTAAAAGTGACTTAAAAGGACCCAAATGCTCACTTCGAGGGCTTAAAACGTGTTTATTCACTACGGGAAGAGATATAAACAATAGTTAGAGTGAATTAATGTTAATGCGAGAACGTTCAATTTTTCATGCAAAACGATCGATGACCCGCGACCTGATGAAATGACTCTGAGATGACCAAAATGTTCCGTTTTGAAAATTTTCATCTTTCAACTAATTTTGACTCTCAGAGTTGGATCATCACTTTTGGAGATAAAATGAGCATCGTTATCGTCATTTTCATGCTTCTAGGGAGCCAAAACTCAAGATTTGGCTGATGGTTAAAAGTGACTTAAAAGGACCCAAATGCTCACTTCGAGGGCTTAAAGCGTGTTTATTCACTGCGGGAAGAGATATAAACAACATTTAGAGTAAATTATTGTTCATGCGAGAACGTTCAATTTTTCATTCAAAACGATCGATGACCCGCGACCTGATGAAATTGCTCTGAGATGACCAAAATGTTACGTTTTGAAAATGTTCATCTTTCAACTAATTTTGACTCTCAGAGGTGGATCATCACTTTTGGAGAGAAAATGAGCATCGTTATCGTCATTTTCATGCTTCTAGGGAGCCAAAACTCAAGATTTGGCTGATGGTTAAAAGTGACTTAAAAGGACCCAAATGCTCACTTCGAGGGCTTAAAGCGTGTTTATTCACTGCGGGAAGAGATATAAACAACATTTAGAGTAAATTATTGTTCATGCGAGAACGTTCAATTTTTCATTCAAAACGATCGATGACCCGCGACCTGATGAAATTGCTCTGAGATGACCAAAATGTTACGTTTTGAAAATGTTCATCTTTCAACTAATTTTGACTCTCAGAGGTGGATCATCACTTTTGGAGATAAAATGAGCATCGTTATCGTCATTTTCATGCTTCTAGGGAGCCAAAACCCAAGATTTGGCTTATGGTTAAAAGTGACTTAAAAGGACCCAAATGCTCACTTTGAGGGCTTAAAACGTGTTTATTCACTGCGGAAAGAGATATAAACAATATTTAGAGTGAATTAATGTTCATGCGAGAACGTTCAATTTTTCATGCAAAACGATCGATGACCCGCGACCTGATGAAATGACTCTGAGATGACCAAAATGTTCCGTTTTGAAAAAGTTCATCTTTCAACTAATTTTGAATCTCAGAGGTGGATCATCACTTTTGGAGATAAAATGAGCATCCTTATCGTCATTTTCTTGCTTCTAGGGAGCCAAAACTCAAGATTTGGCTTATGGTTAAAAGTGACTTAAAAGAACCCAAATGCTCACTTCGAGGGCTTAAAACGTGTTTATTCACTGCGGGAAGAGATATAAACAATAGTTAGAGTGAATTAATGTTCATGCGAGAACGTTCAATTTTTCATGCAAAACGATCGATGACCCGCGACCTGATGAAATGACTCTGAGATTACCAAAATGTTCCGTTTTGAAAATTTTCATCTTTCAACTAATTTTGACTCTCAGAGGTGGATCATCACTTTTGGAGATAAAATGAGCATCGTTATCGTCATTTTCATGCTTCTAGGGAGCCAAAACTCAAGATTTGGCTTATGGTTAAAAGTGACTTAAAAGGAACCAAATGCTCACTTTGAGGGCTTAAAACGTGTTTATTCACTGCGGAAAGAGATATAAACAATATTTAGAGTGAATTAATGTTCATGCGAGAACGTTCAATTTTTCATGCAAAACGATCGATGACCCGCGACCTGATGAAATTGCTCTGAGATGACCAAAATGGTCCGTTTTGAAAATTTTCATCTTTCAACTAATTTTGACTCTCAGAGGTGGATCATCACTTTTGGAGATAAAATGAGCATCGTTATCGCCATTTTCATGCTTCTAGGGAGCCAAAACTCAAGATTTGGCTCATGGTTAAAAGTGACTGAAAAGGCCCAAAATGCTCACTTCGAGGGCTTAAAACGTGTTTATTCACTGCGGGAAGAGATATAAACAATAGTTAGAGTGAATTAATGTTCATGCGAGAACGTTCAATTTTTCATTCAAAACGATCGATGACCCGCGACCTGATGAAATTGCTCTGAGATGACCAAAATGTTACGTTTTGAAAATGTTCATCTTTCAACTAATTTTGACTCTCAGAGGTGGATCATCACTTTTGGAGATAAAATGAGCATCGTTATCGTCATTTTCATGCTTCTAGGGAGCCAAAACTCAAGATTTGGCTTATGGTTAAAAGTGACTTAAAAGGACCCAAATGCTCACTTTGAGGGCTTAAAACGTGTTTATTCACTGCGGAAAGAGATATAAACAATATTTAGAGTGAATTAATGTTCATGCGAGAACGTTCAATTTTTCATGCAAAACGATCGATGACCCGCGACCTGATGAAATTACTCAGAGATGACCAAAATGGTCCGTTTTGAAAATTTTCATCTTTCAACTAATTTTGACTCTCAGAGGTGGATCATCACTTTTGGAGATAAAATGAGCATCGTTATCGCCATTTTCATGCTTCTAGGGAGCCAAAACTCAAGATTTGGCTCATGGTTAAAAGTGACTGAAAAGGCCCAAAATGCTCACTTCGAGGGCTTAAAACGTGTTTATTCACTGCGGGAAGAGATATAAACAATAGTTAGAGTGAATTAATGTTCATGCGAGAACGTTCAATTTTTCATGCAAAACGATCGATGACCCGCGACCTGATGAAATGACTCTGAGATGACCAAAATGTTCAGTTTTGAAAATTTTCATCTTTCAACTAATTTTGACTCTCAGAGGTGGATCATCACTTTTGGAGATAAAATGAGTATCGTTATCGTCATTTTCATGCTTCTAGGGAGCCAAAACTCAAGATTTGGCTTATGGTTAAAAGTGACTATAAAGGACCCAAATGCTCACTTCGAGGGCTTAAAACGTGTTTATTCACTACGGGAAGAGATATAAACAGTAGTTAGAGTGAATTAATGTTCATGCGAGAACGTTCAATTTTTCATGCAAAACGATCTATGACCCGCGACCTGATGAAATGACTCTGAGATTACCAAAATGTTCCGTTTTGAAAATTTTCATCTTTCAACTAATTTTGACTCTCAGAGGTGGATCATCACTTTTGGAGATAAAATGAGCATCGTTATCGTCATTTTCATGCTTCTAGGGAGCCAAAACTCAAGATTTGGCTTATGGTTAAAAGTGACTTAAAAGGACCCAAATGCTCACTTGGAGGGCTTAAAACGTGTTTATTCACTGCGGGAAGAGATATAAACAACATTTAGAGTAAATTATTGTTCATGCGAGAACGTTCAATTTTTCATGCAAAACGATCGATGACCCGCGACCTGATGAAATTACTCTGAGATGACCAAAATGGTCCGTTTTGAAAATTTTCATCTTTCAACTAATTTTGACTCTCAGAGGTTGATCATCACTTTTGGAGATAAAATGAGCATCGTTATCGTCATTTTCATGCTTCTAGGGAGCCAAAACTCAAGATTTGGCTTATGGTTAAAAGTGACTTAAAAGGACCCAAATGTTCACTTTGAGGGCTTAAAACGTGTTTATTCACTGCGGAAAGAGATATAAACAATATTTAGAGTGAATTAATGTTCATGCGAGAACGTTCAATTTTTCATGCAAAACGATCGATGACCCGCGACCTGATGAAATGACTCTGAGATGACCAAAATGTTCCGTTTTGAAATTTTTCATCTTTCAACTAATTTTGACTCTCAGAGGTGGATCATCACTTTTGGAGATAAAATGAGCATCGTTATCGTCATTTTCATGCTTCTAGGGAGCCAAAACTCAAGATTTGGCTGATGGTTAAAAGTGACTTAAAAGGACCCAAATGCTCACTTCGAGGGCTTAAAGCGTGTTTATTCACTGCGGGAAGAGATATAAACAACATTTAGAGTAAATTATTGTTCATGCGAGAACGTTCAATTTTTCATTCAAAACGATCGATGACCCGCGACCTGATGAAATTGCTCTGAGATGACCAAAATGTTACGTTTTGAAAATGTTCATCTTTCAACTAATTTTGACTCTCAGAGGTGGATCATCACTTTTGGAGATAAAATGAGCATCGTTATCGTCATTTTCATGCTTCTAGGGAGCCAAAACTCAAGATTTGGCTCATGGTTAAAAGTGACTTAAAAGGCCCAAAATGCTCACTTCGAGGGCTTAAAACGTGTTTATTCACTGCCGGAAGAGATATAAACAATAGTTAGAGTGAATTAATGTTCATGCGAGAACGTTCAATTTTTCATGCAAAACAATCGATGACCCGCGACCTGATGAAATTGCTCTGAGATGACCAAAATGGTCCGTTTTGAAAATGTTCATCTTTCAACTAATTTTGACTCTCAGAGGTGGATCATCACTATTGGAGATAAAATGAGCATCGTTATCGTCATTTTCATGCCTCTAGGGAGCCAAAACTCAAGATTTGGCTTATGGTTAAAAGTGACTTAAAAGGACCCAAATGCTCACTTTGAGGGCTTAAAACGTGTTTATTTACTGCGGAAAGAGATATAAACAAAATTTAGAGTGAATTAATGTTCATGCGAGAACGTTCAATTTTTCATGCAAAACGATCGATGACCCGCGACCTGATGAAATTGCTCTGAGATGACCAAAATGGTCCGTTTTGAAATTTTTCATCTTTCAACTAATTTTGACTCTCAGAGGTTGATCATCACTTTTGGAGATAAAATGAGCATCGTTATCGTCATTTTCATGCTTCTAGGGAGCCAAAACTCAAGATTTGGCTTATGGTTAAAAGTGACTTAAAAGGACCCAAATGCTCACTTTGAGGGCTTAAAACGTGTTTATTCACTGCGGAAAGAGATATAAACAATATTTAGAGTGAATTAATGTTCATGCGAGAACGTTCAATTTTTCATGCAAAACGATCGATGACCCGCGACCTGATGAAATGACTCTGAGATGACCAAAATGTTCCGTTTTGAAAAAGTTCATCTTTCAACTAATTTTGAATCTCAGAGGTGGATCATCACTTTTGGAGATAAAATGAGCATCGTTATCGTCATTTTCATGCTTCTAGGGAGCCAAAACTCAAGATTTGGCTCATGGTTAAAAGTGACTTAAAAGGCCCAAAATGCTCACTTCGAGGGCTTAAAACGTGTTCATTCACTGCCGGAAGAGATATAAACAATAGTTAGAGTGAATTAATGTTCATGCGAGAACGTTCAATTTTTCATGCAAAAAAAATCGATGACCCGCGACCTGATGAAATTGCTCTGAGATGACCAAAAAGGTCCGTTTTGAAAATGTTCATCTTTCAACTAATTTTGACTCTCAGAGGTGGATCATCACTATTGGAGATAAAATGAGCATCGTTATCGTCATTTTCATGCTTTAGGGAGCCAAAACTCAAGATTTGGCTTATGGTTAAAAGTGACTTAAAAGGACCCAAATGCTCACTTCGAGGGCTTAAAACGTGTTTATTCACTGCGGGAAGAGATACAAACAATAGTTAGAGTGAATTAATGTTCATGCGAGAACGTTCAATTTTTCATGCAAAACGATCGATGACCCGCGACCTGATGAAATGACTCTGAGATGACCAAAATGTTCAGTTTTGAAAATTTTCATCTTTCAACTAATTTTGACTCTCAGAGGTGGATCATCACTTTTGGAGATAAAATGAGCATCGTTATCGTCATTTTCATGCTTCTAGGGAGCCAAAACTCAAGATTTGGCTTATGGTTAAAAGTGACTATAAAGGACCCAAATGCTCACTTCGAGGGCTTAACACGTGTTTATTCACTGCGGGAAGAGATATAAACAGTAGTTAGAGTGAATTAATGTTCATGCGAGAACGTTCAATTTTTCATGCAAAACGATCTATGACCCGCGACCTGATGAAATGACTCTGAGATTACCAAAATGTTCCGTTTTGAAAATTTTCATCTTTCAACTAATTTTGACTCTCAGAGGTGGATCATCACTTTTGGAGATAAAATGAGCATCGTTATCGTCATTTTCATGCTTCTAGGGAGCCAAAACTCAAGATTTGGCTTATGGTTAAAAGTGACTTAAAAGGACCCAAATGCTCACTTGGAGGGCTTAAAACGTGTTTATTCACTGCGGGAAGAGATATAAACAACATTTAGAGTAAATTATTGTTCATGCGAGAACGTTCAATTTTTCATGCAAAACGATCGATGACCCGCGACCTGATGAAATTACTCTGAGATGACCAAAATGGTCCGTTTTGAAAATTTTCATCTTTCAACTAATTTTGACTCTCAGAGGTTGATCATCACTTTTGGAGAGAAAATGAGCATCGTTATCGTCATTTTCATGCTTCTAGGGAGCCAAAACTCAAGATTTGGCTTATGGTTAAAAGTGACTTAAAAGGACCCAAATGCTCACTTCGAGGGCTTAAAACGTGTTTATTCACTACGGGAAGAGATATAAACAATAGTTAGAGTGAATTAATGTTAATGCGAGAACGTTCAATTTTTCATGCAAAACGATCGATGACCCGCGACCTGATGAAATGACTCTGAGATGACCAAAATGTTCCGTTTTGAAAATTTTCATCTTTCAACTAATTTTGACTCTCAGAGTTGGATCATCACTTTTGGAGATAAAATGAGCATCGTTATCGTCATTTTCATGCTTCTAGGGAGCCAAAACTCAAGATTTGGCTGATGGTTAAAAGTGACTTAAAAGGACCCAAATGCTCACTTCGAGGGCTTAAAGCGTGTTTATTCACTGCGGGAAGAGATATAAACAACATTTAGAGTAAATTATTGTTCATGCGAGAACGTTCAATTTTTCATTCAAAACGATCGATGACCCGCGACCTGATGAAATTGCTCTGAGATGACCAAAATGTTACGTTTTGAAAATGTTCATCTTTCAACTAATTTTGACTCTCAGAGGTGGATCATCACTTTTGGAGAGAAAATGAGCATCGTTATCGTCATTTTCATGCTTCTAGGGAGCCAAAACTCAAGATTTGGCTCATGGTTAAAAGTGACTTAAAAGGCCCAAAATGCTCACTTCGAGGGCTTAAAACGTGTTTATTCACTGCCGGAAGAGATATAAACAATAGTTAGAGTGAATTAATGTTCATGCGAGAACGTTCAATTTTTCATGCAAAACAATCGATGACCCGCGACCTGATGAAATTGCTCTGAGATGACCAAAATGGTCCGTTTTGAAAATGTTCATCTTTCAACTAATTTTGACTCTCAGAGGTGGATCATCACTATTGGAGATAAAATGAGCATCGTTATCGTCATTTTCATGCTTCTAGGGAGCCAAAACTCAAGATTTGGCTTATGGTTAAAAGTGACTTAAAAGGACCCAAATGCTCACTTTGAGGGCTTAAAACGTGTTTATTTACTGCGGAAAGAGATATAAACAATATTTAGAGTGAATTAATGTTCATGCGAGAACGTTCAATTTTTCATGCAAAACGATCGATGACCCGCGACCTGATGAAATTGCTCTGAGATGACCAAAATGGTCCGTTTTGAAATTTTTCATCTTTCAACTAATTTTGACTCTCAGAGGTTGATCATCACTTTTGGAGATAAAATGAGCATCGTTATCGTCATTTTCATGCTTCTAGGGAGCCAAAACTCAAGATTTGGCTTATGGTTAAAAGTGACTTAAAAGGACCCAAATGCTCACTTTGAGGGCTTAAAACGTGTTTATTCACTGCGGAAAGAGATATAAACAATATTTAGAGTGAATTAATGTTCATGCGAGAACGTTCAATTTTTCATGCAAAACGATCGATGACCCGCGACCTGATGAAATGACTCTGAGATGACCAAAATGTTCCGTTTTGAAAAAGTTCATCTTTCAACTAATTTTGAATCTCAGAGGTGGATCATCACTTTTGGAGATAAAATGAGCATCCTTATCGTCATTTTCTTGCTTCTAGGGAGCCAAAACTCAAGATTTGGCTTATGGTTAAAAGTGACTTAAAAGAACCCAAATGCTCACTTCGAGGGCTTAAAACGTGTTTATTCACTGCGGGAAGAGATATAAACAATAGTTAGAGTGAATTAATGTTCATGCGAGAACGTTCAATTTTTCATGCAAAACGATCGATGACCCGCGACCTGATGAAATGACTCTGAGATTACCAAAATGTTCCGTTTTGAAAATGTTCATCTTTCAACTAATTTTGACTCTCAGAGGTGGATCATCACTTTTGGAGATAAAATGAGCATCGTTATCGTCATTTTCATGCTTCTAGGGAGCCAAAACTCAAGATTTGGCTTATGGTTAAAAGTGACTTAAAAGGAACCAAATGCTCACTTTGAGGGCTTAAAACGTGTTTATTCACTGCGGAAAGAGATATAAACAATATTTAGAGTGAATTAATGTTCATGCGAGAACGTTCAATTTTTCATGCAAAACGATCGATGACCCGCGACCTGATGAAATTGCTCTGAGATGACCAAAATGGTCCGTTTTGAAAAAGTTCATCTTTCAACTAATTTTGACTCTCAGAGGTGGATCATCACTTTTGGAGATAAAATGAGCATCGTTATAGTCATTTTCATGCTTCTAGGGAGCCAAAACTCAAGATTTGGCTTATGGTTAAAAGTGACTTAAAAGGACCCAAATGCTCACTTCGAGGGCTTAAAACGTGTTTATTCACTGCAGGAAGAGATATAAACAACATTTAGAGTAAATTATTGTTCATGCGAGAACGTTCAATTTTTCATGCAAAACGATCGATGACCCGCGACCTGATGAAATTGCTCTGAGATGACCAAAATGGTCCGTTTTGAAATTTTTCGTCTTTCAACTATATTTGACTCTCAGAGGTTGATCATCACTTTTGGAGATAAAATGAGCATCGTTATCGTCATTTTCATGCTTCTAGGGAGCCAAAACTCAAGATTTGGCTTATGGTTAAAAGTGACTTAAAAGGACCCAAATGCTCACTTCGAGGGCTTAAAGCGTGTTTATTCACTGCGGGAAGAGATATAAACAACATTTAGAGTAAATTATTGTTCATGCGAGAACGTTCAATTTTTCATTCAAAACGATCGATGACCCGCGACCTGATGAAATTGCTCTGAGATGACCAAAATGTTACGTTTTGAAAATGTTCATCTTTCAACTAATTTTGACTCTCAGAGGTGGATCATCACTTTTGGAGATAAAATGAGCATCGTTATCGTCATTTTCATGCTTCTAGGGAGCCAAAACTCAAGATTTGGCTCATGGTTAAAAGTGACTTAAAAGGCCCAAAATGCTCACTTCGAGGGCTTAAAACGTGTTTATTCACTGCCGGAAGAGATATAAACAATAGTTAGAGTGAATTAATGTTCATGCGAGAACGTTCAATTTTTCATGCAAAACAATCGATGACCCGCGACCTGATGAAATTGCTCTGAGATGACCAAAATGGTCCGTTTTGAAAATGTTCATCTTTCAACTAATTTTGACTCTCAGAGGTGGATCATCACTATTGGAGATAAAATGAGCATCGTTATCGTCATTTTCATGCTTCTAGGGAGCCAAAACTCAAGATTTGGCTTATGGTTAAAAGTGACTTAAAAGGACCCAAATGCTCACTTTGAGGGCTTAAAACGTGTTTATTTACTGCGGAAAGAGATATAAACAATATTTAGAGTGAATTAATGTTCATGCGAGAACGTTCAATTTTTCATGCAAAACGATCGATGACCCGCGACCTGATGAAATTGCTCTGAGATGACCAAAATGGTCCGTTTTGAAATTTTTCATCTTTCAACTAATTTTGACTCTCAGAGGTTGATCATCACTTTTGGAGATAAAATGAGCATCGTTATCGTCATTTTCATGCTTCTAGGGAGCCAAAACTCAAGATTTGGCTTATGGTTAAAAGTGACTTAAAAGGACCCAAATGCTCACTTTGAGGGCTTAAAACGTGTTTATTCACTGCGGAAAGAGATATAAACAATATTTAGAGTGAATTAATGTTCATGCGAGAACGTTCAATTTTTCATGCAAAACGATCGATGACCCGCGACCTGATGAAATGACTCTGAGATGACCAAAATGTTCCGTTTTGAAAAAGTTCATCTTTCAACTAATTTTGAATCTCAGAGGTGGATCATCACTTTTGGAGATAAAATGAGCATCCTTATCGTCATTTTCTTGCTTCTAGGGAGCCAAAACTCAAGATTTGGCTTATGGTTAAAAGTGACTTAAAAGAACCCAAATGCTCACTTCGAGGGCTTAAAACGTGTTTATTCACTGCGGGAAGAGATATAAACAATAGTTAGAGTGAATTAATGTTCATGCGAGAACGTTCAATTTTTCATGCAAAACGATCGATGACCCGCGACCTGATGAAATGACTCTGAGATTACCAAAATGTTCCGTTTTGAAAATGTTCATCTTTCAACTAATTTTGACTCTCAGAGGTGGATCATCACTTTTGGAGATAAAATGAGCATCGTTATCGTCATTTTCATGCTTCTAGGGAGCCAAAACTCAAGATTTGGCTTATGGTTAAAAGTGACTTAAAAGGACCCAAATGCTCACTTCGAGGGCTTAAAACGTGTTTATTCACTGCAGGAAGAGATATAAACAACATTTAGAGTAAATTATTGTTCATGCGAGAACGTTCAATTTTTCATGCAAAACGATCGATGACCCGCGACCTGATGAAATTGCTCTGAGATGACCAAAATGGTCCGTTTTGAAATTTTTCGTCTTTCAACTATATTTGACTCTCAGAGGTTGATCATCACTTTTGGAGATAAAATGAGCATCGTTATCGTCATTTTCATGCTTCTAGGGAGCCAAAACTCAAGATTTGGCTTATGGTTAAAAGTGACTTAAAAGGACCCAAATGCTCACTTCGAGGGCTTAAAGCGTGTTTATTCACTGCGGGAAGAGATATAAACAACATTTAGAGTAAATTATTGTTCATGCGAGAACGTTCAATTTTTCATTCAAAACGATCGATGACCCGCGACCTGATGAAATTGCTCTGAGATGACCAAAATGTTACGTTTTGAAAATGTTCATCTTTCAACTAATTTTGACTCTCAGAGGTGGATCATCACTTTTGGAGATAAAATGAGCATCGTTATCGTCATTTTCATGCTTCTAGGGAGCCAAAACTCAAGATTTGGCTCATGGTTAAAAGTGACTTAAAAGGCCCAAAATGCTCACTTCGAGGGCTTAAAACGTGTTTATTCACTGCCGGAAGAGATATAAACAATAGTTAGAGTGAATTAATGTTCATGCGAGAACGTTCAATTTTTCATGCAAAACAATCGATGACCCGCGACCTGATGAAATTGCTCTGAGATGACCAAAATGGTCCGTTTTGAAAATGTTCATCTTTCAACTAATTTTGACTCTCAGAGGTGGATCATCACTTTTGGAGATAAAATGAGCATCATTATCGTCATTTTCATGCTTCTAGGGAGCCAAAACTCAAGATTTGGCTTATGGTTAAAAGTGACTTAAAAGGACCCAAATGCTCACTTTGAGGGCTTAAAACGTGTTTATTTACTGCGGAAAGAGATATAAACAATATTTAGAGTGAATTAATGTTCATGCGAGAACGTTCAATTTTTCATGCAAAACGATCGATGACCCGCGACCTGATGAAATGACTCTGAGATGACCAAAATGTTCCGTTTTGAAAAAGTTCATCTTTCAACTAATTTTGACTCTCAGAGGTGGATCATCACTTTTGGAGATAAAATGAGCATCGTTATCGTCATTTTCATGCTTCTAGGGAGCCAAAACTCAAGATTTGGCTTATGGTTAAAAGTGACTTAAAAGGACCCAAATGCTCACTTCGAGGGCTTAAAACGTGTTTATTCACTACGGGAAGAGATATAAACAATAGTTAGAGTGAATTAATGTTAATGCGAGAACGTTCAATTTTTCATGCAAAACGATTGATGACCCGCGACCTGATGAAATGACTCTGAGATTACCAAAATGTTCCGTTTTGAAAATTTTCATCTTTCAACTAATTTTGAATCTCAGAGGTGGATCATCACTTTTGGAGATAAAATGAGCATCCTTATCGTCATTTTCTTGCTTCTAGGGAGCCAAAACTCAAGATTTGGCTTATGGTTAAAAGTGACTTAAAAGAACCCAAATGCTCACTTCGAGGGCTTAAAACGTGTTTATTCACTGCGGGAAGAGATATAAACAATAGTTAGAGTGAATTAATGTTCATGCGAGAACGTTCAATTTTTCATGCAAAACGATCGATGACCCGCGACCTGATGAAATGACTCTGAGATTACCAAAATGTTCCGTTTTGAAAATGTTCATCTTTCAACTAATTTTGACTCTCAGAGGTGGATCATCACTTTTGGAGATAAAATGAGCATCGTTATCGTCATTTTCATGCTTCTAGGGAGCCAAAACTCAAGATTTGGCTTATGGTTAAAAGTGACTTAAAAGGAACCAAATGCTCACTTTGAGGGCTTAAAACGTGTTTATTCACTGCGGAAAGAGATATAAACAATATTTAGAGTGAATTAATGTTCATGCGAGAACGTTCAATTTTTCATGGAAAACGATCGATGACCCGCGACCTGATGAAATTGCTCTGAGATGACCAAAATGGTCCGTTTTGAAAAAGTTCATCTTTCAACTAATTTTGACTCTCAGAGGTGGATCATCACTTTTGGAGATAAAATGAGCATCGTTATAGTCATTTTCATGCTTCTAGGGAGCCAAAACTCAAGATTTGGCTTATGGTTAAAAGTGACTTAAAAGGACCCAAATGCTCACTTCGAGGGCTTAAAACGTGTTTATTCACTGCAGGAAGAGATATAAACAACATTTAGAGTAAATTATTGTTCATGCGAGAACGTTCAATTTTTCATGCAAAACGATCGATGACCCGCGACCTGATGAAATTGCTCTGAGATGACCAAAATGGTCCGTTTTGAAATTTTTCGTCTTTCAACTATATTTGACTCTCAGAGGTTGATCATCACTTTTGGAGATAAAATGAGCATCGTTATCGTCATTTTCATGCTTCTAGGGAGCCAAAACTCAAGATTTGGCTTATGGTTAAAAGTGACTTAAAAGGACCCAAATGCTCACTTCGAGGGCTTAAAGCGTGTTTATTCACTGCGGGAAGAGATATAAACAACATTTAGAGTAAATTATTGTTCATGCGAGAACGTTCAATTTTTCATTCAAAACGATCGATGACCCGCGACCTGATGAAATTGCTCTGAGATGACCAAAATGTTACGTTTTGAAAATGTTCATCTTTCAACTAATTTTGACTCTCAGAGGTGGATCATCACTTTTGGAGATAAAATGAGCATCGTTATCGTCATTTTCATGCTTCTAGGGAGCCAAAACTCAAGATTTGGCTCATGGTTAAAAGTGACTTAAAAGGCCCAAAATGCTCACTTCGAGGGCTTAAAACGTGTTTATTCACTGCCGGAAGAGATATAAACAATAGTTAGAGTGAATTAATGTTCATGCGAGAACGTTCAATTTTTCATGCAAAACAATCGATGACCCGCGACCTGATGAAATTGCTCTGAGATGACCAAAATGGTCCGTTTTGAAAATGTTCATCTTTCAACTAATTTTGACTCTCAGAGGTGGATCATCACTATTGGAGATAAAATGAGCATCATTATCGTCATTTTCATGCTTCTAGGGAGCCAAAACTCAAGATTTGGCTTATGGTTAAAAGTGACTTAAAAGGACCCAAATGCTCACTTTGAGGGCTTAAAACGTGTTTATTTACTGCGGAAAGAGATATAAACAATATTTAGAGTGAATTAATGTTCATGCGAGAACGTTCAATTTTTCATGCAAAACGATCGATGACCCGCGACCTGATGAAATGACTCTGAGATGACCAAAATGTTCCGTTTTGAAAAAGTTCATCTTTCAACTAATTTTGACTCTCAGAGGTGGATCATCACTTTTGGAGATAAAATGAGCATCGTTATCGTCATTTTCATGCTTCTAGGGAGCCAAAACTCAAGATTTGGCTTATGGTTAAAAGTGACTTAAAAGGACCCAAATGCTCACTTCGAGGGCTTAAAACGTGTTTATTCACTACGGGAAGAGATATAAACAATAGTTAGAGTGAATTAATGTTAATGCGAGAACGTTCAATTTTTCATGCAAAACGATCGATGACCCGCGACCTGATGAAATGACTCTGAGATTACCAAAATGTTCCGTTTTGAAAATTTTCATCTTTCAACTAATTTTGACTCTCAGAGGTGGATCATCACTTTTGGAGATAACATGAGCATCGTTATCGTCATTTTCATGCTTCTAGGGAGCCAAAACTCAAGATTTGGCTTATGGTTAAAAGTGACTTAAAAGGACCCAAATGCTCACTTCGAGGGCTTAAAGCGTGTTTATTCACTGCGGGAAGAGATATAAACAACATTTAGAGTAAATTATTGTTCATGCGAGAACGTTCAATTTTTCATTCAAAACGATTGATGACCCGCGACCTGATGAAATTGCTCTGAGATGACCAAAATGTTACGTTTTGAAAATGTTCATCTTTCAACTAATTTTGACTCTCAGAGGTGGATCATCACTTTTGGAGATAAAATGAGCATCGTTATCGTCATTTTCATGCTTCTAGGGAGCCAAAACTCAAGATTTGGCTCATGGTTAAAAGTGACTTAAAAGGCCCAAAATGCTCACTTCGAGGGCTTAAAACGTGTTCATTCACTGCCGGAAGAGATATAAACAATAGTTAGAGTGAATTAATGTTCATGCGAGAACGTTCAATTTTTCATGCAAAACGATCGATGACCCGCGACCTGATGAAATTGCTCTGAGATTACCAAAATGGTACGTTTTGAAAAAGTTCATCTTTCAACTAATTTTGACTCTCAGAGGTGGATCATCACTTTTGGAGATAAAATGAGCATCGTTATCGTCATTTTCATGCTTCTAGGGAGCCAAAACTCAAGATTTGGCTTGTGGTAAAAAGTGACTTAAAAGGACCCAAATGCTCACTTCGAGGGCTTAAAACGTGTTTATTCACTACGGGAAGAGATATAAACAATAGTTAGAGTGAATTAATGTTAATGCGAGAACGTTCAATTTTTCATGCAAAACGATCGATGACCCGCAACCTGATGAAATGACTCTGAGATTACCAAAATGTTCCGTTTTGAAAATTTTCATCTTTCAACTAATTTTGACTCTCAGAGGTGGATCATCACTTTTGGAGATAACATGAGCATCGTTATCGTCATTTTCATGCTTCTAGGGAGCCAAAACTCAAGATTTGGCTTATGGTTAAAAGTGACTTAAAAGGACCCAAATGCTCACTTCGAGGGCTTAAAGCGTGTTTATTCACTGCGGGAAGAGATATAAACAATATTTAGAGTAAATTATTGTTCATGCGAGAACGTTCAATTTTTCATTCAAAACGATTGATGACCCGCGACCTGATGAAATTGCTCTGAGATGACCAAAATGTTACGTTTTGAAAATGTTCATCTTTCAACTAATTTTGACTCTCAGAGGTGGATCATCACTTTTGGAGATAAAATGAGCATCGTTATCGTCATTTTCATGCTTCTAGGGAGCCAAAACTCAAGATTTGGCTCATGGTTAAAAGTGACTTAAAAGGCCCAAAATGCTCACTTCGAGGGCTTAAAACGTGTTCATTCACTGCCGGAAGAGATATAAACAATAGTTAGAGTGAATTAATGTTCATGCGAGAACGTTCAATTTTTCATGCAAAACAATCGATGACCCGCGACCTGATGAAATTGCTCTGAATTGACCAAAAAGGTCCGTTTTGAAAATGTTCATCTTTCAACTAATTTTGACTCTCAGAGGTGGATCATCACTATTGGAGATAAAATGAGCATCGTTATCGTCATTTTCATGCTTTAGGGAGCCAAAACTCCAGATTTGGCTTATGGTCAAAAGTGACTTAAAAGGACCCAAATGCTCACTTTGAGGGCTTAAAACGTGTTTATTCACTGCGGAAAGAGATATAAACAATATTTAGAGTGAATTAATGTTCATGCGAGAACGTTCAATTTTTCATGCAAAACGATCGATGACCCGCGCCCTGATGAAATTGCTCTGAGATTACCAAAATGGTACGTTTTGAAAAAGTTCATCTTTCAACTAATTTGGACTCTCAGAGGTGGATCATCACTTTTGGAGATAAAATGAGCATCGTTATCGCCATTTTCATGCTTCTAGGGAGCCAAAACTCAAGATTTGGCTCATGGTTAAAAGTGACTGAAAAGGCCCAAAATGCTCACTTCGAGGGCTTAAAACGTGTTTATTCACTGCCGGAAGAGATATAAACAATAGTTAGAGTGAATTAATGTTCATGCGAGAACGTTCAATTTTTCATGCAAAACAATCGATGACCCGCGACCTGATGAAATTGCTCTGAGATGACCAAAATGGTCCGTTTTGAAAATGTTCATCTTTCAACTAATTTTGACTCTCAGAGGTGGATCATCACTATTGGAGATAAAATGAGCATCGTTATCGTCATTTTCATGCTTCTAGGGAGCCAAAACTCAAGATTTGGCTTATGGTTAAAAGTGACTTAAAAGGACCCAAATGCTCACTTTGAGGGCTTAAAACGTGTTTATTTACTGCGGAAAGAGATATAAACAAAATTTAGAGTGAATTAATGTTCATGCGAGAACGTTCAATTTTTCATGCAAAACGATCGATGACCCGCGACCTGATGAAATTGCTCTGAGATGACCAAAATGGTCCGTTTTGAAATTTTTCATCTTTCAACTAATTTTGACTCTCAGAGGTTGATCATCACTTTTGGAGATAAAATGAGCATCGTTATCGTCATTTTCATGCTTCTAGGGAGCCAAAACTCAAGATTTGGCTTATGGTTAAAAGTGACTTAAAAGGACCCAAATGCTCACTTTGAGGGCTTAAAACGTGTTTATTCACTGCGGAAAGAGATATAAACAATATTTAGAGTGAATTAATGTTCATGCGAGAACGTTCAATTTTTCATGCAAAACGATCGATGACCCGCGACCTGATGAAATGACTCTGAGATGACCAAAATGTTCCGTTTTGAAAAAGTTCATCT
Source organism: Lissotriton helveticus (assembly GCF_964261635.1). Taxonomy (NCBI): domain Eukaryota; kingdom Metazoa; phylum Chordata; class Amphibia; order Caudata; family Salamandridae; genus Lissotriton; species Lissotriton helveticus. Next base: position 1,162,932,163 of record NC_136069.1, on the reverse strand, counting down.
TTCAACTAATTTTGAATCTCAGAGGTGGATCATCACTTTTGGAGATAAAATGAGCATCGTTATCGTCATTTTCATGCTTCTAGGGAGCCAAAACTCAAGATTTGGCTCATGGTTAAAAGTGACTTAAAAGGCCCAAAATGCTCACTTCGAGGGCTTAAAACGTGTTCATTCACTGCCGGAAGAGATATAAACAATAGTTAGAGTGAATTAATGTTCATGCGAGAACGTTCAATTTTTCATGCAAAACAATCGATGACCCGCGACCTGATGAAATTGCTCTGAGATGACCAAAAAGGTCCGTTTTGAAAATGTTCATCTTTCAACTAATTTTGACTCTCAGAGGTGGATCATCACTATTGGAGATAAAATGAGCATCGTTATCGTCATTTTCATGCTTTAGGGAGCCAAAACTCAAGATTTGGCTTATGGTTAAAAGTGACTTAAAAGGACCCAAATGCTCACTTCGAGGGCTTAAAACGTGTTTATTCACTGCGGGAAGAGATACAAACAATAGTTAGAGTGAATTAATGTTCATGCGAGAACGTTCAATTTTTCATGCAAAACGATCTATGACCCGCGACCTGATGAAATGACTCTGAGATTACCAAAATGTTCCGTTTTGAAAATTTTCATCTTTCAACTAATTTTGACTCTCAGAGGTGGATCATCACTTTTGGAGATAAAATGAGCATCGTTATCGTCATTTTCATGCTTCTAGGGAGCCAAAACTCAAGATTTGGCTTATGGTTAAAAGTGACTTAAAAGGACCCAAATGCTCACTTGGAGGGCTTAAAACGTGTTTAGTCACTGCGGGAAGAGATATAAACAACATTTAGAGTGAATTAATGTTCATGCGAGAACGTTCAATTTTTCATGCAAAACGATCGATGACCCGCGACCTGATGAAATGACTCTGAGATGACCAAAATGTTCCGTTTTGAAAAAGTTCATCTTTCAACTAATTTTGAATCTCAGAGGTGGATCATCACTTTTGGAGATAAAATGAGCATCGTTATCGTCATTTTCATGCTTCTAGGGAGCCAAAACTCAAGATTTGGCTCATGGTTAAAAGTGACTTAAAAGGCCCAAAATGCTCACTTCGAGGGCTTAAAACGTGTTCATTCACTGCCGGAAGAGATATAAACAATAGTTAGAGTGAATTAATGTTCATGCGAGAACGTTCAATTTTTCATGCAAAACAATCGATGACCCGCGACCTGATGAAATTGCTCTGAGATGACCAAAAAGGTCCGTTTTGAAAATGTTCATCTTTCAACTAATTTTGACTCTCAGAGGTGGATCATCACTATTGGAGATAAAATGAGCATCGTTATCGTCATTTTCATGCTTTAGGGAGCCAAAACTCAAGATTTGGCTTATGGTTAAAAGTGACTTAAAAGGACCCAAATGCTCACTTCGAGGGCTTAAAACGTGTTTATTCACTGCGGGAAGAGATACAAACAATAGTTAGAGTGAATTAATGTTCATGCGAGAACGTTCAATTTTTCATGCAAAACGATCGATGACCCGCGACCTGATGAAATGACTCTGAGATGACCAAAATGTTCAGTTTTGAAAATTTTCATCTTTCAACTAATTTTGACTCTCAGAGGTGGATCATCACTTTTGGAGATAAAATGAGCATCGTTATCGTCATTTTCATGCTTCTAGGGAGCCAAAACTCAAGATTTGGCTTATGGTTAAAAGTGACTATAAAGGACCCAAATGCTCACTTCGAGGGCTTAAAACGTGTTTATTCACTGCGGGAAGAGATATAAACAGTAGTTAGAGTGAATTAATGTTCATGCGAGAACGTTCAATTTTTCATGCAAAACGATCTATGACCCGCGACCTGATGAAATGACTCTGAGATTACCAAAATGTTCCGTTTTGAAAATTTTCATCTTTCAACTAATTTTGACTCTCAGAGGTGGATCATCACTTTTGGAGATAAAATGAGCATCGTTATCGTCATTTTCATGCTTCTAGGGAGCCAAAACTCAAGATTTGGCTTATGGTTAAAAGTGACTTAAAAGGACCCAAATGCTCACTTGGAGGGCTTAAAACGTGTTTATTCACTGCGGGAAGAGATATAAACAACATTTAGAGTAAATTATTGTTCATGCGAGAACGTTCAATTTTTCATGCAAAACGATCGATGACCCGCGACCTGATGAAATTACTCTGAGATGACCAAAATGGTCCGTTTTGAAAATTTTCATCTTTCAACTAATTTTGACTCTCAGAGGTTGATCATCACTTTTGGAGAGAAAATGAGCATCGTTATCGTCATTTTCATGCTTCTAGGGAGCCAAAACTCAAGATTTGGCTTATGGTTAAAAGTGACTTAAAAGGACCCAAATGTTCACTTTGAGGGCTTAAAACGTGTTTATTCACTGCGGAAAGAGATATAAACAATATTTAGAGTGAATTAATGTTCATGCGAGAACGTTCAATTTTTCATGCAAAACGATCGATGACCCGCGACCTGATGAAATGACTCTGAGATGACCAAAATGTTCCGTTTTGAAAATGTTCATCTTTCAACTAATTTTGACTCTCAGAGGTGGATCATCACTTTTGGAGATAAAATGAGCATCGTTATCGTCATTTTCATGCTTCTAGGGAGCCAAAACTCAAGATTTGGCTGATGGTTAAAAGTGACTTAAAAGGACCCAAATGCTCACTTCGAGGGCTTAAAGCGTGTTTATTCACTGCGGGAAGAGATATAAACAACATTTAGAGTAAATTATTGTTCATGCGAGAACGTTCAATTTTTCATTCAAAACGATCGATGACCCGCGACCTGATGAAATTGCTCTGAGATGACCAAAATGTTACGTTTTGAAAATGTTCATCTTTCAACTAATTTTGACTCTCAGAGGTGGATCATCACTTTTGGAGATAAAATGAGCATCGTTATCGTCATTTTCATGCTTCTAGGGAGCCAAAACCCAAGATTTGGCTTATGGTTAAAAGTGACTTAAAAGGACCCAAATGCTCACTTTGAGGGCTTAAAACGTGTTTATTCACTGCGGAAAGAGATATAAACAATATTTAGAGTGAATTAATGTTCATGCGAGAACGTTCAATTTTTCATGCAAAACGATCGATGACCCGCGACCTGATGAAATTGCTCTGAGATGACCAAAATGGTCCGTTTTGAAAATTTTCATCTTTCAACTAATTTTGACTCTCAGAGGTGGATCATCACTTTTGGAGATAAAATGAGCATCGTTATCGCCATTTTCATGCTTCTAGGGAGCCAAAACTCAAGATTTGGCTCATGGTTAAAAGTGACTGAAAAGGCCCAAAATGCTCACTTCGAGGGCTTAAAACGTGTTTATTCACTGCGGGAAGAGATATAAACAATAGTTAGAGTGAATTAATGTTCATGCGAGAACGTTCAATTTTTCATTCAAAACGATCGATGACCCGCGACCTGATGAAATTGCTCTGAGATGACCAAAATGTTACGTTTTGAAAATGTTCATCTTTCAACTAATTTTGACTCTCAGAGGTGGATCATCACTTTTGGAGATAAAATGAGCATCGTTATCGTCATTTTCATGCTTCTAGGGAGCCAAAACTCAAGATTTGGCTTATGGTTAAAAGTGACTTAAAAGGACCCAAATGCTCACTTTGAGGGCTTAAAACGTGTTTATTCACTGCGGAAAGAGATATAAACAATATTTAGAGTGAATTAATGTTCATGCGAGAACGTTCAATTTTTCATGCAAAACGATCGATGACCCGCGACCTGATGAAATTACTCAGAGATGACCAAAATGGTCCGTTTTGAAAATTTTCATCTTTCAACTAATTTTGACTCTCAGAGGTGGATCATCACTTTTGGAGATAAAATGAGCATCGTTATCGCCATTTTCATGCTTCTAGGGAGCCAAAACTCAAGATTTGGCTCATGGTTAAAAGTGACTGAAAAGGCCCAAAATGCTCACTTCGAGGGCTTAAAACGTGTTTATTCACTGCGGGAAGAGATATAAACAATAGTTAGAGTGAATTAATGTTCATGCGAGAACGTTCAATTTTTCATGCAAAACGATCGATGACCCGCGACCTGATGAAATGACTCTGAGATGACCAAAATGTTCAGTTTTGAAAATTTTCATCTTTCAACTAATTTTGACTCTCAGAGGTGGATCATCACTTTTGGAGATAAAATGAGCATCGTTATCGTCATTTTCATGCTTCTAGGGAGCCAAAACTCAAGATTTGGCTTATGGTTAAAAGTGACTATAAAGGACCCAAATGCTCACTTCGAGGGCTTAAAACGTGTTTATTCACTACGGGAAGAGATATAAACAGTAGTTAGAGTGAATTAATGTTCATGCGAGAACGTTCAATTTTTCATGCAAAACGATCTATGACCCGCGACCTGATGAAATGACTCTGAGATTACCAAAATGTTCCGTTTTGAAAATTTTCATCTTTCAACTAATTTTGACTCTCAGAGGTGGATCATCACTTTTGGAGATAAAATGAGCATCGTTATCGTCATTTTCATGCTTCTAGGGAGCCAAAACTCAAGATTTGGCTTATGGTTAAAAGTGACTTAAAAGGACCCAAATGCTCACTTGGAGGGCTTAAAACGTGTTTATTCACTGCGGGAAGAGATATAAACAACATTTAGAGTAAATTATTGTTCATGCGAGAACGTTCAATTTTTCATGCAAAACGATCGATGACCCGCGACCTGATGAAATTACTCTGAGATGACCAAAATGGTCCGTTTTGAAAATTTTCATCTTTCAACTAATTTTGACTCTCAGAGGTTGATCATCACTTTTGGAGATAAAATGAGCATCGTTATCGTCATTTTCATGCTTCTAGGGAGCCAAAACTCAAGATTTGGCTTATGGTTAAAAGTGACTTAAAAGGACCCAAATGTTCACTTTGAGGGCTTAAAACGTGTTTATTCACTGCGGAAAGAGATATAAACAATATTTAGAGTGAATTAATGTTCATGCGAGAACGTTCAATTTTTCATGCAAAACGATCGATGACCCGCGACCTGATGAAATGACTCTGAGATGACCAAAATGTTCCGTTTTGAAATTTTTCATCTTTCAACTAATTTTGACTCTCAGAGGTGGATCATCACTTTTGGAGATAAAATGAGCATCGTTATCGTCATTTTCATGCTTCTAGGGAGCCAAAACTCAAGATTTGGCTGATGGTTAAAAGTGACTTAAAAGGACCCAAATGCTCACTTCGAGGGCTTAAAGCGTGTTTATTCACTGCGGGAAGAGATATAAACAACATTTAGAGTAAATTATTGTTCATGCGAGAACGTTCAATTTTTCATTCAAAACGATCGATGACCCGCGACCTGATGAAATTGCTCTGAGATGACCAAAATGTTACGTTTTGAAAATGTTCATCTTTCAACTAATTTTGACTCTCAGAGGTGGATCATCACTTTTGGAGATAAAATGAGCATCGTTATCGTCATTTTCATGCTTCTAGGGAGCCAAAACTCAAGATTTGGCTCATGGTTAAAAGTGACTTAAAAGGCCCAAAATGCTCACTTCGAGGGCTTAAAACGTGTTTATTCACTGCCGGAAGAGATATAAACAATAGTTAGAGTGAATTAATGTTCATGCGAGAACGTTCAATTTTTCATGCAAAACAATCGATGACCCGCGACCTGATGAAATTGCTCTGAGATGACCAAAATGGTCCGTTTTGAAAATGTTCATCTTTCAACTAATTTTGACTCTCAGAGGTGGATCATCACTATTGGAGATAAAATGAGCATCGTTATCGTCATTTTCATGCTTCTAGGGAGCCAAAACTCAAGATTTGGCTTATGGTTAAAAGTGACTTAAAAGGACCCAAATGCTCACTTTGAGGGCTTAAAACGTGTTTATTTACTGCGGAAAGAGATATAAACAAAATTTAGAGTGAATTAATGTTCATGCGAGAACGTTCAATTTTTCATGCAAAACGATCGATGACCCGCGACCTGATGAAATTGCTCTGAGATGACCAAAATGGTCCGTTTTGAAATTTTTCATCTTTCAACTAATTTTGACTCTCAGAGGTTGATCATCACTTTTGGAGATAAAATGAGCATCGTTATCGTCATTTTCATGCTTCTAGGGAGCCAAAACTCAAGATTTGGCTTATGGTTAAAAGTGACTTAAAAGGACCCAAATGCTCACTTTGAGGGCTTAAAACGTGTTTATTCACTGCGGAAAGAGATATAAACAATATTTAGAGTGAATTAATGTTCATGCGAGAACGTTCAATTTTTCATGCAAAACGATCGATGACCCGCGACCTGATGAAATGACTCTGAGATGACCAAAATGTTCCGTTTTGAAAAAGTTCATCTTTCAACTAATTTTGAATCTCAGAGGTGGATCATCACTTTTGGAGATAAAATGAGCATCGTTATCGTCATTTTCATGCTTCTAGGGAGCCAAAACTCAAGATTTGGCTCATGGTTAAAAGTGACTTAAAAGGCCCAAAATGCTCACTTCGAGGGCTTAAAACGTGTTCATTCACTGCCGGAAGAGATATAAACAATAGTTAGAGTGAATTAATGTTCATGCGAGAACGTTCAATTTTTCATGCAAAAAAAATCGATGACCCGCGACCTGATGAAATTGCTCTGAGATGACCAAAAAGGTCCGTTTTGAAAATGTTCATCTTTCAACTAATTTTGACTCTCAGAGGTGGATCATCACTATTGGAGATAAAATGAGCATCGTTATCGTCATTTTCATGCTTTAGGGAGCCAAAACTCAAGATTTGGCTTATGGTTAAAAGTGACTTAAAAGGACCCAAATGCTCACTTCGAGGGCTTAAAACGTGTTTATTCACTGCGGGAAGAGATACAAACAATAGTTAGAGTGAATTAATGTTCATGCGAGAACGTTCAATTTTTCATGCAAAACGATCGATGACCCGCGACCTGATGAAATGACTCTGAGATGACCAAAATGTTCAGTTTTGAAAATTTTCATCTTTCAACTAATTTTGACTCTCAGAGGTGGATCATCACTTTTGGAGATAAAATGAGCATCGTTATCGTCATTTTCATGCTTCTAGGGAGCCAAAACTCAAGATTTGGCTTATGGTTAAAAGTGACTATAAAGGACCCAAATGCTCACTTCGAGGGCTTAACACGTGTTTATTCACTGCGGGAAGAGATATAAACAGTAGTTAGAGTGAATTAATGTTCATGCGAGAACGTTCAATTTTTCATGCAAAACGATCTATGACCCGCGACCTGATGAAATGACTCTGAGATTACCAAAATGTTCCGTTTTGAAAATTTTCATCTTTCAACTAATTTTGACTCTCAGAGGTGGATCATCACTTTTGGAGATAAAATGAGCATCGTTATCGTCATTTTCATGCTTCTAGGGAGCCAAAACTCAAGATTTGGCTTATGGTTAAAAGTGACTTAAAAGGACCCAAATGCTCACTTGGAGGGCTTAAAACGTGTTTATTCACTGCGGGAAGAGATATAAACAACATTTAGAGTAAATTATTGTTCATGCGAGAACGTTCAATTTTTCATGCAAAACGATCGATGACCCGCGACCTGATGAAATTACTCTGAGATGACCAAAATGGTCCGTTTTGAAAATTTTCATCTTTCAACTAATTTTGACTCTCAGAGGTTGATCATCACTTTTGGAGAGAAAATGAGCATCGTTATCGTCATTTTCATGCTTCTAGGGAGCCAAAACTCAAGATTTGGCTTATGGTTAAAAGTGACTTAAAAGGACCCAAATGTTCACTTTGAGGGCTTAAAACGTGTTTATTCACTGCGGAAAGAGATATAAACAATATTTAGAGTGAATTAATGTTCATGCGAGAACGTTCAATTTTTCATGCAAAACGATCGATGACCCGCGACCTGATGAAATGACTCTGAGATGACCAAAATGTTCCGTTTTGAAAATTTTCATCTTTCAACTAATTTTGACTCTCAGAGTTGGATCATCACTTTTGGAGATAAAATGAGCATCGTTATCGTCATTTTCATGCTTCTAGGGAGCCAAAACTCAAGATTTGGCTGATGGTTAAAAGTGACTTAAAAGGACCCAAATGCTCACTTCGAGGGCTTAAAGCGTGTTTATTCACTGCGGGAAGAGATATAAACAACATTTAGAGTAAATTATTGTTCATGCGAGAACGTTCAATTTTTCATTCAAAACGATCGATGACCCGCGACCTGATGAAATTGCTCTGAGATGACCAAAATGTTACGTTTTGAAAATGTTCATCTTTCAACTAATTTTGACTCTCAGAGGTGGATCATCACTTTTGGAGAGAAAATGAGCATCGTTATCGTCATTTTCATGCTTCTAGGGAGCCAAAACTCAAGATTTGGCTCATGGTTAAAAGTGACTTAAAAGGCCCAAAATGCTCACTTCGAGGGCTTAAAACGTGTTTATTCACTGCCGGAAGAGATATAAACAATAGTTAGAGTGAATTAATGTTCATGCGAGAACGTTCAATTTTTCATGCAAAACAATCGATGACCCGCGACCTGATGAAATTGCTCTGAGATGACCAAAATGGTCCGTTTTGAAAATGTTCATCTTTCAACTAATTTTGACTCTCAGAGGTGGATCATCACTATTGGAGATAAAATGAGCATCGTTATCGTCATTTTCATGCTTCTAGGGAGCCAAAACTCAAGATTTGGCTTATGGTTAAAAGTGACTTAAAAGGACCCAAATGCTCACTTTGAGGGCTTAAAACGTGTTTATTTACTGCGGAAAGAGATATAAACAATATTTAGAGTGAATTAATGTTCATGCGAGAACGTTCAATTTTTCATGCAAAACGATCGATGACCCGCGACCTGATGAAATTGCTCTGAGATGACCAAAATGGTCCGTTTTGAAATTTTTCATCTTTCAACTAATTTTGACTCTCAGAGGTTGATCATCACTTTTGGAGATAAAATGAGCATCGTTATCGTCATTTTCATGCTTCTAGGGAGCCAAAACTCAAGATTTGGCTTATGGTTAAAAGTGACTTAAAAGGACCCAAATGCTCACTTTGAGGGCTTAAAACGTGTTTATTCACTGCGGAAAGAGATATAAACAATATTTAGAGTGAATTAATGTTCATGCGAGAACGTTCAATTTTTCATGCAAAACGATCGATGACCCGCGACCTGATGAAATGACTCTGAGATGACCAAAATGTTCCGTTTTGAAAAAGTTCATCTTTCAACTAATTTTGAATCTCAGAGGTGGATCATCACTTTTGGAGATAAAATGAGCATCCTTATCGTCATTTTCTTGCTTCTAGGGAGCCAAAACTCAAGATTTGGCTTATGGTTAAAAGTGACTTAAAAGAACCCAAATGCTCACTTCGAGGGCTTAAAACGTGTTTATTCACTGCGGGAAGAGATATAAACAATAGTTAGAGTGAATTAATGTTCATGCGAGAACGTTCAATTTTTCATGCAAAACGATCGATGACCCGCGACCTGATGAAATGACTCTGAGATTACCAAAATGTTCCGTTTTGAAAATGTTCATCTTTCAACTAATTTTGACTCTCAGAGGTGGATCATCACTTTTGGAGATAAAATGAGCATCGTTATCGTCATTTTCATGCTTCTAGGGAGCCAAAACTCAAGATTTGGCTTATGGTTAAAAGTGACTTAAAAGGAACCAAATGCTCACTTTGAGGGCTTAAAACGTGTTTATTCACTGCGGAAAGAGATATAAACAATATTTAGAGTGAATTAATGTTCATGCGAGAACGTTCAATTTTTCATGCAAAACGATCGATGACCCGCGACCTGATGAAATTGCTCTGAGATGACCAAAATGGTCCGTTTTGAAAAAGTTCATCTTTCAACTAATTTTGACTCTCAGAGGTGGATCATCACTTTTGGAGATAAAATGAGCATCGTTATAGTCATTTTCATGCTTCTAGGGAGCCAAAACTCAAGATTTGGCTTATGGTTAAAAGTGACTTAAAAGGACCCAAATGCTCACTTCGAGGGCTTAAAACGTGTTTATTCACTGCAGGAAGAGATATAAACAACATTTAGAGTAAATTATTGTTCATGCGAGAACGTTCAATTTTTCATGCAAAACGATCGATGACCCGCGACCTGATGAAATTGCTCTGAGATGACCAAAATGGTCCGTTTTGAAATTTTTCGTCTTTCAACTATATTTGACTCTCAGAGGTTGATCATCACTTTTGGAGATAAAATGAGCATCGTTATCGTCATTTTCATGCTTCTAGGGAGCCAAAACTCAAGATTTGGCTTATGGTTAAAAGTGACTTAAAAGGACCCAAATGCTCACTTCGAGGGCTTAAAGCGTGTTTATTCACTGCGGGAAGAGATATAAACAACATTTAGAGTAAATTATTGTTCATGCGAGAACGTTCAATTTTTCATTCAAAACGATCGATGACCCGCGACCTGATGAAATTGCTCTGAGATGACCAAAATGTTACGTTTTGAAAATGTTCATCTTTCAACTAATTTTGACTCTCAGAGGTGGATCATCACTTTTGGAGATAAAATGAGCATCGTTATCGTCATTTTCATGCTTCTAGGGAGCCAAAACTCAAGATTTGGCTCATGGTTAAAAGTGACTTAAAAGGCCCAAAATGCTCACTTCGAGGGCTTAAAACGTGTTTATTCACTGCCGGAAGAGATATAAACAATAGTTAGAGTGAATTAATGTTCATGCGAGAACGTTCAATTTTTCATGCAAAACAATCGATGACCCGCGACCTGATGAAATTGCTCTGAGATGACCAAAATGGTCCGTTTTGAAAATGTTCATCTTTCAACTAATTTTGACTCTCAGAGGTGGATCATCACTATTGGAGATAAAATGAGCATCATTATCGTCATTTTCATGCTTCTAGGGAGCCAAAACTCAAGATTTGGCTTATGGTTAAAAGTGACTTAAAAGGACCCAAATGCTCACTTTGAGGGCTTAAAACGTGTTTATTTACTGCGGAAAGAGATATAAACAATATTTAGAGTGAATTAATGTTCATGCGAGAACGTTCAATTTTTCATGCAAAACGATCGATGACCCGCGACCTGATGAAATGACTCTGAGATGACCAAAATGTTCCGTTTTGAAAAAGTTCATCTTTCAACTAATTTTGACTCTCAGAGGTGGATCATCACTTTTGGAGATAAAATGAGCATCGTTATCGTCATTTTCATGCTTCTAGGGAGCCAAAACTCAAGATTTGGCTTATGGTTAAAAGTGACTTAAAAGGACCCAAATGCTCACTTCGAGGGCTTAAAACGTGTTTATTCACTACGGGAAGAGATATAAACAATAGTTAGAGTGAATTAATGTTAATGCGAGAACGTTCAATTTTTCATGCAAAACGATCGATGACCCGCGACCTGATGAAATGACTCTGAGATTACCAAAATGTTCCGTTTTGAAAATTTTCATCTTTCAACTAATTTTGACTCTCAGAGGTGGATCATCACTTTTGGAGATAACATGAGCATCGTTATCGTCATTTTCATGCTTCTAGGGAGCCAAAACTCAAGATTTGGCTTATGGTTAAAAGTGACTTAAAAGGACCCAAATGCTCACTTCGAGGGCTTAAAGCGTGTTTATTCACTGCGGGAAGAGATATAAACAACATTTAGAGTAAATTATTGTTCATGCGAGAACGTTCAATTTTTCATTCAAAACGATTGATGACCCGCGACCTGATGAAATTGCTCTGAGATGACCAAAATGTTACGTTTTGAAAATGTTCATCTTTCAACTAATTTTGACTCTCAGAGGTGGATCATCACTTTTGGAGATAAAATGAGCATCGTTATCGTCATTTTCATGCTTCTAGGGAGCCAAAACTCAAGATTTGGCTCATGGTTAAAAGTGACTTAAAAGGCCCAAAATGCTCACTTCGAGGGCTTAAAACGTGTTCATTCACTGCCGGAAGAGATATAAACAATAGTTAGAGTGAATTAATGTTCATGCGAGAACGTTCAATTTTTCATGCAAAACGATCGATGACCCGCGACCTGATGAAATTGCTCTGAGATTACCAAAATGGTACGTTTTGAAAAAGTTCATCTTTCAACTAATTTTGACTCTCAGAGGTGGATCATCACTTTTGGAGATAAAATGAGCATCGTTATCGTCATTTTCATGCTTCTAGGGAGCCAAAACTCAAGATTTGGCTTGTGGTAAAAAGTGACTTAAAAGGACCCAAATGCTCACTTCGAGGGCTTAAAACGTGTTTATTCACTACGGGAAGAGATATAAACAATAGTTAGAGTGAATTAATGTTAATGCGAGAACGTTCAATTTTTCATGCAAAACGATCGATGACCCGCAACCTGATGAAATGACTCTGAGATTACCAAAATGTTCCGTTTTGAAAATTTTCATCTTTCAACTAATTTTGACTCTCAGAGGTGGATCATCACTTTTGGAGATAACATGAGCATCGTTATCGTCATTTTCATGCTTCTAGGGAGCCAAAACTCAAGATTTGGCTTATGGTTAAAAGTGACTTAAAAGGACCCAAATGCTCACTTCGAGGGCTTAAAGCGTGTTTATTCACTGCGGGAAGAGATATAAACAATATTTAGAGTAAATTATTGTTCATGCGAGAACGTTCAATTTTTCATTCAAAACGATTGATGACCCGCGACCTGATGAAATTGCTCTGAGATGACCAAAATGTTACGTTTTGAAAATGTTCATCTTTCAACTAATTTTGACTCTCAGAGGTGGATCATCACTTTTGGAGATAAAATGAGCATCGTTATCGTCATTTTCATGCTTCTAGGGAGCCAAAACTCAAGATTTGGCTCATGGTTAAAAGTGACTTAAAAGGCCCAAAATGCTCACTTCGAGGGCTTAAAACGTGTTCATTCACTGCCGGAAGAGATATAAACAATAGTTAGAGTGAATTAATGTTCATGCGAGAACGTTCAATTTTTCATGCAAAACAATCGATGACCCGCGACCTGATGAAATTGCTCTGAATTGACCAAAAAGGTCCGTTTTGAAAATGTTCATCTTTCAACTAATTTTGACTCTCAGAGGTGGATCATCACTATTGGAGATAAAATGAGCATCGTTATCGTCATTTTCATGCTTTAGGGAGCCAAAACTCCAGATTTGGCTTATGGTCAAAAGTGACTTAAAAGGACCCAAATGCTCACTTTGAGGGCTTAAAACGTGTTTATTCACTGCGGAAAGAGATATAAACAATATTTAGAGTGAATTAATGTTCATGCGAGAACGTTCAATTTTTCATGCAAAACGATCGATGACCCGCGCCCTGATGAAATTGCTCTGAGATTACCAAAATGGTACGTTTTGAAAAAGTTCATCTTTCAACTAATTTGGACTCTCAGAGGTGGATCATCACTTTTGGAGATAAAATGAGCATCGTTATCGTCATTTTCATGCTTCTAGGGAGCCAAAACTCAAGATTTGGCTCATGGTTAAAAGTGACTTAAAAGGCCCAAAATGCTCACTTCGAGGGCTTAAAACGTGTTTATTCACTGCCGGAAGAGATATAAACAATAGTTAGAGTGAATTAATGTTCATGCGAGAACGTTCAATTTTTCATGCAAAACAATCGATGACCCGCGACCTGATGAAATTGCTCTGAGATGACCAAAATGGTCCGTTTTGAAAATGTTCATCTTTCAACTAATTTTGACTCTCAGAGGTGGATCATCACTATTGGAGATAAAATGAGCATCGTTATCGTCATTTTCATGCTTCTAGGGAGCCAAAACTCAAGATTTGGCTTATGGTTAAAAGTGACTTAAAAGGACCCAAATGCTCACTTTGAGGGCTTAAAACGTGTTTATTTACTGCGGAAAGAGATATAAACAAAATTTAGAGTGAATTAATGTTCATGCGAGAACGTTCAATTTTTCATGCAAAACGATCGATGACCCGCGACCTGATGAAATTGCTCTGAGATGACCAAAATGGTCCGTTTTGAAATTTTTCATCTTTCAACTAATTTTGACTCTCAGAGGTTGATCATCACTTTTGGAGATAAAATGAGCATCGTTATCGTCATTTTCATGCTTCTAGGGAGCCAAAACTCAAGATTTGGCTTATGGTTAAAAGTGACTTAAAAGGACCCAAATGCTCACTTTGAGGGCTTAAAACGTGTTTATTCACTGCGGAAAGAGATATAAACAATATTTAGAGTGAATTAATGTTCATGCGAGAACGTTCAATTTTTCATGCAAAACGATCGATGACCCGCGACCTGATGAAATGACTCTGAGATGACCAAAATGTTCCGTTTTGAAAAAGTTCATCTTTCAACTAATTTTGAATCTCAGAGGTGGATCATCACTTTTGGAGATAAAATGAGCATCGTTATCGTCATTTTCATGCTTCTAGGGAGCCAAAACTCAAGATTTGGCTCATGGTTAAAAGTGACTTAAAAGGCCCAAAATGCTCACTTCGAGGGCTTAAAACGTGTTCATTCACTGCCGGAAGAGATATAAACAATAGTTAGAGTGAATTAATGTTCATGCGAGAACGTTCAATTTTTCATGCAAAAAAAATCGATGACCCGCGACCTGATGAAATTGCTCTGAGATGACCAAAAAGGTCCGTTTTGAAAATGTTCATCTTTCAACTAATTTTGACTCTCAGAGGTGGATCATCACTATTGGAGATAAAATGAGCATCGTTATCGTCATTTTCATGCTTTAGGGAGCCAAAACTCAAGATTTGGCTTATGGTTAAAAGTGACTTAAAAGGACCCAAATGCTCACTTCGAGGGCTTAAAACGTGTTTATTCACTGCGGGAAGAGATACAAACAATAGTTAGAGTGAATTAATGTTCATGCGAGAACGTTCAATTTTTCATGCAAAACGATCGATGACCCGCGACCTGATGAAATGACTCTGAGATGACCAAAATGTTCAGTTTTGAAAATTTTCATCTTTCAACTAATTTTGACTCTCAGAGGTGGATCATCACTTTTGGAGATAAAATGAGCATCGTTATCGTCATTTTCATGCTTCTAGGGAGCCAAAACTCAAGATTTGGCTTATGGTTAAAAGTGACTATAAAGGACCCAAATGCTCACTTCGAGGGCTTAACACGTGTTTATTCACTGCGGGAAGAGATATAAACAGTAGTTAGAGTGAATTAATGTTCATGCGAGAACGTTCAATTTTTCATGCAAAACGATCTATGACCCGCGACCTGATGAAATGACTCTGAGATTACCAAAATGTTCCGTTTTGAAAATTTTCATCTTTCAACTAATTTTGACTCTCAGAGGTGGATCATCACTTTTGGAGATAAAATGAGCATCGTTATCGTCATTTTCATGCTTCTAGGGAGCCAAAACTCAAGATTTGGCTTATGGTTAAAAGTGACTTAAAAGGACCCAAATGCTCACTTGGAGGGCTTAAAACGTGTTTATTCACTGCGGGAAGAGATATAAACAACATTTAGAGTAAATTATTGTTCATGCGAGAACGTTCAATTTTTCATGCAAAACGATCGATGACCCGCGACCTGATGAAATTACTCTGAGATGACCAAAATGGTCCGTTTTGAAAATTTTCATCTTTCAACTAATTTTGACTCTCAGAGGTTGATCATCACTTTTGGAGAGAAAATGAGCATCGTTATCGTCATTTTCATGCTTCTAGGGAGCCAAAACTCAAGATTTGGCTTATGGTTAAAAGTGACTTAAAAGGACCCAAATGTTCACTTTGAGGGCTTAAAACGTGTTTATTCACTGCGGAAAGAGATATAAACAATATTTAGAGTGAATTAATGTTCATGCGAGAACGTTCAATTTTTCATGCAAAACGATCGATGACCCGCGACCTGATGAAATGACTCTGAGATGACCAAAATGTTCCGTTTTGAAAATTTTCATCTTTCAACTAATTTTGACTCTCAGAGTTGGATCATCACTTTTGGAGATAAAATGAGCATCGTTATCGTCATTTTCATGCTTCTAGGGAGCCAAAACTCAAGATTTGGCTGATGGTTAAAAGTGACTTAAAAGGACCCAAATGCTCACTTCGAGGGCTTAAAGCGTGTTTATTCACTGCGGGAAGAGATATAAACAACATTTAGAGTAAATTATTGTTCATGCGAGAACGTTCAATTTTTCATTCAAAACGATCGATGACCCGCGACCTGATGAAATTGCTCTGAGATGACCAAAATGTTACGTTTTGAAAATGTTCATCTTTCAACTAATTTTGACTCTCAGAGGTGGATCATCACTTTTGGAGAGAAAATGAGCATCGTTATCGTCATTTTCATGCTTCTAGGGAGCCAAAACTCAAGATTTGGCTCATGGTTAAAAGTGACTTAAAAGGCCCAAAATGCTCACTTCGAGGGCTTAAAACGTGTTTATTCACTGCCGGAAGAGATATAAACAATAGTTAGAGTGAATTAATGTTCATGCGAGAACGTTCAATTTTTCATGCAAAACAATCGATGACCCGCGACCTGATGAAATTGCTCTGAGATGACCAAAATGGTCCGTTTTGAAAATGTTCATCTTTCAACTAATTTTGACTCTCAGAGGTGGATCATCACTATTGGAGATAAAATGAGCATCGTTATCGTCATTTTCATGCTTCTAGGGAGCCAAAACTCAAGATTTGGCTTATGGTTAAAAGTGACTTAAAAGGACCCAAATGCTCACTTTGAGGGCTTAAAACGTGTTTATTTACTGCGGAAAGAGATATAAACAATATTTAGAGTGAATTAATGTTCATGCGAGAACGTTCAATTTTTCATGCAAAACGATCGATGACCCGCGACCTGATGAAATTGCTCTGAGATGACCAAAATGGTCCGTTTTGAAATTTTTCATCTTTCAACTAATTTTGACTCTCAGAGGTTGATCATCACTTTTGGAGATAAAATGAGCATCGTTATCGTCATTTTCATGCTTCTAGGGAGCCAAAACTCAAGATTTGGCTTATGGTTAAAAGTGACTTAAAAGGACCCAAATGCTCACTTTGAGGGCTTAAAACGTGTTTATTCACTGCGGAAAGAGATATAAACAATATTTAGAGTGAATTAATGTTCATGCGAGAACGTTCAATTTTTCATGCAAAACGATCGATGACCCGCGACCTGATGAAATGACTCTGAGATTACCAAAATGTTCCGTTTTGAAAATTTTCATCTTTCAACTAATTTTGACTCTCAGAGGTGGATCATCACTTTTGGAGATAAAATGAGCATCGTTATCGTCATTTTCATGCTTCTAGGGAGCCAAAACTCAAGATTTGGCTTATGGTTAAAAGTGACTTAAAAGGACCCAAATGCTCACTTGGAGGGCTTAAAACGTGTTTATTCACTGCGGGAAGAGATATAAACAACATTTAGAGTAAATTATTGTTCATGCGAGAACGTTCAATTTTTCATGCAAAACGATCGATGACCCGCGACCTGATGAAATTACTCTGAGATGACCAAAATGGTCCGTTTTGAAAATTTTCATCTTTCAACTAATTTTGACTCTCAGAGGTTGATCATCACTTTTGGAGAGAAAATGAGCATCGTTATCGTCATTTTCATGCTTCTAGGGAGCCAAAACTCAAGATTTGGCTTATGGTTAAAAGTGACTTAAAAGGACCCAAATGTTCACTTTGAGGGCTTAAAACGTGTTTATTCACTGCGGAAAGAGATATAAACAATATTTAGAGTGAATTAATGTTCATGCGAGAACGTTCAATTTTTCATGCAAAACGATCGATGACCCGCGACCTGATGAAATGACTCTGAGATGACCAAAATGTTCCGTTTTGAAAATTTTCATCTTTCAACTAATTTTGACTCTCAGAGTTGGATCATCACTTTTGGAGATAAAATGAGCATCGTTATCGTCATTTTCATGCTTCTAGGGAGCCAAAACTCAAGATTTGGCTGATGGTTAAAAGTGACTTAAAAGGACCCAAATGCTCACTTCGAGGGCTTAAAGCGTGTTTATTCACTGCGGGAAGAGATATAAACAACATTTAGAGTAAATTATTGTTCATGCGAGAACGTTCAATTTTTCATTCAAAACGATCGATGACCCGCGACCTGATGAAATTGCTCTGAGATGACCAAAATGTTACGTTTTGAAAATGTTCATCTTTCAACTAATTTTGACTCTCAGAGGTGGATCATCACTTTTGGAGAGAAAATGAGCATCGTTATCGTCATTTTCATGCTTCTAGGGAGCCAAAACTCAAGATTTGGCTCATGGTTAAAAGTGACTTAAAAGGCCCAAAATGCTCACTTCGAGGGCTTAAAACGTGTTTATTCACTGCCGGAAGAGATATAAACAATAGTTAGAGTGAATTAATGTTCATGCGAGAACGTTCAATTTTTCATGCAAAACAATCGATGACCCGCGACCTGATGAAATTGCTCTGAGATGACCAAAATGGTCCGTTTTGAAAATGTTCATCTTTCAACTAATTTTGACTCTCAGAGGTGGATCATCACTATTGGAGATAAAATGAGCATCGTTATCGTCATTTTCATGCTTCTAGGGAGCCAAAACTCAAGATTTGGCTTATGGTTAAAAGTGACTTAAAAGGACCCAAATGCTCACTTTGAGGGCTTAAAACGTGTTTATTTACTGCGGAAAGAGATATAAACAATATTTAGAGTGAATTAATGTTCATGCGAGAACGTTCAATTTTTCATGCAAAACGATCGATGACCCGCGACCTGATGAAATTGCTCTGAGATGACCAAAATGGTCCGTTTTGAAATTTTTCATCTTTCAACTAATTTTGACTCTCAGAGGTTGATCATCACTTTTGGAGATAAAATGAGCATCGTTATCGTCATTTTCATGCTTCTAGGGAGCCAAAACTCAAGATTTGGCTTATGGTTAAAAGTGACTTAAAAGGACCCAAATGCTCACTTTGAGGGCTTAAAACGTGTTTATTCACTGCGGAAAGAGATATAAACAATATTTAGAGTGAATTAATGTTCATGCGAGAACGTTCAATTTTTCATGCAAAACGATCGATGACCCGCGACCTGATGAAATGACTCTGAGATGACCAAAATGTTCCGTTTTGAAAAAGTTCATCTTTCAACTAATTTTGAATCTCAGAGGTGGATCATCACTTTTGGAGATAAAATGAGCATCCTTATCGTCATTTTCTTGCTTCTAGGGAGCCAAAACTCAAGATTTGGCTTATGGTTAAAAGTGACTTAAAAGAACCCAAATGCTCACTTCGAGGGCTTAAAACGTGTTTATTCACTGCGGGAAGAGATATAAACAATAGTTAGAGTGAATTAATGTTCATGCGAGAACGTTCAATTTTTCATGCAAAACGATCGATGACCCGCGACCTGATGAAATGACTCTGAGATTACCAAAATGTTCCGTTTTGAAAATGTTCATCTTTCAACTAATTTTGACTCTCAGAGGTGGATCATCACTTTTGGAGATAAAATGAGCATCGTTATCGTCATTTTCATGCTTCTAGGGAGCCAAAACTCAAGATTTGGCTTATGGTTAAAAGTGACTTAAAAGGAACCAAATGCTCACTTTGAGGGCTTAAAACGTGTTTATTCACTGCGGAAAGAGATATAAACAATATTTAGAGTGAATTAATGTTCATGCGAGAACGTTCAATTTTTCATGCAAAACGATCGATGACCCGCGACCTGATGAAATTGCTCTGAGATGACCAAAATGGTCCGTTTTGAAAAAGTTCATCTTTCAACTAATTTTGACTCTCAGAGGTGGATCATCACTTTTGGAGATAAAATGAGCATCGTTATAGTCATTTTCATGCTTCTAGGGAGCCAAAACTCAAGATTTGGCTTATGGTTAAAAGTGACTTAAAAGGACCCAAATGCTCACTTCGAGGGCTTAAAACGTGTTTATTCACTGCAGGAAGAGATATAAACAACATTTAGAGTAAATTATTGTTCATGCGAGAACGTTCAATTTTTCATGCAAAACGATCGATGACCCGCGACCTGATGAAATTGCTCTGAGATGACCAAAATGGTCCGTTTTGAAATTTTTCGTCTTTCAACTATATTTGACTCTCAGAGGTTGATCATCACTTTTGGAGATAAAATGAGCATCGTTATCGTCATTTTCATGCTTCTAGGGAGCCAAAACTCAAGATTTGGCTTATGGTTAAAAGTGACTTAAAAGGACCCAAATGCTCACTTCGAGGGCTTAAAGCGTGTTTATTCACTGCGGGAAGAGATATAAACAACATTTAGAGTAAATTATTGTTCATGCGAGAACGTTCAATTTTTCATTCAAAACGATCGATGACCCGCGACCTGATGAAATTGCTCTGAGATGACCAAAATGTTACGTTTTGAAAATGTTCATCTTTCAACTAATTTTGACTCTCAGAGGTGGATCATCACTTTTGGAGATAAAATGAGCATCGTTATCGTCATTTTCATGCTTCTAGGGAGCCAAAACTCAAGATTTGGCTCATGGTTAAAAGTGACTTAAAAGGCCCAAAATGCTCACTTCGAGGGCTTAAAACGTGTTTATTCACTGCCGGAAGAGATATAAACAATAGTTAGAGTGAATTAATGTTCATGCGAGAACGTTCAATTTTTCATGCAAAACAATCGATGACCCGCGACCTGATGAAATGACTCTGAGATGACCAAAATGTTCCGTTTTGAAAAAGTTCATCTTTCAACTAATTTTGACTCTCAGAGGTGGATCATCACTTTTGGAGATAAAATGAGCATCGTTATCGTCATTTTCATGCTTCTAGGGAGCCAAAACTCAAGATTTGGCTTATGGTTAAAAGTGACTTAAAAGGACCCAAATGCTCACTTCGAGGGCTTAAAACGTGTTTATTCACTACGGGAAGAGATATAAACAATAGTTAGAGTGAATTAATGTTAATGCGAGAACGTTCAATTTTTCATGCAAAACGATCGATGACCCGCGACCTGATGAAATGACTCTGAGATTACCAAAATGTTCCGTTTTGAAAATTTTCATCTTTCAACTAATTTTGACTCTCAGAGGTGGATCATCACTTTTGGAGATAACATGAGCATCGTTATCGTCATTTTCATGCTTCTAGGGAGCCAAAACTCAAGATTTGGCTTATGGTTAAAAGTGACTTAAAAGGACCCAAATGCTCACTTCGAGGGCTTAAAGCGTGTTTATTCACTGCGGGAAGAGATATAAACAACATTTAGAGTAAATTATTGTTCATGCGAGAACGTTCAATTTTTCATTCAAAACGATTGATGACCCGCGACCTGATGAAATTGCTCTGAGATGACCAAAATGTTACGTTTTGAAAATGTTCATCTTTCAACTAATTTTGACTCTCAGAGGTGGATCATCACTTTTGGAGATAAAATGAGCATCGTTATCGTCATTTTCATGCTTCTAGGGAGCCAAAACTCAAGATTTGGCTCATGGTTAAAAGTGACTTAAAAGGCCCAAAATGCTCACTTCGAGGGCTTAAAACGTGTTCATTCACTGCCGGAAGAGATATAAACAATAGTTAGAGTGAATTAATGTTCATGCGAGAACGTTCAATTTTTCATGCAAAACGATCGATGACCCGCGACCTGATGAAATTGCTCTGAGATTACCAAAATGGTACGTTTTGAAAAAGTTCATCTT
Organism: Lissotriton helveticus; assembly: GCF_964261635.1. Classification (NCBI taxonomy): domain Eukaryota; kingdom Metazoa; phylum Chordata; class Amphibia; order Caudata; family Salamandridae; genus Lissotriton; species Lissotriton helveticus. Next base: position 1,162,910,541 of record NC_136069.1, on the reverse strand, counting down.
TCAACTAATTTTGACTCTCAGAGGTGGATCATCACTTTTGGAGATAAAATGAGCATCGTTATCGTCATTTTCATGCTTCTAGGGAGCCAAAACTCAAGATTTGGCTTGTGGTAAAAAGTGACTTAAAAGGACCCAAATGCTCACTTCGAGGGCTTAAAACGTGTTTATTCACTACGGGAAGAGATATAAACAATAGTTAGAGTGAATTAATGTTAATGCGAGAACGTTCAATTTTTCATGCAAAACGATCGATGACCCGCAACCTGATGAAATGACTCTGAGATTACCAAAATGTTCCGTTTTGAAAATTTTCATCTTTCAACTAATTTTGACTCTCAGAGGTGGATCATCACTTTTGGAGATAACATGAGCATCGTTATCGTCATTTTCATGCTTCTAGGGAGCCAAAACTCAAGATTTGGCTTATGGTTAAAAGTGACTTAAAAGGACCCAAATGCTCACTTCGAGGGCTTAAAGCGTGTTTATTCACTGCGGGAAGAGATATAAACAATATTTAGAGTAAATTATTGTTCATGCGAGAACGTTCAATTTTTCATTCAAAACGATTGATGACCCGCGACCTGATGAAATTGCTCTGAGATGACCAAAATGTTACGTTTTGAAAATGTTCATCTTTCAACTAATTTTGACTCTCAGAGGTGGATCATCACTTTTGGAGATAAAATGAGCATCGTTATCGTCATTTTCATGCTTCTAGGGAGCCAAAACTCAAGATTTGGCTCATGGTTAAAAGTGACTTAAAAGGCCCAAAATGCTCACTTCGAGGGCTTAAAACGTGTTCATTCACTGCCGGAAGAGATATAAACAATAGTTAGAGTGAATTAATGTTCATGCGAGAACGTTCAATTTTTCATGCAAAACAATCGATGACCCGCGACCTGATGAAATTGCTCTGAATTGACCAAAAAGGTCCGTTTTGAAAATGTTCATCTTTCAACTAATTTTGACTCTCAGAGGTGGATCATCACTATTGGAGATAAAATGAGCATCGTTATCGTCATTTTCATGCTTTAGGGAGCCAAAACTCCAGATTTGGCTTATGGTCAAAAGTGACTTAAAAGGACCCAAATGCTCACTTTGAGGGCTTAAAACGTGTTTATTCACTGCGGAAAGAGATATAAACAATATTTAGAGTGAATTAATGTTCATGCGAGAACGTTCAATTTTTCATGCAAAACGATCGATGACCCGCGCCCTGATGAAATTGCTCTGAGATTACCAAAATGGTACGTTTTGAAAAAGTTCATCTTTCAACTAATTTGGACTCTCAGAGGTGGATCATCACTTTTGGAGATAAAATGAGCATCGTTATCGCCATTTTCATGCTTCTAGGGAGCCAAAACTCAAGATTTGGCTCATGGTTAAAAGTGACTGAAAAGGCCCAAAATGCTCACTTCGAGGGCTTAAAACGTGTTTATTCACTGCCGGAAGAGATATAAACAATAGTTAGAGTGAATTAATGTTCATGCGAGAACGTTCAATTTTTCATGCAAAACAATCGATGACCCGCGACCTGATGAAATTGCTCTGAGATGACCAAAATGGTCCGTTTTGAAAATGTTCATCTTTCAACTAATTTTGACTCTCAGAGGTGGATCATCACTATTGGAGATAAAATGAGCATCGTTATCGTCATTTTCATGCTTCTAGGGAGCCAAAACTCAAGATTTGGCTTATGGTTAAAAGTGACTTAAAAGGACCCAAATGCTCACTTTGAGGGCTTAAAACGTGTTTATTTACTGCGGAAAGAGATATAAACAAAATTTAGAGTGAATTAATGTTCATGCGAGAACGTTCAATTTTTCATGCAAAACGATCGATGACCCGCGACCTGATGAAATTGCTCTGAGATGACCAAAATGGTCCGTTTTGAAATTTTTCATCTTTCAACTAATTTTGACTCTCAGAGGTTGATCATCACTTTTGGAGATAAAATGAGCATCGTTATCGTCATTTTCATGCTTCTAGGGAGCCAAAACTCAAGATTTGGCTTATGGTTAAAAGTGACTTAAAAGGACCCAAATGCTCACTTTGAGGGCTTAAAACGTGTTTATTCACTGCGGAAAGAGATATAAACAATATTTAGAGTGAATTAATGTTCATGCGAGAACGTTCAATTTTTCATGCAAAACGATCGATGACCCGCGACCTGATGAAATGACTCTGAGATGACCAAAATGTTCCGTTTTGAAAAAGTTCATCTTTCAACTAATTTTGAATCTCAGAGGTGGATCATCACTTTTGGAGATAAAATGAGCATCGTTATCGTCATTTTCATGCTTCTAGGGAGCCAAAACTCAAGATTTGGCTCATGGTTAAAAGTGACTTAAAAGGCCCAAAATGCTCACTTCGAGGGCTTAAAACGTGTTCATTCACTGCCGGAAGAGATATAAACAATAGTTAGAGTGAATTAATGTTCATGCGAGAACGTTCAATTTTTCATGCAAAACAATCGATGACCCGCGACCTGATGAAATTGCTCTGAGATGACCAAAAAGGTCCGTTTTGAAAATGTTCATCTTTCAACTAATTTTGACTCTCAGAGGTGGATCATCACTATTGGAGATAAAATGAGCATCGTTATCGTCATTTTCATGCTTTAGGGAGCCAAAACTCAAGATTTGGCTTATGGTTAAAAGTGACTTAAAAGGACCCAAATGCTCACTTCGAGGGCTTAAAACGTGTTTATTCACTGCGGGAAGAGATACAAACAATAGTTAGAGTGAATTAATGTTCATGCGAGAACGTTCAATTTTTCATGCAAAACGATCTATGACCCGCGACCTGATGAAATGACTCTGAGATTACCAAAATGTTCCGTTTTGAAAATTTTCATCTTTCAACTAATTTTGACTCTCAGAGGTGGATCATCACTTTTGGAGATAAAATGAGCATCGTTATCGTCATTTTCATGCTTCTAGGGAGCCAAAACTCAAGATTTGGCTTATGGTTAAAAGTGACTTAAAAGGACCCAAATGCTCACTTGGAGGGCTTAAAACGTGTTTAGTCACTGCGGGAAGAGATATAAACAACATTTAGAGTGAATTAATGTTCATGCGAGAACGTTCAATTTTTCATGCAAAACGATCGATGACCCGCGACCTGATGAAATGACTCTGAGATGACCAAAATGTTCCGTTTTGAAAAAGTTCATCTTTCAACTAATTTTGAATCTCAGAGGTGGATCATCACTTTTGGAGATAAAATGAGCATCGTTATCGTCATTTTCATGCTTCTAGGGAGCCAAAACTCAAGATTTGGCTCATGGTTAAAAGTGACTTAAAAGGCCCAAAATGCTCACTTCGAGGGCTTAAAACGTGTTCATTCACTGCCGGAAGAGATATAAACAATAGTTAGAGTGAATTAATGTTCATGCGAGAACGTTCAATTTTTCATGCAAAACAATCGATGACCCGCGACCTGATGAAATTGCTCTGAGATGACCAAAAAGGTCCGTTTTGAAAATGTTCATCTTTCAACTAATTTTGACTCTCAGAGGTGGATCATCACTATTGGAGATAAAATGAGCATCGTTATCGTCATTTTCATGCTTTAGGGAGCCAAAACTCAAGATTTGGCTTATGGTTAAAAGTGACTTAAAAGGACCCAAATGCTCACTTCGAGGGCTTAAAACGTGTTTATTCACTGCGGGAAGAGATACAAACAATAGTTAGAGTGAATTAATGTTCATGCGAGAACGTTCAATTTTTCATGCAAAACGATCGATGACCCGCGACCTGATGAAATGACTCTGAGATGACCAAAATGTTCAGTTTTGAAAATTTTCATCTTTCAACTAATTTTGACTCTCAGAGGTGGATCATCACTTTTGGAGATAAAATGAGCATCGTTATCGTCATTTTCATGCTTCTAGGGAGCCAAAACTCAAGATTTGGCTTATGGTTAAAAGTGACTATAAAGGACCCAAATGCTCACTTCGAGGGCTTAAAACGTGTTTATTCACTGCGGGAAGAGATATAAACAGTAGTTAGAGTGAATTAATGTTCATGCGAGAACGTTCAATTTTTCATGCAAAACGATCTATGACCCGCGACCTGATGAAATGACTCTGAGATTACCAAAATGTTCCGTTTTGAAAATTTTCATCTTTCAACTAATTTTGACTCTCAGAGGTGGATCATCACTTTTGGAGATAAAATGAGCATCGTTATCGTCATTTTCATGCTTCTAGGGAGCCAAAACTCAAGATTTGGCTTATGGTTAAAAGTGACTTAAAAGGACCCAAATGCTCACTTGGAGGGCTTAAAACGTGTTTATTCACTGCGGGAAGAGATATAAACAACATTTAGAGTAAATTATTGTTCATGCGAGAACGTTCAATTTTTCATGCAAAACGATCGATGACCCGCGACCTGATGAAATTACTCTGAGATGACCAAAATGGTCCGTTTTGAAAATTTTCATCTTTCAACTAATTTTGACTCTCAGAGGTTGATCATCACTTTTGGAGAGAAAATGAGCATCGTTATCGTCATTTTCATGCTTCTAGGGAGCCAAAACTCAAGATTTGGCTTATGGTTAAAAGTGACTTAAAAGGACCCAAATGTTCACTTTGAGGGCTTAAAACGTGTTTATTCACTGCGGAAAGAGATATAAACAATATTTAGAGTGAATTAATGTTCATGCGAGAACGTTCAATTTTTCATGCAAAACGATCGATGACCCGCGACCTGATGAAATGACTCTGAGATGACCAAAATGTTCCGTTTTGAAAATGTTCATCTTTCAACTAATTTTGACTCTCAGAGGTGGATCATCACTTTTGGAGATAAAATGAGCATCGTTATCGTCATTTTCATGCTTCTAGGGAGCCAAAACTCAAGATTTGGCTGATGGTTAAAAGTGACTTAAAAGGACCCAAATGCTCACTTCGAGGGCTTAAAGCGTGTTTATTCACTGCGGGAAGAGATATAAACAACATTTAGAGTAAATTATTGTTCATGCGAGAACGTTCAATTTTTCATTCAAAACGATCGATGACCCGCGACCTGATGAAATTGCTCTGAGATGACCAAAATGTTACGTTTTGAAAATGTTCATCTTTCAACTAATTTTGACTCTCAGAGGTGGATCATCACTTTTGGAGATAAAATGAGCATCGTTATCGTCATTTTCATGCTTCTAGGGAGCCAAAACCCAAGATTTGGCTTATGGTTAAAAGTGACTTAAAAGGACCCAAATGCTCACTTTGAGGGCTTAAAACGTGTTTATTCACTGCGGAAAGAGATATAAACAATATTTAGAGTGAATTAATGTTCATGCGAGAACGTTCAATTTTTCATGCAAAACGATCGATGACCCGCGACCTGATGAAATTGCTCTGAGATGACCAAAATGGTCCGTTTTGAAAATTTTCATCTTTCAACTAATTTTGACTCTCAGAGGTGGATCATCACTTTTGGAGATAAAATGAGCATCGTTATCGCCATTTTCATGCTTCTAGGGAGCCAAAACTCAAGATTTGGCTCATGGTTAAAAGTGACTGAAAAGGCCCAAAATGCTCACTTCGAGGGCTTAAAACGTGTTTATTCACTGCGGGAAGAGATATAAACAATAGTTAGAGTGAATTAATGTTCATGCGAGAACGTTCAATTTTTCATTCAAAACGATCGATGACCCGCGACCTGATGAAATTGCTCTGAGATGACCAAAATGTTACGTTTTGAAAATGTTCATCTTTCAACTAATTTTGACTCTCAGAGGTGGATCATCACTTTTGGAGATAAAATGAGCATCGTTATCGTCATTTTCATGCTTCTAGGGAGCCAAAACTCAAGATTTGGCTTATGGTTAAAAGTGACTTAAAAGGACCCAAATGCTCACTTTGAGGGCTTAAAACGTGTTTATTCACTGCGGAAAGAGATATAAACAATATTTAGAGTGAATTAATGTTCATGCGAGAACGTTCAATTTTTCATGCAAAACGATCGATGACCCGCGACCTGATGAAATTACTCAGAGATGACCAAAATGGTCCGTTTTGAAAATTTTCATCTTTCAACTAATTTTGACTCTCAGAGGTGGATCATCACTTTTGGAGATAAAATGAGCATCGTTATCGCCATTTTCATGCTTCTAGGGAGCCAAAACTCAAGATTTGGCTCATGGTTAAAAGTGACTGAAAAGGCCCAAAATGCTCACTTCGAGGGCTTAAAACGTGTTTATTCACTGCGGGAAGAGATATAAACAATAGTTAGAGTGAATTAATGTTCATGCGAGAACGTTCAATTTTTCATGCAAAACGATCGATGACCCGCGACCTGATGAAATGACTCTGAGATGACCAAAATGTTCAGTTTTGAAAATTTTCATCTTTCAACTAATTTTGACTCTCAGAGGTGGATCATCACTTTTGGAGATAAAATGAGCATCGTTATCGTCATTTTCATGCTTCTAGGGAGCCAAAACTCAAGATTTGGCTTATGGTTAAAAGTGACTATAAAGGACCCAAATGCTCACTTCGAGGGCTTAAAACGTGTTTATTCACTACGGGAAGAGATATAAACAGTAGTTAGAGTGAATTAATGTTCATGCGAGAACGTTCAATTTTTCATGCAAAACGATCTATGACCCGCGACCTGATGAAATGACTCTGAGATTACCAAAATGTTCCGTTTTGAAAATTTTCATCTTTCAACTAATTTTGACTCTCAGAGGTGGATCATCACTTTTGGAGATAAAATGAGCATCGTTATCGTCATTTTCATGCTTCTAGGGAGCCAAAACTCAAGATTTGGCTTATGGTTAAAAGTGACTTAAAAGGACCCAAATGCTCACTTGGAGGGCTTAAAACGTGTTTATTCACTGCGGGAAGAGATATAAACAACATTTAGAGTAAATTATTGTTCATGCGAGAACGTTCAATTTTTCATGCAAAACGATCGATGACCCGCGACCTGATGAAATTACTCTGAGATGACCAAAATGGTCCGTTTTGAAAATTTTCATCTTTCAACTAATTTTGACTCTCAGAGGTTGATCATCACTTTTGGAGATAAAATGAGCATCGTTATCGTCATTTTCATGCTTCTAGGGAGCCAAAACTCAAGATTTGGCTTATGGTTAAAAGTGACTTAAAAGGACCCAAATGTTCACTTTGAGGGCTTAAAACGTGTTTATTCACTGCGGAAAGAGATATAAACAATATTTAGAGTGAATTAATGTTCATGCGAGAACGTTCAATTTTTCATGCAAAACGATCGATGACCCGCGACCTGATGAAATGACTCTGAGATGACCAAAATGTTCCGTTTTGAAATTTTTCATCTTTCAACTAATTTTGACTCTCAGAGGTGGATCATCACTTTTGGAGATAAAATGAGCATCGTTATCGTCATTTTCATGCTTCTAGGGAGCCAAAACTCAAGATTTGGCTGATGGTTAAAAGTGACTTAAAAGGACCCAAATGCTCACTTCGAGGGCTTAAAGCGTGTTTATTCACTGCGGGAAGAGATATAAACAACATTTAGAGTAAATTATTGTTCATGCGAGAACGTTCAATTTTTCATTCAAAACGATCGATGACCCGCGACCTGATGAAATTGCTCTGAGATGACCAAAATGTTACGTTTTGAAAATGTTCATCTTTCAACTAATTTTGACTCTCAGAGGTGGATCATCACTTTTGGAGATAAAATGAGCATCGTTATCGTCATTTTCATGCTTCTAGGGAGCCAAAACTCAAGATTTGGCTCATGGTTAAAAGTGACTTAAAAGGCCCAAAATGCTCACTTCGAGGGCTTAAAACGTGTTTATTCACTGCCGGAAGAGATATAAACAATAGTTAGAGTGAATTAATGTTCATGCGAGAACGTTCAATTTTTCATGCAAAACAATCGATGACCCGCGACCTGATGAAATTGCTCTGAGATGACCAAAATGGTCCGTTTTGAAAATGTTCATCTTTCAACTAATTTTGACTCTCAGAGGTGGATCATCACTATTGGAGATAAAATGAGCATCGTTATCGTCATTTTCATGCTTCTAGGGAGCCAAAACTCAAGATTTGGCTTATGGTTAAAAGTGACTTAAAAGGACCCAAATGCTCACTTTGAGGGCTTAAAACGTGTTTATTTACTGCGGAAAGAGATATAAACAAAATTTAGAGTGAATTAATGTTCATGCGAGAACGTTCAATTTTTCATGCAAAACGATCGATGACCCGCGACCTGATGAAATTGCTCTGAGATGACCAAAATGGTCCGTTTTGAAATTTTTCATCTTTCAACTAATTTTGACTCTCAGAGGTTGATCATCACTTTTGGAGATAAAATGAGCATCGTTATCGTCATTTTCATGCTTCTAGGGAGCCAAAACTCAAGATTTGGCTTATGGTTAAAAGTGACTTAAAAGGACCCAAATGCTCACTTTGAGGGCTTAAAACGTGTTTATTCACTGCGGAAAGAGATATAAACAATATTTAGAGTGAATTAATGTTCATGCGAGAACGTTCAATTTTTCATGCAAAACGATCGATGACCCGCGACCTGATGAAATGACTCTGAGATGACCAAAATGTTCCGTTTTGAAAAAGTTCATCTTTCAACTAATTTTGAATCTCAGAGGTGGATCATCACTTTTGGAGATAAAATGAGCATCGTTATCGTCATTTTCATGCTTCTAGGGAGCCAAAACTCAAGATTTGGCTCATGGTTAAAAGTGACTTAAAAGGCCCAAAATGCTCACTTCGAGGGCTTAAAACGTGTTCATTCACTGCCGGAAGAGATATAAACAATAGTTAGAGTGAATTAATGTTCATGCGAGAACGTTCAATTTTTCATGCAAAAAAAATCGATGACCCGCGACCTGATGAAATTGCTCTGAGATGACCAAAAAGGTCCGTTTTGAAAATGTTCATCTTTCAACTAATTTTGACTCTCAGAGGTGGATCATCACTATTGGAGATAAAATGAGCATCGTTATCGTCATTTTCATGCTTTAGGGAGCCAAAACTCAAGATTTGGCTTATGGTTAAAAGTGACTTAAAAGGACCCAAATGCTCACTTCGAGGGCTTAAAACGTGTTTATTCACTGCGGGAAGAGATACAAACAATAGTTAGAGTGAATTAATGTTCATGCGAGAACGTTCAATTTTTCATGCAAAACGATCGATGACCCGCGACCTGATGAAATGACTCTGAGATGACCAAAATGTTCAGTTTTGAAAATTTTCATCTTTCAACTAATTTTGACTCTCAGAGGTGGATCATCACTTTTGGAGATAAAATGAGCATCGTTATCGTCATTTTCATGCTTCTAGGGAGCCAAAACTCAAGATTTGGCTTATGGTTAAAAGTGACTATAAAGGACCCAAATGCTCACTTCGAGGGCTTAACACGTGTTTATTCACTGCGGGAAGAGATATAAACAGTAGTTAGAGTGAATTAATGTTCATGCGAGAACGTTCAATTTTTCATGCAAAACGATCTATGACCCGCGACCTGATGAAATGACTCTGAGATTACCAAAATGTTCCGTTTTGAAAATTTTCATCTTTCAACTAATTTTGACTCTCAGAGGTGGATCATCACTTTTGGAGATAAAATGAGCATCGTTATCGTCATTTTCATGCTTCTAGGGAGCCAAAACTCAAGATTTGGCTTATGGTTAAAAGTGACTTAAAAGGACCCAAATGCTCACTTGGAGGGCTTAAAACGTGTTTATTCACTGCGGGAAGAGATATAAACAACATTTAGAGTAAATTATTGTTCATGCGAGAACGTTCAATTTTTCATGCAAAACGATCGATGACCCGCGACCTGATGAAATTACTCTGAGATGACCAAAATGGTCCGTTTTGAAAATTTTCATCTTTCAACTAATTTTGACTCTCAGAGGTTGATCATCACTTTTGGAGAGAAAATGAGCATCGTTATCGTCATTTTCATGCTTCTAGGGAGCCAAAACTCAAGATTTGGCTTATGGTTAAAAGTGACTTAAAAGGACCCAAATGTTCACTTTGAGGGCTTAAAACGTGTTTATTCACTGCGGAAAGAGATATAAACAATATTTAGAGTGAATTAATGTTCATGCGAGAACGTTCAATTTTTCATGCAAAACGATCGATGACCCGCGACCTGATGAAATGACTCTGAGATGACCAAAATGTTCCGTTTTGAAAATTTTCATCTTTCAACTAATTTTGACTCTCAGAGTTGGATCATCACTTTTGGAGATAAAATGAGCATCGTTATCGTCATTTTCATGCTTCTAGGGAGCCAAAACTCAAGATTTGGCTGATGGTTAAAAGTGACTTAAAAGGACCCAAATGCTCACTTCGAGGGCTTAAAGCGTGTTTATTCACTGCGGGAAGAGATATAAACAACATTTAGAGTAAATTATTGTTCATGCGAGAACGTTCAATTTTTCATTCAAAACGATCGATGACCCGCGACCTGATGAAATTGCTCTGAGATGACCAAAATGTTACGTTTTGAAAATGTTCATCTTTCAACTAATTTTGACTCTCAGAGGTGGATCATCACTTTTGGAGAGAAAATGAGCATCGTTATCGTCATTTTCATGCTTCTAGGGAGCCAAAACTCAAGATTTGGCTCATGGTTAAAAGTGACTTAAAAGGCCCAAAATGCTCACTTCGAGGGCTTAAAACGTGTTTATTCACTGCCGGAAGAGATATAAACAATAGTTAGAGTGAATTAATGTTCATGCGAGAACGTTCAATTTTTCATGCAAAACAATCGATGACCCGCGACCTGATGAAATTGCTCTGAGATGACCAAAATGGTCCGTTTTGAAAATGTTCATCTTTCAACTAATTTTGACTCTCAGAGGTGGATCATCACTATTGGAGATAAAATGAGCATCGTTATCGTCATTTTCATGCTTCTAGGGAGCCAAAACTCAAGATTTGGCTTATGGTTAAAAGTGACTTAAAAGGACCCAAATGCTCACTTTGAGGGCTTAAAACGTGTTTATTTACTGCGGAAAGAGATATAAACAATATTTAGAGTGAATTAATGTTCATGCGAGAACGTTCAATTTTTCATGCAAAACGATCGATGACCCGCGACCTGATGAAATTGCTCTGAGATGACCAAAATGGTCCGTTTTGAAATTTTTCATCTTTCAACTAATTTTGACTCTCAGAGGTTGATCATCACTTTTGGAGATAAAATGAGCATCGTTATCGTCATTTTCATGCTTCTAGGGAGCCAAAACTCAAGATTTGGCTTATGGTTAAAAGTGACTTAAAAGGACCCAAATGCTCACTTTGAGGGCTTAAAACGTGTTTATTCACTGCGGAAAGAGATATAAACAATATTTAGAGTGAATTAATGTTCATGCGAGAACGTTCAATTTTTCATGCAAAACGATCGATGACCCGCGACCTGATGAAATGACTCTGAGATGACCAAAATGTTCCGTTTTGAAAAAGTTCATCTTTCAACTAATTTTGAATCTCAGAGGTGGATCATCACTTTTGGAGATAAAATGAGCATCCTTATCGTCATTTTCTTGCTTCTAGGGAGCCAAAACTCAAGATTTGGCTTATGGTTAAAAGTGACTTAAAAGAACCCAAATGCTCACTTCGAGGGCTTAAAACGTGTTTATTCACTGCGGGAAGAGATATAAACAATAGTTAGAGTGAATTAATGTTCATGCGAGAACGTTCAATTTTTCATGCAAAACGATCGATGACCCGCGACCTGATGAAATGACTCTGAGATTACCAAAATGTTCCGTTTTGAAAATGTTCATCTTTCAACTAATTTTGACTCTCAGAGGTGGATCATCACTTTTGGAGATAAAATGAGCATCGTTATCGTCATTTTCATGCTTCTAGGGAGCCAAAACTCAAGATTTGGCTTATGGTTAAAAGTGACTTAAAAGGAACCAAATGCTCACTTTGAGGGCTTAAAACGTGTTTATTCACTGCGGAAAGAGATATAAACAATATTTAGAGTGAATTAATGTTCATGCGAGAACGTTCAATTTTTCATGCAAAACGATCGATGACCCGCGACCTGATGAAATTGCTCTGAGATGACCAAAATGGTCCGTTTTGAAAAAGTTCATCTTTCAACTAATTTTGACTCTCAGAGGTGGATCATCACTTTTGGAGATAAAATGAGCATCGTTATAGTCATTTTCATGCTTCTAGGGAGCCAAAACTCAAGATTTGGCTTATGGTTAAAAGTGACTTAAAAGGACCCAAATGCTCACTTCGAGGGCTTAAAACGTGTTTATTCACTGCAGGAAGAGATATAAACAACATTTAGAGTAAATTATTGTTCATGCGAGAACGTTCAATTTTTCATGCAAAACGATCGATGACCCGCGACCTGATGAAATTGCTCTGAGATGACCAAAATGGTCCGTTTTGAAATTTTTCGTCTTTCAACTATATTTGACTCTCAGAGGTTGATCATCACTTTTGGAGATAAAATGAGCATCGTTATCGTCATTTTCATGCTTCTAGGGAGCCAAAACTCAAGATTTGGCTTATGGTTAAAAGTGACTTAAAAGGACCCAAATGCTCACTTCGAGGGCTTAAAGCGTGTTTATTCACTGCGGGAAGAGATATAAACAACATTTAGAGTAAATTATTGTTCATGCGAGAACGTTCAATTTTTCATTCAAAACGATCGATGACCCGCGACCTGATGAAATTGCTCTGAGATGACCAAAATGTTACGTTTTGAAAATGTTCATCTTTCAACTAATTTTGACTCTCAGAGGTGGATCATCACTTTTGGAGATAAAATGAGCATCGTTATCGTCATTTTCATGCTTCTAGGGAGCCAAAACTCAAGATTTGGCTCATGGTTAAAAGTGACTTAAAAGGCCCAAAATGCTCACTTCGAGGGCTTAAAACGTGTTTATTCACTGCCGGAAGAGATATAAACAATAGTTAGAGTGAATTAATGTTCATGCGAGAACGTTCAATTTTTCATGCAAAACAATCGATGACCCGCGACCTGATGAAATTGCTCTGAGATGACCAAAATGGTCCGTTTTGAAAATGTTCATCTTTCAACTAATTTTGACTCTCAGAGGTGGATCATCACTATTGGAGATAAAATGAGCATCGTTATCGTCATTTTCATGCTTCTAGGGAGCCAAAACTCAAGATTTGGCTTATGGTTAAAAGTGACTTAAAAGGACCCAAATGCTCACTTTGAGGGCTTAAAACGTGTTTATTTACTGCGGAAAGAGATATAAACAATATTTAGAGTGAATTAATGTTCATGCGAGAACGTTCAATTTTTCATGCAAAACGATCGATGACCCGCGACCTGATGAAATTGCTCTGAGATGACCAAAATGGTCCGTTTTGAAATTTTTCATCTTTCAACTAATTTTGACTCTCAGAGGTTGATCATCACTTTTGGAGATAAAATGAGCATCGTTATCGTCATTTTCATGCTTCTAGGGAGCCAAAACTCAAGATTTGGCTTATGGTTAAAAGTGACTTAAAAGGACCCAAATGCTCACTTTGAGGGCTTAAAACGTGTTTATTCACTGCGGAAAGAGATATAAACAATATTTAGAGTGAATTAATGTTCATGCGAGAACGTTCAATTTTTCATGCAAAACGATCGATGACCCGCGACCTGATGAAATGACTCTGAGATGACCAAAATGTTCCGTTTTGAAAAAGTTCATCTTTCAACTAATTTTGAATCTCAGAGGTGGATCATCACTTTTGGAGATAAAATGAGCATCCTTATCGTCATTTTCTTGCTTCTAGGGAGCCAAAACTCAAGATTTGGCTTATGGTTAAAAGTGACTTAAAAGAACCCAAATGCTCACTTCGAGGGCTTAAAACGTGTTTATTTACTGCGGAAAGAGATATAAACAATATTTAGAGTGAATTAATGTTCATGCGAGAACGTTCAATTTTTCATGCAAAACGATCGATGACCCGCGACCTGATGAAATGACTCTGAGATGACCAAAATGTTCCGTTTTGAAAAAGTTCATCTTTCAACTAATTTTGAATCTCAGAGGTGGATCATCACTTTTGGAGATAAAATGAGCATCCTTATCGTCATTTTCTTGCTTCTAGGGAGCCAAAACTCAAGATTTGGCTTATGGTTAAAAGTGACTTAAAAGAACCCAAATGCTCACTTCGAGGGCTTAAAACGTGTTTATTTACTGCGGAAAGAGATATAAACAATATTTAGAGTGAATTAATGTTCATGCGAGAACGTTCAATTTTTCATTCAAAACGATCGATGACCCGCGACCTGATGAAATTGCTCTGAGATGACCAAAATGTTACGTTTTGAAAATGTTCATCTTTCAACTAATTTTGACTCTCAGAGGTGGATCATCACTTTTGGAGATAAAATGAGCATCGTTATCGTCATTTTCATGCTTCTAGGGAGCCAAAACTCAAGATTTGGCTCATGGTTAAAAGTGACTTAAAAGGCCCAAAATGCTCACTTCGAGGGCTTAAAACGTGTTTATTCACTGCCGGAAGAGATATAAACAATAGTTAGAGTGAATTAATGTTCATGCGAGAACGTTCAATTTTTCATGCAAAACAATCGATGACCCGCGACCTGATGAAATTGCTCTGAGATGACCAAAATGGTCCGTTTTGAAAATGTTCATCTTTCAACTAATTTTGACTCTCAGAGGTGGATCATCACTTTTGGAGATAAAATGAGCATCATTATCGTCATTTTCATGCTTCTAGGGAGCCAAAACTCAAGATTTGGCTTATGGTTAAAAGTGACTTAAAAGGACCCAAATGCTCACTTTGAGGGCTTAAAACGTGTTTATTTACTGCGGAAAGAGATATAAACAATATTTAGAGTGAATTAATGTTCATGCGAGAACGTTCAATTTTTCATGCAAAACGATCGATGACCCGCGACCTGATGAAATGACTCTGAGATGACCAAAATGTTCCGTTTTGAAAAAGTTCATCTTTCAACTAATTTTGACTCTCAGAGGTGGATCATCACTTTTGGAGATAAAATGAGCATCGTTATCGTCATTTTCATGCTTCTAGGGAGCCAAAACTCAAGATTTGGCTTATGGTTAAAAGTGACTTAAAAGGACCCAAATGCTCACTTCGAGGGCTTAAAACGTGTTTATTCACTACGGGAAGAGATATAAACAATAGTTAGAGTGAATTAATGTTAATGCGAGAACGTTCAATTTTTCATGCAAAACGATCGATGACCCGCGACCTGATGAAATGACTCTGAGATTACCAAAATGTTCCGTTTTGAAAATTTTCATCTTTCAACTAATTTTGAATCTCAGAGGTGGATCATCACTTTTGGAGATAAAATGAGCATCCTTATCGTCATTTTCTTGCTTCTAGGGAGCCAAAACTCAAGATTTGGCTTATGGTTAAAAGTGACTTAAAAGAACCCAAATGCTCACTTCGAGGGCTTAAAACGTGTTTATTCACTGCGGGAAGAGATATAAACAATAGTTAGAGTGAATTAATGTTCATGCGAGAACGTTCAATTTTTCATGCAAAACGATCGATGACCCGCGACCTGATGAAATGACTCTGAGATTACCAAAATGTTCCGTTTTGAAAATGTTCATCTTTCAACTAATTTTGACTCTCAGAGGTGGATCATCACTTTTGGAGATAAAATGAGCATCGTTATCGACATTTTTATGCTTCTAGGGAGCCAAAACTCAAGATTTGGCTTATGGTTAAAAGTGACTTAAAAGGAACCAAATGCTCACTTTGAGGGCTTAAAACGTGTTTATTCACTGCGGAAAGAGATATAAACAATATTTAGAGTGAATTAATGTTCATGCGAGAACGTTCAATTTTTCATGGAAAACGATCGATGACCCGCGACCTGATGAAATTGCTCTGAGATGACCAAAATGGTCCGTTTTGAAAAAGTTCATCTTTCAACTAATTTTGACTCTCAGAGGTGGATCATCACTTTTGGAGATAAAATGAGCATCGTTATAGTCATTTTCATGCTTCTAGGGAGCCAAAACTCAAGATTTGGCTTATGGTTAAAAGTGACTTAAAAGGACCCAAATGCTCACTTCGAGGGCTTAAAACGTGTTTATTCACTGCAGGAAGAGATATAAACAACATTTAGAGTAAATTATTGTTCATGCGAGAACGTTCAATTTTTCATGCAAAACGATCGATGACCCGCGACCTGATGAAATTGCTCTGAGATGACCAAAATGGTCCGTTTTGAAATTTTTCGTCTTTCAACTATATTTGACTCTCAGAGGTTGATCATCACTTTTGGAGATAAAATGAGCATCGTTATCGTCATTTTCATGCTTCTAGGGAGCCAAAACTCAAGATTTGGCTTATGGTTAAAAGTGACTTAAAAGGACCCAAATGCTCACTTCGAGGGCTTAAAGCGTGTTTATTCACTGCGGGAAGAGATATAAACAACATTTAGAGTAAATTATTGTTCATGCGAGAACGTTCAATTTTTCATTCAAAACGATCGATGACCCGCGACCTGATGAAATTGCTCTGAGATGACCAAAATGTTACGTTTTGAAAATGTTCATCTTTCAACTAATTTTGACTCTCAGAGGTGGATCATCACTTTTGGAGATAAAATGAGCATCGTTATCGTCATTTTCATGCTTCTAGGGAGCCAAAACTCAAGATTTGGCTCATGGTTAAAAGTGACTTAAAAGGCCCAAAATGCTCACTTCGAGGGCTTAAAACGTGTTTATTCACTGCCGGAAGAGATATAAACAATAGTTAGAGTGAATTAATGTTCATGCGAGAACGTTCAATTTTTCATGCAAAACAATCGATGACCCGCGACCTGATGAAATTGCTCTGAGATGACCAAAATGGTCCGTTTTGAAAATGTTCATCTTTCAACTAATTTTGACTCTCAGAGGTGGATCATCACTATTGGAGATAAAATGAGCATCATTATCGTCATTTTCATGCTTCTAGGGAGCCAAAACTCAAGATTTGGCTTATGGTTAAAAGTGACTTAAAAGGACCCAAATGCTCACTTTGAGGGCTTAAAACGTGTTTATTTACTGCGGAAAGAGATATAAACAATATTTAGAGTGAATTAATGTTCATGCGAGAACGTTCAATTTTTCATGCAAAACGATCGATGACCCGCGACCTGATGAAATGACTCTGAGATGACCAAAATGTTCCGTTTTGAAAAAGTTCATCTTTCAACTAATTTTGACTCTCAGAGGTGGATCATCACTTTTGGAGATACAATGAGCATCGTTATCGTCATTTTCATGCTTCTAGGGAGCCAAAACTCAAGATTTGGCTTATGGTTAAAAGTGACTTAAAAGGACCCAAATGCTCACTTCGAGGGCTTAAAACGTGTTTATTCACTACGGGAAGAGATATAAACAATAGTTAGAGTGAATTAATGTTAATGCGAGAACGTTCAATTTTTCATGCAAAACGATCGATGACCCGCGACCTGATGAAATGACTCTGAGATTACCAAAATGTTCCGTTTTGAAAATTTTCATCTTTCAACTAATTTTGACTCTCAGAGCTGGATCATCACTTTTGGAGATAACATGAGCATCGTTATCGTCATTTTCATGCTTCTAGGGAGCCAAAACTCAAGATTTGGCTTATGGTTAAAAGTGACTTAAAAGGACCCAAATGCTCACTTCGAGGGCTTAAAGCGTGTTTATTCACTGCGGGAAGAGATATAAACAACATTTAGAGTAAATTATTGTTCATGCGAGAACGTTCAATTTTTCATGCAAAACGATCGATGACCCGCAACCTGATGAAATTGCTCTGAGATGACCAAAATGTTACGTTTTGAAAATGTTCATCTTTCAACTAATTTTGACTCTCAGAGGTGGATCATCACTTTTGGAGATAAAATGAGCATCGTTATCGTCATTTTCATGCTTCTAGGGAGCCAAAACTCAAGATTTGGCTCATGGTTAAAAGTGACTTAAAAGGCCCAAAATGCTCACTTCGAGGGCTTAAAACGTGTTCATTCACTGCCGGAAGAGATATAAACAATAGTTAGAGTGAATTAATGTTCATGCGAGAACGTTCAATTTTTCATGCAAAACGATCGATGACCCGCGACCTGATGAAATTGCTCTGAGATTACCAAAATGGTACGTTTTGAAAAAGTTCATCTTTCAACTAATTTTGACTCTCAGAGGTGGATCATCACTTTTGGAGATAAAATGAGCATCGTTATCGTCATTTTCATGCTTCTAGGGAGCCAAAACTCAAGATTTGGCTTGTGGTAAAAAGTGACTTAAAAGGACCCAAATGCTCACTTCGAGGGCTTAAAACGTGTTTATTCACTACGGGAAGAGATATAAACAATAGTTAGAGTGAATTAATGTTAATGCGAGAACGTTCAATTTTTCATGCAAAACGATCGATGACCCGCAACCTGATGAAATGACTCTGAGATTACCAAAATGTTCCGTTTTGAAAATTTTCATCTTTCAACTAATTTTGACTCTCAGAGGTGGATCATCACTTTTGGAGATAACATGAGCATCGTTATCGTCATTTTCATGCTTCTAGGGAGCCAAAACTCAAGATTTGGCTTATGGTTAAAAGTGACTTAAAAGGACCCAAATGCTCACTTCGAGGGCTTAAAGCGTGTTTATTCACTGCGGGAAGAGATATAAACAACATTTAGAGTAAATTATTGTTCATGCGAGAACGTTCAATTTTTCATTCAAAACGATTGATGACCCGCGACCTGATGAAATTGCTCTGAGATGACCAAAATGTTACGTTTTGAAAATGTTCATCTTTCAACTAATTTTGACTCTCAGAGGTGGATCATCACTTTTGGAGATAAAATGAGCATCGTTATCGTCATTTTCATGCTTCTAGGGAGCCAAAACTCAAGATTTGGCTCATGGTTAAAAGTGACTTAAAAGGCCCAAAATGCTCACTTCGAGGGCTTAAAACGTGTTCATTCACTGCCGGAAGAGATATAAACAATAGTTAGAGTGAATTAATGTTCATGCGAGAACGTTCAATTTTTCATGCAAAACAATCGATGACCCGCGACCTGATGAAATTGCTCTGAGATGACCAAAAAGGTCCGTTTTGAAAATGTTCATCTTTCAACTAATTTTGACTCTCAGAGGTGGATCATCACTATTGGAGATAAAATGAGCATCGTTATCGTCATTTTCATGCTTTAGGGAGCCAAAACTCCAGATTTGGCTTATGGTCAAAAGTGACTTAAAAGGACCCAAATGCTCACTTTGAGGGCTTAAAACGTGTTTATTCACTGCGGAAAGAGATATAAACAATATTTAGAGTGAATTAATGTTCATGCGAGAACGTTCAATTTTTCATGCAAAACGATCGATGACCCGCGCCCTGATGAAATTGCTCTGAGATTACCAAAATGGTACGTTTTGAAAAAGTTCATCTTTCAACTAATTTGGACTCTCAGAGGTGGATCATCACTTTTGGAGATAAAATGAGCATCGTTATCGCCATTTTCATGCTTCTAGGGAGCCAAAACTCAAGATTTGGCTCATGGTTAAAAGTGACTGAAAAGGCCCAAAATGCTCACTTCGAGGGCTTAAAACGTGTTTATTCACTGCGGGAAGAGATATAAACAATAGTTAGAGTGAATTAATGTTCATGCGAGAACGTTCAATTTTTCATGCAAAACGATCGATGACCCGCGACCTGATGAAATGACTCTGAGATGACCAAAATGTTCCGTTTTGAAAATTTTCATCTTTCAACTAATTTTGACTCTCAGAGGTGGATCATCACTTTTGGAGATAAAATGAGCATCGTTATCGTCATTTTCATGCTTCTAGGGAGCCAAAACTCAAGATTTGGCTTATGGTTAAAAGTGACTATAAAGGACCCAAATGCTCACTTCGAGGGCTTAAAACGTGTTTATTCACTGCGGGAAGAGATATAAACAGTAGTTAGAGTGAATTAATGTTCATGCGAGAACGTTCAATTTTTCATGCAAAACGATCTATGACCCGCGACCTGATGAAATGACTCTGAGATTACCAAAATGTTCCGTTTTGAAAATTTTCATCTTTCAACTAATTTTGACTCTCAGAGGTGGATCATCACTTTTGGAGATAAAATGAGCATCGTTATCGTCATTTTCATGCTTCTAGGGAGCCAAAACTCAAGATTTGGCTTATGGTTAAAAGTGACTTAAAAGGACCCAAATGCTCACTTGGAGGGCTTAAAACGTGTTTAGTCACTGCGGGAAGAGATATAAACAACATTTAGAGTAAATTATTGTTCATGCGAGAACGTTCAATTTTTCATGCAAAACGATCGATGACCCGCGACCTGATGAAATTACTCTGAGATGACCAAAATGGTCCGTTTTGAAAATTTTCATCTTTCAACTAATTTTGACTCTCAGAGGTTGATCATCACTTTTGGAGATAAAATGAGCATCGTTATCGTCATTTTCATGCTTCTAGGGAGCCAAAACTCAAGATTTGGCTTATGGTTAAAAGTGACTTAAAAGGACCCAAATGCTCACTTTGAGGGCTTAAAACGTGTTTATTCACTGCGGAAAGAGATATAAACAATATTTAGAGTGAATTAATGTTCATGCGAGAACGTTCAATTTTTCATGCAAAACGATCGATGACCCGCGACCTGATGAAATGACTCTGAGATGACCAAAATGTTCCGTTTTGAAAATGTTCATCTTTCAACTAATTTTGACTCTCAGAGGTGGATCATCACTTTTGGAGATAAAATGAGCATCGTTATCGTCATTTTCATGCTTCTAGGGAGCCAAAACTCAAGATTTGGCTGATGGTTAAAAGTGACTTAAAAGGACCCAAATGCTCACTTCGAGGGCTTAAAGCGTGTTTATTCACTGCGGGAAGAGATATAAACAACATTTAGAGTAAATTATTGTTCATGCGAGAACGTTCAATTTTTCATTCAAAACGATCGATGACCCGCGACCTGATGAAATTGCTCTGAGATGACCAAAATGTTACGTTTTGAAAATGTTCATCTTTCAACTAATTTTGACTCTCAGAGGTGGATCATCACTTTTGGAGATAAAATGAGCATCGTTATCGTCATTTTCATGCTTCTAGGGAGCCAAAACTCAAGATTTGGCTTATGGTTAAAAGTGACTTAAAAGGACCCAAATGCTCACTTTGAGGGCTTAAAACGTGTTTATTCACTGCGGAAAGAGATATAAACAATATTTAGAGTGAATTAATGTTCATGCGAGAACGTTCAATTTTTCATGCAAAACGATCGATGACCCGCGACCTGATGAAATGACTCTGAGATGACCAAAATGTTCCGTTTTGAAAAAGTTCATCTTTCAACTAATTTTGAATCTCAGAGGTGGATCATCACTTTTGGAGATAAAATGAGCATCCTTATCGTCATTTTCTTGCTTGTAGGGAGCCAAAACTCAAGATTTGGTTTATGGTTAAAAGTGACTTAAAAGAACCCAAATGCTCACTTCGAGGGCTTAAAACGTGTTTATTCACTGCGGGAAGAGATATAAACAATAGTTAGAGTGAATTAATGTTCATGCGAGAACGTTCAATTTTTCATGCAAAACGATCGATGACCCGCGACCTGATGAAATGACTCTGAGATTACCAAAATGTTCCGTTTTGAAAATTTTCATCTTTCAACTAATTTTGACTCTCAGAGGTGGATCATCACTTTTGGAGATAAAATGAGCATCGTTATCGTCATTTTCATGCTTCTAGGGAGCCAAAACTCAAGATTTGGCTTATGGTTAAAAGTGACTTAAAAGGACCCAAATGCTCACTTGGAGGGCTTAAAACGTGTTTATTCACTGCGGGAAGAGATATAAACAACATTTAGAGTAAATTATTGTTCATGCGAGAACGTTCAATATTTCATGCAAAACGATCGATGACCAGCGACCTGATGAAATTACTCAGAGATGACCAAAATGGTCCGTTTTGAAAATTTTCATCTTTCAACTAATTTTGACTCTCAGAGGTGGATCATCACTATTGGAGATAAAATGAGCATCGTTATCGTCATTTTCATGCTTCTAGGGAGCCAAAACTCAAGATTTGGCTTATGGTTAAAAGTGACTTAAAAGGAACCAAATGCTCACTTTGAGGGCTTAAAACGTGTTTATTCACTGCGGAAAGAGATATAAACAATATTTAGAGTGAATTAATGTTCATGCAAGAACGTTCAATTTTTCATGCAAAACGATCGATGACCCGCGACCTGATGAAATTGCTCTGAGATGACCAAAATGGTCCGTTTTGAAAAAGTTCATCTTTCAACTAATTTTGACTCTCAGAGGTGGATCATCACTTTTGGAGATAAAATGAGCATCGTTATAGTCATTTTCATGCTTCTAGGGAGCCAAAACTCAAGATTTGGCTTATGGTTAAAAGTGACTTAAAAGGACCCAAATGCTCACTTCGAGGGCTTAAAACGTGTTTATTCACTGCAGGAAGAGATATAAACAACATTTAGAGTAAATTATTGTTCATGCGAGAACGTTCAATTTTTCATGCAAAACGATCGATGACCCGCGACCTGATGAAATTGCTCTGAGATGACCAAAATGGTCCGTTTTGAAATTTTTCGTCTTTCAACTATATTTGACTCTCAGAGGTTGATCATCACTTTTGGAGATAAAATGAGCATCGTTATCGTCATTTTCATGCTTCTAGGGAGCCAAAACTCAAGATTTGGCTTATGGTTAAAAGTGACTTAAAAGGACCCAAATGCTCACTTTGAGGGCTTAAAACGTGTTTATTTACTGCGGAAAGAGATATAAACAAAATTTAGAGTGAATTAATGTTCATGCGAGAACGTTCAATTTTTCATGCAAAACGATCGATGACCCGCGACCTGATGAAATTGCTCTGAGATGACCAAAATGGTCCGTTTTGAAATTTTTCATCTTTCAACTAATTTTGACTCTCAGAGGTTGATCATCACTTTTGGAGATAAAATGAGCATCGTTATCGTCATTTTCATGCTTCTAGGGAGCCAAAACTCAAGATTTGGCTTATGGTTAAAAGTGACTTAAAAGGACCCAAATGCTCACTTTGAGGGCTTAAAACGTGTTTATTCACTGCGGAAAGAGATATAAACAATATTTAGAGTGAATTAATGTTCATGCGAGAACGTTCAATTTTTCATGCAAAACGATCGATGACCCGCGACCTGATGAAATGACTCTGAGATGACCAAAATGTTCCGTTTTGAAAAAGTTCATCTTTCAACTAATTTTGAATCTCAGAGGTGGATCATCACTTTTGGAGATAAAATGAGCATCGTTATCGTCATTTTCATGCTTCTAGGGAGCCAAAACTCAAGATTTGGCTCATGGTTAAAAGTGACTTAAAAGGCCCAAAATGCTCACTTCGAGGGCTTAAAACGTGTTCATTCACTGCCGGAAGAGATATAAACAATAGTTAGAGTGAATTAATGTTCATGCGAGAACGTTCAATTTTTCATGCAAAACAATCGATGACCCGCGACCTGATGAAATTGCTCTGAGATGACCAAAAAGGTCCGTTTTGAAAATGTTCATCTTTCAACTAATTTTGACTCTCAGAGGTGGATCATCACTATTGGAGATAAAATGAGCATCGTTATCGTCATTTTCATGCTTTAGGGAGCCAAAACTCAAGATTTGGCTTATGGTTAAAAGTGACTTAAAAGGACCCAAATGCTCACTTCGAGGGCTTAAAACGTGTTTATTCACTGCGGGAAGAGATACAAACAATAGTTAGAGTGAATTAATGTTCATGCGAGAACGTTCAATTTTTCATGCAAAACGATCTATGACCCGCGACCTGATGAAATGACTCTGAGATTACCAAAATGTTCCGTTTTGAAAATTTTCATCTTTCAACTAATTTTGACTCTCAGAGGTGGATCATCACTTTTGGAGATAAAATGAGCATCGTTATCGTCATTTTCATGCTTCTAGGGAGCCAAAACTCAAGATTTGGCTTATGGTTAAAAGTGACTTAAAAGGACCCAAATGCTCACTTGGAGGGCTTAAAACGTGTTTAGTCACTGCGGGAAGAGATATAAACAACATTTAGAGTGAATTAATGTTCATGCGAGAACGTTCAATTTTTCATGCAAAACGATCGATGACCCGCGACCTGATGAAATGACTCTGAGATGACCAAAATGTTCCGTTTTGAAAAAGTTCATCTTTCAACTAATTTTGAATCTCAGAGGTGGATCATCACTTTTGGAGATAAAATGAGCATCGTTATCGTCATTTTCATGCTTCTAGGGAGCCAAAACTCAAGATTTGGCTCATGGTTAAAAGTGACTTAAAAGGCCCAAAATGCTCACTTCGAGGGCTTAAAACGTGTTCATTCACTGCCGGAAGAGATATAAACAATAGTTAGAGTGAATTAATGTTCATGCGAGAACGTTCAATTTTTCATGCAAAACAATCGATGACCCGCGACCTGATGAAATTGCTCTGAGATGACCAAAAAGGTCCGTTTTGAAAATGTTCATCTTTCAACTAATTTTGACTCTCAGAGGTGGATCATCACTATTGGAGATAAAATGAGCATCGTTATCGTCATTTTCATGCTTTAGGGAGCCAAAACTCAAGATTTGGCTTATGGTTAAAAGTGACTTAAAAGGACCCAAATGCTCACTTCGAGGGCTTAAAACGTGTTTATTCACTGCGGGAAGAGATACAAACAATAGTTAGAGTGAATTAATGTTCATGCGAGAACGTTCAATTTTTCATGCAAAACGATCGATGACCCGCGACCTGATGAAATGACTCTGAGATGACCAAAATGTTCAGTTTTGAAAATTTTCATCTTTCAACTAATTTTGACTCTCAGAGGTGGATCATCACTTTTGGAGATAAAATGAGCATCGTTATCGTCATTTTCATGCTTCTAGGGAGCCAAAACTCAAGATTTGGCTTATGGTTAAAAGTGACTATAAAGGACCCAAATGCTCACTTCGAGGGCTTAAAACGTGTTTATTCACTGCGGGAAGAGATATAAACAGTAGTTAGAGTGAATTAATGTTCATGCGAGAACGTTCAATTTTTCATGCAAAACGATCTATGACCCGCGACCTGATGAAATGACTCTGAGATTACCAAAATGTTCCGTTTTGAAAATTTTCATCTTTCAACTAATTTTGACTCTCAGAGGTGGATCATCACTTTTGGAGATAAAATGAGCATCGTTATCGTCATTTTCATGCTTCTAGGGAGCCAAAACTCAAGATTTGGCTTATGGTTAAAAGTGACTTAAAAGGACCCAAATGCTCACTTGGAGGGCTTAAAACGTGTTTATTCACTGCGGGAAGAGATATAAACAACATTTAGAGTAAATTATTGTTCATGCGAGAACGTTCAATTTTTCATGCAAAACGATCGATGACCCGCGACCTGATGAAATTACTCTGAGATGACCAAAATGGTCCGTTTTGAAAATTTTCATCTTTCAACTAATTTTGACTCTCAGAGGTTGATCATCACTTTTGGAGAGAAAATGAGCATCGTTATCGTCATTTTCATGCTTCTAGGGAGCCAAAACTCAAGATTTGGCTTATGGTTAAAAGTGACTTAAAAGGACCCAAATGTTCACTTTGAGGGCTTAAAACGTGTTTATTCACTGCGGAAAGAGATATAAACAATATTTAGAGTGAATTAATGTTCATGCGAGAACGTTCAATTTTTCATGCAAAACGATCGATGACCCGCGACCTGATGAAATGACTCTGAGATGACCAAAATGTTCCGTTTTGAAAATTTTCATCTTTCAACTAATTTTGACTCTCAGAGGTGGATCATCACTTTTGGAGATAAAATGAGCATCGTTATCGTCATTTTCATGCTTCTAGGGAGCCAAAACTCAAGATTTGGCTGATGGTTAAAAGTGACTTAAAAGGACCCAAATGCTCACTTCGAGGGCTTAAAGCGTGTTTATTCACTGCGGGAAGAGATATAAACAACATTTAGAGTAAATTATTGTTCATGCGAGAACGTTCAATTTTTCATTCAAAACGATCGATGACCCGCGACCTGATGAAATTGCTCTGAGATGACCAAAATGTTACGTTTTGAAAATGTTCATCTTTCAACTAATTTTGACTCTCAGAGGTGGATCATCACTTTTGGAGATAAAATGAGCATCGTTATCGTCATTTTCATGCTTCTAGGGAGCCAAAACTCAAGATTTGGCTTATGGTTAAAAGTGACTATAAAGGACCCAAATGCTCACTTCGAGGGCTTAAAACGTGTTTATTCACTGCGGGAAGAGATATAAACAGTAGTTAGAGTGAATTAATGTTCATGCGAGAACGTTCAATTTTTCATGCAAAACGATCTATGACCCGCGACCTGATGAAATGACTCTGAGATTACCAAAATGTTCCGTTTTGAAAATTTTCATCTTTCAACTAATTTTGACTCTCAGAGGTGGATCATCACTTTTGGAGATAAAATGAGCATCGTTATCGTCATTTTCATGCTTCTAGGGAGCCAAAACTCAAGATTTGGCTTATGGTTAAAAGTGACTTAAAAGGACCCAAATGCTCACTTGGAGGGCTTAAAACGTGTTTATTCACTGCGGGAAGAGATATAAACAACATTTAGACTAAATTATTGTTCATGCGAGAACGTTCAATTTTTCATGCAAAACGATCGATGACCCGCGACCTGATGAAATTACTCTGAGATGACCAAAATGGTCCTTTTTGAAAATTTTCATCTTTCAACTAATTTTGACTCTCAGAGGTTGATCATCACTTTTGGAGATAAAATGAGCATCGTTATCGTCATTTTCATGCTTCTAGGGAGCCAAAACTCAAGATTTGGCTTATGGTTAAAAGTGACTTAAAAGGACCCAAATGCTCACTTTGAGGGCTTAAAACGTGTTTATTCACTGCGGAAAGAGATATAAACAATATTTAGAGTGAATTAATGTTCATGCGAGAACGTTCAATTTTTCATGCAAAACGATCGATGACCCGCGACCTGATGAAATGACTCTGAGATGACCAAAATGTTCCGTTTTGAAAATGTTCATCTTTCAACTAATTTTGACTCTCAGAGGTGGATCATCACTTTTGGAGATAAAATGAGCATCGTTATCGTCATTTTCATGCTTCTAGGGAGCCAAAACTCAAGATTTGGCTGATGGTTAAAAGTGACTTAAAAGGACCCAAATGCTCACTTCGAGGGCTTAAAGCGTGTTTATTCACTGCGGGAAGAGATATAAACAACATTTAGAGTAAATTATTGTTCATGCGAGAACGTTCAATTTTTCATTCAAAACGATCGATGACCCGCGACCTGATGAAATTGCTCTGAGATGACCAAAATGTTACGTTTTGAAAATGTTCATCTTTCAACTAATTTTGACTCTCAGAGGTGGATCATCACTTTTGGAGATAAAATGAGCATCGTTATCGTCATTTTCATGCTTCTAGGGAGCCAAAACCCAAGATTTGGCTTATGGTTAAAAGTGACTTAAAAGGACCCAAATGCTCACTTTGAGGGCTTAAAACGTGTTTATTCACTGCGGAAAGAGATATAAACAATATTTAGAGTGAATTAATGTTCATGCGAGAACGTTCAATTTTTCATGCAAAACGATCGATGACCCGCGACCTGATGAAATTGCTCTGAGATGACCAAAATGGTCCGTTTTGAAAATTTTCATCTTTCAACTAATTTTGACTCTCAGAGGTGGATCATCACTTTTGGAGATAAAATGAGCATCGTTATCGCCATTTTCATGCTTCTAGGGAGCCAAAACTCAAGATTTGGCTCATGGTTAAAAGTGACTGAAAAGGCCCAAAATGCTCACTTCGAGGGCTTAAAACGTGTTTATTCACTGCGGGAAGAGATATAAACAATAGTTAGAGTGAATTAATGTTCATGCGAGAACGTTCAATTTTTCATTCAAAACGATCGATGACCCGCGACCTGATGAAATTGCTCTGAGATGACCAAAATGTTACGTTTTGAAAATGTTCATCTTTCAACTAATTTTGACTCTCAGAGGTGGATCATCACTTTTGGAGATAAAATGAGCATCGTTATCGTCATTTTCATGCTTCTAGGGAGCCAAAACTCAAGATTTGGCTTATGGTTAAAAGTGACTTAAAAGGACCCAAATGCTCACTTTGAGGGCTTAAAACGTGTTTATTCACTGCGGAAAGAGATATAAACAATATTTAGAGTGAATTAATGTTCATGCGAGAACGTTCAATTTTTCATGCAAAACGATCGATGACCCGCGACCTGATGAAATTACTCAGAGATGACCAAAATGGTCCGTTTTGAAAATTTTCATCTTTCAACTAATTTTGACTCTCAGAGGTGGATCATCACTTTTGGAGATAAAATGAGCATCGTTATCGCCATTTTCATGCTTCTAGGGAGCCAAAACTCAAGATTTGGCTCATGGTTAAAAGTGACTGAAAAGGCCCAAAATGCTCACTTCGAGGGCTTAAAACGTGTTTATTCACTGCGGGAAGAGATATAAACAATAGTTAGAGTGAATTAATGTTCATGCGAGAACGTTCAATTTTTCATGCAAAACGATCGATGACCCGCGACCTGATGAAATGACTCTGAGATGACCAAAATGTTCAGTTTTGAAAATTTTCATCTTTCAACTAATTTTGACTCTCAGAGGTGGATCATCACTTTTGGAGATAAAATGAGCATCGTTATCGTCATTTTCATGCTTCTAGGGAGCCAAAACTCAAGATTTGGCTTATGGTTAAAAGTGACTATAAAGGACCCAAATGCTCACTTCGAGGGCTTAAAACGTGTTTATTCACTACGGGAAGAGATATAAACAGTAGTTAGAGTGAATTAATGTTCATGCGAGAACGTTCAATTTTTCATGCAAAACGATCTATGACCCGCGACCTGATGAAATGACTCTGAGATTACCAAAATGTTCCGTTTTGAAAATTTTCATCTTTCAACTAATTTTGACTCTCAGAGGTGGATCATC
Organism: Lissotriton helveticus; assembly: GCF_964261635.1. Classification (NCBI taxonomy): domain Eukaryota; kingdom Metazoa; phylum Chordata; class Amphibia; order Caudata; family Salamandridae; genus Lissotriton; species Lissotriton helveticus. The sequence goes on along the minus strand of NC_136069.1, from coordinate 1,162,881,576 downwards.
ACTTTTGGAGATAAAATGAGCATCGTTATCGTCATTTTCATGCTTCTAGGGAGCCAAAACTCAAGATTTGGCTTATGGTTAAAAGTGACTTAAAAGGACCCAAATGCTCACTTGGAGGGCTTAAAACGTGTTTATTCACTGCGGGAAGAGATATAAACAACATTTAGAGTAAATTATTGTTCATGCGAGAACGTTCAATTTTTCATGCAAAACGATCGATGACCCGCGACCTGATGAAATTACTCTGAGATGACCAAAATGGTCCGTTTTGAAAATTTTCATCTTTCAACTAATTTTGACTCTCAGAGGTTGATCATCACTTTTGGAGATAAAATGAGCATCGTTATCGTCATTTTCATGCTTCTAGGGAGCCAAAACTCAAGATTTGGCTTATGGTTAAAAGTGACTTAAAAGGACCCAAATGTTCACTTTGAGGGCTTAAAACGTGTTTATTCACTGCGGAAAGAGATATAAACAATATTTAGAGTGAATTAATGTTCATGCGAGAACGTTCAATTTTTCATGCAAAACGATCGATGACCCGCGACCTGATGAAATGACTCTGAGATGACCAAAATGTTCCGTTTTGAAATTTTTCATCTTTCAACTAATTTTGACTCTCAGAGGTGGATCATCACTTTTGGAGATAAAATGAGCATCGTTATCGTCATTTTCATGCTTCTAGGGAGCCAAAACTCAAGATTTGGCTGATGGTTAAAAGTGACTTAAAAGGACCCAAATGCTCACTTCGAGGGCTTAAAGCGTGTTTATTCACTGCGGGAAGAGATATAAACAACATTTAGAGTAAATTATTGTTCATGCGAGAACGTTCAATTTTTCATTCAAAACGATCGATGACCCGCGACCTGATGAAATTGCTCTGAGATGACCAAAATGTTACGTTTTGAAAATGTTCATCTTTCAACTAATTTTGACTCTCAGAGGTGGATCATCACTTTTGGAGATAAAATGAGCATCGTTATCGTCATTTTCATGCTTCTAGGGAGCCAAAACTCAAGATTTGGCTCATGGTTAAAAGTGACTTAAAAGGCCCAAAATGCTCACTTCGAGGGCTTAAAACGTGTTTATTCACTGCCGGAAGAGATATAAACAATAGTTAGAGTGAATTAATGTTCATGCGAGAACGTTCAATTTTTCATGCAAAACAATCGATGACCCGCGACCTGATGAAATTGCTCTGAGATGACCAAAATGGTCCGTTTTGAAAATGTTCATCTTTCAACTAATTTTGACTCTCAGAGGTGGATCATCACTATTGGAGATAAAATGAGCATCGTTATCGTCATTTTCATGCTTCTAGGGAGCCAAAACTCAAGATTTGGCTTATGGTTAAAAGTGACTTAAAAGGACCCAAATGCTCACTTTGAGGGCTTAAAACGTGTTTATTTACTGCGGAAAGAGATATAAACAAAATTTAGAGTGAATTAATGTTCATGCGAGAACGTTCAATTTTTCATGCAAAACGATCGATGACCCGCGACCTGATGAAATTGCTCTGAGATGACCAAAATGGTCCGTTTTGAAATTTTTCATCTTTCAACTAATTTTGACTCTCAGAGGTTGATCATCACTTTTGGAGATAAAATGAGCATCGTTATCGTCATTTTCATGCTTCTAGGGAGCCAAAACTCAAGATTTGGCTTATGGTTAAAAGTGACTTAAAAGGACCCAAATGCTCACTTTGAGGGCTTAAAACGTGTTTATTCACTGCGGAAAGAGATATAAACAATATTTAGAGTGAATTAATGTTCATGCGAGAACGTTCAATTTTTCATGCAAAACGATCGATGACCCGCGACCTGATGAAATGACTCTGAGATGACCAAAATGTTCCGTTTTGAAAAAGTTCATCTTTCAACTAATTTTGAATCTCAGAGGTGGATCATCACTTTTGGAGATAAAATGAGCATCGTTATCGTCATTTTCATGCTTCTAGGGAGCCAAAACTCAAGATTTGGCTCATGGTTAAAAGTGACTTAAAAGGCCCAAAATGCTCACTTCGAGGGCTTAAAACGTGTTCATTCACTGCCGGAAGAGATATAAACAATAGTTAGAGTGAATTAATGTTCATGCGAGAACGTTCAATTTTTCATGCAAAAAAAATCGATGACCCGCGACCTGATGAAATTGCTCTGAGATGACCAAAAAGGTCCGTTTTGAAAATGTTCATCTTTCAACTAATTTTGACTCTCAGAGGTGGATCATCACTATTGGAGATAAAATGAGCATCGTTATCGTCATTTTCATGCTTTAGGGAGCCAAAACTCAAGATTTGGCTTATGGTTAAAAGTGACTTAAAAGGACCCAAATGCTCACTTCGAGGGCTTAAAACGTGTTTATTCACTGCGGGAAGAGATACAAACAATAGTTAGAGTGAATTAATGTTCATGCGAGAACGTTCAATTTTTCATGCAAAACGATCGATGACCCGCGACCTGATGAAATGACTCTGAGATGACCAAAATGTTCAGTTTTGAAAATTTTCATCTTTCAACTAATTTTGACTCTCAGAGGTGGATCATCACTTTTGGAGATAAAATGAGCATCGTTATCGTCATTTTCATGCTTCTAGGGAGCCAAAACTCAAGATTTGGCTTATGGTTAAAAGTGACTATAAAGGACCCAAATGCTCACTTCGAGGGCTTAACACGTGTTTATTCACTGCGGGAAGAGATATAAACAGTAGTTAGAGTGAATTAATGTTCATGCGAGAACGTTCAATTTTTCATGCAAAACGATCTATGACCCGCGACCTGATGAAATGACTCTGAGATTACCAAAATGTTCCGTTTTGAAAATTTTCATCTTTCAACTAATTTTGACTCTCAGAGGTGGATCATCACTTTTGGAGATAAAATGAGCATCGTTATCGTCATTTTCATGCTTCTAGGGAGCCAAAACTCAAGATTTGGCTTATGGTTAAAAGTGACTTAAAAGGACCCAAATGCTCACTTGGAGGGCTTAAAACGTGTTTATTTACTGCGGGAAGAGATATAAACAACATTTAGAGTAAATTATTGTTCATGCGAGAACGTTCAATTTTTCATGCAAAACGATCGATGACCCGCGACCTGATGAAATTACTCTGAGATGACCAAAATGTTCCGTTTTGAAAATTTTCATCTTTCAACTAATTTTGACTCTCAGAGTTGGATCATCACTTTTGGAGATAAAATGAGCATCGTTATCGTCATTTTCATGCTTCTAGGGAGCCAAAACTCAAGATTTGGCTGATGGTTAAAAGTGACTTAAAAGTACCCAAATGCTCACTTCGAGGGCTTAAAGCGTGTTTATTCACTGCGGGAAGAGATATAAACAACATTTAGAGTAAATTATTGTTCATGCGAGAACGTTCAATTTTTCATTCAAAACGATCGATGACCCGCGACCTGATGAAATTGCTCTGAGATGACCAAAATGTTACGTTTTGAAAATGTTCATCTTTCAACTAATTTTGACTCTCAGAGGTGGATCATCACTTTTGGAGAGAAAATGAGCATCGTTATCGTCATTTTCATGCTTCTAGGGAGCCAAAACTCAAGATTTGGCTCATGGTTAAAAGTGACTTAAAAGGCCCAAAATGCTCACTTCGAGGGCTTAAAACGTGTTTATTCACTGCCGGAAGAGATATAAACAATAGTTAGAGTGAATTAATGTTCATGCGAGAACGTTCAATTTTTCATGCAAAACAATCGATGACCCGCGACCTGATGAAATTGCTCTGAGATGACCAAAATGGTCCGTTTTGAAAATGTTCATCTTTCAACTAATTTTGACTCTCAGAGGTGGATCATCACTATTGGAGATAAAATGAGCATCGTTATCGTCATTTTCATGCTTCTAGGGAGCCAAAACTCAAGATTTGGCTTATGGTTAAAAGTGACTTAAAAGGACCCAAATGCTCACTTTGAGGGCTTAAAACGTGTTTATTTACTGCGGAAAGAGATATAAACAATATTTAGAGTGAATTAATGTTCATGCGAGAACGTTCAATTTTTCATGCAAAACGATCGATGACCCGCGACCTGATGAAATTGCTCTGAGATGACCAAAATGGTCCGTTTTGAAATTTTTCATCTTTCAACTAATTTTGACTCTCAGAGGTTGATCATCACTTTTGGAGATAAAATGAGCATCGTTATCGTCATTTTCATGCTTCTAGGGAGCCAAAACTCAAGATTTGGCTTATGGTTAAAAGTGACTTAAAAGGACCCAAATGCTCACTTTGAGGGCTTAAAACGTGTTTATTCACTGCGGAAAGAGATATAAACAATATTTAGAGTGAATTAATGTTCATGCGAGAACGTTCAATTTTTCATGCAAAACGATCGATGACCCGCGACCTGATGAAATGACCCTGAGATGACCAAAATGTTCCGTTTTGAAAAAGTTCATCTTTCAACTAATTTTGAATCTCAGAGGTGGATCATCACTTTTGGAGATAAAATGAGCATCCTTATCGTCATTTTCTTGCTTCTAGGGAGCCAAAACTCAAGATTTGGCTTATGGTTAAAAGTGACTTAAAAGAACCCAAATGCTCACTTCGAGGGCTTAAAACGTGTTTATTCACTGCGGGAAGAGATATAAACAATAGTTAGAGTGAATTAATGTTCATGCGAGAACGTTCAATTTTTCATGCAAAACGATCGATGACCCGCGACCTGATGAAATGACTCTGAGATTACCAAAATGTTCCGTTTTGAAAATGTTCATCTTTCAACTAATTTTGACTCTCAGAGGTGGATCATCACTTTTGGAGATAAAATGAGCATCGTTATCGTCATTTTCATGCTTCTAGGGAGCCAAAACTCAAGATTTGGCTTATGGTTAAAAGTGACTTAAAAGGAACCAAATGCTCACTTTGAGGGCTTAAAACGTGTTTATTCACTGCGGAAAGAGATATAAACAATATTTAGAGTGAATTAATGTTCATGCGAGAACGTTCAATTTTTCATGCAAAACGATCGATGACCCGCGACCTGATGAAATTGCTCTGAGATGACCAAAATGGTCCGTTTTGAAAAAGTTCATCTTTCAACTAATTTTGACTCTCAGAGGTGGATCATCACTTTTGGAGATAAAATGAGCATCGTTATAGTCATTTTCATGCTTCTAGGGAGCCAAAACTCAAGATTTGGCTTATGGTTAAAAGTGACTTAAAAGGACCCAAATGCTCACTTCGAGGGCTTAAAACGTGTTTATTCACTGCAGGAAGAGATATAAACAACATTTAGAGTAAATTATTGTTCATGCGAGAACGTTCAATTTTTCATGCAAAACGATCGATGACCCGCGACCTGATGAAATTGCTCTGAGATGACCAAAATGGTCCGTTTTGAAATTTTTCGTCTTTCAACTATATTTGACTCTCAGAGGTTGATCATCACTTTTGGAGATAAAATGAGCATCGTTATCGTCATTTTCATGCTTCTAGGGAGCCAAAACTCAAGATTTGGCTTATGGTTAAAAGTGACTTAAAAGGACCCAAATGCTCACTTCGAGGGCTTAAAGCGTGTTTATTCACTGCGGGAAGAGATATAAACAACATTTAGAGTAAATTATTGTTCATGCGAGAACGTTCAATTTTTCATTCAAAACGATCGATGACCCGCGACCTGATGAAATTGCTCTGAGATGACCAAAATGTTACGTTTTGAAAATGTTCATCTTTCAACTAATTTTGACTCTCAGAGGTGGATCATCACTTTTGGAGATAAAATGAGCATCGTTATCGTCATTTTCATGCTTCTAGGGAGCCAAAACTCAAGATTTGGCTCATGGTTAAAAGTGACTTAAAAGGCCCAAAATGCTCACTTCGAGGGCTTAAAACGTGTTTATTCACTGCCGGAAGAGATATAAACAATAGTTAGAGTGAATTAATGTTCATGCGAGAACGTTCAATTTTTCATGCAAAACAATCGATGACCCGCGACCTGATGAAATTGCTCTGAGATGACCAAAATGGTCCGTTTTGAAAATGTTCATCTTTCAACTAATTTTGACTCTCAGAGGTGGATCATCACTATTGGAGATAAAATGAGCATCGTTATCGTCATTTTCATGCTTCTAGGGAGCCAAAACTCAAGATTTGGCTTATGGTTAAAAGTGACTTAAAAGGACCCAAATGCTCACTTTGAGGGCTTAAAACGTGTTTATTTACTGCGGAAAGAGATATAAACAATATTTAGAGTGAATTAATGTTCATGCGAGAACGTTCAATTTTTCATGCAAAACGATCGATGACCCGCGACCTGATGAAATTGCTCTGAGATGACCAAAATGGTCCGTTTTGAAATTTTTCATCTTTCAACTAATTTTGACTCTCAGAGGTTGATCATCACTTTTGGAGATAAAATGAGCATCGTTATCGTCATTTTCATGCTTCTAGGGAGCCAAAACTCAAGATTTGGCTTATGGTTAAAAGTGACTTAAAAGGACCCAAATGCTCACTTTGAGGGCTTAAAACGTGTTTATTCACTGCGGAAAGAGATATAAACAATATTTAGAGTGAATTAATGTTCATGCGAGAACGTTCAATTTTTCATGCAAAACGATCGATGACCCGCGACCTGATGAAATGACTCTGAGATGACCAAAATGTTCCGTTTTGAAAAAGTTCATCTTTCAACTAATTTTGAATCTCAGAGGTGGATCATCACTTTTGGAGATAAAATGAGCATCCTTATCGTCATTTTCTTGCTTCTAGGGAGCCAAAACTCAAGATTTGGCTTATGGTTAAAAGTGACTTAAAAGAACCCAAATGCTCACTTCGAGGGCTTAAAACGTGTTTATTTACTGCGGAAAGAGATATAAACAATATTTAGAGTGAATTAATGTTCATGCGAGAACGTTCAATTTTTCATGCAAAACGATCGATGACCCGCGACCTGATGAAATGACTCTGAGATGACCAAAATGTTCCGTTTTGAAAAAGTTCATCTTTCAACTAATTTTGAATCTCAGAGGTGGATCATCACTTTTGGAGATAAAATGAGCATCCTTATCGTCATTTTCTTGCTTCTAGGGAGCCAAAACTCAAGATTTGGCTTATGGTTAAAAGTGACTTAAAAGAACCCAAATGCTCACTTCGAGGGCTTAAAACGTGTTTATTTACTGCGGAAAGAGATATAAACAATATTTAGAGTGAATTAATGTTCATGCGAGAACGTTCAATTTTTCATTCAAAACGATCGATGACCCGCGACCTGATGAAATTGCTCTGAGATGACCAAAATGTTACGTTTTGAAAATGTTCATCTTTCAACTAATTTTGACTCTCAGAGGTGGATCATCACTTTTGGAGATAAAATGAGCATCGTTATCGTCATTTTCATGCTTCTAGGGAGCCAAAACTCAAGATTTGGCTCATGGTTAAAAGTGACTTAAAAGGCCCAAAATGCTCACTTCGAGGGCTTAAAACGTGTTTATTCACTGCCGGAAGAGATATAAACAATAGTTAGAGTGAATTAATGTTCATGCGAGAACGTTCAATTTTTCATGCAAAACAATCGATGACCCGCGACCTGATGAAATTGCTCTGAGATGACCAAAATGGTCCGTTTTGAAAATGTTCATCTTTCAACTAATTTTGACTCTCAGAGGTGGATCATCACTTTTGGAGATAAAATGAGCATCATTATCGTCATTTTCATGCTTCTAGGGAGCCAAAACTCAAGATTTGGCTTATGGTTAAAAGTGACTTAAAAGGACCCAAATGCTCACTTTGAGGGCTTAAAACGTGTTTATTTACTGCGGAAAGAGATATAAACAATATTTAGAGTGAATTAATGTTCATGCGAGAACGTTCAATTTTTCATGCAAAACGATCGATGACCCGCGACCTGATGAAATGACTCTGAGATGACCAAAATGTTCCGTTTTGAAAAAGTTCATCTTTCAACTAATTTTGACTCTCAGAGGTGGATCATCACTTTTGGAGATAAAATGAGCATCGTTATCGTCATTTTCATGCTTCTAGGGAGCCAAAACTCAAGATTTGGCTTATGGTTAAAAGTGACTTAAAAGGACCCAAATGCTCACTTCGAGGGCTTAAAACGTGTTTATTCACTACGGGAAGAGATATAAACAATAGTTAGAGTGAATTAATGTTAATGCGAGAACGTTCAATTTTTCATGCAAAACGATCGATGACCCGCGACCTGATGAAATGACTCTGAGATTACCAAAATGTTCCGTTTTGAAAATTTTCATCTTTCAACTAATTTTGAATCTCAGAGGTGGATCATCACTTTTGGAGATAAAATGAGCATCCTTATCGTCATTTTCTTGCTTCTAGGGAGCCAAAACTCAAGATTTGGCTTATGGTTAAAAGTGACTTAAAAGAACCCAAATGCTCACTTCGAGGGCTTAAAACGTGTTTATTCACTGCGGGAAGAGATATAAACAATAGTTAGAGTGAATTAATGTTCATGCGAGAACGTTCAATTTTTCATGCAAAACGATCGATGACCCGCGACCTGATGAAATGACTCTGAGATTACCAAAATGTTCCGTTTTGAAAATGTTCATCTTTCAACTAATTTTGACTCTCAGAGGTGGATCATCACTTTTGGAGATAAAATGAGCATCGTTATCGTCATTTTCATGCTTCTAGGGAGCCAAAACTCAAGATTTGGCTTATGGTTAAAAGTGACTTAAAAGGAACCAAATGCTCACTTTGAGGGCTTAAAACGTGTTTATTCACTGCGGAAAGAGATATAAACAATATTTAGAGTGAATTAATGTTCATGCGAGAACGTTCAATTTTTCATGGAAAACGATCGATGACCCGCGACCTGATGAAATTGCTCTGAGATGACCAAAATGGTCCGTTTTGAAAAAGTTCATCTTTCAACTAATTTTGACTCTCAGAGGTGGATCATCACTTTTGGAGATAAAATGAGCATCGTTATAGTCATTTTCATGCTTCTAGGGAGCCAAAACTCAAGATTTGGCTTATGGTTAAAAGTGACTTAAAAGGACCCAAATGCTCACTTCGAGGGCTTAAAACGTGTTTATTCACTGCAGGAAGAGATATAAACAACATTTAGAGTAAATTATTGTTCATGCGAGAACGTTCAATTTTTCATGCAAAACGATCGATGACCCGCGACCTGATGAAATTGCTCTGAGATGACCAAAATGGTCCGTTTTGAAATTTTTCGTCTTTCAACTATATTTGACTCTCAGAGGTTGATCATCACTTTTGGAGATAAAATGAGCATCGTTATCGTCATTTTCATGCTTCTAGGGAGCCAAAACTCAAGATTTGGCTTATGGTTAAAAGTGACTTAAAAGGACCCAAATGCTCACTTCGAGGGCTTAAAGCGTGTTTATTCACTGCGGGAAGAGATATAAACAACATTTAGAGTAAATTATTGTTCATGCGAGAACGTTCAATTTTTCATTCAAAACGATCGATGACCCGCGACCTGATGAAATTGCTCTGAGATGACCAAAATGTTACGTTTTGAAAATGTTCATCTTTCAACTAATTTTGACTCTCAGAGGTGGATCATCACTTTTGGAGATAAAATGAGCATCGTTATCGTCATTTTCATGCTTCTAGGGAGCCAAAACTCAAGATTTGGCTTATGGTTAAAAGTGACTTAAAAGGACCCAAATGCTCACTTCGAGGGCTTAAAGCGTGTTTATTCACTGCGGGAAGAGATATAAACAACATTTAGAGTAAATTATTGTTCATGCGAGAACGTTCAATTTTTCATTCAAAACGATCGATGACCCGCGACCTGATGAAATTGCTCTGAGATGACCAAAATGTTACGTTTTGAAAATGTTCATCTTTCAACTAATTTTGACTCTCAGAGGTGGATCATCACTTTTGGAGATAAAATGAGCATCGTTATCGTCATTTTCATGCTTCTAGGGAGCCAAAACTCAAGATTTGGCTCATGGTTAAAAGTGACTTAAAAGGCCCAAAATGCTCACTTCGAGGGCTTAAAACGTGTTTATTCACTGCCGGAAGAGATATAAACAATAGTTAGAGTGAATTAATGTTCATGCGAGAACGTTCAATTTTTCATGCAAAACAATCGATGACCCGCGACCTGATGAAATTGCTCTGAGATGACCAAAATGGTCCGTTTTGAAAATGTTCATCTTTCAACTAATTTTGACTCTCAGAGGTGGATCATCACTATTGGAGATAAAATGAGCATCATTATCGTCATTTTCATGCTTCTAGGGAGCCAAAACTCAAGATTTGGCTTATGGTTAAAAGTGACTTAAAAGGACCCAAATGCTCACTTTGAGGGCTTAAAACGTGTTTATTTACTGCGGAAAGAGATATAAACAATATTTAGAGTGAATTAATGTTCATGCGAGAACGTTCAATTTTTCATGCAAAACGATCGATGACCCGCGACCTGATGAAATGACTCTGAGATGACCAAAATGTTCCGTTTTGAAAAAGTTCATCTTTCAACTAATTTTGACTCTCAGAGGTGGATCATCACTTTTGGAGATACAATGAGCATCGTTATCGTCATTTTCATGCTTCTAGGGAGCCAAAACTCAAGATTTGGCTTATGGTTAAAAGTGACTTAAAAGGACCCAAATGCTCACTTCGAGGGCTTAAAACGTGTTTATTCACTACGGGAAGAGATATAAACAATAGTTAGAGTGAATTAATGTTAATGCGAGAACGTTCAATTTTTCATGCAAAACGATCGATGACCCGCGACCAGATGAAATGACTCTGAGATTACCAAAATGTTCCGTTTTGAAAATTTTCATCTTTCAACTAATTTTGACTCTCAGAGCTGGATCATCACTTTTGGAGATAACATGAGCATCGTTATCGTCATTTTCATGCTTCTAGGGAGCCAAAACTCAAGATTTGGCTTATGGTTAAAAGTGACTTAAAAGGACCCAAATGCTCACTTCGAGGGCTTAAAGCGTGTTTATTCACTGCGGGAAGAGATATAAACAACATTTAGAGTAAATTATTGTTCATGCGAGAACGTTCAATTTTTCATGCAAAACGATCGATGACCCGCAACCTGATGAAATTGCTCTGAGATGACCAAAATGTTACGTTTTGAAAATGTTCATCTTTCAACTAATTTTGACTCTCAGAGGTGGATCATCACTTTTGGAGATAAAATGAGCATCGTTATCGTCATTTTCATGCTTCTAGGGAGCCAAAACTCAAGATTTGGCTCATGGTTAAAAGTGACTTAAAAGGCCCAAAATGCTCACTTCGAGGGCTTAAAACGTGTTCATTCACTGCCGGAAGAGATATAAACAATAGTTAGAGTGAATTAATGTTCATGCGAGAACGTTCAATTTTTCATGCAAAACGATCGATGACCCGCGACCTGATGAAATTGCTCTGAGATTACCAAAATGGTACGTTTTGAAAAAGTTCATCTTTCAACTAATTTTGACTCTCAGAGGTGGATCATCACTTTTGGAGATAAAATGAGCATCGTTATCGTCATTTTCATGCTTCTAGGGAGCCAAAACTCAAGATTTGGCTCATGGTTAAAAGTGACTTAAAAGGCCCAAAATGCTCACTTCGAGGGCTTAAAACGTGTTTATTCACTGCCGGAAGAGATATAAACAATAGTTAGAGTGAATTAATGTTCATGCGAGAACGTTCAATTTTTCATGCAAAACAATCGATGACCCGCGACCTGATGAAATTGCTCTGAGATGACCAAAATGGTCCGTTTTGAAAATGTTCATCTTTCAACTAATTTTGACTCTCAGAGGTGGATCATCACTATTGGAGATAAAATGAGCATCATTATCGTCATTTTCATGCTTCTAGGGAGCCAAAACTCAAGATTTGGCTTATGGTTAAAAGTGACTTAAAAGGACCCAAATGCTCACTTTGAGGGCTTAAAACGTGTTTATTTACTGCGGAAAGAGATATAAACAATATTTAGAGTGAATTAATGTTCATGCGAGAACGTTCAATTTTTCATGCAAAACGATCGATGACCCGCGACCTGATGAAATGACTCTGAGATGACCAAAATGTTCCGTTTTGAAAAAGTTCATCTTTCAACTAATTTTGACTCTCAGAGGTGGATCATCACTTTTGGAGATACAATGAGCATCGTTATCGTCATTTTCATGCTTCTAGGGAGCCAAAACTCAAGATTTGGCTTATGGTTAAAAGTGACTTAAAAGGACCCAAATGCTCACTTCGAGGGCTTAAAACGTGTTTATTCACTACGGGAAGAGATATAAACAATAGTTAGAGTGAATTAATGTTAATGCGAGAACGTTCAATTTTTCATGCAAAACGATCGATGACCCGCGACCAGATGAAATGACTCTGAGATTACCAAAATGTTCCGTTTTGAAAATTTTCATCTTTCAACTAATTTTGACTCTCAGAGCTGGATCATCACTTTTGGAGATAACATGAGCATCGTTATCGTCATTTTCATGCTTCTAGGGAGCCAAAACTCAAGATTTGGCTTATGGTTAAAAGTGACTTAAAAGGACCCAAATGCTCACTTCGAGGGCTTAAAGCGTGTTTATTCACTGCGGGAAGAGATATAAACAACATTTAGAGTAAATTATTGTTCATGCGAGAACGTTCAATTTTTCATGCAAAACGATCGATGACCCGCAACCTGATGAAATTGCTCTGAGATGACCAAAATGTTACGTTTTGAAAATGTTCATCTTTCAACTAATTTTGACTCTCAGAGGTGGATCATCACTTTTGGAGATAAAATGAGCATCGTTATCGTCATTTTCATGCTTCTAGGGAGCCAAAACTCAAGATTTGGCTCATGGTTAAAAGTGACTTAAAAGGCCCAAAATGCTCACTTCGAGGGCTTAAAACGTGTTCATTCACTGCCGGAAGAGATATAAACAATAGTTAGAGTGAATTAATGTTCATGCGAGAACGTTCAATTTTTCATGCAAAACGATCGATGACCCGCGACCTGATGAAATTGCTCTGAGATTACCAAAATGGTACGTTTTGAAAAAGTTCATCTTTCAACTAATTTTGACTCTCAGAGGTGGATCATCACTTTTGGAGATAAAATGAGCATCGTTATCGTCATTTTCATGCTTCTAGGGAGCCAAAACTCAAGATTTGGCTTGTGGTAAAAAGTGACTTAAAAGGACCCAAATGCTCACTTCGAGGGCTTAAAACGTGTTTATTCACTACGGGAAGAGATATAAACAATAGTTAGAGTGAATTAATGTTAATGCGAGAACGTTCAATTTTTCATGCAAAACGATCGATGACCCGCAACCTGATGAAATGACTCTGAGATTACCAAAATGTTCCGTTTTGAAAATTTTCATCTTTCAACTAATTTTGACTCTCAGAGGTGGATCATCACTTTTGGAGATAACATGAGCATCGTTATCGTCATTTTCATGCTTCTAGGGAGCCAAAACTCAAGATTTGGCTTATGGTTAAAAGTGACTTAAAAGGACCCAAATGCTCACTTCGAGGGCTTAAAGCGTGTTTATTCACTGCGGGAAGAGATACAAACAACATTTAGAGTAAATTATTGTTCATGCGAGAACGTTCAATTTTTCATTCAAAACGATTGATGACCCGCGACCTGATGAAATTGCTCTGAGATGACCAAAATGTTACGTTTTGAAAATGTTCATCTTTCAACTAATTTTGACTCTCAGAGGTGGATCATCACTTTTGGAGATAAAATGAGCATCGTTATCGTCATTTTCATGCTTCTAGGGAGCCAAAACTCAAGATTTGGCTCATGGTTAAAAGTGACTTAAAAGGCCCAAAATGCTCACTTCGAGGGCTTAAAACGTGTTCATTCACTGCCGGAAGAGATATAAACAATAGTTAGAGTGAATTAATGTTCATGCGAGAACGTTCAATTTTTCATGCAAAACAATCGATGACCCGCGACCTGATGAAATTGCTCTGAGATGACCAAAAAGGTCCGTTTTGAAAATGTTCATCTTTCAACTAATTTTGACTCTCAGAGGTGGATCATCACTATTGGAGATAAAATGAGCATCGTTATCGTCATTTTCATGCTTTAGGGAGCCAAAACTCCAGATTTGGCTTATGGTCAAAAGTGACTTAAAAGGACCCAAATGCTCACTTTGAGGGCTTAAAACGTGTTTATTCACTGCGGAAAGAGATATAAACAATATTTAGAGTGAATTAATGTTCATGCGAGAACGTTCAATTTTTCATGCAAAACGATCGATGACCCGCGCCCTGATGAAATTGCTCTGAGATTACCAAAATGGTACGTTTTGAAAAAGTTCATCTTTCAACTAATTTGGACTCTCAGAGGTGGATCATCACTTTTGGAGATAAAATGAGCATCGTTATCGCCATTTTCATGCTTCTAGGGAGCCAAAACTCAAGATTTGGCTCATGGTTAAAAGTGACTGAAAAGGCCCAAAATGCTCACTTCGAGGGCTTAAAACGTGTTTATTCACTGCGGGAAGAGATATAAACAATAGTTAGAGTGAATTAATGTTCATGCGAGAACGTTCAATTTTTCATGCAAAACGATCGATGACCCGCGACCTGATGAAATGACTCTGAGATGACCAAAATGTTCCGTTTTGAAAATTTTCATCTTTCAACTAATTTTGACTCTCAGAGGTGGATCATCACTTTTGGAGATAAAATGAGCATCGTTATCGTCATTTTCATGCTTCTAGGGAGCCAAAACTCAAGATTTGGCTTATGGTTAAAAGTGACTATAAAGGACCCAAATGCTCACTTCGAGGGCTTAAAACGTGTTTATTCACTGCGGGAAGAGATATAAACAGTAGTTAGAGTGAATTAATGTTCATGCGAGAACGTTCAATTTTTCATGCAAAACGATCTATGACCCGCGACCTGATGAAATGACTCTGAGATTACCAAAATGTTCCGTTTTGAAAATTTTCATCTTTCAACTAATTTTGACTCTCAGAGGTGGATCATCACTTTTGGAGATAAAATGAGCATCGTTATCGTCATTTTCATGCTTCTAGGGAGCCAAAACTCAAGATTTGGCTTATGGTTAAAAGTGACTTAAAAGGACCCAAATGCTCACTTGGAGGGCTTAAAACGTGTTTAGTCACTGCGGGAAGAGATATAAACAACATTTAGAGTAAATTATTGTTCATGCGAGAACGTTCAATTTTTCATGCAAAACGATCGATGACCCGCGACCTGATGAAATTACTCTGAGATGACCAAAATGGTCCGTTTTGAAAATTTTCATCTTTCAACTAATTTTGACTCTCAGAGGTTGATCATCACTTTTGGAGATAAAATGAGCATCGTTATCGTCATTTTCATGCTTCTAGGGAGCCAAAACTCAAGATTTGGCTTATGGTTAAAAGTGACTTAAAAGGACCCAAATGCTCACTTTGAGGGCTTAAAACGTGTTTATTCACTGCGGAAAGAGATATAAACAATATTTAGAGTGAATTAATGTTCATGCGAGAACGTTCAATTTTTCATGCAAAACGATCGATGACCCGCGACCTGATGAAATGACTCTGAGATGACCAAAATGTTCCGTTTTGAAAATGTTCATCTTTCAACTAATTTTGACTCTCAGAGGTGGATCATCACTTTTGGAGATAAAATGAGCATCGTTATCGTCATTTTCATGCTTCTAGGGAGCCAAAACTCAAGATTTGGCTGATGGTTAAAAGTGACTTAAAAGGACCCAAATGCTCACTTCGAGGGCTTAAAGCGTGTTTATTCACTGCGGGAAGAGATATAAACAACATTTAGAGTAAATTATTGTTCATGCGAGAACGTTCAATTTTTCATTCAAAACGATCGATGACCCGCGACCTGATGAAATTGCTCTGAGATGACCAAAATGTTACGTTTTGAAAATGTTCATCTTTCAACTAATTTTGACTCTCAGAGGTGGATCATCACTTTTGGAGATAAAATGAGCATCGTTATCGTCATTTTCATGCTTCTAGGGAGCCAAAACTCAAGATTTGGCTTATGGTTAAAAGTGACTTAAAAGGACCCAAATGCTCACTTTGAGGGCTTAAAACGTGTTTATTCACTGCGGAAAGAGATATAAACAATATTTAGAGTGAATTAATGTTCATGCGAGAACGTTCAATTTTTCATGCAAAACGATCGATGACCCGCGACCTGATGAAATGACTCTGAGATGACCAAAATGTTCCGTTTTGAAAATTTTCATCTTTCAACTAATTTTGACTCTCAGAGGTGGATCATCACTTTTGGAGATAAAATGAGCATCGTTATCGTCATTTTCATGCTTCTAGGGAGCCAAAACTCAAGATTTGGCTTATGGTTAAAAGTGACTTAAAAGGACCCAAATGCTCACTTGGAGGGCTTAAAACGTGTTTATTCACTGCGGGAAGAGATATAAACAACATTTAGAGTAAATTATTGTTCATGCGAGAACGTTCAATATTTCATGCAAAACGATCGATGACCAGCGACCTGATGAAATTACTCAGAGATGACCAAAATGGTCCGTTTTGAAAATTTTCATCTTTCAACTAATTTTGACTCTCAGAGGTGGATCATCACTATTGGAGATAAAATGAGCATCGTTATCGTCATTTTCATGCTTCTAGGGAGCCAAAACTCAAGATTTGGCTTATGGTTAAAAGTGACTTAAAAGGAACCAAATGCTCACTTTGAGGGCTTAAAACGTGTTTATTCACTGCGGAAAGAGATATAAACAATATTTAGAGTGAATTAATGTTCATGCGAGAACGTTCAATTTTTCATGCAAAACGATCGATGACCCGCGACCTGATGAAATTGCTCTGAGATGACCAAAATGGTCCGTTTTGAAAAAGTTCATCTTTCAACTAATTTTGACTCTCAGAGGTGGATCATCACTTTTGGAGATAAAATGAGCATCGTTATAGTCATTTTCATGCTTCTAGGGAGCCAAAACTCAAGATTTGGCTTATGGTTAAAAGTGACTTAAAAGGACCCAAATGCTCACTTCGAGGGCTTAAAACGTGTTTATTCACTGCAGGAAGAGATATAAACAACATTTAGAGTAAATTATTGTTCATGCGAGAACGTTCAATTTTTCATGCAAAACGATCGATGACCCGCGACCTGATGAAATTGCTCTGAGATGACCAAAATGGTCCGTTTTGAAATTTTTCGTCTTTCAACTATATTTGACTCTCAGAGGTTGATCATCACTTTTGGAGATAAAATGAGCATCGTTATCGTCATTTTCATGCTTCTAGGGAGCCAAAACTCAAGATTTGGCTTATGGTTAAAAGTGACTTAAAAGGACCCAAATGCTCACTTTGAGGGCTTAAAACGTGTTTATTTACTGCGGAAAGAGATATAAACAATATTTAGAGTGAATTAATGTTCATGCGAGAACGTTCAATTTTTCATGTAAAACGATCGATGACCCGCGACCTGATGAAATGACTCTGAGATGACCAAAATGTTCCGTTTTGAAAAAGTTCATCTTTCAACTAATTTTGACTCTCAGAGGTGGATCATCACTTTTGGAGATAAAATGAGCATCGTTATCGTCATTTTCATGCTTCTAGGGAGCCAAAACTCAAGATTTGGCTTATGGTTAAAAGTGACTTAAAAGGACCCAAATGCTCACTTCGAGGGCTTAAAACGTGTTTATTCACTACGGGAAGAGATATAAACAATAGTTAGAGTGAATTAATGTTAATGCGAGAACGTTCAATTTTTCATGCAAAACGATCGATGACCCGCGATCTGATGAAATGACTCTGAGATTACCAAAATGTTCCGTTTTGAAAATTTTCATCTTTCAACTAATTTTGACTCTCAGAGGTGGATCATCACTTTTGGAGATAAAATGAGCATCGTTATCGTCATTTTCATGCTTCTAGGGAGCCAAAACTCAAGATTTGGCTTATGGTTAAAAGTGACTTAAAAGGACCCAAATGCTCACTTCGAGGGCTTAAAGCGTATTTATTCACTGCGGGAAGAGATATAAACAACATTTAGAGTAAATTATTGTTCATGCGAGAACGTTCAATTTTTCATTCAAAATGATTGATGACCCGCGACCTGATGAAATTGCTCTGAGATGACCAAAATGTTACGTTTTGAAAATGTTCATCTTTCAACTAATTTTGACTCTCAGAGGTGGATCATCACTTTTGGAGATAAAATGAGCATCGTTATCGTCATTTTCATGCTTCTAGGGAGCCAAAACTCAAGATTTGGCTCATGGTTAAAAGTGACTTAAAAGGCCCAAAATGCTCACTTCGAGGGCTTAAAACGTGTTCATTCACTGCCGGAAGAGATATAAACAATAGTTAGAGTGAATTAATGTTCATGCGAGAACGTTCAATTTTTCATGCAAAACAATCGATGACCCGCGTCCTGATGAAATTGCTCTGAGATGACCAAAAAGGTCCGTTTTGAAAATGTTCATCTTTCAACTAATTTTGACTCTCAGAGGTGGATCATCACTATTGGAGATAAAATGAGCATCGTTATCGTCATTTTCATGCTTTAGGGAGCCAAAACTCAAGATTTGGCTTATGGTTAAAAGTGACTTAAAAGGACCCAAATGCTCACTTTGAGGGCTTAAAACGTGTTTATTCACTGCGGAAAGAGATATAAACAATATTTAGAGTGAATTAATGTTCATGCGAGAACGTTCAATTTTTCATGCAAAACGATCGATGACCCGCGCCCTGATGAAATTGCTCTGAGATTACCAAAATGGTACGTTTTGAAAAAGTTCATCTTTCAACTAATTTTGACTCTCAGAGGTGGATCATCACTTTTGGAGATAAAATGAGCATCGTTATCGCCATTTTCATGCTTCTAGGGAGCCAAAACTCAAGATTTGGCTCATGGTTAAAAGTGACTGAAAAGGCCCAAAATGCTCACTTCGAGGGCTTAACACGTGTTTATTCACTGCGGGAAGAGATATAAACAATAGTTAGAGTGAATTAATGTTCATGCGAGAACGTTCAATTTTTCATGCAAAACGATCGATGACCCGCGACCTGATAAAATGACTCTGAGATGACCAAAATGTTCCGTTTTGAAAATTTTCATCTTTCAACTAATTTTGACTCTCAGAGGTGGATCATCACTTTTGGAGATAAAATGAGCATCGTTATCGTCATTTTCATGCTTCTAGGGAGCCAAAACTCAAGATTTGGCTTATGGTTAAAAGTGACTATAAAGGACCCAAATGCTCACTTCGAGGGCTTAAAACGTGTTTATTCACTGCGGGAAGAGATATAAACAGTAGTTAGAGTGAATTAATGTTCATGCGAGAACGTTCAATTTTTCATGCAAAACGATCTATGACCCGCGACCTGATGAAATGACTCTGAGATTACCAAAATGTTCCGTTTTGAAAATTTTCATCTTTCAACTAATTTTGACTCTCAGAGGTGGATCATCACTTTTGGAGATAAAATGAGCATCGTTATCGTCATTTTCATGCTTCTAGGGAGCCAAAACTCAAGATTTGGCTTATGGTTAAAAGTGACTTAAAAGGACCCAAATGCTCACTTGGAGGGCTTAAAACGTGTTTATTCACTGCGGGAAGAGATATAAACAACATTTAGAGTAAATTATTGTTCATGCGAGAACGTTCAATTTTTCATGCAAAACGATCGATGACCCGCGACCTGATGAAATTACTCTGAGATGACCAAAATGGTCCGTTTTGAAAATTTTCATCTTTCAACTAATTTTGACTCTCAGAGGTTGATCATCACTTTTGGAGATAAAATGAGCATCGTTATCGTCATTTTCATGCTTCTAGGGAGCCAAAACTCAAGATTTGGCTTATGGTTAAAAGTGACTTAAAAGGACCCAAATGCTCACTTTGAGGGCTTAAAACGTGTTTATTCACTGCGGAAAGAGATATAAACAATATTTAGAGTGAATTAATGTTCATGCGAGAACGTTCAATTTTTCATGCAAAACGATTGATGACCCGCGACCTGATGAAATGACTCTGAGATGACCAAAATGTTCCGTTTTGAAAATTTTCATCTTTCAACTAATTTTGACTCTCAGAGGTGGATCATCACTTTTGGAGATAAAATGAGCATCGTTATCGTCATTTTCATGCTTCTAGGGAGCCAAAACTCAAGATTTGGCTGATGGTTAAAAGTGACTTAAAAGGACCGAAATGCTCACTTCGAGGGCTTAAAGCGTGTTTATTCACTGCGGGAAGAGATATAAACAACATTTAGAGTAAATTATTGTTCATGCGAGAACGTTCAATTTTTCATTCAAAACGATCGATGACCCGCGACCTGATGAAATTGCTCTGAGATGACCAAAATGTTACGTTTTGAAAATGTTCATCTTTCAACTAATTTTGACTCTCAGAGGTGGATCATCACTTTTGGAGATAAAATGAGCATCGTTATCGTCATTTTCATGCTTCTAGGGAGCCAAAACTCAAGATTTGGCTTATGGTTAAAAGTGACTTAAAAGGACCCAAATGCTCACTTTGAGGGCTTAAAACGTGTTTATTCACTGCGGAAAGAGATATAAACAATATTTAGAGTGAATTAATGTTCATGCGAGAACGTTCAATTTTTCATGCAAAACGATCGATGACCCGCGACCTGATGAAATGACTCTGAGATGACCAAAATGTTCCGTTTTGAAAAAGTTCATCTTTCAACTAATTTTGAATCTCAGAGGTGGATCATCACTTTTGGAGATAAAATGAGCATCCTTATCGTCATTTTCTTGCTTCTAGGGAGCCAAAACTCAAGATTTGGCTTATGGTTAAAAGTGACTTAAAAGAACCCAAATGCTCACTTCGAGGGCTTAAAACGTGTTTATTCACTGCGGGAAGAGATATAAACAATAGTTAGAGTGAATTAATGTTCATGCGAGAACGTTCAATTTTTCATGCAAAACGATCGATGACCCGCGACCTGATGAAATGACTCTGAGATTACCATAATGTTCCGTTTTGAAAATTTTCATCTTTCAACTAATTTTGACTCTCAGAGGTGGATCATCACTTTTGGAGATAAAATGAGCATCGTTATCGTCATTTTCATGCTTCTAGGGAGCCAAAACTCAAGATTTGGCTTATGGTTAAAAGTGACTTAAAAGGACCCAAATGCTCACTTGGAGGGCTTAAAACGTGTTTATTCACTGCGGGAAGAGATATAAACAACATTTAGAGTAAATTATTGTTCATGCGAGAACGTTCAATATTTCATGCAAAACGATCGATGACCAGCGACCTGATGAAATTACTCAGAGATGACCAAAATGGTCCGTTTTGAAAATTTTCATCTTTCAACTAATTTTGACTCTCAGAGGTTGACCATCACTTTTGGAGATAAAATGAGCATCATTATCGTCATTTTCATGCTTCTAGGGAGCCAAAACTCAAGATTTGGCTTATGGTTAAAAGTGACTTAAAAGGACCCAAATGCTCACTTCGAGGGCTTAAAACGTGTTTATTCACTGCGGAAAGAGATATAAACAATATTTAGAGTGAATTAATGTTCATGCGAGAACGTTCAATTTTTCATGCAAAACGATCGATGACCCGCGACCTGATGAAATTGCTCTGAGATGACCAAAATGTTACGTTTTGAAAATGTTCATCTTTCAAATAATTTTGACTCTCAGAGGTGGATCATCACTATTGGAGATAAAATGAGCATCGTTATCGTCATTTTCATGCTTTAGGGAGCCAAAACTCAAGATTTGGCTTATGGTTAAAAGTGACTTAAAAGGACCCAAATGCTCACTTTGAGGGCTTAAAACGTGTTTATTCACTGCGGAAAGAGATATAAACAATATTTAGAGTGAATTAATGTTCATGCGAGAACGTTCAATTTTTCATGCAAAACGATCGATGACCCGCGCCCTGATGAAATTGCTCTGAGATTACCAAAATGGTACGTTTTGAAAAAGTTCATCTTTCAACTAATTTTGACTCTCAGAGGTGGATCATCACTTTTGGAGATAAAATGAGCATCGTTATCGCCATTTTCATGCTTTTAGGGGGCCAAAACTCAAGATTTGGCTCATGGTTAAAAGTGACTGAAAAGGCCCAAAATGCTCACTTCGAGGGCTTAAAACGTGTTTATTCACTGCGGGAAGAGATATAAACAATAGTTAGAGTGAATTAATGTTCATGCGAGAACGTTCAATTTTTCATGCAAAACGATCGATGACCCGCGACCTGATGAAATGACTCTGAGATGACCAAAATGTTCCGTTTTGAAAATTTTCATCTTTCAACTAATTTTGACTCTCAGAGGTGGATCATCACTTTTGGAGATAAAATGAGCATCGTTATCGTCATTTTCATGCTTCTAGGGAGCCAAAACTCAAGATTTGGCTTATGGTTAAAAGTGACTATAAAGGACCCAAATGCTCACTTCGAGGGCTTAAAACGTGTTTATTCACTGCGGGAAGAGATATAAACAGTAGTTAGAGTGAATTAATGTTCATGCGAGAACGTTCAATTTTTCATGCAAAACGATCTATGACCCGCGACCTGATGAAATGACTCTGAGATTACCAAAATGTTCCGTTTTGAAAATTTTCATCTTTCAACTAATTTTGACTCTCAGAGGTGGATCATCACTTTTGGAGATAAAATGAGCATCGTTATCGTCATTTTCATGCTTCTAGGGAGCCAAAACTCAAGATTTGGCTTATGGTGAAAAGTGACTTAAAAGGACCCAAATGCTCACTTGGAGGGCTTAAAACGTGTTTATTCACTGCGGGAAGAGATATAAACAACATTTAGAGTAAATTATTGTTCATGCGAGAACGTTCAATTTTTCATGCAAAACGATCGATGACCCGCGACCTGATGAAATTACTCTGAGATGACCAAAATGGTCCGTTTTGAAAATTTTCATCTTTCAACTAATTTTGACTCTCAGAGGTTGATCATCACTTTTGGAGATAAAATGAGCATCGTTATCGTCATTTTCATGCTTCTAGGGAGCCAAAACTCAAGATTTGGCTTATGGTTAAAAGTGACTTAAAAGGACCCAAATGCTCACTTTGAGGGCTTAAAACGTGTTTATTCACTGCGGAAAGAGATATAAACAATATTTAGAGTGAATTAATGTTCATGCGAGAACGTTCAATTTTTCATGCAAAACGATCGATGACCCGCGACCTGATGAAATGACTCTGAGATGACCAAAATGTTCCGTTTTGAAAATTTTCATCTTTCAACTAATTTTGACTCTCAGAGGTGGATCATCACTTTTGGAGATAAAATGAGCATCGTTATCGTCATTTTCATGCTTCTAGGGAGCCAAAACTCAAGATTTGGCTGATGGTTAAAAGTGACTTAAAAGGACCCAAATGCTCACTTCGAGGGCTTAAAGCGTGTTTATTCACTGCGGGAAGAGATATAAACAACATTTAGAGTAAATTATTGTTCATGCGAGAACGTTCAATTTTTCATTCAAAACGATCGATGACCCGCGACCTGATGAAATTGCTCTGAGATGACCAAAATGTTACGTTTTGAAAATGTTCATCTTTCAACTAATTTTGACTCTCAGAGGTGGATCATCACTTTTGGAGATAAAATGAGCATCGTTATCGTCATTTTCATGCTTCTAGGGAGCCGAAACTCAAGATTTGGCTTATGGTTAAAAGTGACTTAAAAGGACCCAAATGCTCACTTTGAGGGCTTAAAACGAGTTTATTCACTGCGGAAAGAGATATAAACAATATTTAGAGTGAATTAATGTTCATGCGAGAACGTTCAATTTTTCATGCAAAACGATCGATGACCCGCGACCTGATGAAATGACTCTGAGATGACCAAAATGTTCCGTTTTGAAAAAGTTCATCTTTCAACTAATTTTGAATCTCAGAGGTGGATCATCACTTTTGGAGATAAAATGAGCATCCTTATCGTCATTTTCTTGCTTCTAGGGAGCCAAAACTCAAGATTTGGCTTATGGTTAAAAGTGACTTAAAAGAACCCAAATGCTCACTTCGAGGGCTTAAAACGTGTTTATTCACTGCGGGAAGAGATATAAACAATAGTTAGAGTGAATTAATGTTCATGCGAGAACGTTCAATTTTTCATGCAAAACGATCGATGACCCGCGACCTGATGAAATGACTCTGAGATTACCAAAATGTTCCGTTTTGAAAATTTTCATCTTTCAACTAATTTTGACTCTCAGAGGTGGATCATCACTTTTGGAGATAAAATGAGCATCGTTATCGTCATTTTCATGCTTCTAGGGAGCCAAAACTCAAGATTTGGCTTATGGTTAAAAGTGACTTAAAAGGACCCAAATGCTCACTTGGAGGGCTTAAAACGTGTTTATTCACTGCGGGAAGAGATATAAACAACATTTAGAGTAAATTATTGTTCATGCGAGAACGTTCAATATTTCATGCAAAACGATCGATGACCAGCGACCTGATGAAATTACTCAGAGATGACCAAAATGGTCCGTTTTGAAAATTTTCATCTTTCAACTAATTTTGACTCTCAGAGGTTGACCATCACTTTTGGAGATAAAATGAGCATCATTATCGTCATTTTCATGCTTCTAGGGAGCCAAAACTCAAGATTTGGCTTATGGTTAAAAGTGACTTAAAAGGACCCAAATGCTCACTTCGAGGGCTTAAAACGTGTGTATTCACTGCGGAAAGAGATATAAACAATATTTAGAGTGAATTAATGTTCATGCTAGAACGTTCAATTTTTCATGCAAAACGATCGATGACCCGCGACCTGATGAAATTGCTCTGAGATGACCAAAATGTTACGTTTTGAAAATGTTTATCTTTCAAATAATTTTGACTCTCAGAGGTGGATCATCACTATTGGAGATAAAATGAGCATCGTTATCGTCATTTTCATGCTTCTAGGGAGCCAAAACTCAAGATTTGGCTTATGGTTAAAAGTGACTTAAAAGGAACCAAATGCTCACTTTGAGGGCTTAAAACGTGTTTATTCACTGCGGAAAGAGATATAAACAATATTTAGAGTGAATTAATGTTCATGCGAGAACGTTCAATTTTTCATGCAAAACGATCGATGACCCGCGACCTGATGAAATTGCTCTGAGATGACCAAAATGGTCCGTTTTGAAAAAGTTCATCTTTCAACTAATTTTGACTCTCAGAGGTGGATCATCACTTTTGGAGATAAAATGAGCATCGTTATAGTCATTTTCATGCTTCTAGGGAGCCAAAACTCAAGATTTGGCTTATGGTTAAAAGTGACTTAAAAGGACCCAAATGCTCACTTCGAGGGCTTAAAACGTGTTTATTCACTGCAGGAAGAGATATAAACAACATTTAGAGTAAATTATTGTTCATGCGAGAACGTTCAATTTTTCATGCAAAACGATCGATGACCCGCGACCTGATGAAATTGCTCTGAGATGACCAAAATGGTCCGTTTTGAAATTTTTCGTCTTTCAACTATATTTGACTCTCAGAGGTTGATCATCACTTTTGGAGATAAAATGAGCATCGTTATCGTCATTTTCATGCTTCTAGGGAGCCAAAACTCAAGATTTGGCTTATGGTTAAAAGTGACTTAAAAGGACCCAAATGCTCACTTTGAGGGCTTAAAACGTGTTTATTTACTGCGGAAAGAGATATAAACAATATTTAGAGTGAATTAATGTTCATGCGAGAACGTTCAATTTTTCATGCAAAACGATCGATGACCCGCGCCCTGATGAAATTGCTCTGAGATTACCAAAATGGTACGTTTTGAAAAAGTTCATCTTTCAACTAATTTGGACTCTCAGAGGTGGATCATCACTTTTGGAGATAAAATGAGCATCGTTATCGCCATTTTCATGCTTCTAGGGAGCCAAAACTCAAGATTTGGCTCATGGTTAAAAGTGACTGAAAAGGCCCAAAATGCTCACTTCGAGGGCCTAAAACGTGTTTATTCACTGCGGGAAGAGATATAAACAATAGTTAGAGTGAATTAATGTTCATGCGAGAACGTTCAATTTTTCATGCAAAACGATCGATGACCCGCGACCTGATGAAATGACTCTGAGATGACCAAAATGTTCCGTTTTGAAAATTTTCATCTTTCAACTAATTTTGACTCTCAGAGGTGGATCATCACTTTTGGAGATAAAATGAGCATCGTTATCGTCATTTTCATGCTTCTAGGGAGCCAAAACTCAAGATTTGGCTTATGGTTAAAAGTGACTATAAAGGACCCAAATGCTCACTTCGAGGGCTTAAAACGTGTTTATTCACTGCGGGAAGAGATATAAACAGTAGTTAGAGTGAATTAATGTTCATGCGAGAACGTTCAATTTTTCATGCAAAACGATCTATGACCCGCGACCTGATGAAATGACTCTGAGATTACCAAAATGTTCCGTTTTGAAAATTTTCATCTTTCAACTAATTTTGACTCTCAGAGGTGGATCATCACTTTTGGAGATAAAATGAGCATCGTTATCGTCATTTTCATGCTTCTAGGGAGCCAAAACTCAAGATTTGGCTTATGGTTAAAAGTGACTTAAAAGGACCCAAATGCTCACTTGGAGGGCTTAAAACGTGTTTATTCACTGCGGGAAGAGATATAAACAACATTTAGAGTAAATTATTGTTCATGCGAGAACGTTCAATTTTTCATGCAAAACGATCGATGACCCGCGACCTGATGAAATTACTCTGAGATGACCAAAATGGTCCGTTTTGAAAATTTTCATCTTTCAACTAATTTTGACTCTCAGAGGTTGATCATCACTTTTGGAGATAAAATGAGCATCGTTATCGTCATTTTCATGCTTCTAGGGAGCCAAAACTCAAGATTTGGCTTATGGTTAAAAGTGACTTAAAAGGACCCAAATGCTCACTTTGAGGGCTTAAAACGTGTTTATTCACTGCGGAAAGAGATATAAACAATATTTAGAGTGAATTAATGTTCATGCGAGAACGTTCAATTTTTCATGCAAAACAATCGATGACCCGCGACCTGATGAAATGACTCTGAGATGACCAAAATGTTCCGTTTTGAAAATGTTCATCTTTCAACTAATTTTGACTCTCAGAGGTGGATCATCACTTTTGGAGATAAAATGAGCATCGTTATCGTCATTTTCATGCTTCTAGGGAGCCAAAACTCAAGATTTGGCTGATGGTTAAAAGTGACTTAAAAGGACCCAAATGCTCACTTCGAGGGCTTAAAGCGTGTTTATTCACTGCGGGAAGAGATATAAACAACATTTAGAGTAAATTATTGTTCATGCGAGAACGTTCAATTTTTCATTCAAAACAATCGATGACCCGCGACCTGATGAAATTGCTCTGAGATGACCAAAATGTTACGTTTTGAAAATGTTCATCTTTCAACTAATTTTGACTCTCAGAGGTGGATCATCACTTTTGGAGATAAAATGAGCATCGTTATCGTCATTTTCATGCTTCTAGGGAGCCAAAACTCAAGATTTGGCTTATGGTTAAAAGTGACTTAAAAGGACCCAAATGCTCACTTTGAGGGCTTAAAACGTGTTTATTCACTGCGGAAAGAGATATAAACAATATTTAGAGTGAATTAATGTTCATGCGAGAACGTTCAATTTTTCATGCAAAACGATCGATGACCCGCGACCTGATGAAATGACTCTGAGATGACCAAAATGTTCCGTTTTGAAAAAGTTCATCTTTCAACTAATTTTGAATCTCAGAGGTGGATCATCACTTTTGGAGATAAAATGAGCATCCTTATCGTCATTTTCTTGCTTCTAGGGAGCCAAAACTCAAGATTTGGTTTATGGTTAAAAGTGACTTAAAAGAACCCAAATGCTCACTTCGAGGGCTTAAAACGTGTTTATTCACTGCGGGAAGAGATATAAACAATAGTTAGAGTGAATTAATGTTCATGCGAGAACGTTCAATTTTTCATGCAAAACGATCGATGACCCGCGACCTGATGAAATGACTCTGAGATTACCAAAATGTTCCGTTTTGAAAATTTTCATCTTTCAACTAATTTTGACTCTCAGAGGTGGATCATCACTTTTGGAGATAAAATGAGCATCGTTATCGTCATTTTCATGCTTCTAGGGAGCCAAAACTCAAGATTTGGCTTATGGTTAAAAGTGACTTAAAAGGACCCAAATGCTCACTTGGAGGGCTTAAAACGTGTTTATTCACTGCGGGAAGAGATATAAACAACATTTAGAGTAAATTATTGTTCATGCGAGAACGTTCAATATTTCATGCAAAACGATCGATGACCAGCGACCTGATGAAATTACTCAGAGATGACCAAAATGGTCCGTTTTGAAAATTTTCATCTTTCAACTAATTTTGACTCTCAGAGGTGGATCATCACTATTGGAGATAAAATGAGCATCGTTATCGTCATTTTCATGCTTCTAGGGAGCCAAAACTCAAGATTTGGCTTATGGTTAAAAGTGACTTAAAAGGAACCAAATGCTCACTTTGAGGGCTTAAAACGTGTTTATTCACTGCGGAAAGAGATATAAACAATATTTAGAGTGAATTAATGTTCATGCGAGAACGTTCAATTTTTCATGCAAAACGATCGATGACCCGCGACCTGATGAAATTGCTCTGAGATGACCAAAATGGTCCGTTTTGAAAAAGTTCATCTTTCAACTAATTTTGACTCTCAGAGGTGGATCATCACTTTTGGAGATAAAATGAGCATCGTTATAGTCATTTTCATGCTTCTAGGGAGCCAAAACTCAAGATTTGGCTTATGGTTAAAAGTGACTTAAAAGGACCCAAATGCTCACTTCGAGGGCTTAAAACGTGTTTATTCACTGCAGGAAGAGCTATAAACAACATTTAGAGTAAATTATTGTTCATGCGAGAACGTTCAATTTTTCATGCAAAACGATCGATGACCCGCGACCTGATGAAATTGCTCTGAGATGACCAAAATGGTCCGTTTTGAAATTTTTCGTCTTTCAACTATATTTGACTCTCAGAGGTGGATCATCACTTTTGGAGATAAAATGAGCATCGTTATCGTCATTTTCATGCTTCTAGGGAGCCAAAACTCAAGATTTGGCTTATGGTTAAAAGTGACTTAAAAGGACCCAAATGCTCACTTCGAGGGCTTAAAACGTGTTTATTCACTACGGGAAGAGATATAAACAATAGTTAGAGTGAATTAATGTTAATGCGAGAACGTTCAATTTTTCATGCAAAACGATCGATGACCCGCGATCTGATGAAATGACTCTGAGATTACCAAAATGTTCCGTTTTGAAAATTTTCATCTTTCAACTAATTTTGACTCTCAGAGGTGGATCATCACTTTTGGAGATAAAATGAGCATCGTTATCGTCATTTTCATGCTTCTAGGGAGCCAAAACTCAAGATTTGGCTTATGGTTAAAAGTGACTTAAAAGGACCCAAATGCTCACTTCGAGGGCTTAAAGCGTATTTATTCACTGCGGGAAGAGATATAAACAACATTTAGAGTAAATTATTGTTCATGCGAGAACGTTCAATTTTTCATTCAAAATGATTGATGACCCGCGACCTGATGAAATTGCTCTGAGATGACCAAAATGTTACGTTTTGAAAATGTTCATCTTTCAACTAATTTTGACTCTCAGAGGTGGATCATCACTTTTGGAGATAAAATGAGCATCGTTATCGTCATTTTCATGCTTCTAGGGAGCCAAAACTCAAGATTTGGCTCATGGTTAAAAGTGACTTAAAAGGCCCAAAATGCTCACTTCGAGGGCTTAAAACGTGTTCATTCACTGCCGGAAGAGATATAAACAATAGTTAGAGTGAATTAATGTTCATGCGAGAACGTTCAATTTTTCATGCAAAACAATCGATGACCCGCGTCCTGATGAAATTGCTCTGAGATGACCAAAAAGGTCCGTTTTGAAAATGTTCATCTTTCAACTAATTTTGACTCTCAGAGGTGGATCATCACTATTGGAGATAAAATGAGCATCGTTATCGTCATTTTCATGCTTTAGGGAGCCAAAACTCAAGATTTGGCTTATGGTTAAAAGTGACTTAAAAGGACCCAAATGCTCACTTTGAGGGCTTAAAACGTGTTTATTCACTGCGGAAAGAGATATAAACAATATTTAGAGTGAATTAATGTTCATGCGAGAACGTTCAATTTTTCATGCAAAACGATCGATGACCCGCGCCCTGATGAAATTGCTCTGAGATTACCAAAATGGTACGTTTTGAAAAAGTTCATCTTTCAACTAATTTTGACTCTCAGAGGTGGATCATCACTTTTGGAGATAAAATGAGCATCGTTATCGCCATTTTCATGCTTCTAGGGAGCCAAAACTCAAGATTTGGCTCATGGTTAAAAGTGACTGAAAAGGCCCAAAATGCTCACTTCGAGGGCTTAACACGTGTTTATTCACTGCGGGAAGAGATATAAACAATAGTTAGAGTGAATTAATGTTCATGCGAGAACGTTCAATTTTTCATGCAAAACGATCGATGACCCGCGACCTGATAAAATGACTCTGAGATGACCAAAATGTTCCGTTTTGAAAATTTTCATCTTTCAACTAATTTTGACTCTCAGAGGTGGATCATCACTTTTGGAGATAAAATGAGCATCGTTATCGTCATTTTCATGCTTCTAGGGAGCCAAAACTCAAGATTTGGCTTATGGTTAAAAGTGACTTAAAAGGACCCAAATGCTCACTTGGAGGGCTTAAAACGTGTTTATTCACTGCGGGAAGAGATATAAACAACATTTAGAGTAAATTATTGTTCATGCGAGAACGTTCAATTTTTCATGCAAAACGATCGATGACCCGCGACCTGATGAAATTACTCTGAGATGACCAAAATGGTCCGTTTTGAAAATTTTCATCTTTCAACTAATTTTGACTCTCAGAGGTTGATCATCACTTTTGGAGATAAAATGAGCATCGTTATCGTCATTTTCATGCTTCTAGGGAGCCAAAACTCAAGATTTGGCTTATGGTTAAAAGTGACTTAAAAGGACCCAAATGCTCACTTTGAGGGCTTAAAACGTGTTTATTCACTGCGGAAAGAGATATAAACAATATTTAGAGTGAATTAATGTTCATGCGAGAATGTTCAATTTTTCATGCAAAACGATTGATGACCCGCGACCTGATGAAATGACTCTGAGATGACCAAAATGTTCCGTTTTGAAAATTTTCATCTTTCAACTAATTTTGACTCTCAGAGGTGGATCATCACTTTTGGAGATAAAATGAGCATCGTTATCGTCATTTTCATGCTTCTAGGGAGCCAAAACTCAAGATTTGGCTGATGGTTAAAAGTGACTTAAAAGGACCCAAATGCTCACTTCGAGGGCTTAAAGCGTGTTTATTCACTGCGGGAAGAGATATAAACAACATTTAGAGTAAATTATTGTTCATGCGAGAACGTTCAATTTTTCATTCAAAACGATCGATGACCCGCGACCTGATGAAATTGCTCTGAGATGACCAAAATGTTACGTTTTGAAAATGTTCATCTTTCAACTAATTTTGACTCTCAGAGGTGGATCATCACTTTTGGAGATAAAATGAGCATCGTTATCGTCATTTTCATGCTTCTAGGGAGCCAAAACTCAAGATTTGGCTTATGGTTAAAAGTGACTTAAAAGGACCCAAATGCTCACTTTGAGGGCTTAAAACGTGTTTATTCACTGCGGAAAGAGATATAAACAATATTTAGAGTGAATTAATGTTCATGCGAGAACGTTCAATTTTTCATGCAAAACGATCGATGACCCGCGACCTGATGAAATGACTCTGAGATGACCAAAATGTTCCGTTTTGAAAAAGTTCATCTTTCAACTAATTTTGAATCTCAGAGGTGGATCATCACTTTTGGAGATAAAATGAGCATCCTTATCGTCATTTTCTTGCTTCTAGGGAGCCAAAACTCAAGATTTGGCTTATGGTTAAAAGTGACTTAAAAGAACCCAAATGCTCACTTCGAGGGCTTAAAACGTGTTTATTCACTGCGGGAAGAGATATAAACAATAGTTAGAGTGAATTAATGTTCATGCGAGAACGTTCAATTTTTCATGCAAAACGATCGATGACCCGCGACCTGATGAAATGACTCTGAGATTACCAAAATGTTCCGTTTTGAAAATTTTCATCTTTCAACTAATTTTGACTCTCAGAGGTGGATCATCACTTTTGGAGATAAAATGAGCATCGTTATCGTCATTTTCATGCTTCTAGGGAGCCAAAACTCAAGATTTGGCTTATGGTTAAAAGTGACTTAAAAGGACCCAAATGCTCACTTGGAGGGCTTAAAACGTGTTTATTCACTGCGGGAAGAGATATAAACAACATTTAGAGTAAATTATTGTTCATGCGAGAACGTTCAATATTTCATGCAAAACGATCGATGACCAGCGACCTGATGAAATTACTCAGAGATGACCAAAATGGTCCGTTTTGAAAATTTTCATCTTTCAACTAATTTTGACTCTCAGAGGTTGACCATCACTTTTGGAGATAAAATGAGCATCATTATCGTCATTTTCATGCTTCTAGGGAGCCAAAACTCAAGATTTGGCTTATGGTTAAAAGTGACTTAAAAGGACCCAAATGCTCACTTCGAGGGCTTAAAACGTGTTTATTCACTGCGGAAAGAGATATAAACAATATTTAGAGTGAATTAATGTTCATGCGAGAACGTTCAATTTTTCATGCAAAACGATCGATGACCCGCGACCTGATGAAATTGCTCTGAGATGACCAAAATGTTACGTTTTGAAAATGTTCATCTTTCAAATAATTTTGACTCTCAGAGGTGGATCATCACTATTGGAGATAAAATGAGCATCGTTATCGTCATTTTCATGCTTTAGGGAGCCAAAACTCAAGATTTGGCTTATGGTTAAAAGTGACTTAAAAGGACCCAAATGCTCACTTTGAGGGCTTAAAACGTGTTTATTCACTGCGGAAAGAGATATAAACAATATTTAGAGTGAATTAATGTTCATGCGAGAACGTTCAATTTTTCATGCAAAACGATCGATGACCCGCGCCCTGATGAAATTGCTCTGAGATTACCAAAATGGTACGTTTTGAAAAAGTTCATCTTTCAACTAATTTTGACTCTCAGAGGTGGATCATCACTTTTGGAGATAAAATGAGCATCGTTATCGCCATTTTCATGCTTCTAGGGAGCCAAAACTCAAGATTTGGCTCATGGTTAAAAGTGACTGAAAAGGCCCAAAATGCTCACTTCGAGGGCTTAAAACGTGTTTATTCACTGCGGGAAGAGATATAAACAATAGTTAGAGTGAATTAATGTTCATGCGAGAACGTTCAATTTTTCATGCAAAACGATCGATGACCCGCGACCTGATGAAATGACTCTGAGATGACCAAAATGTTCCGTTTTGAAAATTTTCATCTTTCAACTAATTTTGACTCTCAGAGGTGGATCATCACTTTTGGAGATAAAATGAGCATCGTTATCGTCATTTTCATGCTTCTAGGGAGCCAAAACTCAAGATTTGGCTTATGGTTAAAAGTGACTATAAAGGACCCAAATGCTCACTTCGAGGGCTTAAAACGTGTTTATTCACTGCGGGAAGAGATATAAACAGTAGTTAGAGTGAATTAATGTTCATGCGAGAACGTTCAATTTTTCATGCAAAACGATCTATGACCCGCGACCTGATGAAATGACTCTGAGATTACCAAAATGTTCCGTTTTGAAAATTTTCATCTTTCAACTAATTTTGACTCTCAGAGGTGGATCATCACTTTTGGAGATAAAATGAGCATCGTTATCGTCATTTTCATGCTTCTAGGGAGCCAAAACTCAAGATTTGGCTTATGGTTAAAAGTGACTTAAAAGGACCCAAATGCTCACTTGGAGGGCTTAAAACGTGTTTATTCACTGCGGGAAGAGATATAAACAACATTTAGAGTAAATTATTGTTCATGCGAGAACGTTCAATTTTTCATGCAAAACGATCGATGACCCGCGACCTGATGAAATTACTCTGAGATGACCAAAATGGTCCGTTTTGAAAATTTTCATCTTTCAACTAATTTTGACTCTCAGAGGTTGATCATCACTTTTGGAGATAAAATGAGCATCGTTATCGTCATTTTCATGCTTCTAGGGAGCCAAAACTCAAGATTTGGCTTATGGTTAAAAGTGACTTAAAAGGACCCAAATGCTCACTTTGAGGGCTTAAAACGTGTTTATTCACTGCGGAAAGAGATATAAACAATATTTAGAGTGAATTAATGTTCATGCGAGAACGTTCAATTTTTCATGCAAAACGATCAATGACCCGCGACCTGATGAAATGACTCTGAGATGACCAAAATGTTCCGTTTTGAAAATTTTCATCTTTCAACTAATTTTGACTCTCAGAGGTGGATCATCACTTTTGGAGATAAAATGAGCATCGTTATCGTCATTTTCATGCTTCTAGGGAGCCAAAACTCAAGATTTGGCTGATGGTTAAAAGTGACTTAAAAGGACCCAAATGCTCACTTCGAGGGCTTAAAGCGTGTTTATTCACTGCGGGAAGAGATATAAACAACATTTAGAGTAAATTATTGTTCATGCGAGAACGTTCAATTTTTCATTCAAAACGATCGATGACCCGCGACCTGATGAAATTGCTCTGAGATGACCAAAATGTTACGTTTTGAAAATGTTCATCTTTCAACTAATTTTGACTCTCAGAGGTGGATCATCACTTTTGGAGATAAAATGAGCATCGTTATCGTCATTTTCATGCTTCTAGGGAGCCAAAACTCAAGATTTGGCTTATGGTTAAAAGTGACTTAAAAGGACCCAAATGCTCACTTTGAGGGCTTAAAACGTGTTTATTCACTGCGGAAAGAGATATAAACAATATTTAGAGTGAATTAATGTTCATGCGAGAACGTTCAATTTTTCATGCAAAACGATCGATGACCCGCGACCTGATGAAATGACTCTGAGATGACCAAAATGTTCCGTTTTGAAAAAGTTCATCTTTCAACTAATTTTGAATCTCAGAGGTGGATCATCACTTTTGGAGATAAAATGAGCATCCTTATCGTCATTTTCTTGCTTCTAGGGAGCCAAAACTCAAGATTTGGCTTATGGTTAAAAGTGACTTAAAAGAACCCAAATGCTCACTTCGAGGGCTTAAAACGTGTTTATTCACTGCGGGAAGAGATATAAACAATAGTTAGAGTGAATTAATGTTCATGCGAGAACGTTCAATTTTTCATGCAAAACGATCGATGACCCGCGACCTGATGAAATGACTCTGAGATTACCAAAATGTTCCGTTTTGAAAATTTTCATCTTTCAACTAATTTTGACTCTCAGAGGTGGATCATCACTTTTGGAGATAAAATGAGCATCGTTATCGTCATTTTCATGCTTCTAGGGAGCCAAAACTCAAGATTTGGCTTATGGTTAAAAGTGACTTAAAAGGACCCAAATGCTCACTTGGAGGGCTTAAAACGTGTTTATTCACTGCGGGAAGAGATATAAACAACATTTAGAGTAAATTATTGTTCATGCGAGAACGTTCAATATTTCATGCAAAACGATCGATGACCAGCGACCTGATGAAATTACTCAGAGATGACCAAAATGGTCCGTTTTGAAAATTTTCATCTTTCAACTAATTTTGACTCTCAGAGGTTGACCATCACTTTTGGAGATAAAATGAGCATCATTATCGTCATTTTCATGCTTCTAGGGAGCCAAAACTCAAGATTTGGCTTATGGTTAAAAGTGACTTAAAAGGACCCAAATGCTCACTTCGAGGGCTTAAAACGTGTGTATTCACTGCGGAAAGAGATATAAACAATATTTAGAGTGAATTAATGTTCATGCTAGAACGTTCAATTTTTCATGCAAAACGATCGATGACCCGCGACCTGATGAAATTGCTCTGAGATGACCAAAATGTTACGTTTTGAAAATGTTTATCTTTCAAATAATTTTGACTCTCAGAGGTGGATCATCACTATTGGAGATAAAATGAGCATCGTTATCGTCATTTTCATGCTTCTAGGGAGCCAAAACTCAAGATTTGGCTTATGGTTAAAAGTGACTTAAAAGGAACCAAATGCTCACTTTGAGGGCTTAAAACGTGTTTATTCACTGCGGAAAGAGATATAAACAATATTTAGAGTGAATTAATGTTCATGCGAGAACGTTCAATTTTTCATGCAAAACGATCGATGACCCGCGACCTGATGAAATTGCTCTGAGATGACCAAAATGGTCCGTTTTGAAAAAGTTCATCTTTCAACTAATTTTGACTCTCAGAGGTGGATCATCACTTTTGGAGATAAAATGAGCATCGTTATAGTCATTTTCATGCTTCTAGGGAGCCAAAACTCAAGATTTGGCTTATGGTTAAAAGTGACTTAAAAGGACCCAAATGCTCACTTCGAGGGCTTAAAACGTGTTTATTCACTGCAGGAAGAGATATAAACAACATTTAGAGTAAATTATTGTTCATGCGAGAACGTTCAATTTTTCATGCAAAACGATCGATGACCCGCGACCTGATGAAATTGCTCTGAGATGACCAAAATGGTCCGTTTTGAAATTTTTCGTCTTTCAACTATATTTGACTCTCAGAGGTTGATCATCACTTTTGGAGATAAAATGAGCATCGTTATCGTCATTTTCATGCTTCTAGGGAGCCAAAACTCAAGATTTGGCTTATGGTTAAAAGTGACTTAAAAGGACCCAAATGCTCACTTTGAGGGCTTAAAACGTGTTTATTTACTGCGGAAAGAGATATAAACAATATTTAGAGTGAATTAATGTTCATGCGAGAACGTTCAATTTTTCATGTAAAACGATCGATGACCCGCGACCTGATGAAATGACTCTGAGATGACCAAAATGTTCCGTTTTGAAAAAGTTCATCTTTCAACTTATTTTGACTCTCAGAGGTGGATCATCACTTTTGGAGATAAAATGAGCATCGTTATCGTCATTTTCATGCTTCTAGGGAGCCAAAACTCAAGATTTGGCTTATGGTTAAAAGTGACTTAAAAGGACCCAAATGCTCACTTCGAGGGCTTAAAACGTGTTTATTCACTACGGGAAGAGATATAAACAATAGTTAGAGTGAATTAATGTTAATGCGAGAACGTTCAATTTTTCATGCAAAACGATCGATGACCCGCGACCTGATGAAATGACTCTGAGATTACCAAAATGTTCCGTTTTGAAAATTTTCATCTTTCAACTAATTTTGACTCTCAGAGGTGGATCATCACTTTTGGAGATAAAATGAGCATCGTTATCGTCATTTTCATGCTTCTAGGGAGCCAAAACTCAAGATTTGGCTTATGGTTAAAAGTGACTTAAAAGGACCCAAATGCTCACTTCGAGGGCTTAAAGCGTGTTTATTCACTGCGGGAAGAGATATAAACAACATTTAGAGTAAATTATTGTTCATGCGAGAACGTTCAATTTTTCATTCAAAATGATTGATGACCCGCGACCTGATGAAATTGCTCTGAGATGACCAAAATGTTACGTTTTGAAAATGTTCATCTTTCAACTAATTTTGACTCTCAGAGGTGGATCATCACTTTTGGAGATAAAATGAGCATCGTTATCGTCATTTTCATGCTTCTAGGGAGCCAAAACTCAAGATTTGGCTCATGGTTAAAAGTGACTTAAAAGGCCCAAAATGCTCACTTCGAGGGCTTAAAACGTGTTCATTCACTGCCGGAAGAGATATAAACAATAGTTAGAGTGAATTAATGTTCATGCGAGAACGTTCAATTTTTCATGCAAAACAATCGATGACCCGCGACCTGATGAAATTGCTCTGAGATGACCAAAAAGGTCCGTTTTGAAAATGTTCATCTTTCAACTAATTTTGACTCTCAGATGTGGATCATCACTATTGGAGATAAAATGAGCATCGTTATCGTCATTTTCATGCTTTAGGGAGCCAAAACTCAAGATTTGGCTTATGGTTAAAAGTGACTTAAAAGGACCCAAATGCTCACTTTGAGGGCTTAAAACGTGTTTATTCACTGCGGAAAGAGATATAAACAATATTTAGAGTGAATTAATGTTCATGCGAGAACGTTCAATTTTTCATGCAAAACGATCGATGACCCGCGCCCTGATGAAATTGCTCTGAGATTACCAAAATGGTAAATTTTGAAAAAGTTCATCTTTCAACTAATTTTGACTCTCAGAGGTGGATCATCACTTTTGGAGATAAAATGAGCATCGTTATCGCCATTGTCATGCTTCTAGGGAGCCAAAACTCAAGATTTGGCTCATGGTTAAAAGTGACTGAAAAGGCCCAAAATGCTCACTTCGAGGGCTTAAAACGTGTTTATTCACTGCGGGAAGAGATATAAACAATAGTTAGAGTGAATTAATGTTCATGCGAGAACGTTCAATTTTTCATGCAAAACGATCGATGACCCGCGACCTGATGAAATGACTCTGAGATGACCAAAATGTTCCGTTTTGAAAATTTTCATCTTTCAACTAATTTTGACTCTCAGAGGTGGATCATCACTTTTGGAGATAAAATGAGCATCGTTATCGTCATTTTCATGCTTCTAGGGAGCCAAAACTCAAGATTTGGCTTATGGTTAAAAGTGACTATAAAGGACCCAAATGCTCACTTCGAGGGCTTAAAACGTGTTTATTCACTGCAGGAAGAGATATAAACAGTAGTTAGAGTGAATTAATGTTCATGCGAGAACGTTCAATTTTTCATGCAAAACGATCTATGACCCGCGACCTGATGAAATGACTCTGAGATTACCAAAATGTTCCGTTTTGAAAATTTTCATCTTTCAACTAATTTTGACTCTCAGAGGTGGATCATCACTTTTGGAGATAAAATGAGCATCGTTATCGTCATTTTCATGCTTCTAGGGAGCCAAAACTCAAGATTTGGCTTATGGTTAAAAGTGACTTAAAAGGACCCAAATGCTCACTTGGAGGGCTTAAAACGTGTTTATTCACTGCGGGAAGAGATATAAACAACATTTAGAGTAAATTATTGTTCATGCGAGAACGTTCAATTTTTCATGCAAAACGATCGATGACCCGCGACCTGATGAAATTACTCTGAGATGACCAAAATGGTCCGTTTTGAAAATTTTCATCTTTCAACTAATTTTGACTCTCAGAGGTTGATCATCACTTTTGGAGATAAAATGAGCATCGTTATCGTCATTTTCATGCTTCTAGGGAGCCAAAACTCAAGATTTGGCTTATGGTTAAAAGTGACTTAAAAGGACCCAAATGCTCACTTTGAGGGCTTAAAACGTGTTTATTCACTGCGGAAAGAGATATAAACAATATTTAGAGTGAATTAATGTTCATGCGAGAACGTTCAATTTTTCATGCAAAACGATCGATGACCCGCGACTTGATGAAATGACTCTGAGATGACCAAAATGTTCCGTTTTGAAAATTTTCATCTTTCAACTAATTTTGACTCTCAGAGGTGGATCATCACTTTTGGAGATAAAATGAGCATCGTTATCGTCATTTTCATGCTTCTAGGGAGCCAAAACTCAAGATTTGGCTGATGGTTAAAAGTGACTTAAAAGGACCCAAATGCTCACTTCGAGGGCTTAAAGCGTGTTTATTCACTGCGGGAAGAGATATAAACAACATTTAGAGTAAATTATTGTTCATGCGAGAACGTTCAATTTTTCATTCAAAACGATCGATGACCCGCGACCTGATGAAATTGCTCTGAGATGACCAAAATGTTACGTTTTGAAAATGTTCATCTTTCAACTAATTTTGACTCTCAGAGGTGGATCATCACTTTTGGAGATAAAATGAGCATCGTTATCGTCATTTTCATGCTTCTAGGGAGCCAAAACTCAAGATTTGGCTCATGGTTAAAAGTGACTTAAAAGGCCCAAAATGCTCACTTCGAGGGCTTAAAACGTGTTTATTCACTGCCGGAAGAGATATAAACAATAGTTAGAGTGAATTAATGTTCATGCGAGAACGTTCAATTTTTCATGCAAAACGATCGATGACCCGCGACCTGATGAAATGACTCTGAGATGACCAAAATGTTCCGTTTTGAAAATTTTCATCTTTCAACTAATTTTGACTCTCAGAGGTGGATCATCACTTTTGGAGATAAAATGAGCATCGTTATCGTCATTTTCATGCTTCTAGGGAGCCAAAACTCAAGATTTGGCTTATGGTTAAAAGTGACTATAAAGGACCCAAATGCTCACTTCGAGGGCTTAAAACGTGTTTATTCACTGCGGGAAGAGATATAAACAGTAGTTAGAGTGAATTAATGTTCATGCGAGAACGTTCAATTTTTCATGCAAAACGATCTATGACCCGCGACCTGATGAAATGACTCTGAGATTACCAAAATGTTCCGTTTTGAAAATTTTCATCTTTCAACTAATTTTGACTCTCAGAGGTGGATCATCACTTTTGGAGATAAAATGAGCATCGTTATCGTCATTTTCATGCTTCTAGGGAGCCAAAACTCAAGATTTGGCTTATGGTTAAAAGTGACTTAAAAGGACCCAAATGCTCACTTGGAGGGCTTAAAACGTGTTTATTCACTGCGGGAAGAGATATAAACAACATTTAGAGTAAATTATTGTTCATGCGAGAACGTTCAATTTTTCATGCAAAACGATCGATGACCCGCGACCTGATGAAATTACTCTGAGATGACCAAAATGGTCCGTTTTGAAAATTTTCATCTTTCAACTAATTTTGACTCTCAGAGGTTGATCATCACTTTTGGAGATAAAATGAGCATCGTTATCGTCATTTTCATGCTTCTAGGGAGCCAAAACTCAAGATTTGGCTTATGGTTAAAAGTGACTTAAAAGGACCCAAATGCTCACTTTGAGGGCTTAAAACGTGTTTATTCACTGCGGAAAGAGATATAAACAATATTTAGAGTGAATTAATGTTCATGCGAGAACGTTCAATTTTTCATGCAAAACGATCGATGACCCGCGACTTGATGAAAT
The DNA here is from genome assembly GCF_964261635.1 of Lissotriton helveticus. Lineage (NCBI taxonomy): Eukaryota > Metazoa > Chordata > Amphibia > Caudata > Salamandridae > Lissotriton > Lissotriton helveticus. Next base: position 1,162,840,638 of record NC_136069.1, on the reverse strand, counting down.
GACTCTGAGATGACCAAAATGTTCCGTTTTGAAAATTTTCATCTTTCAACTAATTTTGACTCTCAGAGGTGGATCATCACTTTTGGAGATAAAATGAGCATCGTTATCGTCATTTTCATGCTTCTAGGGAGCCAAAACTCAAGATTTGGCTGATGGTTAAAAGTGACTTAAAAGGACCCAAATGCTCACTTCGAGGGCTTAAAGCGTGTTTATTCACTGCGGGAAGAGATATAAACAACATTTAGAGTAAATTATTGTTCATGCGAGAACGTTCAATTTTTCATTCAAAACGATCGATGACCCGCGACCTGATGAAATTGCTCTGAGATGACCAAAATGTTACGTTTTGAAAATGTTCATCTTTCAACTAATTTTGACTCTCAGAGGTGGATCATCACTTTTGGAGATAAAATGAGCATCGTTATCGTCATTTTCATGCTTCTAGGGAGCCAAAACTCAAGATTTGGCTCATGGTTAAAAGTGACTTAAAAGGCCCAAAATGCTCACTTCGAGGGCTTAAAACGTGTTTATTCACTGCCGGAAGAGATATAAACAATAGTTAGAGTGAATTAATGTTCATGCAAGAACGTTCAATTTTTCATGCAAAACAATCGATGACCCGCGACCTGATGAAATTGCTCTGAGATGACCAAAATGGTCCGTTTTGAAAATGTTCATCTTTCAACTAATTTTGACTCTCAGAGGTGGATCATCACTATTGGAGATAAAATGAGCATCGTTATCGTCATTTTCATGCTTCTAGGGAGCCAAAACTCAAGATTTGGCTTATGGTTAAAAGTGACTTAAAAGGACCCAAATGCTCACTTTGAGGGCTTAAAACGTGTTTATTTACTGCGGAAAGAGATATAAACAATATTTAGAGTGAATTAATGTTCATGCGAGAACGTTCAATTTTTCATGCAAAACGATCGATGACCCGCGACCTGATGAAATTGCTCTGAGATGACCAAAATGGTCCGTTTTGAAATTTTTCATCTTTCAACTAATTTTGACTCTCAGAGGTTGATCATCACTTTTGGAGATAAAATGAGCATCGTTATCGTCATTTTCATGCTTCTAGGGAGCCAAAACTCAAGATTTGGCTTATGGTTAAAAGTGACTTAAAAGGACCCAAATGCTCACTTTGAGGGCTTAAAACGTGTTTATTCACTGCGGAAAGAGATATAAACAATATTTAGAGTGAATTAATGTTCATGCGAGAACGTTCAATTTTTCATGCAAAACGATCGATGACCCGCGACCTGATGAAATGACTCTCAGATGACCAAAATGTTCCGTTTTGAAAAAGTTCATCTTTCAACTAATTTTGAATCTCAGAGGTGGATCATCACTTTTGGAGATAAAATGAGCATCCTTATCGTCATTTTCTTGCTTCTAGGGAGCCAAAACTCAAGATTTGGCTTATGGTTAAAAGTGACTTAAAAGAACCCAAATGCTCACTTCGAGGGCTTAAAACGTGTTTATTCACTGCGGGAAGAGATATAAACAATAGTTAGAGTGAATTAATGTTCATGCGAGAACGTTCAATTTTTCATGCAAAACGATTGATGACCCGCGACCTGATGAAATGACTCTGAGATTACCAAAATGTTCCGTTTTGAAAATTTTCATCTTTCAACTAATTTTGACTCTCAGAGGTGGATCATCACTTTTGGAGATAAAATGAGCATCGTTATCGTCATTTTCATGCTTCTAGGGAGCCAAAACTCAAGATTTGGCTTATTGTTAAAAGTGACTTAAAAGGACCCAAATGCTCACTTGGAGGGCTTAAAACGTGTTTATTCACTGCGGGAAGAGATATAAACAACATTTAGAGTAAATTATTGTTCATGCGAAAACGTTCAATTTTTCATGCAAAACGATCGATGACCCGCGACCTGATGAAATTGCTCTGAGATGACCAAAATGTTACGTTTTGAAAATGTTCATCTTTCAACTAATTTTGACTCTCAGAGGTGGATCATCACTATTGGAGATAAAATGAGCATCGTTATCGTCATTTTCATGCTTCTAGGGAGCCAAAACTCAAGATTTGGCTTATGGTTAAAAGTGACTTAAAAGGAACCAAATGCTCACTTTGAGGGCTTAAAACGTGTTTATTCACTGCGGAAAGAGATATAAACAATATTAAGAGTGAATTAATGTTCATGCGAGAACGTTCAATTTTTCATGCAAAACGATCGATGACCCGCGACCTGATGAAATTGCTCTGAGATGACCAAAATGGTCCGTTTTGAAAAAGTTCATCTTTCAACTAATTTTGACTCTCAGAGGTGGATCATCACTTTTGGAGATAAAATGAGCATCGTTATAGTCATTTTCATGCTTCTAGGGAGCCAAAACTCAAGATTTGGCTTATGGTTAAAAGTGACTTAAAAGGACCCAAATGCTCACTTCGAGGGCTTAAAATGTGTTTATTCACTGCAGGAAGAGATATAAACAACATTTAGAGTAAATTATTGTTCATGCGAGAACGTTCAATTTTTCATGCAAAACGATCGATGACCCGCGACCTGATGAAATTGCTCTGAGATGACCAAAATGGTCCGTTTTGAAATTTTTCGTCTTTCAACTATATTTGACTCTCAGAGGTTGATCATCACTTTTGGAGATAAAATGAGCATCGTTATCGTCATTTTCATGCTTCTAGGGAGCCAAAACTCAAGATTTGGCTTATGGTTAAAAGTGACTTAAAAGGACCCAAATGCTCACTTTGAGGGCTTAAAACGTGTTTATTCACTGCGGAAAGAGATATAAACAATATTTAGAGTGAATTAATGTTCATGCGAGAACGTTCAATTTTTCATGCAAAACGATCGATGACCCGCGACCTGATGAAATGACTCTGAGATGACCAAAATGTTCCGTTTTGAAAAAGTTCATCTTTCAACTAATTTTGACTCTCAGAGGTGGATCATCACTTTTGGAGATAAAATGAGCATCGTTATCGTCATTTTCCTGCTTCTAGGGAGCCAAAACTCAAGATTTGGCTTATGGTTAAAAGTGACTTAAAAGGACCCAAATGCTCACTTCGAGGGCTTAAAACGTGTTTATTCACTGCGGGAAGAGATATAAACAACATTTAGAGTAAATTATTGTTCATGCGAGAACGTTTAATTTTTCATGCAAAACGATCGATGACCCGCGACCTGATGAAATTGCTCTGAGATGACCAAAATGGTCCGTTTTGAAAATTTTCATCTTTCAACTAATTTTGACTCTCAGAGGTTGATCATCACTTTTGGAGATAAAATGAGCATCATTATCGTCATTTTCATGCTTCTAGGGAGCCAAAACACAAGATTTGGCTTATGGTTTAAAGTGACTTAAAAGGACCCAAATGCTCACTTTGAGGGCTTAAAACGTGTTTATTCACTGCGGAAAGAGATATAAACAATATTTAGAGTGAATTAATGTTCATGCGAGAACGTTCAATTTTTCATGCAAAACGATCGATGACCCGCGACCTGATGAAATGACTCTGAGATGACCAAAATGTTCCGTTTTGAAAAAGTTCATCTTTCAACTAATTTTGACTCTCAGAGGTGGATCATCACTATTGGAGATAAAATGAGCATCGTTATCGTCATTTTCATGCTTCTAGGGAGCCAAAACTCAAGATTTGGCTTATGGTTAAAAGTGACTTAAAACGAACCAAATGCTCACTTTGAGGGCTTAAAACGTGTTTATTCACTGCGGAAAGAGATATAAACAATATTTAGAGTGAATTAATGTTCATGCGAGAACGTTCAATTTTTCATGCAAAACGATCGATGACCCGCGACCTGATGAAATTGCTCTGAGATGACCAAAATGGTCCGTTTTGAAATTTTTCGTCTTTCAACTATATTTGACTCTCAGAGGTTGATCATCACTTTTGGAGATAAAATGAGCATCGTTATAGTCATTTTCATGCTTCTAGGGAGCCAAAACTCAAGATTTGGCTTATGGTTAAAAGTGACTTAAAAGGACCCAAATGCTCACTTCGAGGGCTTAAAACGTGTTTATTCACTGCAGGAAGAGATATAAACAACATTTAGAGTAAATTATTGTTCATGCGAGAACGTTCAATTTTTCATGCAAAACGATCGATGACCCGCGACCTGATGAAATTGCTCTGAGATGACCAAAATGGTCCGTTTTGAAATTTTTCGTCTTTCAAATATATTTGACTCTCAGAGGTTGATCATCACTTTTGGAGATAAAATGAGCATCGTTATCGTCATTTTCATGCTTCTAGGGAGCCAAAACTCAAGATTTGGCTTATGGTTAAAAGTGACTTAAAAGGACCCAAATGCTCACTTTGAGGGCTTAAAACGTGTTTATTCACTGCGGAAAGAGATATAAACAATATTTAGAGTGAATTAATGTTCATGCGAGAACGTTCAATTTTTCATGCAAAACGATCGATGACCCGCGACCTGATGAAATGACTCTGAGATGACCAAAATGTTCCGTTTTGAAAAAGTTCATCTTTCAACTAATTTTGACTCTCAGAGGTGGATCATCACTTTTGGAGATAAAATGAGCATCGTTATCGTCATTTTCCTGCTTCTAGGGAGCCAAAACTCAAGATTTGGCTTATGGTTAAAAGTGACTTAAAAGGACCCAAATGCTCACTTCGAGGGCTTAAAACGTGTTTATTCACTGCGGGAAGAGATATAAACAACATTTGAGTAAATTATTGTTCATGCGAGAACGTTTAATTTTTCATCCAAAACGATCGATGACCCGCGACCTGATGAAATTGCTCTGAGATGACCAAAATGGTCCGTTTTGAAAATTTTCATCTTTCAACTAATTTTGACTCTCAGAGGTTGATCATCACTTTTGGAGATAAAATGAGCATCATTATCGTCATTTTCATGCTTCTAGGGAGCCAAAACACAAGATTTGGCTTATGGTTAAAAGTGACTTAAAAGGACCCAAATGCTCACTTTGAGGGCTTAAAACGTGTTTATTCACTGCGGAAAGAGATATAAACAATATTTAGAGTGAATTAATGTTCATGCGAGAACGTTCAATTTTTCATTCAAAACGATCGATGACCCGCGACCTGATGAAATTGCTCTGAGATGACCAAAATGTTACGTTTTGAAAATGTTCATCTTTCAACTAATTTTGACTCTCAGAGGTGGATCATCACTTTTGGAGATAAAATGAGCATCGTTATCGTCATTTTCATGCTTGTAGGGAGCCAAAACTCAAGATTTGGCTCATGGTTAAAAGTGACTTAAAAGGACCAAAATGCTCACTTCGAGGGCTTAAAACGTGTTTATTCACTGCCGGAAGAGATATAAACAATAGTTAGAGTGAATTAATGTTCATGCGAGAACGTTCAATTTTTCATGCAAAACAATCGATGACCCGCGACCTGATGAAATTGCTCTGAGATGACCAAAATGGTCCGTTTTGAAAATGTTCATCTTTCAACTAATTTTGACTCTCAGAGGTGGATCATCACTATTGGAGATAAAATCAGCATCGTTATCGTCATTTTCATGCTTCTAGGGAGCCAAAACTCAAGATTTGGCTTATGGTTAAAAGTGACTTAAAAGGACCCAAATGCTCACTTCGAGGGCTTAAAACGTGTTTATTCACTGCGGGAAGAGATATAAACAACATTTAGAGTAAATTATTGTTCATGCGAGAACGTTCAATTTTTCATGCAAAACGATCGATGACCCGCGACCTGATGAAATTGCTCTGAGATGACCAAAATGGTCCGTTTTGAAATTTTTCGTCTTTCAACTATATTTGACTCTCAGAGGTTGATCATCACTTTTGGAGATAAAATGAGCATCGTTATCATCATTTTCATGCTTCTAGGGAGCCAAAACTCAAGATTTGGCTTATGGTTAAAAGTGACTTAAAAGGACCCAAATGCTCACTTTGAGGGCTTAAAACGTGTTTATTCACTGCGGAAAGAGATATAAACAATATTTAGAGTGAATTAATGTTCATGCGAGAACGTTCAATTTTTCATGCAAAACGATCGATGACCCGCGACCTGATGAAATGACTCTGAGATGACCAAAATGTTCCGTTTTGAAAAAGTTCATCTTTCAACTAATTTTGACTCTCAGAGGTGGATCATCACTTTTGGAGATAAAATGAGCATCGTTATCGTCATTTTCCTGCTTCTAGGGAGCCAAAACTCAAGATTTGGCTTATGGTTAAAAGTGACTTAAAAGGACCCAAATGCTCACTTCGAGGGCTTAAAACGTGTTTATTCACTGCGGGAAGAGATATAAACAACATTTAGAGTAAATTATTGTTCATGCGAGAACGTTTAATTTTTCATGCAAAACGATCGATGACCCGCGACCTGATGAAATGACTCTGAGATTACCAAAATGTTCCGTTTTGAAAATTTTCATCTTTCAACTAATTTTGACTCTCAGAGGTGGATCATCACTTTTGGAGATAAAATGAGCATCGTTATCGTCATTTTCATGCTTCTAGGGAGCCAAAACTCAAGATTTGGCTTATGGTTAAAAGTGACTTAAAAGGACCCAAATGCTCACTTCGAGGGCTTAAAGCGTGTTTATTCACTGCGGGAAGAGATATAAACAACATTTAGAGTAAATTATTGTTCATGCGAGAACGTTCAATTTTTCATTCAAAACGATCGATGACCCGCGACCTGATGAAATTGCTCTGAGATGACCAAAATGTTACGTTTTGAAAATGTTCATCTTTCAACTAATTTTGACTCTCAGAGGTGGATCATCACTATTGGAGATAAAATGAGCATCGTTATCGTCATTTTCATGCTTCTAGGGAGCCAAAACTCAAGATTTGGCTTATGGTTAAAAGTGACTTAAAAGGACCCAAATGCTCACTTTGAGGGCTTGAAACGTGTTTATTCACTGCGGAAAGAGATATAAACAATATTTAGAGTGAATTAATGTTCATGCGAGAACGTTCAATTTTTCATGCAAAACGATCGATGACCCGCGACCTGATGAAATTGCTCTGAGATGACCAAAATGGTCCGTTTTGAAAAAGTTCATCTTTCAACTAATTTTGACTCTCAGAGGTGGATCATCACTTTTGGAGATAAAATGAGCATCGTTATAGTCATTTTCATGCTTCTAGGGAGCCAAAACTCAAGATTTGGCTTATGGTTAAAAGTGACTTAAAAGGACCCAAATGCTCACTTTGAGGGCTTAAAACGTGTTTATTCACTGCAGGAAGAGATATAAACAACATTTAAAGTAAATTATTGTTCATGCGAGAACGTTCAATTTTTCATGCAAAACGATCGATGACCCGCGACCTGATGAAATTGCTCTGAGATGACCAAAATGGTCCGTTTTGAAATTTTTCGTCTTTCAACTAATTTTGACTCTCAGAGGTTGATCATCACTTTTGGAGATAAAATGAGCATCGTTATCGTCATTTTCCTGCTTCTAGGGAGCCAAAACTCAAGATTTGGCTTATGGTTAAAAGTGACTTAAAAGGACCCAAATGCTCACTTCGAGGGCTTAAAGCGTGTTTATTCACTGCGGGAAGAGATATAAACAACATTTAGAGTAAATTATTGTTCATGCGAGAACGTTCAATTTTTCATTCAAAACGATCGATGACCCGCGACCTGATGAAATTGCTCTGAGATGACCAAACTGGTCCGTTTTGAAAAAGTTCATCTTTCAACTAATTTTGACTCTCAGAGGTGGATCATCACTTTTGGAGATAAAATGAGCATCGTTATCGTCATTTTCATGCTTCTAGGGAGCCAAAACTCAAGATTTGGCTTATGGTTAAAAGTGACTTAAAAGGACCCAAATGCTCACTTTGAGGGCTTAAAACGTGTTTATTCACTGCGGAAAGAGATATAAACAATATTTAGAGTGAATTAATGTTCATGCGAGAACGTTCAATTTTTCATGCAAAACGATCGATGACCCGCAACCTGATGAAATTGCTCTGAGATGACCAAAATGGTTTGTTTTGAAAAAGTTCATCTTTCAACTAATTTTGACTCTCAGAGGTGGATCATCACTTTTGGAGATAAAATGAGCATCGTTATAGTCATTTTCATGCTTCTAGGGAGCCAAAACTCAAGATTTGGCTTATGGTTAAAAGTGACTTAAAAGGACCCAAATGCTCACTTCGAGGGCTTAAAACGTGTTTATTCACTGCAGGAAGAGATATAAACAACATTTAAAGTAAATTATTGTTCATGCGAGAACGTTCAATTTTTCATGCAAAACGATCGATGACCCGCGACCTGATGAAATTGCTCTGAGATGACCAAAATGGTCCGTTTTGAAATTTTTCGTCTTTCAACTAATTTTGACTCTCAGAGGTTGATCATCACTTTTGGAGATAAAATGAGCATCGTTATCGTCATTTTCATGCTTCTAGGGAGCCAAAACTCAAGATTTGGCTTATGGTTAAAAGTGACTTAAAAGGACCCAAATGCTCACTTTGAGGGCTTAAAACGTGTTTATTCACTGCGGAAAGAGATATAAACAATATTTAGAGTGAATTAATGTTCATGCGAGAACGTTCAATTTTTCATGCAAAAGGATCGATGACCCGCGACCTGATGAAATGACTCTGAGATGACCAAAATGTTCCGTTTTGAAAAAGTTCATCTTTCAACTAATTTTGACTCTCAGAGGTGGATCATCACTTTTGGAGATAAAATGAGCATCGTTATCGTCATTTTCCTGCTTCTAGGGAGCCAAAACTCAAGATTTGGCTTATGGTTAAAAGTGACTTAAAAGGACCCAAATGCTCACTTCGAGGGCTTAAAACGTGTTTATTCACTGCGGGAAGAGATATAAATAACATTTAGAGTAAATTATTGTTCATGCGAGAACGTTTAATTTTTCATGCAAAACGATCGATGACCCGCGACCTGATGAAATGACTCTGAGATGACCAAAATGTTCCGTTTTGAAAAAGTTCATCTTTCAACTAATTTTGACTCTCAGAGGTGGATCATCACTTTTGGAGATAAAATGAGCATCGTTATCGTCATTTTCATGCTTCTAGGGAGCCAAAACTCAAGATTTGGCTTATGGTTAAAAGTGACTTAAAAGGACCCAAATGCTCACTTCGAGGGCTTAAAACGTGTTTATTCACTGCGGGAAGAGATATAAACAACATTTAGAGTAAATTATTGTTCATGCGAGAACGTTTAATTTTTCATGCAAAACGATCGATGACCCGCGACCTGATGAAATTGCTCTGAGATGACCAAAATTGTCCGTTTTGAAAATTTTCATCTTTCAACTAATTTTGACTCTCGGAGGTTGATCATCACTTTTGGAGATAAAATGAGCATCATTATCGTCATTTTCATGCTTCTAGGGAGCCAAAACACAAGATTTGGCTGATGGTTAAAAGTGACTTAAAAGGACCCAAATGCTCACTTTGAGGGCTTAAAACGTGTTTATTCACTGCGGAAAGAGATATAAACAATATTTAGAGTGAATTAATGTTCATGCGAGAACGTTCAATTTTTCATGCAAAACGATCGATGACCCGCGACCTGATGAAATGACTCTGAGATGACCAAAATGTTCCGTTTTGAAAAAGTTCATCTTTCAACTAATTTTGACTCTTAGAGGTGGATCATCACTTTTGGAGATAAAATGAGCATTGTTATCGTCATTTTCATGCTTCTAGGGAGCCAAAACTCAAGATTTGGCTTATGGTTAAAAGTGACTTAAAAGGACCCAAATGCTCACTTCGAGGGCTTAAAACGTGTTTATTCACTGCGGGAAGAGATATAAACAACATTTAGAGTAAATTATTGTTCATGCGAGAACGTTTAATTTTTCATGCAAAACGATCGATGACCCTGATGAAATTGCTCTGAGATGACCAAAATTGTCCTTTTTGAAAATTTTCATCTTTCAACTAATTTTGACTCTCAGAGGTTGATCATCACTTTTGGAGATAAAAGGAGCATCATTATCGTCATTTTCATGCTTCTAGGGAGCCAAAACACAAGATTTGGCTTATGGTTAAAAGTGACTTAAAAGGACCCAAATGCTCACTTTGAGGGCTTAAAACGTGTTTATTCACTGCGGAAAGAGATATAAACAATATTTAGAGTGAATTAATGTTCATGCGAGAACGTTCAATTTTTCATGCAAAACGATCGATGACCCGCGCGACCTGATGAAATGACTCTGAGATGACCAAAATGTTCCGTTTTGAAAAAGTTCATCTTTCAACTAATTTTGACTCTTAGAGGTGGATCATCACTTTTGGAGATAAAATGAGCATTGTTATCGTCATTTTCATGCTTCTAGGGAGCCAAAACTCAAGATTTGGCTTATGGTTAAAAGTGACTTAAAAGGACCCAAATGCTCACTTCGAGGGCTTACAACGTGTTTATTCACTGCGGGAAGAGATATAAACAACATTTAGAGTAAATTATTGTTCATGCGAGAACGTTTAATTTTTCATGCAAAACGATCGATGACCCGCGACCTGATGAAATTGCTCTGAGATGACCAAAATTGTCCTTTTTGAAAATTTTCATCTTTCAACTAATTTTGACTCTCAGAGGTGGATCATCACTTTTGGAGATAAAATGAGCATCGTTATCGTCATTTTCATGCTTCTAGGGAGCCAAAACTCAAGATTTGGCTTATGGTTAAAAGTGACTTAAAAGGACCCAAATGCTCACTTCGAGGGCTTAAAGCGTGTTTATTCACTGCGGGAAGAGATATAAACAACATTTAGAGTAAATTATTGTTCATGCGAGAACGTTCAATTTTTCATTCAAAACGATCGATGACCCGCGACCTGATGAAATTGCTCTGAGATGACCAAAATGTTACGTTTTGAAAATTTTCATCTTTCAACTAATTTTGACTCTCAGAGGTGGATCATCACTTTTTGAGATAAAATGAGCATCGTTATCGTCATTTTCATGCTTCTAGGGAGCCAAAACTCAAGATTTGGTTCATGGTTAAAAGTGACTTAAAAGGCCCAAAATGCTCACTTCGAGGGCTTAAAACGTGTTTATTCACTGCCGGAAGAGATATAAACAATAGTTAGAGTGAATTAATGTTCATGCGAGAACGTTCAATTTTTCATGCAAAACAATCGATGACCCGCAACCTGATAAAATTGCTCTGAGATGACCAAAATGGTCCGTTTTGAAAATGTTCATCTTTCAACTAATTTTGACTCTCAGAGGTGGATCATCACTATTGGAGATAAAATGAGCATCGTTATCGTCATTTTCATGCTTTAGGGAGCCAAAACTCAAGATTTGGCTTATGGTTAAAAGTGACTTAAAAGGACCCAAATGCTCACTTTGAGGGCTTAAAACGTGTTTATTCACTGCGGAAAGAGATATAAACAACATTTAGAGTAAATTATTGTTCATGCGAGAACGTTCAATTTTTCATGCAAAACAATCGATGACCCGCAACCTGATAAAATTGCTCTGAGATGACCAAAATGGTCCGTTTTGAAAATGTTCATCTTTCAACTAATTTTGACTCTCAGAGGTGGATCATCACTATTGGAGATAAAATGAGCATCGTTATCGTCATTTTCATGCTTTAGGGAGCCAAAACTCAAGATTTGGCTTATGGTTAAAAGTGACTTAAAAGGACCCAAATGCTCACTTTGAGGGCTTAAAACGTGTTTATTCACTGCGGAAAGAGATATAAACAATATTTAGAGTGAATTAATGTTCATGCGAGAACGTTCAATTTTTCATGCAAAACGATCGATGACCCGCGACCTGATGAAATTGCTCTGAGATGACCAAAATGGTCCGTTTTGAAAAAGTTCATCTTTCAACTAATTTTGACTCTCAGAGGTGGATCATCACTTTTGGAGATAAAATGAGCATCGTTATAGTCATTTTCATGCTTCTAGGGAGCCAAAACTCAAGATTTGGCTTATGGTTAAAAGTGACTTAAAAGGACCCAAATGCTCACTTCGAGGGCTTAAAACGTGTTAATTCACTGCAGGAAGAGATATAAACAACATTTAGAGTAAATTATTGTTCATGCGAGAACGTTCAATTTTTCATGCAAAACGATCGATGACCCGCGACCTGATGAAATTGCTCTGAGATGACCAAAATGGTCCGTTTTGAAATTTTTCGTCTTTCAACTAATTTTGACTCTCAGAGGTTGATCATCACTTTTGGAGATAAAATGAGCATCGTTATCGTCATTTTCATGCTTCTAGGGATCCAAAACTCAAGATTTGGCTTATGGTTAAAAGTGACTTAAAAGGACCCAAATGCTCACTTTGAGGGCTTAAAACGTGTTTATTCACTGCGGAAAGAGATATAAACAATATTTAGAGTGAATTAATGTTCATGCGAGAACGTTCAATTTTTCATGCAAAACGATCGATGACCTGCGACCTGATGAAATGACTCTGAGATGACCAAAATGTTCCGTTTTGAAAAAGTTCATCTTTCAACTAATTTTGACTCTCAGAGGTGGATCATCACTTTTGGAGATAAAATGAGCATCGTTATCGTCATTTTCATGCTTCTAGGGAGCCAAAACTCAAGATTTGGCTTATGGTTAAAAGTGACTTATAAGGACCCAAATGCTCACTTCGAGGGCTTAAAATGTGTTTATTCACTGCGGGAAGAGATATAAACAACATTTAGAGTAAATTATTGTTCATGCGAGAACGTTTAATTTTTCATGCAAAGCGATCGATGACCCGCGACCTGATGAAATTGCTCTGAGATGACCAAAATGGTCCGTTTTGAAAATTTTCATCTTTCAACTAATTTTGACTCTCAGAGGTTGATCATCACTTTTGGAGATAAAATGAGCATCATTATCGTCATTTTCATGCTTCTAGGGAGCCAAAACACAAGATTTGGCTTATGGTTAAAAGTGACTTAAAAGGACCCAAATGCTCACTTTGAGGGCTTAAAACGTGTTTATTCACTGCGGAAAGAGATATAAACAATATTTAGAGTGAATTAATGTTGATGCGAGAACGTTCAATTTTTCATGCAAAACGATCGATGACCCGCGACCTGATGAAATGACTGTGAGATGACCAAAATGTTCCGTTTTGAAAAAGTTCATCTTTCAACTAATTTTGACTCTCAGAGGTGGATCATCACTTTTGGAGATAAAATGAGCATCGTTATCGCCATTTTCATGCTTCTAGGGAGCCAAAACTCAAGATTTGGCTCATGGTTAAAAGTGACAGAAAAGGCCCAAAATGCTCACTTCGAGGGCTTAAAACGTGTTTATTCACTGCCGGAAGAGATATAAACAATAGTTAGAGTGAATTAATGTTCATGCGAGAACGTTCAATTTTTCATGCAAAACGATCGATGACCCGCGACCTGATGAAATGACTCTGAGATGACCAAAATGTTCCGTTTTGAAAAAGTTCATCTTTCAACTAATTTTGACTCTCAGAGGTGGATCATCACTTTTGGAGATAAAATGAGCATCGTTATCGTCATTTTCATGCTTCTAGGGAGCCAAAACTCAAGATTTGGCTTATGGTTAAAAGTGACTTAAAAGGACCCAAATGCTCACTTCGAGGGCTTAAAACGTGTTTATTCACTGCGGGAAGAGATATAAACAACATTTAGAGTAAATTATTGTTCATGCGAGAACGTTTAATTTTTCATGCAAAACGATCGATGACCCGCGACCTGATGAAATTGCTCTGAGATGACCAAAATTGTCCGTTTTGAAAATTTTCATCTTTCAACTAATTTTGACTCTCAGAGGTTGATCATCACTTTTGGAGATAAAATGAGCATCATTATCGTCATTTTCATGCTTCTAGGGAGCCAAAACACAAGATTTGGCTTATGGTTAAAAGTGACTTAAAAGGACCCAAATGCTCACTTTGAGGGCTTAAAACGTGTTTATTCACTGCGGAAAGAGATATAAACAATATTTAGAGTGAATTAATGTTCATGCGAGAACGTTCAATTTTTCATGCAAAACGATCGATGACCCGCGACCTGATGAAATGACTCTGAGATGACCAAAATGTTCCGTTTTGAAAAAGTTCATCTTTCAACTAATTTTGACTCTTAGAGGTGGATCATCACTTTTGGAGATAAAATGAGCATTGTTATCGTCATTTTCATGCTTCTAGGGAGCCAAAACTCAAGATTTGGCTTATGGTTAAAAGTGACTTAAAAGGACCCAAATGCTCACTTCGAGGGCTTAAAACGTGTTTATTCACTGCGGGAAGAGATATAAACAACATTTAGAGTAAATTATTGTTCATGCGAGAACGTTTAATTTTTCATGCAAAACGATCGATGACCCGCGACCTGATGAAATTGCTCTGAGATGACCAAAATTGTCCGTTTTGAAAATTTTCATCTTTCAACTAATTTTGACTCTCAGAGGTTGATCATCACTTTTGGAGATAAAATGAGCATCATTATCGTCATTTTCATGCTTCTAGGGAGCCAAAACACAAGATTTGGCTTATGGTTAAAAGTGACTTAAAAGGACCCAAATGCTCACTTTGAGGGCTTAAAACGTGTTTATTCACTGCGGAAAGAGATATAAACAATATTTAGAGTGAATTAATGTTCATGCGAGAACGTTCAATTTTTCATGCAAAACGATCGATGACCCGCGACCTGATGAAATGACTCTGAGATGACCAAAATGTTCCGTTTTGAAAAAGTTAATCTTTCAACTAATTTTGACTCTCAGAGGTGGATCATCACTTTTGGAGATAAAATGAGCATCGTTATCGTCATTTTCATGCTTCTAGGGAGCCAAAACTCAAGATTTGGCTTATGGTTAAAAGTGACTTAAAAGGACCCAAATGCTCACTTCGAGGGCTTAAAACGTGTTTATTCACTGCGGAAAGAGATATAAACAATATTTAGAGTGAATTAATGTTCATGCGAGAACGTTCAATTTTTCATGCAAAACGATCGATGACCCGCGACCTGATGAAATGACTCTGAGATGACCAAAATGTTCCGTTTTGAAAATTTTCATCTTTCAACTAATTTTGACTCTCAGAGGTGGATCATCACTTTTGGAGATAAAATGAGCATCGTTATCGTCATTTTCATGCTTCTAGGGAGCCAAAACTCAAGATTTGGCTTATGGTTAAAAGTGACTTAAAAGGACCCAAATGCTCACTTCGAGGGCTTAAAGCGTGTTTATTCACTGCGGGAAGAGATATAAACAACATTTAGAGTAAATTATTGTTCATGCGAGAACGTTCAATTTTTCATTCAAAACGATCGATGACCCGCGACCTGATGAAATTGCTCTGAGATGACCAAAATGTTACGTTTTGAAAATGTTCATCTTTCAACTAATTTTGACTCTCAGAGGTGGATCATCACTTTTGGAGATAAAATGAGCATCGTTATCGTCATTTTCATGCTTCTAGGGAGCCAAAACTCAAGATTTGGTTCATGGTTAAAAGTGACTTAAAAGGCCCAAAATGCTCACTTCGAGGGCTTAAAACGTGTTTATTCACTGCCGGAAGAGATATAAACAATAGTTAGAGTGAATTAATGTTCATGCGAGAACGTTCAATTTTTCATGCAAAACAATCGATGACCCGCAACCTGATGAAATTGCTCTGAGATGACCAAAATGGTCCGTTTTGAAAATGTTCATCTTTCAACTAATTTTGACTCTCAGAGGTGGATCATCACTATTGGAGATAAAATGAGCATCGTTATCGTCATTTTCATGCTTTAGGGAGCCAAAACTCAAGATTTGGCTTATGGTTAAAAGTGACTTAAAAGGACCCAAATGCTCACTTTGAGGGCTTAAAACGTGTTTATTCACTGCGGAAAGAGATATAAACAATATTTAGAGTGAATTAATGTTCATGCGAGAACGTTCAATTTTTCATGCAAAACGATCGATGACCCGCGACCTGATGAAATTGCTCTGAGATGACCAAAATGGTCCGTTTTGAAAAAGTTCATCTTTCAACTAATTTTGACTCTCAGAGGTGGATCATCACTTTTGGAGATAAAATGAGCATCGTTATAGTCATTTTCATGCTTCTAGGGAGCCAAAACTCAAGATTTGGCTTATGGTTAAAAGTGACTTAAAAGGACCCAAATGCTCACTTCGAGGGCTTAAAACGTGTTAATTCACTGCAGGAAGAGATATAAACAACATTTAGAGTAAATTATTGTTCATGCGAGAACGTTCAATTTTTCATGCAAAACGATCGATGACCCGCGACCTGATGAAATTTCTCTGAGATGACCAAAATGGTCCGTTTTGAAATTTTTCGTCTTTCAACTAATTTTGACTCTCAGAGGTTGATCATCACTTTTGGAGATAAAATGAGCATCGTTATCGTCATTTTCATGCTTCTAGGGAGCCAAAACTCAAGATTTGGCTTATGGTTAAAAGTGACTTAAAAGGACCCAAATGCTCACTTTGAGGGCTTAAAACGTGTTTATTCACTGCGGAAAGAGATATAAACAATATTTAGAGTGAATTAATGTTCATGCGAGAACGTTCAATTTTTCATGCAAAACGATCGATGACCCGCAACCTGATGAAATGACTCTGAGATGACCAAAATGTTCCGTTTTGAAAAAGTTCATCTTTCAACTAATTTTGACTCTCAGAGGTGGATCATCACTTTTGGAGATAAAATGAGCATCGTTATCGTCATTTTCATGCTTCTAGGGAGCCAAAACTCAAGATTTGGCTTATGGTTAAAAGTGACTTATAAGGACCCAAATGCTCACTTCGAGGGCTTAAAACGTGTTTATTCACTGCGGGAAGAGATATAAACAACATTTAGAGTAAATTATTGTTCATGCGAGAACGTTTAATTTTTCATGCAAAACGATCGATGACCCGCGACCTGATGAAATTGCTCTGAGATGACCAAAATGGTCCGTTTTGAAAATTTTCATCTTTCAACTAATTTTGACTCTCAGAGGTTGATCATCACTTTTGGAGATAAAATGAGCATCATTATCGTCATTTTCATGCTTCTAGGGAGCCAAAACACAAGATTTGGCTTATGGTTAAAAGTGACTTAAAAGGACCCAAATGCTCACTTTGAGGGCTTAAAACGTGTTTATTCACTGCGGAAAGAGATATAAACAATATTTAGAGTGAATTAATGTTGATGCGAGAACGTTCAATTTTTCATGCAAAACGATCGATGACCCGCGACCTGATGAAATGACTCTGAGATGACCAAAATGTTCCGTTTTGAAAAAGTTTATCTTTCAACTAATTTTGACTCTCAGAGGTGGATCATCACTTTTGGAGATAAAATGAGCATCGTTATCGCCATTTTCATGCTTCTAGGGAGCCAAAACTCAGGATTTGGCTCATGGTTAAAAGTGACAGAAAAGGCCCAAAATGCTCACTTCGAGGGCTTAAAACGTGTTTATTCACTGCCGGAAGAGATATAAACAATAGTTAGAGTGAATTAATGTTCATGCGAGAACGTTCAATTTTTCATGCAAAACGATCGATGACCCGCGACCTGATGAAATGACTCTGAGATGACCAAAATGTTCCGTTTTGAAAAAGTTCATCTTTCAACTAATTTTGACTCTCAGAGGTGGATCATCACTTTTGGAGATAAAATGAGCATCGTTATCGTCATTTTCATGCTTCTAGGGAGCCAAAACTCAAGATTTGGCTTATGGTTAAAAGTGACTTAAAAGGACCCAAATGCTCACTTCGAGGGCTTAAAACGTGTTTATTCACTGCGGGAAGAGATATAAACAACATTTAGAGTAAATTATTGTTCATGCGAGAACGTTTAATTTTTCATGCAAAACGATCGATGACCCGCGACCTGATGAAATTGCTCTGAGATGACCAAAATTGTCCGTTTTGAAAATTTTCATCTTTCAACTAATTTTGACTCTCAGAGGTTGATCATCACTTTTGGAGATAAAATGAGCATCATTATCGTCATTTTCATGCTTCTAGGGAGCCAAAACACAAGATTTGGCTTATGGTTAAAAGTGACTTAAAAGGACCCAAATGCTCACTTTGAGGGCTTAAAACGTGTTTATTCACTGCGGAAAGAGATATAAACAATATTTAGAGTGAATTAATGTTCATGCGAGAACGTTCAATTTTTCATGCAAAACGATCGATGACCCGCGACCTGATGAAATGACTCTGAGATGACCAAAATGTTCCGTTTTGAAAAAGTTCATCTTTCAACTAATTTTGACTCTTAGAGGTGGATCATCACTTTTGGAGATAAAATGAGCATTGTTATCGTCATTTTCATGCTTCTAGGGAGCCAAAACTCAAGATTTGGCTTATGGTTAAAAGTGACTTAAAAGGACCCAAATGCTCACTTCGAGGGCTTAAAACGTGTTTATTCACTGCGGGAAGAGATATAAACAACATTTAGAGTAAATTATTGTTCATGCGAGAACGTTTAATTTTTCATGCAAAACGATCGATGACCCGCGACCTGATGAAATTGCTCTGAGATGACCAAAATTGTCCGTTTTGAAAATTTTCATCTTTCAACTAATTTTGACTCTCAGAGGTTGATCATCACTTTTGGAGATAAAATGAGCATCATTATCGTCATTTTCATGCTTCTAGGGAGCCAAAACACAAGATTTGGCTTATGGTTAAAAGTGACTTAAAAGGACCCAAATGCTCACTTTGAGGGCTTAAAACGTATTTATTCACTGCGGAAAGAGATATAAACAATATTTAGAGTGAATTAATGTTCATGCGAGAACGTTCAATTTTTCATGCAAAACGATCGATGACCCGCGACCTGATGAAATGACTCTGAGATGACCAAAATGTTCCGTTTTGAAAAAGTTCATCTTTCAACTAATTTTGACTCTTAGAGGTGGATCATCACTTTTGGAGATAAAATGAGCATTGTTATCGTCATTTTCATGCTTCTAGGGAGCCAAAACTCAAGATTTGGCTTATGATTAAAAGTGACTTAAAAGGACCCAAATGCTCACTTCGAGGGCTTAAAACGTGTTTATTCACTGCGGGAAGAGATATAAACAACATTTAGAGTAAATTATTGTTCATGCGAGAACGTTTAATTTTTCATGCAAAACGATCGATGACCCGCGACCTGATGAAATTGCTCTGAGATGACCAAAATTGTCCTTTTTGAAAATTTTCATCTTTCAACTAATTTTGACTCTCAGAGGTTGATCATCACTTTTGGAGATAAAATGAGCATCATTATCGTCATTTTCATGCTTCTAGGGAGCCAAAACACAAGATTTGGCTTATGGTTAAAAGTGACTTAAAAGGACCCAAATGCTCACTTTGAGGGCTTAAAACGTGTTTATTCACTGCGGAAAGAGATATAAACAATATTTAGAGTGAATTAATGTTCATGCGAGAACGTTCAATTTTTCATGCAAAACGATCGATGACCCGCGACCTGATGAAATGACTCTGAGATGACCAAAATGTTCCGTTTTGAAAAAGTTCATCTTTCAACTAATTTTGACTCTTAGAGGTGGATCATCACTTTTGGAGATAAAATGAGCATTGTTATCGTCATTTTCATGCTTCTAGGGAGCCAAAACTCAAGATTTGGCTTATGGTTAAAAGTGACTTAAAAGGACCCAAATGCTCACTTCGAGGGCTTAAAACGTGTTTATTCACTGCGGGAAGAGATATAAACAACATTTAGAGTAAATTATTGTTCATGCGAGAACGTTTAATTTTTCATGCAAAACGATCGATGACCCGCGACCTGATGAAATTGCTCTGAGATGACCAAAATTGTCCTTTTTGAAAATTTTCATCTTTCAACTAATTTTGACTCTCAGAGGTTGATCATCACTTTTGGAGATAAAATGAGCATCATTATCGTCATTTTCATGCTTCTAGGGAGCCAAAACACAAGATTTGGCTTATGGTTAAAAGTGACTTAAAAGGACCCAAATGCTCACTTTGAGGGCTTAAAACGTGTTTATTCACTGCGGAAAGAGATATAAACAATATTTAGAGTGAATTAATGTTCATGCGAGAACGTTCAATTTTTCATGCAAAACGATCGATGACCCGCGACCTGATGAAATTGCTCTGAGATGACCAAAATGGTCCGTTTTGAAAATTTTCATCTTTCAACTAATTTTGACTCTCAGAGGTGGATCATCACTTTTGGAGATAAAATGAGCATCGTTATCGCCATTTTCATGCTTCTAGGGAGCCAAAACTCAAGATTTGGCTCATGGTTAAAAGTGACAGAAAAGGCCCAAAATGCTCACTTCGAGGGCTTAAAACGTGTTTATTCACTGCCGGAAGAGATATAAACAATAGTTAGAGTGAATTAATGTTCATGCGAGAACGTTCAATTTTTCATGCAAAACGATCGATGACCCGCGACCTGATGAAATGACTCTGAGATGACCAAAATGTTCCGTTTTGAAAAAGTTCATCTTTCAACTAATTTTGACTCTCAGAGGTGGATCATCACTTTTGGAGATAAAATGAGCATCGTTATCGTCATTTTCATGCTTCTAGGGAGCCAAAACTCAAGATTTGGCTTATGGTTAAAAGTGACTTAAAAGGACCCAAATGCTCACTTCGAGGGCTTAAAACGTGTTTATTCACTGCGGGAAGAGATATAAACAACATTTAGAGTAAATTATTGTTCATGCGAGAACGTTTAATTTTTCATGCAAAACGATCGATGACCCGCGACCTGATGAAATTGCTCTGAGATGACCAAAATTGTCCGTTTTGAAAATTTTCATCTTTCAACTAATTTTGACTCTCAGAGGTTGATCATCACTTTTGGAGATAAAATGAGCATCATTATCGTCATTTTCATGCTTCTAGGGAGCCAAAACACAAGATTTGGCTTATGGTTAAAAGTGACTTAAAAGGACCCAAATGCTCACTTTGAGGGCTTAAAACGTGTTTATTCACTGCGGAAAGAGATATAAACAATATTTAGAGTGAATTAATGTTCATGCGAGAACGTTCAATTTTTCATGCAAAACGATCGATGACCCGCGACCTGATGAAATGACTCTGAGATGACCAAAATGTTCCGTTTTGAAAAAGTTCATCTTTCAACTAATTTTGACTCTTAGAGGTGGATCATCACTTTTGGAGATAAAATGAGCATTGTTATCGTCATTTTCATGCTTCTAGGGAGCCAAAACTCAAGATTTGGCTTATGGTTAAAAGTGACTTAAAAGGACCCAAATGCTCACTTCGAGGGCTTAAAACGTGTTTATTCACTGCGGGAAGAGATATAAACAACATTTAGAGTAAATTATTGTTCATGCGAGAACGTTTAATTTTTCATGCAAAACGATCGATGACCCGCGACCTGATGAAATTGCTCTGAGATGACCGAAATTGTCCGTTTTGAAAATTTTCATCTTTCAACTAATTTTGACTCTCAGAGGTTGATCATCACTTTTGGAGATAAAATGAGCATCATTATCGTCATTTTCATGCTTCTAGGGAGCCAAAACACAAGATTTGGCTTATGGTTAAAAGTGACTTAAAAGGACCCAAATGCTCACTTTGAGGGCTTAAAACGTGTTTATTCACTGCGGAAAGAGATATAAACAATATTTAGAGTGAATTAATGTTCATGCGAGAACGTTCAATTTTTCATGCAAAACGATCGATGACCCGCGACCTGATGAAATTGCTCTGAGATGACCAAAATGGTCCGTTTTGAAAATTTTCATCTTTCAACTAATTTTGACTCTCAGAGGTGGATCATCACTTTTGGAGATAAAATGAGCATCGTTATCGCCATTTTCATGCTTCTAGGGAGCCAAAACTCAAGATTTGGCTCATGGTTAAAAGTGACAGAAAAGGCCCAAAATGCTCACTTCGAGGGCTTAAAACGTGTTTATTCACTGCCGGAAGAGATATAAACAATAGTTAGAGTGAATTAATGTTCATGCGAGAACGTTCAATTTTTCATGCAAAACGATCGATGACCCGCGACCTGATGAAATGACTCTGAGATGACCAAAATGTTCCGTTTTGAAAAAGTTCATCTTTCAACTAATTTTGACTCTCAGAGGTGGATCATCACTTTTGGAGATAAAATGAGCATCGTTATCGTCATTTTCATGCTTCTAGGGAGCCAAAACTCAAGATTTGGCTTATGGTTAAAAGTGACTTAAAAGGACCCAAATGCTCACTTCGAGGGCTTAAAACGTGTTTATTCACTGCGGGAAGAGATATAAACAACATTTAGAGTAAATTATTGTTCATGCGAGAACGTTTAATTTTTCATGCAAAACGATCGATGACCCGCGACCTGATGAAATTGCTCTGAGATGACCAAAATTGTCCGTTTTGAAAATTTTCATCTTTCAACTAATTTTGACTCTCAGAGGTTGATCATCACTTTTGGAGATAAAATGAGCATCATTATCGTCATTTTCATGCTTCTAGGGAGCCAAAACACAAGATTTGGCTTATGGTTAAAAGTGACTTAAAAGGACCCAAATGCTCACTTTGAGGGCTTAAAACGTGTTTATTCACTGCGGAAAGAGATATAAACAATATTTAGAGTGAATTAATGTTCATGCGAGAACGTTCAATTTTTCATGCAAAACGATCGATGACCCGCGACCTGATGAAATGACTCTGAGATGACCAAAATGTTCCGTTTTGAAAAAGTTCATCTTTCAACTAATTTTGACTCTTAGAGGTGGATCATCACTTTTGGAGATAAAATGAGCATTGTTATCGTCATTTTCATGCTTCTAGGGAGCCAAAACTCAAGATTTGGCTTATGGTTAAAAGTGACTTAAAAGGACCCAAATGCTCACTTCGAGGGCTTAAAACGTGTTTATTCACTGCGGGAAGAGATATAAACAACATTTAGAGTAAATTATTGTTCATGCGAGAACGTTTAATTTTTCATGCAAAACGATCGATGACCCGCGACCTGATGAAATTGCTCTGAGATGACCAAAATTGTCCGTTTTGAAAATTTTCATCTTTCAACTAATTTTGACTCTCAGAGGTTGATCATCACTTTTGGAGATAAAATGAGCATCATTATCGTCATTTTCATGCTTCTAGGGAGCCAAAACACAAGA